>NC_137894.1:34433194-35115694 GCF_963455335.1 Martes martes
TAATACAAGTTTCAATAAATTTCAAATGATTAAATTCATATGCTGTAAGTTGTCTGGCCACAGTGTAACTGACCTGGAAATCGATAACAAAAATAGAACTACAAAATGCCTGTATATTTGGAAATTTAAAAACCCACTTTTAAATACCCATGAAAAGATAAGAGATAAATTTAGGGTGAAAATAAAAAGATATTTTAAGCTAAATAATCATATTCTATATCAAAAACTTGTGGGACTCAATGCCATGCTTACATGGAATTTATAGTCTTAAATGCACAAAGGACTATAGAAAAATTAATTAGGCTTAATTAATTTCGAGTGGAATCATTAACATCACACAAAACATTTATCCCACAAAATATTTCTAACATATCCTCATTTCAGAAGTAAATTTTTCCTGTATTAAAACTACTCTAGGGAATTCTACAATTGGGAAATAAGCATGTGAAACTCAAATGCTTCTTTGGCCATTAATATGAAAGTTCTGGAAACCCATGATCCAATTTAAACTCTCAAGAAGTTAGAAGAACAGTAAATAAAATTTTTTTTAAAAAATTCAAAAAGTATGGGGCGCCTGGGTGGCTCAGTGGGTTAAAGCCTCTGCCTTCGGCTCAGGTCATGATCTCAGGGTCCTGGGATCGAGCCCCACATCAGGCTCTCTGCTCAGCAGGGAGCCTGCTTCCCCTCTGTCTCTGCCTGCTGCTCTGCCTACTTGTGATCTCTCTCTGTGTCAAATAAATAAATAAAATCTTTAAAATAAAAAAAAAATAAAAAATTCAAAAAGTAGAGGAATCAAGAGTGAGCTATAGGGGCGCTTGGGTGACTCAGTGGGTTAAAGCCTCTGCCTTCGGCTCAGGTCATGATCCCAGGGTCCTGGGATCCAGTCCCACATTGTGCTCTCTGCTCAGCGGGGAGCCTGCTTCCTCCCTCTCTCTCTGCCTGCCTCTCTGCCTACTTGTGATCTCTGTCAAATAAATAAATAAAATCTAAAAAAAAAAAAAAAGAGTGAGCTATAATGTAAACTATGGCACATGGGTAATAATGATGGGTTGATGTAGGTTCATCAATTCTAACAAATGTACCAACTCTGGTGGGGATGTTGATATTGGAGGTGACTGCACATGTGTGGGGGCAGTGGGAATATGGGAAATCTCTCTATAGTCCCCTCAATTTTGCTGTGAACCTAAAACTTCTAAAAAAAAAAACCCTAAGTCTTATAAAAATCATTTTTAAAATACTGGAAAAAAATTTTAAGATGTTTATTTATTTGACAGAGTGAGACAGAGATAGCCACAGAGAGTAAGAGTGGGGCTGGAGAAGGAAGAAGCAGGCTCCCCCTGAGCAGGGAGCCACACAGAGGCCTTGATCCCAGGACCCTGGGATCATGACCTGAACCGAAGGCAGACACTTTAACCACTGAGCCACCCAGGCGCCCCACTACTGGAAAGTTTTCTTAAAAAATTTAAGCAGCGGGGTAAAATATGAAGTATTTGGTAATTCAGTGTTTTGTCTTCACATAAGCAAGCAAGTTGTTTATTCTTACGATATTCTTTGCATGAAATACCACATCTTAATATGTACAGATAATTTTAAGTGAGGTCTTCACTTTTTAACAAGCTTGCTTAATGGAAAAATAGAAGCAAATATCTCTGTTAATCATTTAGCTCAGTACTATATAAATCTAACCTAGCAACTAAAAAATCAAAGTTGAAAAAAATAAGTACAGGGAAGGAAAAATGACAGAAAATAATGAAAAAAAAACCTAGAAAAAAGACAAAGAAGGCAGTTTATTCCTTGAAAAGATTAATAAAAATCAATAAACACCTGATGAAGCAGATCAAAAACCAAATGAAAAAGCAAAAGTCATATAGAATACATACAGATCATATAGCATTTTAAAAGGAAAAAAATTATTATAACTTTGGGTCAATATATTTGAAAACTTTGACAAATTTTTAGAAAAGTGTAATTTATCAAAATAAGTACAGAAACAAAAAACTGAATAACCCTATAACTGTTAAAAAAAAAATGAATCCATCATTAAAAATCTTCCCACAAAGGGCACCTGAATGGTGCAGGTGGTTGAGCATCCAACTCTTCGTTTCCTCTCAGGTTGTGATCTCAAGGTCATGAGATCAAGCCCTGAAGTGGGCTCTGTGCTTAGCATGGAGTCTGCTTGAAATTCTCTCTGTGCCTCCTGCTTGTGTGCACATGTTCTAAAATAAATAAATAAATAAATTGTTAAAAAAAAGTCTTCCCACAAGGAAAACTCCAGGACTAGGTAAGGACCTGGTATCTTTATCAGCAAACTCTACCAAATATTAATATCAAATTTATTAATGAATATATGCCAATTTTTAGAAACAAATCCAGAGAATGATAAGAGGAAATAACTCCACATTAGTCAGCATAATCTTGATACCAAATCTGAGAAAGACATTTTTTTTTCTTTTAAGATTTTCTTTATTTATTTGTCAGACAGACAGAGGCAGGCAGAGGGAGAAGCAGGCTCCCTGCCCAGCAAGAAGCCCAATGTGGAACTCAATCCCAGGACCCTAGGATCATGACCTGAGCTGAAGGCAGATGCTTAACCTACTGAGCCACCCAGGCACCCCTGAGAAAGGCATTTCAAGAAAGAAAAATTATAGACTGAGTATGCCCATGAACACAGATGTAAAAAATCCTAAGTATTAGCAAATCAAATTAAGCAAAATATAAAAGAGTAATACACTTTGCCCAAAATGTGTTTATTTCAGCCATGCAAGTTTGGTTTTATATTTCAAAACCAGGCAATATAATTCACCACAATAACAGAATAATAGACAAAATATATGATCATGAATAGATTCAGAAAAAGCACTTGATCTAATTTAACATCATTTATGATTTACATCTGTAGCAAAAACTAGGAATAGACAGGAGTATTTTTTTATGACAAAAAGCAGCTGCAAAAAAAAAAAAACTGTAGCAAAAATCATATCAAATGGTAAACTTAAAGGCTTTCCCTCTGGAAATAAGAATGAGAAAAAGGATTCCTCATCACCTCTTCGGTTCCCAACATTGTACTGAAGTTTCTAGTTAGCATAGCAGGAATAGGAAATAAAAGCACAAACATCAAAAACTATTTGCTGACATGTTATAGACACATAGAAAGTTGGAAAATATCTATAAATTATTGGAATAAATAGGTTTTCACAAGGTTTCTGGATAAAAGTTCAACAAAGATCAATTTATCCACATACATACATAAAAATAAAATTTTAAATACTGTTTATAATAGCAAAATCAAATAGGAATAAATTTAATAAAAGATGTACAAAACCTTTACATAGAATGCCATAAAATATTTTTAAGAGGAACATAAAAACCCAGGTAAATGTAGGGATACACTACATTCATGGATTGGAAGAACTGTTATTGTCAATATGTCTTTCTCCCCACATTCACTTATAAATTCCATGTAGCCCCAATCAAATCCCAGTAAATAATTTGTGGAAATTGATAAACCAATTCTAAGATATATATGGAACTTTAAGGAGCCCCAAATAGCCTAAGACATCTATGAAGATGGAGAAGGTAAGAGAAATTGATCAATTAAATGCTGATTCTTAATATAAGCTACAATAATTAAGGTACTGTCATACTGTTGCAAAAATATGCAAATTGATAAATGGGCAGAATTTAAAAATGTGTAAACAGACTTAATGTGTACAGAGAAACTTATCTAATGACAAAATTGATGCTGTAGGATGAGGAAATGCTAGTCTTTTCAATAGAAGAGGCTGAATCAATTGGGTATGTATGTGGGAAAAAAATGAAACTTAAACCCTATCTCACATCATAAACAAAAGTCAATTCTGAATGGGTTGTAGATCTGAATGTAAAAATTAAAAATAATTAAATTTATAGAAGGCAGTATAAGAGTGTTTTAAGCATTAAACATATAGAAAAATGTTGGTAAGTTGGTCTGCATTAAAATTAAGAATTTCAGTACATCAAAAGACACTATTAAGAAGGAAGAGGCAAAGGCACAGTGGGAGAAGAAATCTGAAACATATTCAATTGACAAAGAAAGGCAGAATTTATTAAGAATCCGAAATCAACAAAAGTAAGATAACCCAATAGAAAAATGGGCATATCACCAAAGAGGCTATCCACATGTTCAATTAACGTCTGAAAAGGTGTTCCCTTACAAATTTCATTTACAAAATGGGAAATGCAAAGTAAACCACCACTACACACCTTGCAAAAGGACTCGAATGTGAAAGTCTGACAAACCAAGTGTAGGCAAGAATGAGGAACAATGTAAACTCTCACAGGCTGCTAGTAAAGTGTGAACTGGTATGACTATTTTAAAAAACTGCTTGGAATTATTTATTGAAGTTTAGCATAATACCATGTCCCAGCAACTCTAGGTATATACCATGAGAAATGTGTGCACATATGAAAAAGACATGTTCAAAAATGTGTAAAGCAGCATTACGTATAATCGCCCCCAAATGGTAACAACCCAGATGTCCAAATAGAGTAGAACAGATACATTTTTTGGCATTTTCATACAATGGAGCACTACATAATAATGAAAACAAATTTCTGCTATATGAAACTATATGGATGAACCTCACAAATATATTGTTGAACAAAGCCAGAGGCAAGAAATGCCTACATAATGGTTCTAGTGGCTACACTTGTTCAGTCTGTGTTAATTTAATGACAATATTTGTCCACTTTCCTGCATATTTGTTACATTTCAATTAGATAATTTTAAAAAATACAGCTGGATAAAAAAATAAGAAATTAGGAGTTAAGGAAAATAATCACAGCCTCATGAAGCAAGATATCAGTCAGTATATAGTGCTCCTCAGAGCCCCCTTTCTCCTGGGAGATAGTCCCTCATCTTTTCTCAAGATAGGGAATATTCAGTTACATTTATCTACATAAAACCCAACTATCCAGAACAGTATCTATAATAGCCCTCTGTAAATGTTATACAATGCCTGGAAATTAGATTTTTAGTCAGTTGGTTCTGGAATTGGAAAAACAGTGAGTGGGGAAAGGAGCCAGAGGTCGCACATACTTTCTTAGCAATGTTTCTGGGGCTCTCAATCCAGACCTGGCTAAAAAGGTATTGCTATCAACTCTAAACTCTTTTTAACCTTATATACTTCTAAAGTAACTATTACTAAAACTAACAAATAGTTTCCTAATAAACAGCGAGTATATTAATTGCATTAATATGGATTGTTGAAATGTTGGCTAGATATATTAATATATATAATATTCTAATTGCAAAGTAGGTTTGGTATGTACTCTGGATTTCCTCAAGGTTAGCCTTTGTTATAAAATCTTTGATTGTTTCACTAGCCTGGCTTTTTTTCTCCCGAGTTTTGATTAGGTGGTATAATTATGAGGAAGTAAAATGGTAAAAGGGTGTGCATGGCATGTTTAATGCTCCTCTCTTTTACTACATATTTGCATTTGTGTATCATATATGTGCTTAGGTAAAGGTTGGATGAGTGTGAGACTGGAGAGATAATTAAAGAAAGGAGCAGATGTCTTGACTGGTACACAGCTTGGTGAGAAGGGCAGCTGGCTGAGAACTGAAAATTCCATTATAGTACAAAAAAGTGTTCTAAGAGTCTCATAATCACTCCACAAATATTTATTGAATTCCTAAAATTTGCAAAATACTGTCTAGGTACTGCCAATACAATAATGAACATGTCAGATAGGACCCCTGCTCTCAGGGAGCTTACATTCTAATGTGAAGACAGACATTAAGCAAACAACACAATTATTTCATGACAACTGTGATGTGTTATTGAAGTATGTATGATACCAAAGCATATGAACTATATGAAGAATGAAAATATATAATTAGGGGACCAAAGGGGAAGGATGTTTGAATTGATTTTTGAAGTAAAAAGACTTAATTGATGATAATGGGGAATGGGAGGAGCATAATTCCAGGGTATTACACGAAACAAATGAGTGAAGGCTTGTTGGTAGGAAGGAACATAGCATGTTCAAAAATGGAAAAGATCAACATGACTGGTGTATACGGCGCAACAAGGACAGTGGCCTTGGATAGGACTAGTATGGTAGGCAAAAAGCATGCAAGGACTTGTAGGATGTGTTAGTAATTTTGCTCTTAATCCTAGTAATACCAGGATACCTTAAAAGTGTCTTAAGCACCCATTCCAATGTAGGAAGCAGGCTGGTATTTCAGAAAATGTTTTGGTCTGGCAATTGGACCTAGAGTAAATATTACAGGCCTGTGAGGAAATTCTTAATCTCCTGGACGACATCCTTGTGTATAAAGTTTGAGTCTGGGCTAAAGAGCGCTTAGTCAAAGCCAAAATGTCAGTTACAGATCAACTGACGATCACTTGGTGAACTCTTCCCATCTCTCGAAATGAACACTTTTTAGATCCAATCAAAAGTCATAATTTAACCTCTGTGATGGTGATAGGGCTGATGTTTGATTATCTCAAAGAAGGCTGGGAAGTCTTCATTAAGATGGGAAGTGGGGAAGAAGATAAAGTGCCCGGATGCAAAATAAGTCTAGTCCGTGCTTGTGAGGACTAGTAAGGCAGCAGAAGAGGGCAAGGTGAGAACACTAAGCTCACTAGGATGTTTTAACTTACAGGGAGCGAGTCAAGAGGAAGTTCAGGAGTGCGAAGAGATTTATCAGCAAACCCCATTTTTATCCGTGGCTCCACACCCCCCTTCCCTCACCATATTGGCAGTTACCATCATTTCCTCAAGCTCAGGTTAATGTCGAGGAAGAACAGTTACAAGCACCCCTTTCCTTGAGATTTGTGCAAATGGGACCCTTTCTATTTAAAAAGTCTGCAGCGGACTGTGAAGGCGACTCTATAAACTAAAGGATGAGAGTGTGTGTTTGTGTGAGTCTGAGGGAGGATGAGGCAGAAGCAAACTATGTAACTCCCCAGCGTTCACGTTAAATACGACCTGGCGATCCCCACTACAGCACCCTCCTAATTTTAGAGATGGGAAAACGGAACCCTTCGAGGTGAGATGACCTTCCTCAGGTGACACTAGTGGCACAGCCGAGCCACAGTCCGGGGGTCCTTCCGCAACCCTCGGTGGACTTCTGATGTCCCTTTACCTGTGAAGGCGCAGCCCTCTTCCTGGCCTGGAGGAGCGTACTGGAGCCTGGCCGCGGGGCGGCCTCTGCCTGCCTGCCTGCCTGGGGCTCTCCTCCCTTTTCGGGGCCGCCTGCATGCTCTCCCTCTTCTTCCCCCTTAGGTGCCGGGGCGGACACCCGGTGCAGGGTGGGCACGGCGCCCGCTACGAGCCTCAGGCGCTGGGAGAAGCGCAGGTTCTTCTGGATAACCGACGAGACGTCAAAACAGGCCGGAGCGAAGTGGTCCGAGCAGATGACAGAGCGGTCATTGCCCCCGTACCAGTCGGCGCGGCGGCCCCGCACGAAGCGGTCCCACAGCAGCCGCACCGCCCGGTCCTTGGGGAAGCGGAACAGCGACTTCCCGGACTTGGTGGTGTTGCCGCAGTGGGCGGCCACGCAGCGGGCCGGCATTGCCGCGGCCTCAGCCTCCGCACGCCCGCGCGCTCCCACCCGGGGAGACGCGGTCCCCCTGCGCCGGTCCGCGCTGCGCGGCGCCTCGTGCGTGCCCCTACCTCCGGCCACCGGAAGTACCGAGCTGGGGCCCCACAGGGGAGTACGCGGTGCTCGGATATCGGCCTCCGTCCGCTCGCGGCGGTCCTCCCCGGAGAGCAGGGCGCCACCGGCAGCGGGATCCAAATTTCGCGCGGGCCCAACTGAGGTGGGCCGTAAAGAGGGACGGACCGGAAGTGGTGGTTGTCACAGCTACCGAGGCGGCCGGCCTCTTCCCCGTGTCCTCCTCCCTACACTCCCGCTCCGGTTGCACGAGGCCAGGAAAGCAGGACGAGGAAGTGCGGACGCACCGGACCCCAGCAAACATCACCGGAGGCTCTACCGACCGGGTGGGCCTGCCGATTTAAGAGAGGACCAGACCGGAAATGGTCGTCTCCATGGTAACCCCTGAGCGGGTTGCCTGGGAGATGACCCCTTTCGGTGTCTGAGTCTCCGCTGTATCGTCGCTTCTAAGGCAGTTCTAACAGATCCTGGACTGTCTCCTGCCATGATTCCCGGGAAGTACCGCTCTGTTTCTGGCCGGGCTGCGAATAACGTAGGTTGGGTCTCCTGCCTTCCCTTCTCCCCCATTCGTATCGTTCTTTCTGACTGGCGTCTTTGTCCTAGGTGATGGGCTGTATTAATTGGGACCAGGATCGCTGAATCTACTCAAGCTATTGTCTGACCGAGGCTTGAGATTCGTGGACTGGACCAAGGCACTTGGAGGGTATTTAATATTGTGTGATGGGTATTCAAAGTCTTGTCCAGGTTCTTGGCTTCCAGAAGGTGGAGCTGGTCTGCTGTGAAAGGCTAAGCCTCATTTCAATTCTTTTAACCAGTCGATCTCCCACCCCTTCTCTTAATTAAGAAAAAAAAAAGTATTATTAATAGGCACTCCACCTCCTTCACCTGTCCCGTTGAGATATTTACGTAGACTTGAAATGGCAAGTGTCAGAACCTCAGGTTATAAGGTAGAGGGTTAAATCGCTGCAGACATCTTGGGAAATAAATCACAGGGAAACCTTTTTAATTCTTAGTCGCGATTTTATTGTTTTCAGCAGATCGTCAGAACATGATCATTTACCACAAACGAAAAGCAAGCATTCTGTTTTATTCTAAGTGTTTGTTATATCTTTCTCTGTATCAGTTTCGGGAGAAATATGTGTGTATTTAAGTTAAGAGCGTATGTTATGCTATAATTTTTATGTTGCAGGTGAACTGTGGGCTTCATCTGGTTATTCAAACATCATCGCTTCCTGAAAAAAGCAAAGTAAGATTTAAGCAGATTTATATTTAAATCGAAGATAAATTATTTTATAATCTACACAAATAACAGCATGATTTAAAGAGTAGAGCTAAAATAATTTTTTATTTTCTGCCCACCTAAAGTCAAAAAGCCTCTTTAAAAAACTGATTCTTACTTCACCAATTACAAGAGGTGGGTTTTGTTTTGTTTTGTTTTTTATATTTAAACATTTCTTAAGTCAGGATTCTTCTTAAAATTGATGGCACATCATAGTCGAATTAGGAATGTTTTTTCTTTCTTAGTAGTGAGTAAAATGATGGTATGCCTTGCTACCGATGGCATCTTATAATGGATAAAATGTAATAATATGGGGGGATATATCTACAGATTCTATTTATAATCAGGGGAGAACATAATAGATTAGCAGTAAAAATATATTGGGCTTAGTGCTATTCAGAAGTTAAGATGTGAACATAAGATTCTTTTTTCCCAGATTTGCATACAGTATCCACTGGCATTTCCATTATTTCTAGCTTTAGATTTGATTTTTGAGATACATGTTTTTCTTTCCCTCCTGTCTCACCTCAGCACTCAGACATACTCATCTACCTCCCACAGAACTGTCTCAAGACACAAAACAATTTTTCCTCCTTTGCCCAAGTTGGATACCTCCAGCCATCACAATTCAGTTTTTTTCCTGAAAGATTGTTCAATAGATGTCACTGGGGGAACTCTAAAGTGAAGGACAGAGTTTATAAACAACAGCATGAGGAGGGTAAGGAGGGGCATGAAGAGGGTTGACAGAAGGACACCATTAGTCAAGGAGGCAGTAGTTGATTACATTAAATATGAAAATAAACCCTTGAAAAATAGACCATTTGATCATCTTGAATAAATAGCAATTAGCTAGATTAATTGAAAATATTCTTCATTATAATTGGATATAATGGATCCTTGCCAAAGTTTTGCTAATTGATTTTGCTGGAAAAATCCCGTTTTATCATTATAATGTATTTCTTGGAACTATGTGCCTTGTCCAGATTCTTTTCAAACCATTTACTTTCTCTAGAGTGGACATATGTTCTGAGAAAATACCTTTAGCTCATATAATTCATAAAGTTAAAGTACAAATGCTGTTATAATGTTTATTATGGATGAATCAGAAGCATCATAACTCTTTTATGATATATATTTAGGGTTTTTTGGTGGCTAATCACGAGTTTTTTTTTTTCTCAGTCCTATCAAATAATTTAAAATCAATTTAGAGAATACCCTTCTTAGAAGGTTTAGATATACAGTTTTATTACATTTGGATTCTCAAAAGGAATTCTGATGATAAAAACATAGTGATTTTTTTTCAACAGAATTTACTTTTTGTTATATGATTTTTGCTTTTGTTTTCTGGAAAATGGTTCTTTTAATCATTGTATTTGTGGTGAGTGTATGGAGGAATTGCAAGTGGTTTACAGCATAGTTTCATCTGACCCCATGAAATAGACTCTGTGTGTGCGTGGGTGTGTGTGCTAAAAACTCATAACATAAAAATTGCCATTTTAGCCATTTTAAGTTGTACAAATTTGTGATATTAAATACATTCACAAGGTTGTACAGCCATCATCAGTGTGTAGTTCCAGAACTTTTGTCACTCAAAAGGGAGTCCCTGTATCCATTAAACAATCACTCCCCATTCCCCCTTCCCACCCCCTTTGAAAACCACAAATTTGTTTTCTGTCTCTTTAGATTTTTTTATTATCAGTTTTTCACTCAGCATGTTTTCAAGGTTCATCTGTGTTGTGTCTTGTGTCAGTATTGTACATAATTTTATAATCATCTTCATTACTTACTATTAAATTTTCTCCCCAAATATGTCTCTTAGGTTGAATTCAAGCTAAATAAAGAAACGCCATCATTCTCTGGTCGACTCTTACAACATGATCTTGAAAGAAACTACTCAAGTAGGCAAGGTATTGTCAGCAAGTAGAGATCAGATATGTCTTATCTTATTTGAGTAATATTGCTTAATAATCTTGACTACCTAAATCCAAATAGACCTGAATTAAAAATGAAATGGTTCATTAACCAGTGGTTCACTGATTAAATTGGTTTGGTATTTATTTGGATCAGAATTGATTTTATATATGCAGCATGGTAGATTATTTCCAATAGAAAAAACAGTTGTGCTGTAGTTTGAGACTGGGTTATGCACAACAGAATAGGATGGAATCTTCCAAATACTGTTTAGAACTAGGAAAAATGGCTACCTAATGAGGGTAAGAGTATGGGAACACATATGTCTAGGAAATAAAGAAACAGTGGAAAGAGTGAAAAGTCAGGAGTAGAAAAGAAAATCTTTCCCTTACTAACGTATATAATTATAGATATTTTATATCAAAGGCCTTACACTTTAGTGTGCCATCACCTCAGATTTTATTAGAAAGGCAGGTTCTTAGTACTCCCCTTCCTTTCTTCCTCTTCCCCATTCTGATTTTGTAGGTCTCAAGTGGGATTTGGAAATGTGGATTTTATTTTTTTTAATTAATTATTTTTATTAACATAAATGTATTTTTTGCCCCAGGGGTACAGGTCTGTGAATTGTCAGGCTTACACATTTCACAGCACTCACCATAGCACATACCCTCCCCAATGTCCATGGAAATGTGCATTTTAATGTCTTGAGGGATTCTGATGGATGTGGTTTGTGGATTACCCTTTGAGAAACAGTGCCTTATATGATCTGGTTGTATTTCTGAAATGAGTTTTTCAGTTCATGGAGAAATTTCCTTTAGACATTTGAGTGGTTAGTTGGTTGTTAACAACTGCTAGCCATCTGTAATGGGCTAATGTTAAACACTACAGAATCCTTATATACTGTACCATCTGTACCTCCTAGGAGTTTGTATGAGGGGGTTGATCTGTATAGGCAGGCCCAGATTGTTCATCTCATTACTGCACGAATGTATGGTCATCTTGAATATTGGATTAGTTTTCTTTTTTTGTTTTGTTACTTTTGGACTTTCCTCTTGGGCCCATCTAATTTGAGATGACTTTTTTCTTTTTCTTTTTTAAAGATTTTATATATTTGACAGAGAGAGATCACAAGTAGGCAGAGAGAGAGGTGGGGAAGCAGGCTCCCCGCTAAGCAGAGATCCTGATGCGGGGCTTGATCTCAGGACCCTGAGATCATGACCTGAGCGGAAGGCAGAGTCTTAACCCTCTGAGCTACCTAGGCACCCCCGACTTTTCTCTTTCTTATATCCTACAGTCTTGTCTTGGCCAACTGCTAGACATGGCATCAACCTAACTGCAGTTCCACGCTACAGGGAGCATCTGTCTTGCTCTCTTTGGTTCAGTTCACTACATATTTATTGAGTGTATGCTATGTGCTAGATACTGTATTAGGAGCAGAGTTATAGATGTGAAATTGAGAATTCTCAAGCAAAATTCTTTATGTTTGCATTACGAATTTCCCTTACATTTTTTAATAATAATATCTTAAATGTGTTTTCTAAGTCCTGAGTCAAACTTACATACTTTTCCCAAGCTATTCTCAAGTTAGAAGAAGAGTTTGTTATACAGATTTCTGGATGACTGGCCAGGTAAATTTATTTAAGTGGTAAGGTATTATTAGAGATTTGCTAATGAAGAAATAGTATAGAGCACTGAATTTTGTGAACCTAAGAGATAAATAAAGTTTCATACATAAGTAATGACTCATGAAATACAAAATTCTTTAGGGAAAAAAAAATTTTTTTTTCATTGAAGGATTTCATTCAAAAATTGTTCTCTGTGACAGGCTATTCATTTGTACCCTGTTCTTTCCAAATGTGCATCCTCCATAGTTCCAGGCAATTTCATGCAAAGGAGACCCATGTGGCATATAGCTGTTCTTTTCAACTTATGTACTCACTATTCTACCTGAAAAGACATAAAACTTTGGCAAAATTATAAGTAGCATTTATCAAGAAGGTTTGGGAATTTTTCTCTAATAAACTGCATCCTGATGTCTAATCATAATTTCACCCATTTCCTTTTTTTCTTAATTTTTCCAAAATTAATTAAGCATAATAGCCCATCAGCATAAATTAATCAATGGTACTCTCAGTTTAAAGGAAAGAAGCTGAGTATTTTAGTTAGGCTGGTAAATTTAAAACTTGGTATGTATATTTTTGTGGGCTTTTTAGATTATTGTTAAGAGTTAATCCCTGTATCCTTGGGATTTTATAAGTGCCAGATATTCCAAGGATACAATAAAATCTCAGTTAACCAGAATTTAATTTATTAGCTCCCTTAATTAAGAATTCCAAAATGTGTATATAGAGAGGAAGAATCAGTGCTTCACTCTTAAAATCATAATAGATCAGTGGAAAATCTACAATCAGTATCTCAAAGGTAAGACTGAGTGGACAGTCATACAGGACCATGCACTGTATCATCCATCCGCCCATCTTTCCATCTATCCACTTACCCATCCATTTACCCATCTGTTCATCTGCATATGTAGTGTGCAGTACAGTGAAGGTTCTCTTTGAATATAGACCGTTATTGAAAGAATGGTCAGTATTTTTTTTTAAAGATTTATTTATTTATTTGAGAAAAAGAGCACGAGATAATGCAGGGGGTGTGAAGAGGGAGAGAGAATCTCAAGCAGACTCCGCACTGAGTACAGAGCTTGACATGTGGTTCCATCTCACGACCCTGAGACCATGACCCTGAGATCATGACCTGAGCTGAGAACAAGATTTGGACACTTAACCAACTAAACCCCCCAGCTGCCCCCAATCCTCATTTTTATACCAAAATACAAAACTTTGACTTTCTTTCTTTTTTTTTTTTTTTAACAGAAATAGTATATGCGAAATAGATTTCCACTTAACTTTTAGTAAATTGGAAAATCAATTAGTTTATTGATTCCTCAGATTCGGGCAAGAATATAAAGAATGTAAAATGAGATCTATCTCCCAAAGAGCTCATAAATTTGTGGGGAAAACAGGGGCTTCATATCCAGTAAATTAAATAGTGACATATGAAATAAAGGAAATGTTTCAATTAAAATTTTGCCACATTGTAATGTGGTTTATATGTAGGGTGAAACATCCCACAAATATATGTGGGTGTTTGATATACAAATATATGTGCATATATCTGCATAAGTATGTGGATGTGTCAGTCATAGATCACTCTGGTTTCCAGTCATTTAAAGGATCTTGTTTGTGGGTTTTAAGATGTTTCTTCCTAATTGTTGTCATTCGTTGCTATATCTTGTAAGATATTTATCACACTGAACATGATAGTGAGCTCAACGTGGGGATAGGGATTATGACTTCTGTGCATAATAGGAACTGAAAAGTGTAAGGATAAAACTTGCTTTAAGCATAAATGAACATTCTCTTTGATTATTTCCTGTATACCCCAAGTCTTTGAAAGTTTCATTCTACCTCTTAAACTGAGGAGTGGCTTGAAGCCTTAACAAAATAATTTAAAAACCTGACTCTGATGCTAATGACAGAAATCAAATTTGTCCATTGGTTGGAGTTTTACCTGTATCATCCTTAGGTGGCCAATTACACCTGACTCAATTAATCCTTAGGCTAATTTTTGTTTGTTTCTGTTTTGTTTTTTAACTATCTGAATTTTGATTTCCAAATGGGTTTACTGAACCGTGGTTGCTTTGGTATCCTGCTAGGCACTGAATCCTGTCACAAGAGCAGTTCATTGGTGAACATGAGGCCAGTTCTGAGTGATCTACTTGAGAACATCATTGTTAGTTATCTTGATGTTTCTTGATACTTAGAAAAGTGGAATATGAGCACTGGTTATTTTGTGCAAGAAGCTAGGTGTGTGATATTTCGATAGATACTTTATGCTTTGTAGACCCATAGAAGCTAGCAAATATTGTTGCTTGACAGCTTTTTAGTAGTATCTATATGAAACTTGATGTTAATGATGTTAATGGCTTCATGATGTTGTCATCATATTGTCTCATGGTCTCCCAAAGAGTATGTTAGCTTCCTAGATTTGGTTTTTTCTTTTCACCTTATTGGTCTGTTTAAGCAGAAGAGCTCTGTGGTAACCATAGTTTCTGTTTTACTGCTTATTGCTCCCGTCAACATCAGTTGCTTCTTTCAGGAAATTTTTTCTTTATAGAAGAAAATACAGTAGATTTCCTCTGATGTTCAAAGTGATCCCTTTGACCCATTACTCAAATCTTATCTCATTTCTGGAACTTGCCAGCATCTCTTCTTGACCATTCTACATTCTTCTGGGTCTGTAGAATATACCTTAATATCTACCTCCCTATAAACCCATCTTCTTTTTTTTTTTTAAGATTTTATTTATTTATTTGACAGAGAGAGAGAGATCACAAGTAGGCAGAGAGGCAGGCAGAGAGAGAGGGGGAAGCAGGCTGCCGAGCAGAGAGCCCAATTCGACCTCGATCCCAGGACTCTGAGATCATGACCTGAGCCAAAAGCAGAGGCTTAACCCACTGAGCCACCCAGGCACCCCAAACCTGTTTTCTTAAGTGGAAAATAACTGTCACATTTATGTGGGAATATATAACAGATACTATTTTTTATTCTGTATTTTGTGTACATTGTTCTCTATAGTCTATTAATTTCATATGTGTTTGCCAGTTAGATTGAAAGCTACTTAATGGCAGTCAGGATTATAGGACCAACAGCCTATAAACCTCATAGGAGTATCGTAGACCTTGTAGAGCCTAACTAACTAAAAATGAACAATATTTGACCACATCCATCAGTCTCTACAATATTTTCTACTAATAGTGGCTGAACATACAAAAAAAAAAGTGATACATCTGCTATCCAAAACTACTTTCTCTGTACTTCCAGTAGCAAAGTCATGTATTGTGTAGCTTTGTGATAAACTTTTTGATATTTTGAAGGAGATGGAAGAGTAATAAGCCCTTCGCCTCGTAATAAATCATCATGCATCTCATCCACAACAAACGTGACAGAACTATGTGGGCTGGAAATGAAAACTACCATGAGCTCCTTATCAGCATTTGGAGATTCTTCCATTCAGACACCTTCAAAGTCCAGAATCCGGCAGGGCTGTCATAGTGCTGGCCCAAATGTATCTGGTAATGAGGGACTATCATCTCAGCTTTAAGAGACTTAAACTTTAGTGTTAGGAGTCAGCCTTATAAAGGGGTAAAGATAGTCCTAGAGTAGTTCTGTACTTTCAACCAATCTATAGGGCGAGGGAAAAATTATTTGGTATATACAGAACATGTAGTTTTAGGGTTGAGGAGGAAAGAAACAAACTCAAATGTAGGAATTAATTTTAAGTGTAGAGAGCTATGGAAATTGTAGTTTCCAGAAAAGATATTTGTAGGTGCCAAAGTTCTCCAAATATAAGGTGACTTTAGTTTCAAGATTTTAAAGGTTTTTTTTCTTAATCAAGTAATTTGTATATCCTTTTCAATAGGTGATCATATTCATCTGGCGAGCTCATCAATGCCATCATTTCCCATCCTGCAACGTTCTTCTGAAGAGAAAATTCTTTACTCAGACAGGTTGACTCTAGAAAGGTGAGGACAATGTCTTTTCTTTTCTTTTTTTGACCAGATAATACATAAATATGGTACAAGATTGGAAAGATAGAAAAGGCTTTCTCTCTTCTCCTGCTCTTCAGCTCCCCAGTTCTCCCACATAGGTATAATCACTCTTCCAAATTTTTATTTATCCTTTCCGGAGTGTGGGGAGGGATTTTATAGCTGTGTAATGTAACAGAGCTTACCTATACCCTGAAAGAGTAGTATAGCCATTCTAGACTATGACATGGATTAAAATGGATTTTATGATAGAAAAACTTACAATGTAGTCCTCATATGGGTCCTTCTGGGCCCTCTCCTGTTGAGTTCCTGTTGCCTCACTGGCCTGAACTCCTCATTTCTCCTTCATTCACTTTGCTGAAGTTATACCTGCCTCCTTGGTGCCACTTGAATACACCAAGCATGCTTATACCTCAGAACTTCTGTACTCGATGTTCTCTTTGCAAAGAATGCTGTTCCCCCACATATTTGTAGGCTTACTCCCTAATCTCCTTCAGGTCTTAATTCAAATGTCATCATGTCAGGGATGACCTTCCTCAGTTATCATCTTCAGAGCTATATCCCCTTCCATCTTGACGCTCCCCAACCCCCTTCTCTGCCTCATTTTTCTTCTTAGCATGTATCACCCTCCAACATATGAAGTATTTTACTTATCAAGTTGATCCTTTGTCTCCTCCTACTGGAATATAAGCTCCCCAAACACTGGGAGATTTTTTCAGTTTTGTATCCTGAGCACCTAGAGCAGAGCCTGGGACAAAAGAGACTAAAAAATTTTGAACGGGTGAATATATTTAAGATTTGATCCCTAGCTGTAAATCTAGGAAGCCCTTGAACCCTCTTTACCCTGTCGGTGGGAATGCAAACTGGTGTAACCACTCTGGAAAACAGTATGGAGGTTCTTCAAAAAGCTAAAAATAGGGCTACCCTATGACTCAGCCATTGCACTACTAGGTATTTACCCAAAGGAAACAAACATGGTGATTCGAAGGGGCACATGCACCCCAATGTTTATAGCAGCAATGTCCACAATAGCCAAATTATAGAAAGGGCCCAGATATCCATCAACAGATGAATGGATAAAGATGTGGTATATATCAATATCTATTTATCTATATCTATATATATGGAATATTTTATGTGTGTGTGTGTGTGTGTATGTGTATATATATATATATATATATATATATATATATATATATATGAATGATGGAATATTACTCAGCCATCAAAAAGAATGAAATCTTGCCGTTTGCAACGATTTGGATGGAACTAAAGTGTATTATGCTAAGCTAAATAAGTCAGTCAGAGAAAGACAAATACCATATGGTTTCACTCCTATGTGGAATTTAAGAAACGAAACAAATGAACATAGGGGAAGGGAAAGAAAATAAAGGGGGAAGGGAAAGAAAAATAAAATAAGAGGAAAACAGAGAAGGAGACAAACCATAAAGAGACTCTTTAATTATAGAGAATAAACTCAGGGCTGCTGGAGGGAAGGTTGGTGGGGGGAGGGGGTAACTGGCTGATGGGCATTAAGGAGGACACTTGATATAATGAGCCCCTCCTGTTATATAAGACTAATGAATCACTAAATTCTGTCCCTGAAACTAATAACATGCTGTATGTTACCTAAATTGAATGTAAACAAAAAATAAAACTAAAATAAATCTAGGAAGCCCCTGATAATAGAATGGTGGATGAACATCCCTATCCTATCTTAGTGCTATAACCAGTCTAGGAAAACCATCACTACTATGCATACCTTTAGCTTAGCAGTGCCTTTCCAAGAGCAATTTTTGTTTGAAGATTTTATTTATTTATTTGAGAGAGAAAGAGTGAGCAAGAGAGAGAAGTGGAGCAGGGGGAGGGGCAGAGCGAGGGGGAGAAGCAGACTCTCCAGAGCTGTATGATGGGGCTCGATCCCGGGACTCCAGGATCATGGTCTGAGCCTAAGGCAAATGCTTAACTGACTGAGCCACCCAGGCGCCCCCATCCAAGAGCAAATTGTTAAGCAAACTTCTTACATTAGCAGTGCACACCTGACAGTGACTTGTCCTAGACCATCTTTGTGTGTAGTTGGGAAAAAGGTCTCTGGAGGGTGCAGTGTGTTGTATTGTAGGCAGAGCAGAGGGCGCTAACTCTCAGGATGGTTTTGTAGTATTGGTGTTACAGCATCAAGTAGGAAATACAGAGGCACAGGTTTTGTCCAATATACATCTGGTATTAGGGCCAGAGGTGTAGCAACTCAGGGATTTTGTAGCCAGAACACTGCCCCTGCCCTGAGAAAGCTCTGGCTTATTGTGTGTGTGTGTTTGCTTGTTTTACTGCATGGCAGGCACTTAGGGGTTCAGGGGGTGGACAAGTGAGCTTGGGTCTTAGTCACTTGATTTGGAATCTGAGAAAGTGACTTTATTTCAAGCTATAGTAACTTAGATGAGAGGGAGGTCCGAGATTATTTATTTTCCTTTCTCGGTGATGACTGACTCAGAAATTGGATGAACTAGAAGCTGGGGGTATTGGTAAGTTTAATTGAGAAATAGAGGAAGACTGAAGCAGGAAAAGTTTTTGAGACAAAGTTTTTGGCTAAGCTGATAAGTATATAAATTTTAAACTAGAATACTTGTCATTTATTAATTTATAAGTTATAAGACAAGGAGGAAATGTGATAGTATTGAATGCATGAAATGAATTCTAAATACTAAGCACACATTAAAACAATTCAACTATTGTCTGTTATGTTTTACTTTTCTTCTGTTATAAAGCAATTTTTTCCAGGGTGTGTTTTTAAACATCGTATCTTTGTCAACTGTTTGTATTCAGTCATTTCTTTGTGCTAATCACATTTTCTCTATAAATGAGGACTATTCTGATCCCATTCACAATTTCACTCATGCTTGTAGAATTCTGATTAATTTTCTTTAAAGGTTACATTTGCTTGATTTTTACTAAAAGAAAATAGTTCTAGTAAGTCTCTCCATTTGAGTTGTCCACACACTGACCAAAGCAGTGACGTTTTCCTTGCACACTGTTGAAAACCTCAGAGTGGAATCACTCCTCTCTGGCCATTACAGTAGTGGAATTCTTAGTATTTACTCCACATGTAAGACATAACTTTTTGTGTAATAGAGGCTTTAGTGTTTCAGATATAGCTGAAAGCTTGTATTAGTAAGGTTTCATCCTATCCTATAGCATTCTAAATGTTCTGAAAAGTCTAAAGTTAATGTTGAACATGTAAACATTCTTAAAATCTAAGCTTCTGGGGAAATGTGTTATGAGGACTGCCTTCCTATTAATGGATTTCAGGGTAAAACTGTTTCCATCAAAGTGAACTGTAGGTGGCTGAATTTCTTGCTTTCCCTAACATGTCATCCAGCTTAAGAGTCTGATTTTGTGAGAGACCTGTGTATAAATTGTTGGTTTTTTTTTCTCCAATGACTTAGTTTCCTGGGCAGTCTTTGTATCAGTGGCTTGATGGCAAGGGCCTCTATTGCGTTATGTAACATGGCTCTTTGAATAATTTCAATTTTCAGAAGGTAGTTACATTGAGTGTTTTGTGATGTTAAGCCAATTTTATGTGACGTAATTGATATTGGAGATTTTTTTTAATAAAATGAGAGTTTAGACTTAATTTTCATAATTGCCCTTGTTGAATTAAATTGTCTTTTATAGAAATGATTTACAATTAGGTCTAAGATACTCAGTTCCTGGAGGCAAGAAGTGGTGCTGTTCATCTTTTTTTCTCCTCACAGTGTGGGAGCACAAATATACTATTAATAATATTTGTAATAAAAAGAGGAGGCATGTTGTCACATTGAAACTTTATTCACTTTTTAAAATGTTTTCTAGGCAAAAGCTGACTGTGTGTCCTATCATTGATGGAGAAGAACACCTTCGTTTGTTGAACTTCCAACACAATTTTATAACTCGGATCCAAAATATTTCTAATCTACAGAGGCTAATATTCTTGGATTTATATGATAACCAAATTGAAGAAATCAGTGGGCTTTCTACTCTGAGATCCCTCCGTGTCCTTCTGCTGGGGAAAAACAGGTAATCTTCGTAGAATAATTGATTTGTTTATTTACTTAGAGCTAATGTGGAGACTTCTGGTGTTTAGATACTGTTAAGAAACTGATAGATTGAAAAAAGATACAAATTGACTAAAATTTAGTAAGATTATTTGAATGGTTTAAGATTCAGCCATAATTTATTTTATGAGATTCAATCTGAGAGTCAAACCAAATAATATTTATTGAATGTGTATTTTATTATTTCCATTGCTTCCCAGTGCCATATCTTAGGTGGAAGTAAATAGCAGACTTTCACCTTAACTTTATGTTTTCTTGGGCTATCTTGTAAGTGTGTGTACTCACTTTAGGCTTATGTGTGTTTCACCTGGAATTCCTCCCAGTGCTTGACTGGGGTAGATATTTGGTATTTCATGTTTGTCAGATCACTGATTAATTCTCGTTCAGATGATGTTTTTGGTATATATTTAATATTACATCCTATATGAACTTGCTCAGTTCTTTTTGTAAGGTTCTGTTATGTATGAAATTACACAATTTCTGACTAATTTCCTTGATACTCGTCTATGACTTTTCTCTCCATTCTGTTTTTCTGGATGGCTTTTGCAGTGTCTACAAAGAAGGACTGTTTAGTGAACTCCAAATATGATTTTTGTATTCTCAAATGATGAATTTTAGATACAGTATTATCCCCAATCTCAGTTCCACTCCCTCCCACCTCCTCCCTGATGGCATGATCTTGAATTTCCTCTTTATTCTCACTGGCCAATGGTAATATAAGGAACTTTTTCCAAGATCGTGCCCCAGAATCCTAGACTCTTGTCTGTTCCCTGTGGTTTCTTGAAAGTTTCTAGCAATGTAGTTTATCACCTATCTTTGGTTCAGGCGTTAAACTGAGCATTATGGCAGCTGGAGGGAATTTGGGGAAATTATAGGAGTATGGAGTCTTAGAGCATAATTGACCTCAGAGATCAGTTCTCTCATTTCACAGATGAAGAAATGGAGATGTAAAGGGACTTTGCAAGGTTAGATGTGTATAAACTGTACACCATAGGAGTACCCCAGTGGAGCAATTTAGTGAGTAAAGTAAGAAGTCAACTTTTCATAAATTTAAGGCATTCCCTTCAAGGGGCTGCTCCCTGTTCTCTCCCTCAGAGATTTCTTAACTAGTTCCTGATCCTTGGAGTTTTTTAATTTGTTTCTATTTATTCTTTAGCACTATTGCCTTACGCCTTCTTTTCAGTCCTGGAGTATTTCCTAGTGGCATTTTTAATCTCCTTTGCTAGTTTTAAAGATAGTATCTAAGAGCTTCTCCTGGGTCCCAGTGTTTTAACTCAACTCTCAGTCCACTTTTCTTCCTGCTTCTACTTTTCAGCTTCTCAGGCTTCTTGGAAATGGCCTTTTAAAGTTTTTTAAAAAATAATTTGTGGCTCAAGGACACCAGTCCATCTGAGCTTATGACCTTGCCAGAGTTCTCTTTGCTTCTCCAAGTCTAAGGGACCTAATGCCCTTTTCTCTATCCTTAACTTGGTCAAGTAAAAGCAATCTAATGCAGTCCCTTCTTCCTCGTTCTACTTCATCTTTTTGTTTGTTTTGTTTGTGTTTGGTCATATTTTACTTTATTTTTCACATAAAGAAAACAACCTTTCAGCAATTTTATTTTTTTTGTTTTTTTTATTTTTTAAAAGATTTTATTTATTTATTTTATTTTCTTTTTTTTTAAATTAAATTTTTTATTTATTTTCAGCGTAACAGTATTCATTGTTTTTTTCACCACACCCAGTGCTCCATGCAATCTGTGCCCTCCCCAATACCCACCACCTGGTTCCCCCACCCTCCCACCCCCCGCCCCTTCAAAGCCCTCAGGTTGTTTTTCAGAGTCCATAGTCTCTCATGGTTCACCTCCCCTTCCAATTTCCCTCAACTCCCTTCTCCTCTCCATCTACCCTTGTCCTCTATATTATTTGTTATGCTCCACAAATAAGTGAAACCATATGATACTTGACTCTCTCTGTTTGACTTATTTCACTCAGCATAATCTCTTCCAGTCCTGTCCATGTTGCTACAAAAGTAGGGTATTCGTCCTTTCCGATGGAGGCATAATACTCCATAGTGTATATGGACCACATCTTCCTTATCCATTCATTTGTCGAAGGGCATCTTGGTTCTTTCCACAGTTTGGCGACCGTGGCCATTGCTGCTATAAACATTGGGGTACAGATGGCCCTTCTTTTCACTACATCTGTATCTTTGGGGTAAATACCCAGCAGTGCAATTGCAGGGTCATAGGGAAGCTCTATTTTTAATTTCCTGAGGAATCTCCACACTGTTCTCCAAAGTGGCTGCACCAGTTTGCATTCCCACCAACAGTGTAAGAGGGTTCCCCTTTCTCCACATCCTCTCCAACACACGTTGTTTCCTGTCTTGCTAATTTTGGCCATTCTAACTGGTGTAAGGTGGTATCTCAATGTGGTTTTGATATGAATCTCCCTGATGGCTAGTGATGATGAACATTTTTTCATGTGTCTGGTAGCCATTTGTATGTCTTCCTTGGAGAAGTGTCTGTTCATATCTTCTGCCCATTTTTTAATATGATCATCTGTTTTATGTGTGTTGAGTTTGAGGAGTTCTTTATAGATCCTGGATATCAACCTTTTGTCTGTACTGTCATTTGCAAATATCTTCTCCCATTCCGTGGGTTGCCTCTTTGTTTTGTTGACTGTTTCTTTTGCTGTGCAGAAGCTTTTGATCTTGATGAAGTCCCAAAAGTTCATCTTTGCCTTTGTTTCCTTCGCCTTTGGAGACATATCTTGAAAGAAGTTGCTGTGGCTGATATCAAAGAGGTTACTGCCTATGTTCTCCTCGAGGATTCTGATGGATTCCTGTCTCACATTGAGATCTTTTATCCATTTCAAGTTTATCTTTGTGTATGGTGTAAGAGAATGGTCAAGTTTCATTCTTCTACATATAGCTGTCCAGTTTTCCCAGCACCATTTATTGAAGAGACTCTTTTTTCCACTGGATATTTTTTCCTGTTTTGTCGAAGATTATTTGACCATAGAGTTGAGGGTCCATATCTGGGCTCTCTACTCTGTTCCACTGGTCCATGTGTCTGTTTTTATGCCAGTACCATGTTGTCTTGGTGATCACAGCTTTGTAGTAAAGCTTGAAATCAGGTAACGTGATGCCACCAGTTTTATTTTTGTTTTTCAACATTTCCTTAGCAATTTGGGGTCTCTTCTGATTTCATACAAATTTTAGTATTATTTGCTCCAGCTCTTTAAAAAATACTGGTGGAATTTTGATCGGAATGGCATTAAAAGTATAGATTGCTCTGGGCAGTATAGACATTTTAACGATGTTTATTCTTCCAATCCAAGAGCATGGAATGGTCTTCCATCTTTTTGTGTCTTCTTCAGTTTCTTTTAGGAGTGTTCTGTAGTTCCTCGAGTACAGATCTTTAACCTCTTTGGTTAGGTTTATTCCGAGGTATCTTATGGTTCTTGGTGCTATAGTGAATGGAATCGATTCTCTAATTTGCCTTTCTGTATTTTCATTGTTAGTGTATAAGAAAGCCACTGATTTCTGGACATTGACTTTGTATCCTGCTACATTACTGAATTGCTGTATGAGTTCTAGTAGTTTGGGGGTGGAGTCTTTCGGGTTTTCCATATAAAGAATCATGTCATCTGCGAAGAGAGAGAGTTTAACTTCTTCCTTGCCAATTTGGATACCTTTTATTTCTCTTTGTTGTCTGATTGCTGTTGCTAGGACTTCTAATACTATGTTGAACAAGAGTGGTGAGAATGGGCATCCTTGTCATGTTCCTGATCTCAATGGGAAGGCTGCAAGCTTTTTCCCATTGAGGATGATATTTGCTGTGGGTTTTTCATAGATAGATTTGATGAAGTTCAGGAATGTTCCCTCTATCCCTATACTTTGAAGCGTTTTAATCAGGAACGGATGCTGGATTTTGTCAAAAGCTTTTTCTGCATCAATTGAGAGGATCATGTGGTTCTTCTCTCTTCTCTTATTGATTTGTTCTATGACATTGATTGATTTGCGAATGTTGAACCATCCTTGTAACCCAGGGATGAATCCCACCTGGTCATGGTGGATAATCTTTTTAATGTGCTGTTGGATCCTGTTTGCTAGGATCTTGTTGAGAATCTTAGCATCCATATTCATCAGTGATATTGGTCTGAAATTCTCCTTTTTGGTAGGGTCTTTGCCTGGTTTGGGGATCAGGGTAATGCTGGCTTCATAAAAAGAGTCTGGAAGTTTTCCTTCTGCTTCAATTTTTTGAAACAGCTTCAGGAGAATAGGTATTATTTCTTCTTTGAAAGTTTGATAGAATTCCCCAGGGAATCCGTCAGGTCCTGGGCTCTTGTTTTTTGGGAGGTTTTTGATCACTGCTTCAATCTCGTTACTAGATATCGGTCTATTCAGGTTGTCAATTTCTTCCTGGTTCAATTTTGGGAGTTTATAGTTTTCCAGGAATGCATCCATTTCATCTAGGTTGCTTAGCTTATTGGCATATAACTGTTGATAATAACTTCTGATGATTGTTTCTACTTCCTTGGTGTTAGTTGTAATCTCTCTCTTTTCATTCATAATTTTATTAATTTGGGCTTTCTCTCTTTTCTTTTGGATTAGTGTGGCCAGTGGTTTATCGATCTTATTGATTCTTTCAAAAAACCAGCTTCTAGTTTCATTGATACGTTCTACTGTATCTCTGGTTTCTACCTCATTGATCTCTGCTCTAATCTTGATTATTTCCCTTCTTACGTGTGGAGTTGGTTTGATTTGTTGTTGATTCTCTAGTTCTTTAAGGTGTAGAGACAGCTGGTGTATTCTGGATTTTTCAATTTTTTTGAGGGAGGCTTGGATGGCTATGAATTTCCCCCTTAGGACCGCCTTTGCTGTATCCCATAGGTTTTGGAGTGAAGTGTCTTCATTCTCATTGGTTTCCATAAATTGTTTGAGTTCTTCTTTGATCTCTTGGTTGATCCAAGCATTCTTAAGCAAGGTGGTCTTTAGCTTCCAGGTGTTTGAGTTCCTTCTGAACTTTTCCTTGTGATTGAGCTCCAGTTTCAAAGCATTGTGATCTGAGAATATACAGGGAATAATCTCAGTCTTTTGGTATTGGTTGAGCCCTGATTTGTGACCCAGTATGTGGTCTATTCTGGAGAAGGTTCCATGTGCACTTGAGAAGAATGAGTATTCTGTTGTTTTAGGGTGGAATGTTCTGTATATATCTATGAGGTCCATCTGGTCCAATGTGTCATTCAATGCTCTTATTTCTTTATTGATTTTCTGCTTCGATGATCTGTCTATTTCTGAGAGAGGCGTGTTAAGATCTCCTACTATTAATGTATTCATATCAATATGACTCTTTATCTTGATTAATAGTTTTCTTATGTAATTGGCTGCTCCCATATTGGGGGCATAGATATTTACAATTGTTAGATCATCTTGGTGGATAGTCCCTTTAAGAATTATGTAGTGTCCTTCTGTATCTCTGACTACCGTCTTTAGTTTAAAATCTAATTTATCTGATATGAGAATCGCTACCCCGGCCTTCTTTTGAGGCCCATTGGCATGAAAGATGCTTCTCCATCCCTTCATTTTCAGTCTGGGTGTATCTTTAGGTTCAAAATGGGTCTCTTGTAGACAACATATGGATGGGTCCTGTCGTTTTATCCAATCTGCAACCCTGTGTCGTTTTATGGGCGCATTTAGGCCATTCACATTGAGAGTGATTATTGAGAGATACGTTTTTATTGACATTGTGTTATTTTTGAAGTCTTTCTTTCTGTCGATTGTCTCTATATTTCTGTTCAATGCTATTCTTAGGATTTTTCCTCTTTTATAGAACCCCCCCTTAATAGTTCCTGCAGTGTCGGCTTGGTGGTTGCATAGTCTTTTAAGCCTTGCCGGTCTTGGAAACTCTTTCTCTCTCCATCCATTTTGAATGTCAGTGTTGCTGGATAAAGTATTCTTGGCTGTATGTTCTTCTCATTTAGTGCCCTGAATATATCTTGCCAGCCGTTTCTGGCTTGCCAGGTCTCTGTGGACAGGTCTGACGTTATTCTGATGGGCTTTCCTCTGTACGTAAGGAGCTTCTTTGTCCTAGCGGCTTTCAAGAGATTCTATCTACAATTATGATTCCTCAATTTTACTATGAGGTGCCTGGATGTTTTTTTGGAATTTATAATCTTGGGGGGAGACTGTTCTGCCTCTAGTATATGAACACTTGTTCCATTCGCAAGATTGGGAAAATTTTCATGAAGAACTTGTTCCACTATATCTTCTAGACTTCTTTCTTTCTCCTCCCCTTCAGGGATTCCAATAATTCTGACGTTGGAACGTTTCATGGCATCATTTATTTCCCTGATTCTGTTTTTGTGGCTTCTAAGCTGTTTGTTCCAGGCTTCCTCCTGATCCTTTCTCTCTATCTGTTTGTCCTCCAGATCACTAATTCTATCTTCTGTCTCAGTTACCCTAGCTTTTAGAGAATTTAGATTAGATTGGAACTCATTGAGAGCGTTTTGAACCTCATCCCTGGTGGCCTTCAGCTCTGCCCTAACATTATGAACATCATTCCTGGTCGCTTTCAGTTCTGCCCTAATCAGTTCCGTTTGGTCATCCATGGCTTTCTCCAACTTAGCTATTGCCTGGATAATTGTTAGCCTGAATTCTCTTTCTGACATATTGTCTATGTTGATAGCCGCTAGCTCTGTTGCAGAAGGCCCATCCTCTGTATTTTTCTTCTGTTGGGGATTCCTCCTCCTAGTCATTTTGGTGAGAGATGACTGGACAGATGTAGCTGGATGTATCGACCGTGGTGCCGTCAAGGTGCACCCTGGAACGCTTCTGAGCACTCAGGATTCCCCACCCAAACGAGAGAAAAAAGAAAAGAAAAAGAAAAAAGAAAGAGAAAGAGACAGAGACAGGAAAAAAAGGGAAGATAAAAGAGAAGGTTCAGCCCAAATGGGCCCCAGGGTAAGATTTATGACGTATACAAACAAAAACAGACAAACAAAAAGACTGGTAAAAGTATATGACGAGAGAAAATATATATATATATAAGCAAAAAAAGTAAGAGCCTCGTCAAAAAGAACCCCAAGTAAAAGATTTATATACTATCAGGACAAACATAAATACACAGAGACACTGGCAGAAGAAAAAGATGGGAGCATGGTTATAGATTCTCAGTGTGGGCGAGGAAGGTTATTTTGATTCTTCCTGGATGTATCTTGATATCTTTGTTAAAGGACTCAACTTTCCTAAGAAAAAGGGGGATTAAAAATTGGTTTACCTTTAGGGGTAGCATTGATTGGAGAAGGGGGTTACCTTGAAGTTTAACTCTATATGAATATTAGAAAATAAAAATAAAAAAGGAATAAACTGGACTAAACTAAACTAAAATTTTTTTTAAAAATTAAAAAAATAGAAAAGCAAAAGAAAAACACATGTGTATGTATCAAAAAATTCAGGTTAGAAGTTTATTATGGAATTTGATGTACTGGACATCTCACTGTGATGGTAAATAGGTTAAAAAATTATCTATATAAAAAAGGAAAAAAAATGAACCAGAATAGTGGGAATGAATTAAAAATAAAAGTTGTATCTATGAAGTAGTGGTGGTTGTTCTCTTGTAGTCTTTTTTTTTTTTTTCTTTCCTGATTTGTTTTCTGGGGGGAGGGGGCTGCCACGTGGGTTTTCAGTCAATGACGTTCCCTGAGTCAAGTCCTCCAGCCCCCGTCAAGGGGGTGGGCTCTGAGGAAAACAGTTTTTTCAGGCTTTTGTTCTCTGGAGGTTTTTATGTTTGTTCACTTCTTTTCTCTCGCCTTGACAGCTTTTGATGGTTTTTGGAGGTTTAGAGGAAAGCAAACTGCATCCCGACCTCCCTCTCAGAGAGAAGCCTCAGTCTGCTCCCCTGCAGGTGCTGCAGCCGCTGGGCCGCTGGCAGAGCAGGTTCTAAGTCGAGGTCCCTGTAAGTCGCGGTCCCTGGGGGCGCAGGATCTCCTGCTTGTATGCAAAACCACTGCAGCCGCAGCTGTCTGGGCAGCTCCAGACCGCCAGAGAGGTTCCAAGCAGCGATCGCACACTGAGATTTTCCCGCTGGCTGGGGCTGGGACTGCCTGGTCTTTCCAGGTCTAAGGGTGCAGGGCTTGCGCGCACCTCTCCCAGGGGAGGTTGTGGGGTGCTGGCGTCTCCAGCTCTCGGACGGCCTGGGTCCCAGAACACCATGCTGGGCGTTCGTGCACCTCTCTCAGGGGAGGGTGAGGCGCGCGTATCTCAGGCAAGGTGCACTTTCTGCCGTCTGGTGTGGCTCCCAGCCCCTCAGGGGAGCCGGACTCCACTCGTTCTTGGGCGCGCTGGCAGCTCAGGAGCCAAGACCTGGTTTCTCCGCCGCACTCTCTGGATCAGCGCCAGGGGAGGCTGTCCTGGGTCTGGGGACTTAAGCCCCTGTCCCTAGCCGCCCCGATTCCCACAATTTCCCCCCGCGATCCTTTGCTCTTTTGAGTGCTTTCAACCAGACTCCAAGTTAATGCTGGTCCCCAGACGCAGGGCACTCTCGTATTGGGGTATTATTTTCCAATCGGTCACCTCTGGTGGCTCCCTCCCCCTTTTGTTTATCTTCCAATATTCAGTCCGACGTTCCCACTCCACTTTACCTGCCCACTGGCATCTTCTTACCCCCGTAGAGATCCAGACGTGTATAATTCTGATCTCAGGCTGATTTCATGGGTGATCGGAGTTCTTTGGTAGGTAATCAGCTCACTTTAGGGTACAGGTTGAAAAGGCGCCTCCTCCTACTTCCCCGCCATCTTGTCTCCCCCTAAAGATTTTATTTATTTATTTGACAGAGAGAGATCACAAGTAGGCAGAGAGGCAGGCAGAGAGAGAGGAGGAAGCAGGCTTCCTGCCGAGCAGAGAGCCCGATGCGGGGCTCAATCCCAGGACCCCGGGATCATGACCTGAGCTGAAGGCAGAGGCTTTAACCCACTGAGCCACCCAGGCGCCCCCTTTCAGCAATTTTAGAGCTGTTAGTGTTAGTACTCGAATAAAAAAGAAAGTCAGAAACAAGTTTCCATATTCTTCCCAAATGCGTGTTTCTGAAGTATCAGAACAATGCAAATCTGCCTCCTGTTCCCGGGTCAGCTCTGTGAGCCTTGAAGATCCAAATCTAACCTGAGGCAGACCTTTAGTGAACTTCAGGCAAATCTGGCTGAGAAATGCTCCAGGAGAGAGGAGCTCATTTGCTACCCTGTCTCCCCAGGTTCCTCTAGGATGATCTGTTGCCCCCTGCTGGGCGAGTCCAGGAAGTTTTCTCCCTCTCACTTTGCAAAGCAGCACCATCTTTTAGTCCAAGACAGTGGAACCAGATGTTAATATCCACGGCTACCATATTCCTCCAAGTTCAAGCAGCTCCAACAAAGATTTCTACCCCAAAGCTAGAACACCTGTGCTCATATTCTGTATATGAGGTTTATGTTGTTACCGAAGAACACCCAGCCCCTCTGTACCACTGTGCTACTGAAGTTCTTGCCATCTCACTCTTCTGCTTTCTGTGTTCCTGTTTGTCCTTGTGAGAGCTTCTGGAGGCCTCAGGATCACAGGCTAACGGGTAGAACTTCTTTGCATTTTTTTCTTATCACCCAGAACTATAGATCCAAAATCTCCACCAGGCTCTAGGATTCCATATTCCTTTCTGGTTGCTTCTTTGAAGGTTTCCACTTAAGGATTTGTCTCTAACACCTGAAAAGCCTAGCCTTCATATAGATTCTGCAGTGGGGTCCTTATGCAGGCCTCATTGTCATAATGTAGCCTGCAGAGATGGATTCTGACGTATGCCTGGGGGTCTGTAAGTGCTGATGTGATTGGCGAGGCTTGTCTTTTCCTAGTTTCAGTCCATTTAATGGGAGAACTTCCTTTTAAAAAACATCTTTTAGGTCATATTGAGAACTGACTAGGATTTTGCAGGTTCCTCAGATCAATACCTCATCTGACCAGTGGTCTCCTGGCCAACTGATACCTTCATCTGCTTCTGAATTCTTTAGAACTAGATCTTTTTCTTAGGTCATTTCAGGTGCTGGGGTTGGGGAAGGAATCTATGATAAAGGCACTTCATGAAGACAAGACACCAAGATGTTTGGTTGGTCTTGGGTTTCATTGACAGCAAGCGACTTACATATTTTTTTCCCTATTCCCTTTTCCTGGGCAATCCAAATCTGAAATGAGAATAATAAAGCCACTATGTGTCAAAGCTAAAAGAATGCTTGAAGTCCCAATATATAGGTAGTTTTTACTAGATAGCTTAACGGTATGCGAGGCCCTGGTGGACTTCTGTGAGAAGACTTACTGCACATGAAGGTCTCTATGATTGAAGTACCTTAAAACTGCCCAGTTTCTGATAAATACAGAAACAGAATGCATTGATCCTCCAAATCAGAAAACTTTAGGCTGACACAATCTCTATCCTACATGTATAATTTTCAAAATGTTAAAAGTAAAATTCTCAGACAAATGTAATTACAAGCCAATGTAATTATTATGTAATATTGGTATATGACATTACAGAGTTTGGGCTATAATCACTAGTAAATAGTTAGATGATCCTTAGATAGGCTTGTTCACAGTGCTTTGATATGAACTGAAAGGACATGCAGTCACTCCTTTGCCTTATTTCCAAATTTTGGTTATCTATGCTGAGTAGTACTCTTTCTTCTTCTTTCTCTTCTTCTTCTTCTTTTTTAAAGATTTTATTTATTTGAGAGAGAGAGAGAGATCATAAGCAGAGGGGAAGGGTAGAGGGAGAAACAGACTCTCTGCTGAGCAGGGAGCCCTATGTGGTACTCGATCCCAGGACTCTGGGATCATGACCTAAGCCGAAGGCAGAGGCTTTAACCCACTGAACCACCCAGACGCCCAGCACTCTTTCTTCTATACTCACCATATCATAGTTTATAAAATTGGTATTTATACTATGTTTTTTCACTTGAATATATTTTATTATTTACATCTTCCCATATCATTAAATGTTCTTTGAAAAAACACATTTTTTGAAAATATATTTTAAGTGTTACATAATATAGACGGATGTGTAATAATTTATTTAATATTTCCCATGTGTTAGACATTTACATCGTGTCCCTCTTTTTTCTCTTTTTTTTTTGCTGTGATAATGCTGTAGTAACCATCCTCATCCATAAATCTTTGTCTGCATCTCTGATTATTTCCTTAGAATATGCTTTAGTATTTTCTAAGTAGGTGAGTTCATCGTCATGAAACTCGTATGAAAGGAGAGTTGAGATTTGATGAAAGAGGTCTATATTTTAAGGGTAATAATTCTCAAAATGTGATCTCTGGCCCAGCCGCATCAGCACCACCCAGGAACATGTTAGAAATGCAAATGTTTAGACCCTGTCCCAGAAACTCTGGAGGGAGCTCAGCAATATATAATTTAGCCAGCCCTGCAGATGATTGTGATACTCACAGAAGTTCGAGAACCACTGTTTTAGGGAATGTGAGCTTGGCAGTATCAAAGAGTTGCGTATAAGTCTTCTCTAATAGCTGGGAGATCAGATTGCTGTTAGAGAGCATCACTCTTTCCTAAGCCATATTATTAGGGTATTTTAATTTTCTCCAACTGTTCTAGATATTTCAAGAGCAAAGCAGGTGAAGAACAACTTTATCAAAAGTTTTGTCTGTTTTCTTATCTGATAGTGTTGGATAAGCTTGAGAAATTCTTTCAAAATACTAAGGAAAGGGACACCTGGGTGGCTCAGTTGGTTAAGCATCTGCCTTCAGCTCAGGTCATGATCCCGGGGTCCTGGGATTGAGTCTCACGTCGAGCTTCCTGCTCAGTGTGGAGCCTGCTTCTCCCTCTGCCTGCTGCTCCCCCTGCTTGTGCTCTCTCTCTCTCTCTTTCTCTGGGAAATAACCCAATAAAATCTTTAAAAAATAAAATAAAATAAAATACTAAGGAAAAATAGGGATAGGAAGAACAAAAGATAAGATGGGGGTAGTGGTGTGGTTGTGTGTGTGTGTGTGTGAGAGAGAGAAAGAGAGGGGAGAACTGTTGTCACATTGTGATGGGCCATAGCAGGTGTATGATAAATATTTTTATACACCCAATTGAATTAAATTGGTTATAGTGATATAATTCTGGGTCTGGCAATGATGTAAGATGGCTTAGATGGAAATTCTCGAAGTTTAAACTGGCATTGTGTTTGTGTGGCGATCAGCATGTATGAAGTTTCAAGGGATGATCCAGGTTCCAGAGAACCATTTAGGAAGGTGGAAATGGTTCTTTGAGGCAGTAAGCACTGACAGCAGAAATAAATAGTGATAGGCTGATGATGATCAAGGTGGATTACATGGGCTTCATTTCTGCCCTTTCTTTGCCGTTGCTCCTTTCCCGCTACTGAATTATGACAGTGGGAGAAAGTAGGATCTGTAGGAGGGGGGGAAAAAAGGGAAGTAGTTTTTGTTTTGTTTTGTTTTGTTTGAACTGCCCAGTTGGAGGCAGTTGGATGGGTAAGGTAGCCAGAAAAAATAGGAATGAGGGAGACAATGGGTGGGCCCCAATCATTAAGGGATATAAGAGGGGGCATTTTAGAGATAAATTTTTTTTAGTTTTAGCTTTTCACAAGATGGCAAATCAGAAATTCCAAGTATTCAGAAACTGAGCAGGTCCAGTAGAAAACATTTGAGTGGCGCCTAATTTGTCTCTGATAAATAATCCTCTTATGAATACTCTCATACATAAAACTCATCCATTTAGTTAGTATGTGTTTACTTATTCATTAAACAAATATTTCTTGGGTTCCTACTCAGTTCCAGTCCCTTTTATAACTGATGGGGATAGAGCAGAGAATATGTTGAATTTCTGTGCTCTTGAAGCTCACAATTTGGTTTGAGGAAGGAGATCGTAAGAAGGTAAACACATAAACAATATAATTTTAGGCAAAGATAGGTGCAATGAAGTCAATTAAAGCAGGGGAAGGAGAGAATAATTAGGAATAGGAAGGGGGAATGAAGGATGCTAAGTTCCAGGTGAAGAACATTGCGAAAGAAGGAGCAGTGAGGATAAACACCCCAAGGCAGAAATGAACTTGTCAGATTAGAGCTAGCAAGAAAGCCCATGTGGCTAGAGCAGAGAGAGCCTGAGCCATGGTAGGAGATTAAGGCTGGAGGAAGAGTCAGCAGCCATCAGGTTTAGGGGCTTGAGAACTGAGGTAAGGAGTTTAGATCATATTCTGAAGGGAACCGCCTTAAATAAGTGCCTCATCCTATGGTTCTTAGAAGTATAATTGCTTTTGCCTAAAGATACAACTTTTAACCTGTCTTTGGGACATTTCCCCCAATGGGATTGCATCTTTAACATTATAATTAAATCAATAGGAAGTATGTTTTTGTCTTATATTTATATAGATAATATAATATAATATATATTTATATATAATTACATGTAATCTCTCTATACATACATATTTATATAGATTTGTCTATACTATAGCTCTGTCTATATCTGCCTACTTATCTATAGAGAGAAATAGTAATTAAAATGAGTTATGTATGCCTTAGCATGTTTTGATTTACAATAAATATGATACATCCATATTTCTACTCTATTTATTTTGATTTTCAGAATCAAGAGAATTTCAAATCTAGAGAACCTCAAAAGCTTAGATGTCCTGGACCTTCATGGAAATCAGGTATTGTAAAGCCCCTCTGTTTCTTTCTTTTCAGGAAAAAAGTCTGGGAAAGTTTGGTATCATAAAAGTTTCAACAATGGTACTTGTGTTTGAAGTATTTCAAGAGTTACTTTACTGATTTACTGAAATTTCTAAGGTATTAAACCCTTTTATTTAAGATATGGTAATTCCTTAGCAGTAAATGACAGATGAAACTTGTAAAAACATTTGGAATCCTGAATAGTTATGATAATTTCATTTCTTATTTAGTCTTTTATTTTTTGTTATTTTATTTTATTTATTTGACAGAGAGAGAGAGAGAGAGAGAGAACATGAGTAGGGGCAGGGGCAGAGGGAGAAACAGGCTCCCCACTGATCAGGGAGCCCGACACAGGGCTCAATCCCAGGACCCTGGGATCATGACCTGAGCTGAAGACAGACGTTTAACTGACTGAGCCACCCACGTGCCCCTAGTCTTTTATTATTTTTAAAACATATTTTCCAACCCTAGCCTAACAACTAGAATATTACTGAAGATTTTCTTCTACTTAGGTATTCCCCCTTTATTCTGAGGCTACCACTATCCAGGATTTCACATTTATCATCCCCTTGTGGATTTTTAAAGTCGGTTTTATTACATATGTGTGTCTAAATAATACCTTGTTTAGTAGTACCATGTTGTAATTTTTAAAAAGTATCATACTATATATTGTCATCTAGTGTTGGCTTTTTGCATACAACATTAGCTTACTGAGATTAATATATTTTGATTAACTATAGTTTGTCCCTTTTTGCTGTTGTAAGTTCCATGGAATGATTATATGAAAATTTTTTTTCTCCAGTGTATTATTGATGGACATTTGGGTTGTTTCCTCTTGTTTGTTTGTTTCCTTTTATGAATAGCACTTCTAAGAGCATTCTTGTATGGGTTTCTTCCACATATCATATGTACTCTAGGGTATACTGTATAGGGTATATATATACCTATATATAGGCATAATTGTTTTCCAGAGTGGTTGTACCAGTTTATACTCCCACCAGTAAGGCAGGATAAATCCTGTTGCTTCATATTCTTTTCAACATTTGGAATCGTTATACTTCTTTTTTTTTTATGACTCAGGGATTAATCAAGTCATACATGCAAAACATACTGCTAATTGCATTAGTGCAAGATCTATGTAAAATCACCCCACAATTCTACAACTGTCAATTTAAAAAAATGTTGTCCTAGTAGTTGAAAGGTCCAACCTTATATTCTTGCCAGTGTGTAAGTTGTACAGAACTTCATTAGCATGAGCACAGGTCTCCAGAACCTCACAGACCCAGAGGAAGATGGTTCGGCAGAGCAACAGGAAGTGTGTGTCCAGGGGGGTGAGACAAAGAGGAGGGTCAGCTTTAGTCAAGGTACGGTGTTGGTGATCTGACAAGACAGGGATGTTAAGAAAGTTCCTAGTTTAGGAATATCTAAAATATTTCAAAAACTGTGCAGCTGCAACACATCATTTTTGTACCTAGTTACGGGAAACAAAGGAAAGTGCTTATTAGCTTTGAATAAAGTAATAAGGAAACAAGAATGCACTTTTAGCTAATCTATAAAAAAATTTCTAATACATTATCAGAAAGATTTTATAATACAGGGAGGCAGTAAGAAGGAATTCTTTAAGAAAAGCACTAACTTAGCAACTATAGGAATGACCAGTTCAAAGATGAACTAAATGCCCAATTTCAGGAGGGATAGCAGGTCTATGACAAAGCCTAAAACGACAATGATACCAATCTTTCCTCATCACTTACTGCATTTGACAGAGATTAACCTTTTAAAATTTTATCCATGACACTTTTACTCAGTTTAATTATGCTGTGTACAGTGTAGTGTAAATTAACCTTTATATTTTGTCAAAATAACTGTCTTCATTCTTTGATCACCTCCTGTGCTGCACACACCCCGTCCGGTGCGCCCATGGCCAGACCAGATACTTCGTCAGAGGGATGTGGGAGTAAGAAGTCTGTTCAAAATCTCAGCAATAGCATATACACTAAGTTTTTTAAAAAAAAATCTCACTACAGGGGTGCCTGAGTAGCACAGTGAGTTGGGTATCCAACTCTTGGTTTCAGCTCAGGTTGTGAGATCGAACCCCAAATGGGGCTCTGTATTCAATGCAGTCTGCTTGAGATTCTCTTTTCCCTCTGCCCCTCCCCCACTCCCTGAAATAAAATAAACAAATCTTTTTAAGAATCTCACTACAAAATCAAAAAGATTGATCTAAAGAGTTTTGAGTCCTTACACTCATTTTTGTTATGATGTAAAGTCTAGTGTTAGGGAATGGATGCGGGCTGGTAAGTTACTGCTGTGCTAGATGGCAACGTTTCATGGAGGAGGCTGTGCTGCTTTCTCATCAGAAACTAGTTAGGAAGTGTCTGCATTTCCAAACTTGAGACTCTGCAGTCTCTTCTTTTTTTTTCTTAAGAAATAAAAATAAGATTTTTTTTTGGTAATGAAATATACCAAATGTGACCAGAAAATATCTTTAGGTGTTAGGGTTTTAGGGGATTTGTGTATTCTGCTTCATACTTTCCTGTGTTTTTCAGGTTTTCTGATATAAACATGTCTTTTTTTTATTATGTTAAGTTAGCCACCATAGAGTACATTATTAATTTTTGATGTGGTGTTCAGTGATTCATTAGTTGTGGATAACACCCTGTGCTTATCACAACACATGCCCTTCTTAACACCCGTCACCTAGCTACCCTGTTCCTCCACCCCCTCCTCTCTGAAACCTTCAGTTTGTTTCCCAGAGTCAATAGTCTCTCATTATTTTTCTCCCTTTCTGATTTCTGCCCCCCTTCAGTTTTCCCTCCCTTCCCCGATGGTCCTCCATGCTATTCCTTATGTTCCACATAGGGGTGAAACCATACGATAATTGTCTTTCTCTGCTTGACTTATTTCACTTAGCGTAATCTCCTCCAGTTCCATCCAAGTCAGTGCAAATGATGGGTATTATCCTTTCTGATGACTGAGTAATATTCCATTGTATATATGGACCGCATCTTTTTTTTTTTTAATTGTGTTATGTTAGTCACCATAAAATACATCATTAGTTTTTGATGCAGTATTCCAAGGTACCACATCTTTTTTATCCATCCATCTGTTGAAGGGCATCTTGGCTCCTTCCACAGTTTGGCTATTGTGGCCATTGCTGCTATGAACATTGGGGTGCATATGCCCCTTCTTTTCACGGATATCTTTCTATCTTTTCAAAGATACATCTGTATCTTTGTGGTAAATACCGAGTAGTGCAATTTCTGGGTCATAGGGTAGCTCTGTGTTTAACTTTTTGAGGACCCTGCATACTGTTTTCCTGCAGTCTGTTCTTAATGACAGAGATCTTGAATGAGTTAATGCCTAGTGTTTTCAGCACAGCAATGCAACTTAGTTCACAAGCTATTTTGGCAACTCTTAATCTGAGCAAGAATAGGAGCTCTTGAAAAATAAGGCTTTAAGAAAGCTTGCCATTTTAGGGCTAAATTTTACTATAAGGTGAAAGTTTGAAGTCTTACACTTTAAACAAATAAAACCTTAAAATGACTGATTCATTTGAAATGGTTTTATGGAAAAAGTAATCTGTAACAAAAACTTGGCACCATGTGCAAAGGCTCCCATTTTTGAGCAAAGCATATAAAGTTTCCAAGGTGGACAGGGCAGGAGAAGCGCCCAGACATTTACAGCAACAGGCATTTTCTCTTCCTTTTCTTGACTGGAGGAGGGCAGAGAACCCTTGAAGATCTTCATCCAACACTGTCTTGAGCCCTCACTGCGTGAGAGCCAAGCACTTAAGTGTTTTCCAGCACCCATGTCCTTAGCCATGGTCAAACCCCGTGGCTAGGTGATAGGAATCAGCTTCTTCTCCTGCAGTTGCTCAGTCACGTCTTTATTGTCCCCGAGATCAAGTTTGGCTCCACCAGGATGATGGGGTGTTGGGACAGTGGTGCCATACTTCAGAGTACCCATGCTCAAACATTTTCAAATGATGCAGGGCTCACGAGAGAAGAGCAAATTAAGACCACATCTGTTTGTGGATAGGATAAGGGACATAATCGATCATTATATTGTCTAGCTGTATCCCATAAGCCCAGATTCACCCATTTTCCATCTACCATAACATTGGCAGAGTAATTGTCAGAGGCAGTGGGGATGTATTCTCCAGGGAATTATTGGTTTAACCAAGTGGTGGGCAACTTTGACCTGCAGCTCCGTTTCCCACCACCACACACTTGGTGGCTGCATCTGGGCCACTGGCTGGGCTGCTGTGGCGTCGGGGCACTGAGGCAAGAAGTGGCAGGCTTGGGGCACCGGGGGCCAGGGCTGCTGTCCAAGCCACTTTGCCCTCTCCGAAGGGAAGGCAGAGCCAGCAGCGGCCACCACCCAAAGCTCTGGAATTGTCATACTTCTTAATTTTTGTCAGTTAAAATGGTATAAATAATGTCTCTTTGTGTTTTGTCTGCCTCTATGTCTGTCTATCTGAATTTTTCTATCTGGTTTGTTATGTTTCCCCTCCTTCTCTCTCAGAGCCTCTTGGCTATTTTTTGGTCCTTTGCTCTTCCATTGAAATTTTTGTCTTTGAAATGTATTTATTTATGGCCAGCTGCATGAGCTACATACTCATGCAGAAGGTAGTGCCTCTCTTGAGGTGGTACGTGTACATTCTGGGGTGCTCTGTGAGTCCCTACCTGTTGAACCACCTGCAGTCGGTCAAGTGCAAACTTCAGTATGATCTCTCTAGGCTTTCTAACAGCTGTGAGTCCCAATCATTTTGGTGAAAAGCTAATGTAATGAATGAAAACCTTGATAAATCTAGATAGACCACATTTGCTAGGTTCTAATCTCACCCAGCCCCATCTGTGTGTGTCTGTATGTGCACAGAATGGGAGGAATGTTGGTAGCCTGGGAATTGTCCAGCTCTGCAGGCTGGTTAGTGTCACTCTAGTAGAGAAGTTACCCAGTGAGGTAAGGCTGGAAGGGGAAGAAGAATAAAGAGTTTGTCAGTAAAAGAATATCATATGCAAAAGCACTGAGACTAAAAACAACAGGGTATTTTTTACTGCTTGAGAATTTAGCATATGTTGAAAAACAGTGAGAAATGAGGGAAGAGAAAAGGAAAGGCCAGATTGTGGAGGGCTTTGTATGCCACACCTGAGGAATTGCTATTCTGTCTTGTAGCCCACTATTTTCATTTTTTTTATTTACTGATTTTTCATTTCTTTGGTAGCCCACTATTTTTAAAACTATTCATAACTAATTGCAGCATTTTATGGTAACAATTTTTTCAAGTTTATTTTAAAATGTATATATGTAATTAAACATACTTATGTAGCTTTCACATTATAATATACCTTTAAGAATTCATTTTATCTATTTTTTATTATATCTTATTTTATTTTATTTATTTTTTAGAGCAAGAGTTGGCGTGAGAGGCAGAGGGAGAAAAAGAGAGACTCTTAAGCAGGCTCCATCGCAGGGCTCAATCTCAGAACCCTGAGATCATGACCTGAATGGAACTAAACCATCCAGATGCCCTACCTTTAAGAATTCATGGGCATTACACAAGATCTCTGAGGGATCCTGGTATATGCATAACATATCACCTGATCCATATGTGATGTGTGGGAATTATTTACCAACTATTATATTGATAAAAAAAATGCTCTATTCCTTGTTAGCTGACCTGTGTTATGTCATATAATTTCAGCTTTTGTTTGTACTTATTCCATGTATTGAGATTAAATATTTGTACCACACAAATTATTTCTCAAGGCTCTATAACTACAAGAAGGAAGCTTTACATGAAAATCCATTTCTTGTTTCAAAATTTCCAAATCCACTCAGCAGAAATTTAGAATATTTCAAAGCAAAGATAGCCTTGGTAACCTTGAGCTTCTAAAAAGTCAGGGGATAAACTATTCAAGATCAAACAATGTCCAATTCTTTAAAAAAAAAAGCATCAGGTAGTGAAAAACCTAAAAAAATTAAGTGAATATTTTTTGTTTTCAGAGTTTACTTTCATCAGAAATAAAAATGATACTTGGTGTACATTGTGAAATAAACATAATTGGTTTATGGATGTGGAAATGGTCTGAGGAATGATAATAGTGTTCAGGAGATAGATTGGGGGATGGAAAGAGTGGGAGGAAAGTTAAACTGGAGCTAGAACAGTTGAGAGACTAATCCAATAATCTTTGTGAAAAGTGATGGTGGTTTGACCTGAAGTAGTAACGATAGGGATTTAATAAGGGGACAGATTGGATAAATATTTAAAAAGTGGAAACATCAAGATTTAGCAATTGATTATATCTGAATAGTGAAGAATACAGAGGAATCTGAGAGATTGGCTCTCAAATTCTGAGGTAGATTTGTTTTGGTCTTCCAGAATTTGTTCTCTCGGTGAAAGGTTACTTTAACATGGACACAAATGTGCTTCAGGAAGGATCTGTTCTTTCAAGGCCATCTTTTCCTTCAGGGAGAGCTTGCCCTTTCTGTGACTGCTTGACTGAAAGCAGACATTTGCCCTTTCAACACTGCTGAGTCAGAAGGTTGTCTTTATCCAGACAGAGCTGTCTGGGTTGCTCTTACACATCAAGAGGAGCCTGGAGTATCCAGCTTTCCTAGGTGTATTGAGAAGCCGTGCGGTCTCCTGGAGACCCTCTCTCTGATCAGTATGGCCTATGATTGGGCTTTCCGACATTCCCATCATTTCTTCTTGCTGTGAAGTTTATTAACTAATCAAGAGCTGTACTCTCACCCCACATCACCTTTTGCCTGAAATTTTTATCATTCCCCATGACTTTGTCCCTGACTGTAATGCATAATAGGCTCCGTCAGATACATTGCACACTATTCTGGCCTATCTGATTGCAAACGAAGAAGCTGAACGATATCCCTAGTGATTTTTTAAAACTTACATCTTGATACCAATATTTTAGAATTAATAATGTTCCTTTTCAGAGTTACCAAACTAAATAAAAGGTAACTCTACAATGCCTACAATGTCGGCATTCTAATTATCAGTCCCACCAGGACCAAAAATTAGAGAAAGGTAGTTTTCTACAAGAAATGCCCCAGGTTTAGTAGCAGAAGGGGGAAGACTTAATTATGTTTGTCATCTAACAATTATGCCCCTTCATTCTATATATTTTTATCTTTCCTGTTTGCAGGAAAGTTTTATTTTATATATTTAAAAATTGCTTTTCCATTCATGTTTGTTACATCTATATTTTTTGTCTTCCATATCCCCATCTTGCCTCTCGTTCTTCCTACCGCCATTTTTCCTTAGTATTTTAGGAGAATTTCTCAAACTTATGATGACATTACTGATTTCTCACAGTGTCTGTTTTGCTTTTTGCTGATTCCATACACTTAAAATTCTGGCACTTCTTTAGTTTTGAAATGCTTTTGTGCACATCTCACTGTACATAGTTCTATCATCTTCAGATATGGATAACCTTGTTTCTTCTTTGACAGCTTTCACTGATTTCATTTTACATTAGTTAGACCAAAATCTCAGGACAAATTTTAAAGCATAGTCAGATGTCACCTTTATATATTACTGAGTTTATAATAAACATAGGTTTTCCCTTTTGAACCTAGATGGAATCTAGATGGTATTTCTTGAATGTAAGAGAAGGTCCAATAACAACATACAAACTGGATTATGAATCTAAGAAAACTTTGTTTTAGCCGACATCCGCTTTGGAATGTTGAATAAAAAATTTCAGATTTTTTCTCATCTGTACTGGGCTGACAGTACAGATGAGAAAGTTAACCTCTAGTGATTGTGGTAACTTTTTCTAATGTTTGCAAGAAAAGTGTTATGTGCCTTAAGTTATTGTTAACTTAAGTAGTTGGTTGACAAACCCCCCTGCAAGGACCCCTACTTATGTGTCCTGGAGAACCATTGCATTGTGCTTGCGTGGTTACACTGGCGGGGCTTAAAATCCTGTTGTGCTCTCATCAGTTCATAGGCATAGCTTTTCCTTATCCCACCTTGCCATGCAACTCAGAGCTCCTCTGCTGCGGGTCAGAGACTGTGTGCACGTGCCTATTCTGTGACTCAAGTCCTCTTGTTCTGAACACTTCATGTCTACCATATTGCACTCTGGCATATTGCACGTTATCTGTCTCTTCTCTTAAGCCCTTTCACTAATAAAGAATATCCACCCTCCGTCTCCACTCGGAATCCTAGTTCGTTGTATCTTTTCCATTTAGACTCTTGACGGCTTTCAGGATCCTGCAGTATAAATGGAGAGAACAAGGAGGGTGTGGTAGCATTCCTTTTCCTTGCCTTTTCTCTCAGAGGACTGTCTTGCTTGGTCAAAAGATTGTGAGCTTTGGCCTTGAGCTTGCAGTAGATTTTTATTTGGCAGATAGTATGTGTAGCTCTTGTCACCTTTTTTTTTTTAAAGATTTTATTTATTTATTTGACAGAGAGGGAGAGACAGCGAGAGAGGGAACATAAGCAGGAGGAGTTGGAGAGGGAGAAGCAGGCTCCCTGTGAGGCTCCATCCCAGGATCCTGAGATCATGACCTGAGCTGAAGGCAGACGCTTAACGACTGAGCCACCCAGGCACCCTTAGCTCTTGTCACTTTTATCTGGACCTGGCAATTAGAGATGCCCCAAGGAAGGACTTATTGACTATTTGATAAAATTTACTTCAAATATTTACTATGGTGAAGTTATAAAATACCTTTATTTAATTTTCACAAGTTAAATGACTTCTTATCTATAACAGAGGAACTTGGAAATGCATTTTTAAAAAGATTTTATTTATTTATTTGAGATAAAGAGAGCGTGAGAGCAGGGTGAGGGCCAGAGAGAGAAGCAGGCTCCCCACTGACCAGGGAACCCGATGTGGGTCTTGATCCTGAGACTCCGGGATCATAATGTGAGCCAAAGACAGAGGCTTAACCGACTGAGCCACCCAGGTGCCTTCATGTAAACCTGTCACTGAATCCAGTGACTATGTATTTTATTTTTAGGGTTTTTATAACATGCATATCTATGACAATGCCTGCTAATTATCTCTTTCTCATTTTTTAACAGATTACCAAAATCGAAAATGTCAGTCATTTGTGTGATTTGAGAGTTTTAAATCTTGCTAGGAACCTTTTAAGTCACGTTGATAATCTTAATGGGCTGGATTCATTAACTGAACTTAACCTGCGACACAATCAAATCACTTTTGTGGTGAGTATTAAAATGGAATCGATATGTGATCTCTGCCTTTTCTTCTAAGGAAATGAAATAAATGTTATGGTATTGTTTTTGTGAAGTAAGAATCTACAGTAACTCAGTTCTTTTCTGAATTTAATTGTGCATATAATTATTAAGCCTTATATTTTGATTTGGGAAATGTTAAGGTGTTTTTCATTTTAGAAGATAAATGTAAAATTAAAAACAGAAGTATTATCAATAAATGCATTAGCTAATATAAATGAGTAGCGAATTCTTTCCTGTTTTATCATGGTAATAGAATTAATGAGAAAGAAGGTTATTGGTAACTTAAAGTTGATAAATTGTTGTACCAGGAGGGAAAAGGCTCAGAGAGGAGAGGCCAAGGGCTGTGAAGACATACATAAATATCATTTCCTTTGCAGGGTTGACAGAGGCAGGCTGGTATAGTTGAAAAAGCATTGCACAGGGCATCAAAGACCTTATTCTGGTCACAGCTTCATCTCTCATTAGCTGGGTGACCTTGGGTAAATTGTTAACTCTATAAGCATCAGTTTACTTTTCTCTAAAGTGAGGGTCTTGGGCTAGATTATTTCTAGGATCCTTTTTAGCTTGTTGAATCTGAAGAAAGACGTTAAGGCGGTCAGGAACTGGCATGTGAGCAGAAGGAAACAAGTTTACACTATGGGGGCAAAACTACAGGAAGGCCACTTTGGAACTCTGAAGATGAACTTCGTTAGATTTATAGCTTTACTCAAGTTCAGCGATGAAATAACAGCCTGATGCTCAGGTATTTTGTACTTGTGCACATGCGAGGAGCACTAGAAATAGCTTAAAAATTTTATTTATTTGTCAGAGAGAAAGAGAGAGATGCAAGCAGGGGGAGTGGCAGGCAGAGGGAGAAGCAGGCTGAGCAAGGAGCCCGATGAGCAAGGAGCCCGATGCGGGACTCAATCCCAGGACCCTGGGATCATGACCCAAGACAAACACAGCCACCCAACTAACTGAGCCATCCAGGCATCCCTAGAAATAGGACTTTTGACTGTATTATGTGATATAGGCTGAGAAGACTTCTAATGATAAAAACAAACATTTTTTTTTAAACAAGCTTCTTTTCTTTACATGCAATAGAAAAATACTAGATTCTCTCTGTATATCATTCAAGTAAAATCTAACTCTTTTAAAAGGCACAATCTAACTCTTAACTTCTTTGAGACATTGAGTTCCTTAGTAAATAATTAAGTGTAATATAAATGGTATACTTGGAAAGGTTGAGGGACAGATGATGCCTGATCTCTAGGCCTCATTGTACAGATTGGTTTCATTTTGAAGTTTTCCCAGAAAAATCAGAGCTCAGTAATGCTCACATCTTCTAGGAGGTTGGGATAATTTCAGAACCTTTTCCAAGAAATGGATTTATTCCAGAGCCCCTAAATTCTGTCAGGACTTCCCCAGATTGGATTTAAATATTGGAAATGGCTTGTTTATTTTAAAAGACCTCCAGATTGAGTTAATCTGTTACATTGCTGAGTGTCTAGGAATGGCTCAGGCTGGAGTTGATCTGTCCTCAGGACCTTAGGTATGGTAAGAACCCAAAAAGCCTTGGTAGAGTGGGGCACAGAAATCTATTGACTTTTGCATATTCCTGTCTGTGTTCTTTCATTTGGAAAGTACATAATGTGTATCTAGGAAATTGCTTACTGAATTTCCCAGTGAGTATTATGTCTGACCATTACTGTTACAGCTTACGCAGCAGCCAACATCTATGGAAAAGGAAATTGTATTAACTTCTAAAAGTTACAAAGATTTAGTAAATATGATGCATATGGTGTCATCATGATGATATAAGTACCACACGTATGAATTTCTGGGAAATTTGAATATACATGTAAGGTTATATAAGACTGGATCCAACTTTTGTTTCTTTTTCAAAGCATCCTTCCCTAAAACAGCGAAGAGACTTTTAAAACTGAGGGTTCATTTTTTTTTTTTAAAGATTTTATTCATTTATTTGACAGACAGAGATCACAAGTAGGCAGAGAGGCAGGCCGAGAGAGAGAGGAGGAAGCAGGCTCCCCGCTGAGCAGAGAGCCCGACGCGGGACTTGATCCCAGGACCCCGGGATCATGACCCGAGCCGAAAGCAGAGGCTTTAACCCACTGAGCCACCCAGGTTCCCAGGGTTCATTTTTTTTTTTTTTCCCCTCAGTGTCTCTTCATTTCTCTAGGGTCGGTTATCACACTTATTCTTTTGTTCTGTTTTTTCTTTCACGGTTTTGATTTTCCTCAGTGGCTGGTAATCCTTAGATGAACAACTGTGTTAAGTAGTGACTGGATCTCCTGCACAGCTGAATAGGTCTTTTTAACTCCAAGATCTCTCCCTAGAATGATCACTGGATTTGTGTAAGTTGTCGAATCCCACACATTGGCAGGCTTCCCTTTAGAGTGAGTGGAAGGGAAAAGGGAGGCTCACTCTGTAATTGCCAAAATAAGAGAATGGCTATTTGGGGGATAGAAGGACTTCACTATCTTCTGTGTGGGATGACACTGCCATTCCTTTTCCGCCTCTGGTTCGAATGTAGCAGTTATTAACCATCTCCATGGCTAAAACACCCACACGCTCCATCCTTCCTTGCCAGATGCTCTCATTTTGTTGAGAGAACAGATCCTGAAGCTCCGGCTGAGGCTTTCTGCAGCCGGCTGCTCTGTCCACTGCCTGTGTGTGTGCGTTGCAGGGGTGGGAGTGGGCTGAGGCTGGAGTGGGTTTGCTGCTGCTCCGGGAAGAGCGGTTGAGTAGACAGACCTTTCATTACACATCTACTTGCTTAGCCATAGTTAACTACTGTCCGCTTCTGCTCTCTGCGTGTTCTGAGTGTGAGCACCAAGTAAAACGGCATTCAGTCAGAGAGGACTGCGGATGCTGCCGAGCAGCATGTCTCTTTCCAGTTCAGAGCTGTGGTTTTGTCTGGGGTTATAGCTAATAAGATCCTGTCTGCTTGCCAGCTTCCTGAAATTCACCCAAATTGTGGATCTCATAAAGATGACTCTCTTGTTTTTAGCATTTCCCTGGGTTTACTCATTTTGTGTATTTTTATTGCTTCACCCATCAAATCTTATAGAAGAGATGAAACAAGTGCATTACCCACTTCATTATCTTATCAGAAAACTTGTCTGTTTTTGATGTAGAAAAGTTTTTGTTTGCTTGTTTGTTTATTGTAGTTTAAAGTCACTGATCTTTTTCTGGGAAATTTTATAAATTTCAAACCAAATGCCTTTTTTGTTTATATGGTAGCTTTCCCTTTTAAACATTTGTGAAACATTTCAGACAGTCTGAAAAGGAGGGGAAATAATATTACCAACATGTGTGCATATCTACCAATCAACTTAATAAATAAAAACCCTTCAAATATAGTTAAGGCCTAGTGCATAACCCTCCCCCATCACATTCTCTCCCTCCTTTGCAGAGGTAAGCACAATTCTGAGCATAGTGTTTATTCCAATGCATGTCTGTTTCCTTTTCCATATATGTATGTACCCCTCCCTAAACAATATCAAGTAATTTTTTGTTATGCTTTTAAATGTTCTTTTAAATGTTCATCATACTGTACATGTTTTCTGTATGTCGCTTTTATTAACATGCTTTGAGATTTGTCTGTGTTGTTATCTGTAGCTCTGGTTCACTAATTTTCATTGTTACATAGCATTCCATTGTATGATTGTAATTAACTATTCATTCTACTTAGGCACAGTGGGATTTCCAATTTTTAATTATTAAAAAATATCACAAATAACATTTTTGTACATGTCTTTTGGTGAATAGGCATAACAGTTTCTCTGGGACAGTGGTTTTCAGACCATAGTCGATGGTAATAAATAAAATTTACATTAAAACCCAGTTATTAAATACTCAGCTATTAAATATTTATATGGGTAAGTTATAAATCATAGAAGCAGACATTTCATGAAGCTATATCTGCCCTTGCTCTTCTATCAGAGATGTTGGTCTCAACCTACTGAATTGATTTTTTTTTTAAAAAGATTTTATTTTTTTTATTTGACAGAGAGAGAGAGAGAGAGAGCACAAGTAGGCAGAGTGGCAGGCAGAGGGAGAGGGAGACGCAGGCTCTCCACTGAACAGGGAGCTTGATATGGATCTCAATCCCAGGACCCTGGGATCATGACCTGAGTCAAAGGCAGCAGCTTAACTGACTGAGCCACCCAGGCGCCCTGTGAATTGATTTCTTGACTAATGAAAAGTTGATCGCAACCTGCATTTGGCAAACAGTGCTCAATGGAAGAGCTCGGGAGAGGCATTGCTGAGTCCAGGATTATGCTCATTTCGTTTTATCAGATATCATCAAGTTTTGTCCAAAACTTGAACAAAAATTTGGTACAACCAAATTACATTTCTATCAGCTTTACCTGGGAGTTCCTTTAACTTCACATTTTTGCTGATACCTGATATTGTCAGACCTTTTATTTTTTGCCAGTCTTTTAACTATGAAATTATATGGCATTTAATTTGAATTTCCAGTGAGGCTGAATGCCTTTCATCTTTTTTCTTTCATGATAAGAGATTGTCTCTCATTTAGAGTGCCTGAATAGTCTTATCCTTTGCCCATTATAATTGCAGGCTTTTTTTTTTTTCTTTTTCCTCTTGATCAGTGGTATTTCTTTTGTTTCTGCTATATTTTGAGGAAGAGAAGTAAAAATCATCAATAGTTTTCTTTATTGTTTCTGGTGTTTTTGTTTGAAAATCCTTCTTTAAAAGTTGAGGACATAAAGACATTTATTTTTCTGTTACCTGACAAAAGTTTTGAAGTTGCTCTTCCCATGTTTTATCTATTTGGAAATGATTTTTTCTTGTGGTGTAAAATTGAAATCCAGTTTTGTTTTCTTTTTTCTCATATGGATTGCTAATTGTCCCAGCACCATTTATTGAAGAATGGATTATTTCTGTCCTTCCATCTCCCCTTGGCAGTATCTCCCTCTAGCAAATTCCAATATCCACATGTGCATGGGTCTGTGCCTGGCCTCTCTGGTCTGTTTGATTGATCTCTATCTATGTTCCAATATAACACTACCTTAATAATTGTAATCTCTGTTATGTTCTAAGAATTAGTAGCATGAGGTCCCTAATCTTCCTTCCTCTTCCCTAGCCTTCCTTTCTTCCTTAAAAAAAAAAAAAAAAAAAAAAAAAAAATCTTTTTTTTTTTCTTTTTCTATATACATTCTAGAAATAGCATGTCAAGTTTCATGAATAATCCTACTGGTCTATTTGATTGAAATATCTTTGAGTTTGAAGACAATTGACATTTTTTATATTGAACCTTTAATATAATATGCACATGGTGTATTAATATGAAGGTATAATATGAATATAGCATATCTCTCTTCATATATGTCATATTTTATTCTTTTGTTTTGCTATTGTAAATTATTTTGGTCAGAAATAGATTTCCTGGGGCTCCTGGGTGGCTCAGTTGTTGAGTATCTTCCTTCAGCTCAGGTCATGATCCCAGGGTCCTGGGATTGAGCCCTGTGTCAGGCTCCCTGCTCAGCGGGAAGCCTGCTTCTCCCTCACCCACTCTCCCTGCTTGTGTTCCCTCTCTTGCTGTCAAATAAATAAATAAAACCTTTAAAAAAGAAATAGATTTCTTACTGTTGTTGCCAGTATATAGAACCACAGTTGATTTTGGTTCGTTGATCTCATATTTAGCAGCCATGCTCTGACACTTAATAATTCTAATAATATATCTGTAGGTTATCTTAGATTTTCTATTTAAAAATTTTTAATTTTTTGTGAACAATTGTAGTTTTCCCTTAATCATTACATTTTATTTCTTCTTGTTTGACTGAGCTAGACTGAACTTCCAGTTTGACCATACTTCCAGTACAAAGCTGAATAAAGAAGCAAAAGCAGGCATCCTTGCCTTATTCCTGATTTTAAAGGAAATGTATCACTAGCTATGTTTGCTAAATGCCATTTATCAGTCTGAAGAAATTATACTCTATTTTTAGTTTGCTTAAGTTTATATTATGAATGGTTTTTGCATTTTGTTAGATGATTCTTATACAGTTCTTACACTGGTCATAATGGATTTTTTCTTCTTTAATGTATTAATTTTGGAAATTATAAGATTTTGTAACGGTAAATCATTCTAGCATTTTTGATTTTTGTGTATTTTATGGGCTGTATTCCATATATATTCCTGGATTTCATTTATTAATATTTTCACTATGTTTAGTGAAATTTGTCTATAATTTATTTTGCTTTTTCTTTTCTGGTATCAAGGTCACATTAGCCTCATAAAATGAACTGAGGGGTGCTTCCTATTTTAATATTCTGTGATTCCCTATTTTGGTTTCCTATTTGGTATAAATCTCACTTTATATGAAATTAAAGATGATCTGCTCCTTGTATATTTGGAGGAACGTATCTATAAAATAGTTTGAGTAGTTTTAAACTATTGACTCAGTAATAATAGTATCAGTTTTGATATGTTATAGTTTCCTTTCATCTAAATTCCCTTTTTTTTTTAGCTGCTCTCTCTTTTATCATGTCCCCGTTGTCATTTCTCATGATGCTTATTTATACTTTATTTCTTAATTAGTATTGCCTGAGGTTTGTTTATTTTACTAGTAGTTTCAAAGAACTGGCTTTGGTTTTGTTGAACTTCTCTTATAGCTTTTAAGAAATACTGTTCTAGGGGTGACTGTGTGGCTCAGTCATTAATCGTCTGCCTTCAGCTCAGATCATGATCCCAGGGTCCTGGGATTGAGCCCTGCATTGGGCTCCCTGCTCGATGGGAAGCCTGCTTCTCCCTCTCCCACTCCCCCTGCTTGTGTCCCTGCTCTTGCTGTCTCTTTGTCAAATAAATAAATAAAATCTTAAAAAAAAAAAAAAAAGAAATATTGTTCTTGATTTTTGTTCCCAACTCTCTTATTTTCTCTATTTGCTTTTTCTTTCTAAAGTTTTGTGTTTGGATACTTGATACATTAGTTGTCAGTCCTTTTTAGTTTCTAATATAAGCACTTGCTTAAGACTATAAATTTACCCCTGAGAACTACTTTAGCTTCTTCCTGCAAGTTTTGAAATTTACTATGTTTTAACATTTTATTTTATTTTTTTCAGTGTTCCAAGATTCATTGTTGATGCACCACACACAGTGTGAAATTTAGTATTTTTATTCTAAATATTTTCTAAGTTCCATTTTGATTTCTTCTTTGATCTATGTGCTATTTAGAAGCATATTTGAACATTTTTGATATGTATAGATTGATTAGTCTTTTTTCGTCATTCTTTCCTAATTTAGTTGCCTTATGGCCAGTGAGTGTGGGCTATACGTAATCTGTTCTGTGAAGTTTGTTGAGGTTTGCTGTATTGCCGAGTATGCAGTCAACATTTACAGTCAATACACACTAACAATATATTTCCCTAGTATGTGCTCAGTGTTTGAAGCTGTTTCTAGGTGCATACAAGGTTAAAATTGATGTATCTTCCTGGTCAGTTGTTCCTTTTATCATTGTGTATTAACTGTCTTTATTACCTTCATAGAGTAAGTATTTATGAGCATGGACTGTGTTTGCCAGGCACTGTTCTAACTATGTAGTATAGGTAAAGAAGTTAATCATACATTTTTTTGCCTTAACATTCATTTAGTCTAATGTTAATACCAACTTCATTTAGGTTATTTTTTCCTGGTATATCTTTTTTATTCTTTAACCTTTTTTAATTTTCAATTTTTAAATTTTCAACTAACCTCTCTTTTGATTATTCTTTCTCTCCTTCTCTATCTACAAGTCTCTTTTTTTCTGAACCATTTAAGGGTAAGATGCAAGCATGATGCCCCTTCATCTCCACATACTTCAATGTGTATTTTCTAAAAACAAGAATCCTCTTATATAACCACATTATAGTAATGAAAATCAGGAAATTAACAATGATAGGATACCATTATCTAATCTGTAGATCCCATCCAGATTTTCTTAATTATCTCACTAACAAGGATGCCTGGGTGGCTCAGTTAGTGAAGCGTCTGCCTTTGGCTCAGGTCATGACCCCAGGATCCTGGGATTGAACCCTGCATTGGGCTCCATGCTCGGTGGGGAGCCTGCTTCTTCCTCTGACTGCTGCTCCCCCTGCTTGTGCGCGCTCTCTCTCTCTCTCTTCTCCCTCTCTGACAAGTAAATAACATCTTAAAAAATTATCTTGCTAGCATCCTTTATAGCAAAAGAAAATCCAAGATCACTCATTGTATTCCTGTAGTTATGTCTCCCTAGTCTTCTTTGATCTGCAAGAGTCCTTGCATCATTCTTTGTATGTAATGACATTGACATTTTTTTTTAAATATTTTATTTATTTATTTGACAGAGATTACAAGTAGGCAGAGAGGCAGGCAGAGAGAGAGGAGAAAGCAGGCTCTCCACGGAGCAGAGAGCCCGATGCGGGGCTCGATCCCAGGACCCTGGGATCATGACCTGAGCCGAAGGCAGAGGCTTTAACCCACTGAGCCACCCAGGCGCCCCTGACATTGACATTTTTAAAGAACAGTGTTTATTATTTTGTAGAATGTCCCTTGGTTTGGGCTTGCCTAATGATGTGTCCTCATGATTACATTCAGATTATGTACATTTGGCAAAAGCAGCAGCAGAAGTGATGCTGAGCTCTTCTCAATGACTCATATTGAGTTTTCTTTTACTTTAAACCTTTTTCTTATAAGAGTTCACAACTTCTTTTTTAACTTACAAGTGAGAATCTTTCTTCTGACTAGAGCCTTTAGTCTATTGTACTAATTCTGATTACTGATAAATTTACCACTTTGCTATTATTTCGTGCTATTTGTCCTGCATTTCCTGTGTGAGCATGTGCACCTTACTGTGGGTTGATGGGCTTTTCTCTGTTCTTTCTTATTCACTTTAATGGTTACTCTTAATATTTTAAAATACACACTTGACTTAAATTATAGAGTTGATACACATCCCTACCCTCTTCTTATATAAGGACCCTAGAATCATTTAATCCAGTAACCCTGTGCCATTTTACATGTTTTTGTTTCCTAGGCTTTTCTTTTTATCTTTTTACTCCCAAAATTAGATATTTTAATTGTTGGTGTTTTCAGTCAGTGCTTATTTGGATTCACCCACGTGCTTGTTTGGGTTTACCACTCTTTTGAAAATATGTAATTTAGAAAAATTTCCTTTAAAATGACTCTGGTGGTAAGCTCTCTCAGTTTATGTTTGTCTAATAATATGTTTATTTTGCCCTTATTCATGATGGATGATGGTCTGACCTGATTGACAGTTATTTTTCTCACAGGTGTTTGAAGCTCATATTTTATTGTCTTTGAACTCTATTATCATCATTAAACTGTCTACTATCTTTGTTGTAGAGGGCCTTCTTTTTCTTTCTCTGGTAGCTTTTAAGATTATAAGATTTCTTTTTGAACTTCAGATTCACTAATATGTGTAGGGTGTAGAAGTACCATATTTCACCAACTTGGGATGCACATTTTTCCATATTTCACCAATTTTGAAATCTGGATATGTTTTACAATGCATGGCATCTTAAAATCTCTATTGAACAGGCTACAGCAATTTCATTGCTACATGTATGTGAATGTGGTTAAACCTGTTTATACTATACTCATTTTAGTTATTGTTACCACATGTTTTGAGTTTAATCACTGTTCAAAATGTATTTAAAAAGATTACACCAATGGGACACCTACTTGGTTCAGTCAGTTAAATGTCTGATTTCATCTCAGGTCTTGATCTCAGGGTCTTGGAATCAGGCTTCCTCAGGCTCCGTGCTCAGCTGGGAATCTGCTTCTCCTCCCATCCCCCAACCCCTCCCCTGCCTGTGCTTTCTATCTCAAATAAAATAAAATCTTTAAAAAAAAAATGGTTACACCAAGATTTGGCATGGGAATGAAACATTTCTGTATTCAAAAAGGCATGAATGACAAAGATATAAATTTCATATTAGTGGAACTTTTCTTTGGAGGAATGACAGCAATTCCACATTTTCTTGCTAATTAACAATCAAATACTTTAAAAGGAGGAAAACCATGTTTGGCGAAGCTGTGTTAGATTTTGTTGCTGAGATAGATTCAGAGAATTTGTTTATCACGTGCCAAGCAATGCACCTGAAGGCAGGAGAAATTGAGCAAACTCCTTGGAAGAGATGGAAGCATTTCAAAACAACAAGAAGCTGTGGTATAATTCACACTGGTGTCTTAGAACGTTTGGGTTGCTCTCTATCACAAAATACCACAGACTGGGTAGCTTATAAACAAGAGAAATTTATTTCTCACAGTTCTAGATGCTGGGAAGTCCAAGATCAAGGTGATAGTGTGGTTGCCTACTGGTGGGAGCCTTCTTTCTGGTCCATAGCTGGCACCTTTTCACTGTGTCCTCACATGGTTGAGGAGGCTAGATCTCTTTTATAAGGCACTGATCCCGTTCATAAGGAACCACCCTTGTGGCTTAAGCACTCTCCAAAGGCCCCACCTCTTAATACCTTCACCTTTGGGGTCAGGATTTCAATATGTGAATTTGGGGGAGAAACAAACATTCAGACCACAAGTACTGGTGTTTCTTTACTTTTAACAATATAAAAATACACAAAATAGGTGCCACTAGTTTGGAAGAAAATTCTGTATACAAGGTAGAGCACGCTTTTAGGATATCCAGCATGACCAATGTTGTTGATGGCACAGAAGACAAAATGGGGTAAAAAGCATGGACATTATTCATTGAATAGTGACTCAGAAGTTGGACTCTAGGGGTGCCTGTGTGTGTGTCTCAGTTGCTTAAGCGTCTGCCTTGGGCTCAGGTCATGATCTCAGGGTCTGGGATTGAGCCCCACATCAGGGTCCCTGCTCAGTGGGGAGTTTGCTTCTCCCTCTCCTTCTGCCCCTCCCCCTGCTCATCCTCTCTCTCTCTTAAATAAATAAAATATTAAAAAAAAAAAAAAGAAGTTGGATTCCAAATGTGAAGACTTTTTCTCCATACTTTTTATTGAAGTGTAATTTGGATACAATAAAATGCACAAATCTTAACTCTACAGTTCAGTGATTTTTTTTATATAAATGTACTTTTATTTGACCACTACTTAGATCAAGATAGAAAACATTTCTTTCTCTCCAGAAAGTTTTCCTGTGCCCCTTTCCAGTCAGTGCTTTTCCCTATCCTAGAAGTTTCTAACTTCTAGTATCATAGATTAATTTTGCCAGTTTTTGAACTTTTCATGAAGTATATATATAAAAAATACGGACTCTTCGTGTACTAAACATGTTTTGATTCATCTGTTTTGTGGTATGTATCAGCAGTTTTTTAAAATGAAATGAGTTGCATCCATTTTCTAATTATAATACATGTGTTTTCATTCTTCTGTTCATAGGCATCTATGAATTTTTTCATTTCAATATTTAGCCCTAACAAATAAAGCTGTTATGAATATTCCTGTAGTCTTTTATTTATACATTCATTTTGGTGGACATGTTCCACATTTCTCCTAGGTAAATACTTAGGAGCATCACTACTGAGCCATAAGGTAGGTGGGTGTCTAAATTTATTAGAAACTGCCAAACAGTTTTATAAAGTGACTATACCATTTTACATTTCAACAGCAATAAGTGGGAGTTCTGATTGCTCCCTATCCTTGCCAACATATGATATTGACAGTCTTAATAATTTTAGTGATTCTGTGATTCTCAGTGTGGTTTTAATTTGCAGTTCCTTGATGAATACCTAGAATGGTGAACATCTTTTCGAGTACTTTTAGGCCATTCCAACATGTGAAGTATCAGTTCAAGTCTTTTGCCGATTCAAGAGAAAATTATTTTATCTTTTTATCATTGAATTGTAGTAGATCTATATTCTAGCTTTTGGTTCTTTGTCTGGTTTATGTATTGGTGTATTTTCTGCATGGCTTGCTTTTTTGCTTTTTTTAAAAATTATTTTTATTAACATATAATGTATTATTTGCTCCAAGGGTACAAGTCTGTGAATCATCAGGCATACACATTTCACAGCACTCACCATAGCACATACCCTCCCCAGTGTCCATAACCCAACCACCCTCTCCCTACCCCCCCAACCCCCATGCTTTTTTGCTTTCTTAATAATGTTTTTGATATGTAGAAGCTTACGTTTTAGTGAAGAATGGTTTATCAGTTAGTTTTCCTTTATCATTAGTTCCTTTTTTGTTGTGAACAAGGCATCTTTGACTATCCCAATATCATAAATATGTTCTCCTCTGTTTTCTTCATAAAGGCTTAAAGTTTTACCTTTCACTTAGGGTCTTTGATCCATCTTTAATTAAATTTTGTGTATGGTGTGATGTAGGGATCCTGGTTAATTTTTCCCATATAGGGATATCTATTTGCTCCACACCTTTTGTTGAGATCTTTCTTTACTCATTGAATTGGCATTTTTGTTGGAATTGAGTTATAATCAAATGAGTCTTTTTGTGGACCTTCTCTTCTGTGCCATCTCTTTGTATATACCATTATGCCAGAACTACACTGTCTTACTTTATGGTAAATGGAGATATTTTGGAGTTCATTTTTAAATTAATTTATTTTACTTAATTTTTATATATGCATAAGAATGATATTTGATTTTAAATCTAAAAGAACTCTTTGAGTAATGATGAAATAAAAATTCTAAGTGATATTTTATTATTGGTTAATTACTTTATTATTGGTACCACCAGGTGTTACTTAAAATAATTTTAAGATGGTGTCTTAGATTTGATCAAATATAGTAAGCTTACTAGCATACCTAATATTTGTCTTTCCTGAATAGTAGATTCCTATCTTTCATTAATTATGGGAACATACAGAATCTTTATATTTTCAAATATTGCCTCCTTCCATTTCTCTCTTTCTACTTCTTAAACATCTACTAGATATAGTATGGACCTTCTTGTTCTGTCCCTTTTTTTCTTAAAATTTCTATTATCATTTTTCTCTTTGCTACATTTCTGCTTCTTTCTACTTCCTTAGTGCTGTCAGCTAACTGTCTCCTCAGTTTTGTCTAGTATGATTTTTCAGTCCACCTACTGACTTTTTAATAATGACCATAATTTTTTGTTTTTAGAAGTTCTACATGATTTTTTTCACAAATGCCCAGATCTCCTTATTAATAGTATCTTATATTTTTTCATGTTTAGATTTCTTTTATTTCTCTAATAATTTTAAACATAGATCTTCCATAGCCTTTATCCAATTACTATATTTTAATTTTTGAGCAGTTCTACATTTGCTGCCTGAAGTTTCTGCTGACTCTTGCTCATACTAATTTTTTCCCCATAGGTTAGTAGCTTGGGATAGTCAGAATGCTATAAACCCTGAGTTGAGTTTTGTGTCTTTCCAGAGAGTATTGCCAGGAGTGTTAGGGGCATGAATGCCAGGAATCATTTTTTATGATGAATCTTGTTAGATCATGCATGTGATGGAAATTTGAACTACAAATTCAAGTGAGGAAAGGCCCATTATTATGGAATTGAAGTCTTTTCTCTTTTTCCTCATATCTGTTAAGTCTAGCTCTCCTAGATTATAAAGACTGGAACTCTCCATAGCTAGAGTATCAGTGCCTGCTTACTAGTCTGGTTTTTAGTTTCCCCCTTTTTTCCCCATGGGGATTAAACTGTGTGTAGAAAAAAATCAGACTGGAGAAATAGCTTGCAGCTAGATTGAATATATATATATATATGCCTTTGGTAACAGAGCCAGAAAATACTTTTTTATTTTTTAATTTCTTTAAAATTTTTTTCATTTATTTGAGAGAGTGAGAGAGAAAGAGAATGCACATGGGGGGAGGGGCAGAGAGAGAGAGAGAGAGAATGAATCTCAAGCAGACTCCCCACTGAGCACAGGGCTGGATCTCATGACCCTAAAGTTCATGACCTGAGCCAAAATCAAGAGTTGGATGCTTAACCGACTGAGCCACCCAAGCGCCCTGAAAATAGACTTTTTTAAATGGGCATGTAAATGTATGATTGAACTTGTTGATATGATGGCTTGCACATATAATTTCTCAAAGAATATGTTTCTATGTCAAAAGTGATGGCTGTAGCTAGTAGTTATTTTGGAATTAAATATTTTTATAAAAAGGAGTACTTTTTTGCTTTTTTTCAAACTTATTCAGTGCTTAATAAATCTCTTTTCAGTTCTCAAAATAATTACTCTATATGTTTATGTATTTATTTTTATTGATGACAGAATAGGTAACAAAATGAGAGTAGCTGTGTTTTTTTTTTTAGCCCTCTTGTCCTACTTGATGCATGCCAAAGCCTCCATCTCTTCACCTTTCTTCCTTATTCCTCTGCAGGAAGCTACTCCAAAAATAGCTTCAGTAATAGATGTTCTACACATGGTCAGATTGCTGAATCATTTAGTTCTTTTGTGAAGTTTAAGAATATGGAAAATCGTGTCTGAGCAGAGTAGGACAAGCATGTTTCTCAAATGGCAAGTGACTGTTCTTTTGAAAAATGAAGAATTATAATCCTCTCAATAATCTGTAGTCATGGGGTGCCTGGGTGGCTCAGTCGTTAAGCATCTGCCTTCGGCTCAGGTCATGATCTCAGGGTCCTGGGATCGAGCCCAGCATCGGGCTCCCTACTCTGGTGGGAAGCCTGCTTCTCCCTCTCCCAGTCCCCCTGCTTGTGTTCCTTCTCTCGCTGTGTGTCATTTTAAGTCTAATTTTAAAGGATTATATTTTTAATATATATATAAAATTGTTTTGAATCTTCAAAAATGTTTTGAATGTAATCTTAGAATTGTGTTTTGTTAAATATAAATTGAGACTATGAGAAGATTAATAAAACACAAAGTATAAATATTCCCTTATATGTAAATATTTTATTTTATCTTCTTTTTTCTCATCTTAAGTATGTTAACATTGTTATTTCTTTGCAATAGCTTCTCTGCCTGTGAAATAGTTCATGAATTTACGATATAATAGATTAGGATTGCCCAGCACAGCAACATATGAGCTTTGCAAAGTGAATATTGGATTATGGTATTAAACCATAAGATGTCATCCTAGGATTTCTCCTAGACTCCCTCCGATGGTGGACCCTCTTCCTGGATCTTACGAATCTCCATCTTTGGTTTCCTCTCTCATATTAGAGGAGTCATCTTCCAGTTGCTTTCAATGAGTCTTTTTTTTTTTTTTTACTATAAATAACTCACAGATAATTGATATGATAAATATGTTTTCTTTTTGTCTATTGTAATGCTAGAAATTCATTACAGTGTATATCTCAAAATCATTAGCAAGATTATAGTTGTAATTTTCTTATAGAAATGGAATTTGGAACAACAAAAATGATCATGGGTATTTTGCTTTTTAAAGTTCTGGAAGGGCTATCTACTTAACTGGTTATAGGGATATATGTAGTTAAATTCTGAGTTTTAGTTTTTCAATTTGTTGTAAATAGTTGACAAGAGGCTCTGTCTCATGACCCTGAGATCATGACCTGAGCCAAAAATCAAGAGTTGGACACTCAACTGACTGAGCCACCTAGGTGTCCCTATTGTAAATATTTTTTATAGCTCTATCAAGTAGTGACAGCTAATGATTTTGAAAATTTGATAAAGACTTCTGGTAAAATTTTATTTCATAAATGAAGATAAATATAAAACATTATAATTTAATCAAATAAACTTTAAAAAACCGTTTCTCACAAATTACAGCCTGATGAAGTTTCTACTCCAATAGCAAAAACCTGTCTTGAAAGGAGTGTAGGGTGTCTGAAGGTGGTAGGCTGGACCTCAGAGAGGCAAATGTGTTTTTTTTAAGGTGCCTTGATTTAAAGGAGATCCTGGCTGCTGCTTCTCACCTTCTCCCAGTCAGATGTCAACAAACACTGCTTGTGCCCACAAATATCTCAGGTGGATTTCAGGAAGAATTTGGGGGAAAAAACGTGAGAGTACAGAGATGGCTTTCAGTTTGGCTATGACCCATACTTTTAGAGCCCAGATAAGAAGCAAGCCACTATTTCTTTGGAAAGTAGGGCCCTGGAATAAGGTGAGACCTACCACTGGTCCATCACTCCTCCACCCCACTTCCCTGTCATTTCTGGCAGTATCAGAGAGAGGAAGCTGTAGAGATGATTCAAGAAGTTGGCCAACATATAGAGCTTATCACCCACTGTGGGGAATTTGGCTGCCTTCCTGTTTTCTGCAGACTTTTTCCTTGGCCATGGTTAAAAAACTCTAAAAACCTCTTACTCAGATGTATGGAATAGGCTTTTCAAGGGTGGCCTGAGAATGGTAGTGCCAACTGAATGGTATACACAGCCTGTGTTCTGATCACTGGCCATTGTATTTGTTTGACACTGTTTAGGGTCTGCGGGGTTAAGAAAGTGTTGGAAAATGGTGCACAGGGAAGCTCCATGGGAGAATGTCTTAAGCCAGATTCATTTCTCCTATGCCCTCTCAAAAACCAGTGAGATATGACTGTGTTACAGTTCTATCACTTTTATATTTTCTTTGTATAACAAGCTTTCAAAAATCAATAAGTGAGACATTTTTGGAAACACAAGACTTGGCTGTCATTTTAATGCAATTGTCTTAATTCTCACTAAGGTCTTGGAAATGGTAGTTTTAAAAGGGAGGAAGAAAGATAATGACTTACAAAAACAGTGAAACAAGTTTTGATTTGGGCACTATGTAAAATATGTATACTTATATTAGCATTGTTCCAACTCCTATAACTAGGAATTATGGTGATATTGCCTTTAAAAATGAAAAACATTTCTTGTACATCTGAAAATAATATAACACTGTATGTTAATATTGCTTCAAGAAAGAATCAGTCCTAAGCAATAACAACAACAAAAAAAACAGCAAAAAAAAAAAAAAAAGGCAAGCAAGCGAGCAGTGTTTCCTGAATATTTAGACTCCATATTAACAGCAGATATTTTAGCTGGGTCATCGTCCAGCAGATTAAAATGAGTTTTGAAAAAAAATTTTTTTTAAATGAAAAAAGAGAGAGAGAAAAACATTTTATATGAGAAGTGCCAGTATGTAGAATTTTAACGGAAATCAGGATGACAAATCTTGTCCTGTCTCAGCCTCTAGGGCAGTATGTAATCGTGGATCACCTTTCCACCCCACTCCCACCCTGCCTGGCAGCAACCTCTGCTGTTTACTTCTCGTGTGCATAATGAGGGTTTGACTAGGTAATCAGTAAGCTTCTTAAAGTTCTGTTACCCTGGTATGTGTCAGACTTTTAAAAAGTCTGTGTCTTTTCGTTTAATGAAGTTAGTAGCTTGTATTTATCTTGTGTTTTTCTTTAAAAAGATCACCTGAGCCAAAACATCTCAATATTTGCTAAGGATAAAATTACATTTAAACAGCCATGGTTTACTCTGGGATGCTGTACCTAAACAGGACAGGGGTGATTTCCAATTGTAAGAACGTCTGATGTTTGCTTAGATTAGAAATTGCCCTTCAGTGACACTCCTTATGATCTGCTTTTTGTTTTATGGGGGAATTGTCAGCATATTGGTTCATTTATAACAGGGTGGTGATTTTCCAAGGGTTTGAGAATAGCGAGGGAAATTGCTTTGAAATTCTCAGCCCTGTTGTGAAAGCTAATTGCATACATTTAAAATTTAAAACACTCGAACAGCTTCCTTTTAAAAGTGATTTTTTTAACAAATGTTTGATCATACTATATTTATGCTACAGTTGAAATGCTGAAGTAGCATTTTGGCTTCTTTCCCAAAAGCACGCTTAAAGAGGCTAGCAGCAGCATCTCTCCCTGTTCTCCTCAGTGCTTTTTACCTTGCGAGTGCTGCAGCTCGCTCTGCGGAAGAACTGCCACCCTCCCATTTAATCTGCAGTGGAGAAGAATGGAGCTCAATGTCTGGTAGCAAACAGTGCTCTAGCAAGGTTGCAGGAAACAGAAGGGAATATGTATTGCAACAGCTGAACAAGAAGACATATATGATAGTTTTTTTCTTTCCGCTGATAAATTTTTGCTTTCTGTTTCCTTCTAGAGAGATGTGGATAATTTGCCCTGCCTCCAACGTCTGTTTCTCAGCTTCAACAATATCTCTACGTAAGTGGAAACTCCCAGTTTGTCATTTATTAATAACCTGGCTGTTTGGGTTCTGGTGCTTTAAAGAAAGATTGTGAGTACCTTAGGAAAATCTTATTGTCATGTAAGCTTTTCAATTTGAAAATGATGGGGCCATAGGACAAAGTTCTTCGTAGAGAAACAAAGCTCTGGTGCGGATGAGAGACTCTGAGGCTAAAATGATGAAATTAGTATAGCATGTGCTTTTTATTTAATTACACTTTAGGGTTGCTCTTTTGCAAAATGTGTCTGTGGAAATGTCAACATATATTTTGCTGTCCTTTGCTTGACACTTACTGCACAGTCAGTTGAATTAGAATTTCTTCCATAAATTATCATCTACAATCTGTGTAGCTCCTAAGCAATTTTGATACAGCAGACTATGTTTGTCACTGAGCCTCTTGCTAATTGGGCCGTAACTTCTAACTTGCTATCCCTACTTGGAACTATTGCTGCTAAGGAACAGTATATCAGAGTCTATAAATGCATACATTTTGTTTTCCAAAGATCTGAAACATATCGTCCTTTACAGTGTGATGCTGTCTCATTCAGTGTCAATGTGGAAGATTTCAGAACTGTTACTGAGACAGGCAGTCAGGCTTTTCGAAGCAAAAGGACCTCTACTCCTTCCCTCACTCTTCCCTTCTCCTCTTTTCCTCCAGCCACTCAGTTTGAACTATGCTTTGTAACTGCCCCTTTGTTCTTTAGTTCACGTCAAGGCTGTACTTTGCACCAGCTTTTGTAAGAAGGTAAAAACTTAAGTATAAAAGAGTTCAGAACACATATCTTCCTGAGCTCAAGGTCTGTGCTTCTGAAAATTAAGAACCAGTTTAGGGGCACCTGGCTGGCTCAGTGAGTAGAGCATGTGACTCTCAATCTCAGGGTCATGAGTTCAGGCCTTCCACACTGCGCATAAAGTTTACTTAGAATAAATTTAAAAAGCCTTTAAAAAAAATCAGTTTTGTTTTTGTGCATTTTTTGTTTGCATATTTTTCCTCCCCTATCAGATCTAAGTGCTAACTCCATATCTCTGTGCTATCTCTAAAAGCTAGAGATTAAATCCAGAAAGTGAACTTTGCATATAGCATTATTTCAAAGAAAATACCCTCACTCTGTCTTTCTCGTCTCTTCTGTGGAAAAAAATATTGACGTTTTCTGAAAGACTTTTCATATTCTTTTCAGTTTATGGTGAGTGCTGTTCCAGTGGTCTTTCCGTCTTGTTGGGGAGGTAGGATTTCTTTTCAATGACAGTGGTAGGGACATTTAATTTTTTTTAGGGAAGTTCTACCTAAAGACCATTAGCAAGTATTTGAAGAAGATGGTTTCTCATCCTCACAATATTTGCTGTTTAAGGTGCTGGGAACCCTTAGATTCCCCCAGCCTTTGGTAGAATGCATTACTTTTTCTTCTTGCCTTGATTGTGGGGAGTATTTAAAGAGAGATACAAATTTGGGTATATAGGGGCTATGATGTTCCCACGTCCCCGGGATACTTGAATTTATGAACGTCTGGCTCTGTATGGAGTTGGTTTGAATTGCTTATATATAGGAAATTTTCTTCCCAACCTGGAAAGGACTTTTACCCACCCAGAAAAGTAAAGATATGATTAATGGGATTAATATTGATAACTTTCTTTTTTAAAAAACACTTTTAGTTTTATTTCAGCCATGGTAGATTTTCTTTGAGCTGTGAAAAGCCATGCTACTTGGTAATAAACCTATCGGTTCAATATACTACTTTGTAAGTTGGACCTCTGATTTTCATATATGCCAAATCAATGATCTCTTGTGCCTTAAAGAGAAAAATTACCAGAGAGAAGTTATATCTGTCACATATATAATATATCCTTTTGTCATTATCACATGGTCCTTAAGGAATATTTGCGTTGTAGGGACAATTAAAGCTAATCAGTGCCATGTGCTTCACTGTCCTCCTCCCTCTCTTATAACTTTCTTTAAAAAGCATGATTTCCCAAGAAATTGAGCTAGTGGTGAGTCAACAGTTTTAGTAGTTTTATTTTCTTACTAATTGTCTACATAGGCTTGGCCCTTTACCTTACTCTAGTAATTCTAGTTCATCTGCTTTTGAGGCTCAGTACATTTTCTGTCATGTTTGTGGTCCGGGAGATGGTATATAGATTAGATTTGATCTGCTGGGGGAAAAATGTCGGAGAGTACAAGCCTTGAAGACATTTCTGTTGGCTTTACTCAAAACACAAACACACTGGGCATCAGATAATTTGAAGTGGTAACTACAATATCTTTTCAGGACCCCCATGTCCTGCTATAGTCCTGGTGGAACAGAGCTGTCTGGTTTTACAGTTTGGCGACGCAGGAGTGACAGAGATCAAGAACAGTAGAAGCAGCAGCATAAAGCTGAAAATACCTTTTTGTCCTCCCTCTGGGAAACTCACAGATAATATTCAGCCAACGAAAACATCCAATTAATTGTATATCCATTTCGGGGAGACAATTATGTATTGACTGTTATATAGTAGGGCTTCCTAGCTTTTGACCAAATGGTTGGAATCTTAGAGGGCCATTTGCATCAACTACTAGGTACCTGGTTGAAATTCAGAAAGTTTCAAAATGCGATGGCACCCTACTGAATACAGAGAATTCCAATGTGGGTTAAAAAAGATACCTAGATTTAATGTCATGTGTACAGAACCCCTGTTGTACATTCTCCTGCAGCTATTAGAACAGTGCATTTAGTGCCACCAGTAGGCATGCAAGATGAAGCCAATGAATGACATGTATCTATGTCTGTGTGCCTGAATAGAACCAGTGCTTCTGAAGTTAAAATAGCCCTCAGAGTTGAGGAAGGCAGAGACACAGATAGGCCATTATTATGCAGTGAGTTAAACTTGGTTGTGGTGATCTGTGGGCATATCAGAAAATATAAATCAGCCTGAGGAAGGGAAGCAAAGGAAGCCTTCCCAGAAAGAAATCATACCTAGACCTAGTGCTAAGGGAAGAGTAGACCTGAGTGGAGCAATGTCCTTGGACATTCCAGGTGGCGGACACAGGCTGGGCAGAGTTGAGGCGGAAGGCTCAAGGTGGACTCACTCGGTCTACCCTCTCTGACCCTGCAGTGAGGTCCTTGCTCTCCTTTCCTCCCTCCCCGCCTGGGCCCTCCTCCAGACCACAGAACACTGGAGGGACCTGCCAAAGTACATTTTATGATGATCACCCGAGAGTAATATTCCGTGGTTAGCCAAGGGGATCTGTTATATCTAATTCATTCTTCAGACATGGTCATTCCATTATTCAGCTCTTCTTCTGAGGTACTCTTTGTCTGTTTGATTTGTTTTTCTTTGTTCTCATGGTCTTAATTTCCAAGTAGTCTGATTGCATCTTTTTTTTAATGGCTTATTCTTAGTTTACGGATGAGAGAAAGTTTTCTTTGACTTCTAGAATTTACATTTTCCCCTCAGAGTTAATCCTGTATTTGTTCTCCAAACAAAACCAACCAAACAAAAACACTCTTTTTTTTTTTTTTCTTTATTGCTTTGGTTTTTGGATGGCAGTTCATATTTACAAATGAAAGTCTAGATGGATTTGTTTTATCAGCAATGGTTTAAAAATCCACTATAAATGCAAATTGAGCCTTGGATCTCTGCAGAGGACATAGGGTAGGAAGGGGGGAGGATATCAACCCAGCTGGACTTTCCTTTATGATCTGCACAAGAAACTTGCCTTCTGGAAATGGAGGCTCCCCTTTCATTTTGGCCACTAGAATTGACCCAGAACACGGCCTTTTCCTCTCTCATCATGTTCAACCTTAGGACAGTTCACAAGGCAGCTACTCTGAGAGTGAGATGCTGGGAAACTGTTAGTAAAGCCTTCACTACTTACCGGACAACTGACCCACATCCGCTGCCAACACGTGCTGCCTCTGATCTAGGGAATATTCTAAGGTTCTGCTGGCAACCCTTACAATGTAAATGATCCTGTTCATTTAAGGATTTTAGCAATTTGGGGTTTTACTGATTCCATCTGCTTTATATCTTCCAGAAATTCCTTAGTGTTCTGGTCTGCTGATGGAACTCTTCCTGGTTTTCTAGTACTGCTATGGATATTTTCATACTTTTATGTTCATTCATTTCAAAGAGATTTTGAGAGGGTGGAGAGAGGTAAGTGCATGTGCTCAGGCAGCTTCTCATAACTGTCTTTTCTTTGAGTGATTTTCCCCAAATAGGCTACACATAAAAATATCTTTGGAAGCTTTAAAAATACATAGTCACTGGATCACTACTGGGTGATCTGCTCTGGCAGATTTGGAGTAATTTTTTAAGGCTGCTCAGAGTATTCTGATGTGCAACTCAGTGCTGGATTTGGGAACCAGTGAGACATGGCATCCCAAAATGAGAATGTGTGTGAACAAAGGCATCACGCAAAATTTCCCTTCATGAGGAAAAGCTTTATGGACAAAAAAATTTGTCAAGGATAAAGTCAATATTCATGGCCCTCAGGAGATAGTTCATGATCTTTAGCCCAAAACTGTAGTGTTCCATCAGCTTCCTCTCTTCCTCTAAGACTGTTGCAGGGCCGTGCTCTTCATTACAAGATTAAGTTGAAATCAGTTCTTCTCTCCAGTCTCCCTTTCCTTTCATTCTCCAATGTAGAAAGTTTTTACAAGCTTTTTAAACAAACAAACGAAAAACAAAAAGGAAGAAGGGTTTATAATTCTAATGTCTTGATTGCCAAAAAGGGAATGGTTGCTTTTGCTTCTAGAACTGAGGGGAATTCAGTATCATTGGGAAAGGAGTCAGATACTAGTGAGGATCAAATGGGATCAGGACTCTTGGTCTTGTGTATCCTTTTTTAAGATTGTGATAAAATACATATAAATGTCCCATCTTAATCATGGTTAAGTAAACAGTGCAGTGTATACATTCACATTGTTGTGTAGCTAGTCTCCAGAACTACTTCATCTTGTAAAACTGAAACTCTGTACCCATTTAAACAATACTTCTCCTTTCTCCCCTCCCCCAGCCCTGGCAACCCCCATTCTGTTTTCTGTTTCTGTGAATGAGATTGCCCTAAATACCTAATATAAGTGGAATCATACCGTATTTGACTGTTTTTGTCTGGCTCATTTCACTTGCATGATGTCCTCAAAGTTCATCCTTGCTGTAGCATTTGCCAAAATTTCCTTCCTTTTCATTATTCTTGAGGTAGTTTCGAACATACCAGAAGAGGGAACTTGCAGAATGAGCCATGCCTGCCTCTCCATCCTCATTGCCTTCCCGTAGTGCTCTAGACTCCTGTTCCACTGAGAGTCCTTAAATGGAGCATGCTGCCCCTCGCCCACACATATCTATTTATATCTACTGTGGCTTCTGGCAATAACACTTTTCTACCTACTTGTTGCCTGAATAACTCCTGATCATCCTTAGATTGGAGATTAAATGATACCAAGGGTTCTCAAACTGTAATATGCCTAAGAATTATCTGGACAGCCTGCTAAAATGTCCATCTGGGCCCATCTTCCATGGATTCTAATTCAATTGTTTTAGGTGAGCTTAGGAATTTGCATTTTAGCAAATGATGTATTGGACTTAAAAATACCATTGGTCTGTGTTTTTCAGTCTTTGGGTCAAAATCCATTATAGGGATCCTAAACTCAATCTTGTGGTTAAGGCTACGAAAATAAAAATGGGATAGAAAATACCAGTTTGTCTTGCATTTTCAGAACAAATATTATTTCAAGAAAATGTTCCAGTTTTAATGACTATGGGTATGTCTGTGCATGAATTTGTGTTGTACATTATTTTACTAGAGGTACATGGGGACTGGGTTACAGTATAAATGTATTTCTCCTTATGGACTGAGTTTACAAAGTTTGAACAATACTATGGGGTCTTGCTACACAATTTCCTCATAGTTTTCTGTACTTCTACAATTATTGTAGTTCTATAGTTTATTAAACTTTCTTTTTATTTATTTATTTTTAAAAATTTATTTACTTTAGAAAGAGAGCACGAGTGGGAGGGGCAGAGGGAGAGAAATTCTCAGGCAGACTCCAAGCTAAGCTCGGAGCCCAACTCGGGGCTCTGTATCATGACCCAGAGATCATGACCTGAGCTGTAACCAGTAGTCTGACACTCAACCAACTGCTCCATCCAGGTGCCCCTGAACTTTCTTTTGAAATTGTTCTCCCTGCTAGACTGTAAACTTGACAAAGGCAGGCATATATTTAAAGTGCTCACTGCAGTCTCTCCAGCATCTACTATGTAAATATTATTATTATTATTATTTTTTAAAGATTTTATTTATTTGACAGAGAGAGATCACAAGTAGGCAGAGAGGCGGGTGGAGAGAGAGAGGGAAGCAGGCTCCCTGCTGAACAGAGAGCCCGATTCGGGGCTCAATTCCAGGACCCTGGGATCATGAGCTGAGCCGAAGGCAGAGGTTTAAGCACTGAGCCACCCAGGAGCCCCAATAATATTATTATTTTATCAAAAAATTTTCCAGAAGAATTAGTTTAATCTCTCAAGTAGAAATATTTTTCTCTCTGGTTTCAGAACTTTTTTTTTTTTTTAAGATTTTATTTATTTATTTGACAGAGGAGATCACAGTAGGTAGAAAGGCAGGCAGAGAGAGAGGGGGAAGCAGGTTCCCTGCTGAGCAGAGAGTCCGATGCGGGGCTCCATCCCAGGACCCTGAGATCATGACCTGAACCGAAGGCAGAGGCTTAACCCACTGAGCCACCCACGTGCCCCTCAGTGGAGGGTGGACCTGGTGGGTCCTCTTTCATGCCATTACCAAGTCATTTGGATTATGATTAATGCCTGGACAGGTGAGGTTTAAAAGCTTATGCAATCAAAGATCTCTTCACGGTTGTTTCTGGCTTCTAGGTCAATCTGTTGATTTGTCGGTAAAGATCTTGCCCAGAACTTCTAGATTAGAGGAAAATCTGTAGAACCTTCTCGGTAGATGGATTGTATCAGGGTAGGGTCATGGGTCAGTGACACCCGTCATTGGCCCAAGGGTATGGGCAAGAAGGAGTTGCAGTATTTGTAGGGTATTTGAAAACAATAATAAAACTGAACAATAAAAACTTAATAATAAAAAACTGCTTGTGTGAGCCTCTTGTACCTCCTTCTTTCTCTTATTAAGACAATGCTATTTGGACTCTGCTCTCTCTTTATGATGTCACTAAAAATTTTAGGCTAGGATTCCATTTTCTTTTGGGGGACAAGAATACTGTTACAAGTTCTCTAATGATCTCTTTTAGTAATTGTATGACTAAAGGTCAGCAGACTACAAGCTTTTGGGTGTGACTTCTCCTTCATGATGATTCTCTAGAACAAGGGTATCCTCCAGGCAATTTTCAAAATTTGTGAAAAATGGTTCATAATTTTACCTTTATTAGGAAATCATTCTCTTTGCGTTTTTTTCCAAGCTCTATTTCAACTTGGCTAGGCACAGCATATGAATTATATATCCAGGAAGAAACCAAGTGAGAGAAACTCAGACTACCCTGCAGTTGTCTCTTTTAGTGCCAGTTGATATTTTAAGGAGGAAATTATTTCACTGACCTTCAGAATATATTGGGAGTTTTTAGGAACTCAGGTTGTTACCTAAAGTGTTCCTATAGCTGAGGCTTGACTCTCCTTGTGCCTTCCAGGATTAGAGGTGTTGCTTATGACATTTTGGCTTGAAGGGAATTAATTTTTCTTAGTTCTAGTATCCAGCAAACTGTTAAAATGGCTTCACATTTTTTTCCCTTTCTGGCTCAAATTAGCAGATAACCAACAATAGGCCAATCTTCTTACTAACTGAATAAAACAGAAATCAACAGAATACCATGGAAACCAATTATTGACAGACCTTTTCTGACAGCCTACTAGGAAAAGTTTTAAATTTAAGAAATGACTGCATACGTGTGAAGGAGATTTCCTATTTCATTCCTCTTCAGGGTGTTTGCCTGATGGCTGACATGTGATTCACCTTCACACAAACATTTAATTGCATTTTTCTAAATGTGAAGGCATCATCTAAAGAGGACCTACAAAAAAGTTCTAAAAATAGAGGCTCTGCTCCTTTCCTTTCCTTTCCTTCCCCTTTCCCTTCCCCTGTCCCTTTCCCTTTCCGCTTTCCTTCCCCCCCTCCTCTCCCCTCCCCTCCCCTCCCTTCCTTTCCCTTCTCCTCCCTTCTCTTCCTTTTTCTTTTCTTCTCCTTTCATTGCTGTTTTACTTCTCTGCAGTGAGCAAAATCCCTAGGGTGTGCCAAGGCATAGTCCCTTAGCGTCTGATCCTCAAGCCTTGCTGCAGCTTTTCAGTCCTTTCAGGAAAAAAAATGGGTGAATGAAAGTCCACAATTAATGACAGACTGGTTCCATCACTTCAGAAAAACAGACTTGTTGTAAGATGAATTTGTTTTATAATGTTTTGAGTTGACATAATTATTGGATCTAAATTTATTTAGAGCATGGAACTTTTACTAAAATTTTATATAATCTCCCATGTATACCCTATTTCAATATTGCCTTATTATAGGTGACTTTTCCATTTAGATATCAGAAGTAGAAATTATTCTAAAATACCATAGAATATAAAAATGCTTAAGATGGATCTACAGCATTTTCTTCATTGTTTTTAGGACATTTAGTTTGTTAGATGACCATGCTATTTGTAATACTATGCATTCTAATATAAAGTCTGTTTGAATTTTTTCTACCCTAAGCGAAGGATTATAGTTAGTTTATTTTCTCTATTTTTTAATTTTTTTTGCTATAGTCAAAATGACTTTTTCTTTATGTCGGTTCTAAGTATTGATTGATCTCATGGTAGACAGATTAGTGCCTTACAGGTGGAAGATTAACATCATGATACCATGTAGTCTTGTCACTGGCAGTATTATTGAACATATTGGAGATTTTTTTTCACTTAGGGGAACTAACATTACTGCCATTCACACATTGACATTGTAAGATTATCCCATCAGTGTTCTATAGGTAAGGGAGGATTAGAAACCAATCTTTTTTATATAGGCCTTATATACCTTTATAGTATTTTGTACAGTTATAAATTCTATCATTTTTTTGCTATAAGCAGTATTTTTAAGTGAACAGAGAACATTTGCTTTATATCTTCTTTGTTGCCGTCGTCTTTTTTCTTGTAACTTTTTTACTTATTTAACTAATCTCTACATCCAACTTGCGGCTTGAACTTACAACCCCAGGATCAAGAGTCACACACTCTTCCAGCTGAGCCAGCTAGGTGCCCCTGCTTTATATCTGGTCACCTACTACATTGCATGTAGATTTTACTGCCAAGGGAAAATTACTTAAGTGACATAAATAGAGATTAAAGGCTTAATTCAGGTGTGTTGTCAGGAGCACCTGAATACCAGGTGACTCTCCGGCTGAAGCAGGATCAGAGACTGTGTACGATTGGAAAGGTGGCTATGGGATCTTGCCGTTTTACCACAGGCAGCAGTTTTCCACTTCACTCTCTGCGAGAGCTTGGGGGTTGTCCTTTTTCTCATGCGTCTTGCTTGAGGACTCCATAAGAGGATGTGTTTTCTGAGGACTAGTTTTGTAAGCCTTGTGTTTTATTGAGGAGCCTGAGCTCATTGGACAGGGGTGGTGGATAGTAAAGAAGAAAGAAAAGGGGGCAAGGTACAAGGCAGTAGAGAAACTGGGGACCCTTTATATGTTTGTGGTAATTATTTCTTTTGAATTACCCTTGAAGGAGGCAAAGGTGGAAAAAAATCAAGTGAATAGCAGTTCCTTTTTATTATTAGTACAGCCTTATGTTATTATTTTATTTGTATCAGCATCCATAATCACTTAAAGCATCAATTCTGTGGTGCAAAAATACATGCTGTCATGGATTTTATTTATAACATTATGAAAGAACTTCACTGGGAGTTTTCCACATACTTACTGTCATCAAAAAGTTTGATTTTTGTTAGTGTGGAGGTAATATTTGTGTGTATATGTGTGAGAGTTATTCTCAGAGGAAGACTTCTTGAACTCCCATTAAACTAAGGCCCTGTGAGCAGACTGTTTGCACACCTCATCTCAGCCTGGGCTCACACATACACAGTTGGGAGGCTGCTAGCTATTTGGGGAAGTGAATTAATATTTTTAAAAGGATTGATGTATCAAAGGCCTTTTGGGTTTTGTTGTTGTTGTTAATGTGATAGTTCTGGAAGTTGCAGGAAAATTTTTGGTGCATATTACTAAAGGTCATTTTGAGTCTTATTTATTTTTTATTTTTATTTTTTTATTTTTATTTTTATTTTTTTATTTGACAGAGAGAGAGAGTGAGAGAGGGAACACAAGCAGGGGGAGTAGGAGAGGGAGAAGCAGACTTCCCACAGAGCAGGGAGCCCGATGTGGGACTCAATCCCAGGACCCTGTGATCATGACCCGAGCCTAAGGCAAATGCTTAACGGCTGAGCCACCCAGGCACCCCAGTCATTTTGAGTGTTAAAATTACTTATGATCAAGTATTATTTTGGGTGGTTATTTCTAGGTTCAGAAATAAACAAGTATGACAAATGAGACCAGTATGTGTTTTATTTCCTTTTTATTCTACAAATGTGGGGAAATACACAGTATATTCAGAAAAAAACTTAAGGTATAAGTAGATTAAATCCAAAATGCATTTAGAAATAAATTTAAGGTATGTAAGTCGCTTCCTCTAGTGCTATTACTTGTACTTGTCTTATAGAAATACTTCCAAAAGGGCTTTGAAGTAGTTTCCTAATAAAGATCCCAAATTTAGTGAACATCAACATTTAAAACAAAGGTAAATGAACAGATATGAAAGGACTGAACACACTGATCAATTCACTTTAGGGGGAAAAAAAAGAAAACAAAACAAGTGCAAAATTAATTATGCCAGAACCCCAAATGCCTACTTCTACCTGGAGGAACTTCTGTTAATCCTTTATTTTCCAATCCACATCCCAAACAAGGAGAATTGTTTCCTTTTTCTGATACCTCTACGACGTCTCTTAGTATACTGGAATAACTGTTTTATATGTGTCCTGTTAGGCCACATTTCACTTATCTTTGTACTGGTCATATTTCCCACATTGTAGGCATATAATCATTATTGTTTTAATTAATGAATAAATAGAACCCAAATCTGAAGCTGACGTTTTCCAATATTCATAGATAATTCTTAACAGCCCCATTCAGTATGAGGACTCAGTTCACAACTACTTCATCATGGCTGTCCCCTGGGATGTAGATGGCTAAAAAGTAAATAAGAGAAGAAAGCCAATTTGAGATTATTTTATACAAGAATAGGATGATTAGTAACATCTGTCATAAGATATTCCAGCCCAAAGGCTGTCTTCGGTGATTTAAGATTCCAGTGAGATACTTTTCAAAAATTTGAGTCGATTCAAAGTTGCTTCTTGGAGAAAAACCGAGACTTTGTTTGAGGAAGTTCCTAAATCATCTGGTACAAAAATAAGATAGCGTTCTATTTGAGCAGAAATATGCACCTGATTTTCATATATATATGAAATATATAGAAATACATATACTAAATATAGTTAGAAATATATATGTGAAATATATATGGAATCTATAGAAATATATATGAAATATATTGATATGTATAAGTGAAATACAGAAATATGTTATTACTAATCTTGGGGCTTGTATAGGAGCTGCTTTCACAGCCATACCTCTTCTCTAGAGAGAGAAGGAGAGAGAGAGAAAGAAAGAGAAAGCTCCTTGGTCAATTACCCTTTGGAATGTAAACAAATGACTCCAAATTTTATTATTTTTTGAACTGTGAACACATAGTTCTGGGAGATAGATTTCTTTATCATCCCAGAGTTATCTATCTACATAATCACCCTTGAACCCAGGTGCCAACATTCTTTTCTCAGAAAACCCTGGCCATACAGAAACATGAGCATCTTCACATTGTTTCTCCTTGTAGAGTAGCTCTACACCCACAGCATAGCCTTTCTGGGGCCTCAACTGTATAACCTGAGTGTTCAGTGAGGTCTTTTCACTGTGTCTGGTTGAAATCCCAGTGTGTCCCAACTCCACATGGCCTTATAGGTACTCTTTTCATCTCACAGCCCCTCAAGAGTTATATTTTGCTTGGCTTCCTGGAGCCTTACCCTGTGGTGGTGCATCCTAATATTCAGCCAAATACTTAAAAGACCCCTATGCAGATTTGTAGAGTTTCTCTTCTATATAGCTCCTGCTTCTCCCTGCAAATTCCAGCAGCCTCAGCAGACCCAAACTCTGACCTCTGTTTCATCCACCCGGTGAAATCTCTGTTCTCTTTTTGACTCCACTTCTCTGTGCTATGATCTGGAAAGTGCCTCCAGGCAGAAAGCCAAGATAAATGTGGCTTTCTTGTTTTTCTCTTCTCCAAGGATCATAGCCCTTCCTGGTGTTCAGTGTTTGCTTCATGTATTTTGTCCAGTTTCGTAGTTGTTTACATTGGGAGTGTCTCATACTGTCATTGCCAAATTGCAAGTTCTTCCTATCAGTTTTTCAAATTATCATGCTATGTATCATCTTTGCAGTCTGTCTGGTACCTAAAGGATATGAATTCCCTTTAAATAACAATACTATGTCCCTGTAGCTGGGAACCAATTATATAATCTAATCCTGAGTTGACAGGTGTACAGTTTCTCTGAAAGGACTTCTTTCCTGATATTTAAAATGAACAGTTTAGAAATGGGCAAAAAATAGATTTCTTTAACTTCTTTAAACTGCACTCTAGTGTCGTGTTATTTGATCAGAAAACTTCATGCTCTCTCTTTATTACTTTATCTTCCTGTAGAAATAGTTTCAAAAACTATGGTTTAGCTGATTCTAATCTTTACTGAAAAGACCTAGGAAGGAACTAATTAAACCAGAAAACTCTGGCTGGTGAAAGACACAGTTGAGCATAGATTTTCTCATGGGTCAGAGTGAAAAGGAAATACTACAGATGTATGATTAAATTATTAGGATACTTTTTCATGTGTACACACAATAATTATGTCAGCATTTAGTCATTCTTGATTCCATGTCTGAGATTGCAAGATCAGTGTCATTTTCAAAAGAAAAATATTTTCCCTATTTGTGATGGAAAAATACAGGTGATTTAAAAGCTGCATTAAATTAGGAATAAATTTATAAGGAATCTGTATTTCTATGGAAGCTGCTGACTTTCATTGTTTGAAGAGGTGATTGGTAATCATACTCTTTCTCTTTTGCTCTAAGTTTTGAATCAATTGAAAGATGTAGGCGTCAGACAAATGGAGTACAAGTTAGTGGAATGTGGTTTAGATATATATCCACAATAAGGCTTCCTAATACACCTGTCCTGAGTTGGTGGTTTGACTCACTCTGTCACTGGCAGAGGAATTGGAAAATTGAGAGCAATCCTTCTAGTAGTGGTGGAGCTGAAGAGAACACCCCCATCCTGGAGACTGGGTGGCCTGAAAGAGAATCCACAATTATTATGATATGCACTTTTTGGAGTTTACCTTTTAGAAAATGTGTGTGTGTGTGTGTGTGTGTGTGTGTGAGAGAGAGAGAGAGAGAGAGAGAATTTATTATTAAATGGATTGAATTCGTTGCTTTCTCCATATTAGTTTTTAGTATTAAAGATGACTTTTACGAAGGGCTGAAATGTAACTTGGTTAGGAAGGAAAATTATTGCTTGATCTTGAAAGTCTGGATTTCTAATCAAGCTTTGGTTGAAGAAGGAAGCTATTTAACCCTTTAAGAAATCTTATTTATAGTCAAATAAGGGAGAAGGGAGTTGGGAGTTGGGATTCTCTCTAAATAAGGAGGATACCTCTGAACTCTTGCCTTGAAGGGAAGTCAGTCAGTTAGGTTTGTTTGTCCTGGGCACATAAAAAAGTATCACAGTGACTTGTAGTTCAAAACTGTCAACTGATCTCTGAGAGTGTTTTCTGGTAAAACTTCCTTCTTATGGTTTAAAAAGAAATTGAGAATGTCCCTTGCAGATTTCATGTTAAGGACCATGGTTTTCAGGTTAGGTATCTCCTAGAAAGCCCTGAGCAAATATGTAAGTAAAATTAATGATATTTTTTGCTAGTTCCTTTGATCTTGTCTTTGAGACTTCCTTTTTTTGCAGTTAAGGAGAATCACCTTTTAATTCTCCAAAATGACTCACTTGAGGGATTATGAGAATGATACCAGTTTTTCATAACTTCATGGGTTCAGGATCTAGGACTATCTTAGAGATATCCAGGCGATGGTAGCTAAAAACTGGTTCTCCTCCTTTACAATTTCATTAAAATATCTTCTTCCTTTCTTTTATCTAAGAATTTAAAATTGTTTCACAGTTGGTTGTTGAACATTGATTATGCAGTTCTATATGTAAAACACTAAATAAGGCATTGTGCGGAGTGACAGAAGGCACATTTATGGCTTCTGTTTTTACGAGTGTATATATAATCTAGTGACAGAACACATGAAGAACTGAATGATAGAAATGTAAAACAAATGGGGGCGCCTGGGTGGCTCAGTGGGTTAAAGCCTCTGCCTTCGGCTCAGGTCATGATCCCAGGGTCCTGGGATCGAGCCCCGCATTGGGTTCTCTGCTCAGCAGGGAGCCTGCTTCCTCCTCTCTCTCTGCCTGCCTCTCTGTGATCTCCATCTGTCAAATAAGTAAATAAAATCTTTAAAAAAAAAAAAAAAGAAATGTAAAACAAATGAACCCTGCATCTTGTAGACAAGCCAGCAGGTCCAGAATCACAGTCTTTCCGCTTTGCAGTTTTTGTATAAAGAGCAGTCCTTCCCTGATAACTCTGGCAGAAAGTTTCTGAAGGGCTTTCATGTTCATAATTGTGACTCTGGACTAGCGGCATAAGCATTGCTGGGGAGCTTATTAGAAATCCAGACTCTTCAACCCTGCCCTAGGCCTACTGGATCGGAATTATCACTTTGAAAAGATTCAGATAAGCACTATAGCCTGGGAAGCATTATTGCAGAGATTTCTGATAGTGCTTATTTAGGTCAGGTGCCCAGTCAGAAGTCATCACTCTGGCCAGGGACATATAGTGCACACTGAATGCTCAAGCCTGGGACATATGGTCCCTATCCCCTAGGACAATGTTGGGGGGGGGAGGGTCAGTATGTGGATTGGATTTACTACAGAACAGAGGTATTCTGTTGTTAGGGGAAGGGAAGCCGAGCAGGAAAATAATAGATAGCCAGTAAACTTATTTCCTGTTTCATGCCTGTGCTCACATTCATGTTAGCGCTAGCTGTTCATTAGTGCCTTCACGTTGGGCTGTTTCATCCCATTTTGTGCATGTGCATGTGTGTGCTCTTGGGCGTTCTACTCTCAAACTCACCTCCCAATGCCATCTGTCTGCTTGACCTAGATATCAGAGATCTTTCATTCTTCCACAGCATGGCTCCTCTACCCCAGCTCAAAAACATATTAACACTTTAAGGATAAGCACACACATACCTGTGCCTCAGTCTGACTTCATTTCCTTGTACTCTCGGTAAGCATGTGTGTCTCTCTCACTGCCTTTTGTTCTACTACTAGGGCTTTAATCCTTGGAGTCATGCCCTGTCAAGTTGTAAACTGTTAAAATGCATTTGTATTTACTAGAGGGAGTCATACTTTTAGCCCTAAGGAACTAAAATCCTAAGTGACCACTTTTTAGAAAATTTTTATATACAGGGAAAGACAAAGTTGTAATCATTTACTATTATTACTCATTTTTAAAAAGATGTATTTGTTTATTTTGGAGACAGAGAGAGGACACACACAAGTGCAGGTGGTAGGGACAGAGGGAGAGGGAGAGAGAGAATCTCCAGCAGACTCCCCAGTGAGCGCAGGGCCAGACACAGGGCTCGATCTCATGACCCTGAGATCATGAGCTGAGATCAAGAGTCTGATGTTTCACTGACTGAGCCACTTAAGTGCCTCTATTATTATTCACTTTGATGCTCAAATTTTCCTAGAATTGTCAAGCTGGCTCTTGTTGTCTTTTGATATGTCCTTAACCATTTTAAGAACTCTTCCTTACTCTAGCACATCAAGGTGTTCCAGGCTCGTCTTTGGCCATCCTGGCTTTGGAATCAAGCAGGGGTTTTCATTTCCTTTTTGTGGCAAATGGTGCTTAGAAAGCAAGATTTGAGTGCTAAGCATGTTCATGGTTATTGCGGTGTCCTTGCCTTTAAGCTTTCTCGGTGAATAATATTAGGAAGTGTATGTGCATGTGTGCGAGTTTATCTTTATTTATCTGTCTGTGTGTATTAAAAACTGTGGCTTCACACTGACACCCTCCATGAATTCAGTCATGAAACTTTGGATTACAGTCCACTACCAGTGGGCTTACTTTAGCCATCCACCGTCACCCGCTTTCCATGTTTACAATGACTTTCTCTGACATTGACTCCCATTGTATATAATTCTGTATTTGCTCAACATCTGAATGTATAGAAAATAGCCTCAGAATTGCTTACTCATACTTCTCTGGGAGGGCAAAGACTACGAACCAGACTTCAGTATTTAGTTATACTGTTTTGTCTTTGGCCAAAAATATAATCAAAGAATTGTGTTCAGAAGTTACTTGGGTTAGTTCTCCTCAACTCCTTAAAGGATATTATTCATTTGAACAGTAAAAGTTATTTGTTTCTGTTTATATTCCATTTTTTGTTGTTTTTTCCCCCTCAACCTTGCTATAATTTATTTTTCTGTATGTAATAGAAACATGATCCCCCAAACTTTTTATCTGTATGTAATAAAAATGTTTTTCTGTATGTAATAAAAACATGATCCCCCAAACTCAAAACTATACAAAAAGTTATCACTCAAGAGATCCATCACTTTCCCATTCTTTCTACCCCACACCCAACCCCCCTCCTTTTCATTCTGTTTTCACCTACACCTATAGGAAACCAATCTTATAAGTTTCTGGGGTAGCCTTCTGTTGTCTCTTTTTGTAGAAATCAGCAGATATATCAGTACTAGAAAGGAATTTGCATTTTTTTTTTTTTAGTTCTTGTATGCTTTCAATGTTTGCATTAGAGTCTTGATCTATTTGGAGTGTATTCTTGCATAGTGTGAAGTTTGGAGCAAATTTAATTGTTTATCATATATCTATTCAGTTGTGCCAGAGCCATTTCTTAAAAAGCCTGTCTTTGCCCCAGTGATTTGGGGTTCTCTATCTTTAGTATCAACTTGTCTAACTCCATTAAGAGGCCTTTGTTATTTTTATTGGGATTGCCTTAAAATTATAAGTTAACATAGGGGAACTGGTCTCTTTCTTATATTATTATTATTATTTTCAGATTTTATTTATATATTTGATAGAGACAGACACACTGAAAAAGGGAACACAAGCAGGGGGAGCGGAAGAGAGAGAAGCAGGCTTCCCACTGAGCAGGGAGCCTGATGCAGGGCTTGATCCCAAAACCCTGGAATCATGACTTGAGGAAGGCACATGCTTAGTGACTAAGCCACCCAGGTGCCCCTCTCTTTCTTATATTAAATCATTCTATCAAGAACAAGTGATGTATTGCCACTTACTTAAGTTTACTTATATATCTTTCAGGTGTGTTTGTAAGTTTTCCTCAAGTGGATTTCCACATTTCTTGTTACATTTATTCCTAAGTATTTTATCTTTTTTGTTGATATTATAAAGGAGGTTTTGGGTCATCGTTTGTGTATATGAAGGCTATTAACACAGATTCTTCTGTGTTAATTTTACATTCTGCTACCTTACTTAATTCTTTTATTGTTTGGGCTAGTTTTGTCATTGATTCCCCATGGCACCACTGTCCAGTAAAACCTTCTGAATAGAATGGAAATAATCTATAACTGCTCTGTTCATTATTTTGGCCATGAGCTATTTAAATGTAAAATAAAATTAAGTTAAATAAAATAAAATAAAGTTAATAAAATTAATTATTTAAATTCTCAGTCACGCATTTTAAAGTTTTCAGTAGTCGCATATGTCTAGAGGCTACCATATTGGTTAGACAGCATAGTTCTATGGTTTTCCAAGTATACTATATGTTATCTGCAAATAAAGATAGTTTTACTTCTTTCCCAATTCTTATACCTCTAACTTATTTCTTTTACTTATTACATTGGCTTTTACCTTCAGTAAAATATTGACTAGCAGTGGAATAGTGGGCATATTGGCCTTATTCATGATTTAGTGGAAATGCCTTAAATGTTTCCATGTTAAGTAAAATGCCAGCTGTCATTTATTTATCTTTTTATCATGTTAAAAAAGAGTGTCCATCGATTTCTTTCTTCTTGAGTATTTTCTTTAAAAAATAAGTGTTGAAATTTTTCTTTTCTTTTCTTTTCTTTTTTTTAAGATTTTGTTTATTTTTATTTAACAGAGACAGAGAGATCACAAGTAGGCAGAGAGGCAGGCAGAGGGGGAGGGGGAGGCAGGCTCCCTGCTGAGCAGAGAGCCTGATGCAGGGCTCTATCCCAGGATCCTGAGATCATGACCTGAGCCAAAGGCAGAGGCTTAACCCACTGAGCCACCCAGGTGCCCCTTTCTTTTCTTTTTTAAAAAATTATTATGTTCAGTTATCCAGCATATAGTGCATCATTAGTTTTGATGTAGTGTTCAACAATTCATTAGTTGCAGAAATTTTTCAAAGGCCTTTTTCGGTATCTATGGAGATAGCCATATGATTTTTTCCCTGAGATCAATTAATATTGTATATTGTATTAACAGATGTCCCGATATTGAACAAACTGCACTTCTAGAATAGATAGCATTTGGTCAAATTGTATAATTTTTTTAATGTGCCTAATATTTTATTTAAGACTTTTGCAACAATACCTGGAAGTAACATTGATCTATCATTTCCTCTTGTTTAGGAGTACTGTTTTTACTAGATTTAGATGTCAATGTTATACTCGCTTCATAAAAAGAGTCAGTTTTTCTTACTTTTCAATGCTGTTGTACAATTTGTGAAGCATTGGTACTATCTGGTCTTGAAGTTTTAGTAGAATTTCTCTCCGTGCGTTCAGAGAACTTGGATTGATAAAAATCCCTGATTCTTTGCAGGCCAAGCTGTCTGTGTTTCAACTACTTAACTTTGTTTTTGTGCTACATAAACAATACCAAATGAATGAGGAGGGCTGTGTTCCAATAAAACTTGATTTATGAGATCGCTTGGGCAGCTCAGTCAGTTAAGCATCTACCTTCCGCTCAGGGCATGATCTTGGGGTCCTGGGATCAAGTCCCACATTGGGCTCCCTGCTCAGTGGGGAGCGTGCTTCTCAGTCTCCCTCTGCTGCTTCTCTGCTTGTGCTCTCTCCCTCTCTTTGTCAAAGAAGTAAAATATTTAAAATAAACAAAATCTTTAAAAAAAACTTGATTTATGGACACTGAAATTTGGATCTCATATAATTTTCATGTTATGACATGTCATTGTTTGAATTTTTTATAATTATATAATGATATAGACTTATTAGTTAATGAGATATACAAAAACAAGTGCTAGACCATGATTGGCCCTGATCACTGGTCTTTCTGAGACACTTTATACAGCCTATAATTGGGTCTTATTTTGATGGCCAAATTAGAAATCTTTTTCTTTTAGTAAATGAGTTAAGCCCACTTATATTAATTGATAGGACTGGAGTCTTTCTGTTATATAATCTTACATTATAATTCTAATGTAAGTTATGTTTATACTTGCTATGTTTCTTTGCATGATGTGTTTTCTTTCTTTTCAAATTTCTTTTGGTATTTGGGAAGTTTAGTATTTTTGTTCTGTTGGTTACTTTTTACTTAATATCATTTAAATGCCCTTAGTCCCGGTTTTTTTAATTGACATATAATTGACATATAACATTGTGTGAAATTTCAGGTGTACAAAATGTTGATTTGATGCTCTTACCTACTGCAAAATGATTTCCACCATAGCATTAGCTATAACCTCTGTTAATCCCATAATTACCATTTCTTTTTTCTGTGGTGAGAACAATGAAGATCTAGTCTCTTAGCGCTTTCATTGATTACTTTCACTATGCTATGCCTTAGATCTCCAATCATCCATTTTCTTATTTCCTCCTTTACTAGCATGTCATTTTCTTTTTAAAGATTTTATTTATTTGTCAGAGAGAGAGAGAGCATACAAGCAGAGGTAGCAGCAGGCAGAGGGAGAAGCAGGCTCCACATTGGGTAAGTAGGAGCCCGATGCAGGATTCGATCCCAGGATCCTGGGATCATGACCTGAGCTTAAGGCAGACACTCCATCAACTGAGCCACACAGGCATCCCTTAAAAAGACATCCCTAGCATCATGTCTTTTTAAAAATTTTTATTTTTATTAACATATAATGTATTATTTGCCCCAGGGGTACAGGTCTGTAAATCATCAGGCTTACACATTTCACAGCACTCGCCATAGCACATACCTCCCCAATGTCCATAACCCAGCCACCCTATCCCTACCCCCTCACCCCCCAGCAACCCTCAGTTTGTTTTGTGAGATTAAGAGTCTCATGGTTTGTCTCCCTTCTGATCCCATCTTGTTTCATTTTTTCCTTCCCTACCCCCCACGACCCCCCGCCCTGCCTCTCAAATTCCTCATATCAGAGAGATCACATGATAATTGTCTTTCTCTGATTGACTTATTTCACTCAGCATAATACCTTCTAGTTCCATCCATGTCGTTGCAAATGGCAAGATTTCATTTCTTTTGATGGCTGCATAGTATTCTATCATGTGTGTGTGTGTGTGTGTGTGTGTGTGTGTGTGTGTGTGTATACATACCATATCTTCTTTATCCGTTCATCTGTTGATGGACATCTAGGTTCTTTCCATAGTTTGGCTATTGTGGAGATTGCTGCTATAAACATTCGGATCACTACATTTATATCTTTAGGGTAAATACCCAGTAGTGCGATTGCTGGGTCGTAGGGTAGCTCTATTTTCAACTTTTTGAGGAACCTCCATACTGTTTTGCAGAGTGGCTGCACCCACTTGCATCCCCACCAACAGTGTAGGAGGGTTCCCCTTTCTCCGCATCCTCACCAACATCTGTCATTTCCTGACTTGTTAATTTTACCCATTCTGACTGGTGTAGGGTATTACCTCATTGTGGTTTTGATTTGTATTTCTCTGATGCCGAGTGTGATGCTGAGCACGTTTTCATGTGTCTTTTGGCCATTTGGATGTTTTCTTTGCAGAAATGTCTGTTCATGTCTTCTGCCCATCTCTTGATTGGATTATTTGTTCTTTGGGTGTTGAGTTTGATAAGTTCTTTATAGATTTTTGATACTAGCCCTTTTTCTGATACGTCATTTGCAAATATCTTTTCCCATTCTGTCAGTTGTCTTTTGGTTTTGTTGACTGTTTCCTTTGCTGTGCAAAAGCTTTTGATCTTGATGTAGTCCCAGTAGTTCATTTTTGCCCTTGTTTCGGTTACGTTTGGCGATGTTTCTAGGAAGAAGTTGCTGCAGCTGAGGTCGAAGAGGTTGCTACCTGTGTTCTCCTCAAGGATTTTGATGGATTCCTGCCTCTCATTGAGGTCTTTCAACCATTTGGAGTCTCTTTTTGTATGTGGTATAAGGAAATGGTCCAGTTTCATTCTTCTGCATGTGGCTGTCCAATATACCTACACAACACCATTTGTTGAAGAGACTGTCTTTTTTCCATCGGACATTCTTTCCTGCTTTGTTGAAGATTAGTTGACCATAGAGTTGAGGGTCTATTTCTGGGCTCTTTATTCTGTTCCACTGATCTATGTGTCTATTTTTGTGCCAGTACCATACTGCCTTGATGATGACAGCTTTGTAATGGAGCTTGAAGTCTGGAATTGTGATGCCACCAACTTTGGCTTTCTTATTCAACATTCCTCTGGTCTTTTCTGGTTCCATATAAATTTTAGGATTATTTGTTCCATTTCTTTGAAAAAAAGTGGATGGGATTTTGATAGGGATTGCATTAAATGTGTAGGTTGCTTTAGGTAGCATAGACATTTTCACAATATTTGTTCTTCCAATCCATGAACATGGAACATTTTTCCATTTCTTTGTGTCTTCCTTAATTTCTTTCATGAGTACTTTATAGTTTTCTGAGTAAAGATTCTTTGCCTCTTTGTTTAGGGTTTATTCCTAGGTATCTTGTGGTTTTGGGTGCAATTGTGAGTGGGAACAACTCCTTAATTTCTCTTTCTTCTGTCTTGCCGTTGGTGTATAGAAAACCAGCATGTCATTTTTAATGGTGTCCTTTAACTCTTACATATTGTCAACACAATAATCATCAGCTTACTTTACTTTTCTCTTTCCTTCCCCAACCTTCCATTTTTTAGCTGCATTACTTGTTCTTTCCCCACCCATAAAACACATGATATGTAATACAGAACATGTTGTTCTTCCATCTAGGTTCCCTTCCCATCTTTATTTCAGTCCCAGAACAACAGTCATTTCTTGTATGCTCATTGCTAGTCATCTCACTCAGGCTTACTCACTCATCTCTCAGCAGGGGAAGCCCAGTCAGTATATTCCTCAGCAAGGGCTCACGGGGACTGAATATTCCCATATCTTGCCTGTTTAAACGTATTACTATACCTTAGTAGCTTGTCTGAGCATGGAATTCTTGATTCACTCAGTATGTCTGAGTTTCTTTAAAAAATGCAGCTGCATTATTTCTTTGCATTGTAAGTTGTGTTTAGGGCATTCGATGCCAATCTGATTTTCACTTTTGATCTTTGTGCTTAGACATCCCAATGGCTTCCTTTTTAATTTATTTTCTCTTTTATTTTTAAGGTTTAATAATTTGTTAGGATATGTTTTCAAATGGATCTTTCTGGTTCAGTTTTCCCAGGTACCAGTTGGACCTTTTCAATACATACGTTTTGGTCTTTTCTTATTTTCAGAAAGTTTTCCTGGGTTACAGTTTTAAATATAAGTTCTGTTCAGTTGTTTTATTTTTATATTTAGGATCTTGAATTGCACATACTTGTTTTCTAGTTCAACCATTTTACTTCTGACCCATTTTATTTCTTTGCTTCATTTTCATTCTCTTGGGTTTTTTCCTGGCTTTCTTCTGTGTTCCTTAGTAACATTTTATTTGTATCTATTCTCCGTTGGGGACTGTGTAATTTAACCTTTGTGTGATGGTTTTCTTTTCCTTTTATTTCTTTCCTAAGTTCAGTCAACTCTCTTGCTGTTTCTTCCTGTTTTTGAAATTCTTATTTAAGGTGCGTTTTCCCAGCTCCAAATGCTTCCTTGAGGATATTTAATTCAGTGTGGAATGTTGTTACATGTTCCTTCTTGCGGGGTCGAGGGGGTGATTTGATTTCTATTCTTAAAATACTTTGTATATATTTATTCTGGTTTTACCAATTCATTTGTGGGTTTGGGTGATTTGTAGGAATCCACTAAGGGGCATCTGGGTGTCTCAGTCAGTCAAGTGTCCACCTTCGCTCAGGTCATGATCTAGGGGTCCTGAGATTGATTCCCACATCAGGCTCAGCGTGGAGTCTGCTTCTCCCTTTCCCTCTGCCCCTCCCTCCCACTAGTTTGCATTCTCTGTCTCCCTCTCTCAAATAAAGAAACAAAATCTTTTAAAAAAAAAAAAGAATATTTCATCAAGGGTGTCTTCTGTCAGTGCAGTGAAGCACAATTGGGTGGGGGTGTGTGTGTATGTGTGTTTGTAAAAGGGGTTGTATATCCTTTTTAATCTTTAAATTTTTGGTTCTCTTTTATCTTGCAAATCTCTGAATTTCCCCCTTTGCCTCTTTTCACTGTCACCATCCAGTCTCCAAAGAACTCTTCTACTTTCCTTTCTGTCTTCTGAAAAGCAATGACATTTTGAGGACTGCCACCCCAAATCATGAGCTCCTTAAAGTCCTTTCCTTATAGTACATGCTCAGATCTACTAGCACTCTTCCAATATTATTGTGCCTGCTGTGGCTTTATGCTGGTGATTTAGGTTAGTTTTACACCTACTGTTAGCTTTTCTGCCTACCTATTACCTACCTACGGCTAGCTCCCCTTTTCTTTCCTCCACATAATTTTTCCATATTGTCCTTCCATATTACCTGCTTATAGGTAATTTGATACTCAGTCCTCCTCTGTGTTTTAGTTATGTTATGGGCATTGGTTTCATGTAATTTGTTCTTCTTGGTAGTTCTGTATTGTTTTTTGGAGGGGGGTTTGGGAAATCCAGTTCGTCTATTTATTTACCTCTTATATGTATGCATATATTTGCATGCATGTGTATATATTATACATACATATTCTCTCTCTTGCTCTCAACCTCTGTCTCTCAAATAAATAAATAAAATCTTAAAAAAAAAAAAAAGACCGAGGGAGAAGATGACCATCTTACAGTCCAAGGAGAGGCCTCAGAAGGAATCAATCCTGCTGACACCTTGATCTTGGACATCTAGCCTCTAGAACTATGAGAAAATACATTTCTGTTGTTGAAGCCACCCAGTGTGGTGCTTTGTTGACAGCCCTAGCAAACTAATACTACAAGGTATGCATCATAGAATTTTTTTTTAAAGATTTTATTTATTTATTTGACAGACGGAGATCACAAGTAGGCAGAGAAGCAGGCAGAGAGTGAGGAAGGGAAGCAGGCTCCCCGCGGAGCAGATAGCCTGATGCGGGGCTCGATCCCAGGACCCCAGGATCACGACCCGAGCCGAAGGCAGAGGCTTTAACCCACTGAGCCACCCAGGCACCCCGCATCATAGAATTTTGAAATAACAGCTCAAAATGGAAACAACACACGTGTCCAACAATGGAGGCATAAGTTATATTGATCTCTAAAACTATCTATCCCACCTGCTCTGGCATTCTCTTTGACTGCTGCCATCATAAGTAACCTGAGCCAAGTCATGAAAATTATTAGTAGAATAGGCTCCATAGTCTTTCAGTTCATGACTTTCTCCATGCAATGGGTAGAATAGAAAGGCACCACAGATTAAGACATTAGTTTTATTTGTCCTGGTCATGAACATGCCAAAGAGAAAAAATTTGTGCCCACAAATTTTAAACTGCATTGGCTCAATATATCCCTTTTCTCCCAAATGGTTTTGTTCTCTCTTTTCTACAGATTCCCTCCACGCTCTACTTCAGAGCCTCCTTTGAAATAAAATTTAAACTGTTCAGTATTCTTAATTTTCTCTCCATTATTTCTTTAATTACCATGCCAAGACCAAGACATACTTATTTATTTCTGAGAAATAATTCTGTTTTTGCAACAAAAACTATAAAAAAAAACTATATTATAATATAGTCCCCAAAATTCATTACCACAAATAAGATCTGTCAAGTTTATTTCTTATGTATGTTACTTTTTATAATTTCTCTCCATTTCAATATAGTAGGTTCCTTCTACAGATGACTAGAATTCAGCAAGTCAAATAAATTAGAATGTTCTCCAAATATTGAAATATTATGCACTTGTTAAAAATAATAATATGAAAATAATTAGTGACATGAAAAGTGTTGGTAAAATGTAAAGGAAGCAGTATACAAAGTTATTTTACATAACATGATCCACATTTGATTAAAAAATATATAAAGTATATCTTTAGAAGAAGTATCACATTGTTTAATTTTGGTCCTATACTTTTCCAGATTTTCTTAATGATAATGTATTTTATAATAAAAGGGGGGGGAAGGGAAGGCAGAATGGAATAGCTAGGGAGAAGGCTGCTGATGGAATCTCATTCCACGGTTAAGATTTTTGTTGTATAATTACAGGATGAGGTAAGCTTTTTGTTTTTGTTTTTTAAAGGAAAAACACTATTATTATTATTTCATTCCATATTTTTTATAGCAAAGTCAAACGTGTAAAGTAGAAAGTGAACGTGCTATCCCACAACCGCCAGTCTCAATTGCAGAAGTCCAGCTCTGTTAAGAGTTTGGTGAGAACCTAATAGAATCCTAAAATAGAAGGATTCTACCAGATTTTTGTTCCTATGCCAATACCATTGACACATGAATAATATTTTTACAAATATATTATCATGCTTTCTAGATTCTTCCTCACCTTTCTCTTTTAGTTCATAATGTACTGCAGATATTTTTCCATGTAGGCAAGGGAATAATGTAAAAAATGTCACAAGTATAGCATGTATGCTACAGCACGGGCAGTGTACTGATTCAGAAATTTTAACCAGTATAGCATGGGCACTCTTCAGTCAGAATAAACGCTAAACTGGGTCTCAAGGCCCCTGCTGTGTCAGGGGTTAATCTTCTTGCTGCCAAAACAACAGAGGTTCAGGACACCTCACAGCTGGGCCTGGGATGATGAGGAGCAGCCTATAAGGCAACTTGAGGGCAGTGGCCTTTACCACCTGGCGTGGAAGTATTTCAGAATTTTAACTAATACAGTGAGTTATACCAGGTGACTATCAGCCTTATACGTATATCTTATTCTTTTTAATGGCTCCTTGCAATTGCACTGTATGGATTAATTTTTATTTTATGAGGCCCTTATTGATGGTTGTTTAGACGGTTTGTAATTTTTTGTTATTACAAGCAATGTGACAATACACATTTTTGTACATATTATGTTTGTGAACATGGGCTGGTTTACCACTGTGACTTTGGAGAAAACATCTTTCTCCTTAGAACTGTGAATATTAATATTTATTTCTTAATATTAGTAAGGCTCACATTAGAAATCTTAAACTTTAAGAGTATACTGAAGTTTACATCAATGGTCTCAAACCTGACTCTGCATTAGAATCAGCTATAGAACTATTAGAATAATATACCATGACCCTGCCCCTAGCAATTTTGGTTTAGATATGGGTGGGTTCTAGGTATTTGTGTTTTATAATAAGCTCCACAAATGATTTTGAGGCCCAGCCAGTATTAGAAGCTACTGAAATGTGGAAGAATTAATATTTTAAAATAGGACAAGATTATACAATTTAGTGATTTGTAACATTTAGATAAAAACTACTGGTGGGGAAAAAAAAAGTCTTGGTGAAGATGTGAAGCTCCTAGAGCTCCCGTACCTGCTAGTGAGAGTGTAAATCAGCAAATTCTTTTGTAAAGCTCTGATGTGTCTATTAAGTCAAACTTAATACCATACTTTATGACTCAGTAATGCCACTCCTAGGTATAAACTCCATAGAAATGCTTAACGTGTTCACCTGAATGTTCTTAGTTGCACTATTTACAATATCCTCAAATATTTTACAAATAATCCAAATGGTCCTCCCATAGTAGAATAGAGAAAGTGAGTTTAATGGAGTACTATCCAGCAATGAGAGTCCTTCAACTACAGCTCCATGTGATATGGATGACTCTCAAAACATATGGGAAGCATAAGAAGCCAGATTCAGATAAGTGCATATGAATGATTTAATTTACATAAAGTTAGTAGATTGGCAAACCTTATCTATGGTTAGAATCAGGAGAGTGTTACTTTGGGGTGGAGTAATGACCTATAAGGGGACCTGGGGGCTGGGGGCATCAGGGTGTGGGTTATGGGGAGAGGGAGGAATTTTCTTTCTGCTTTTCTAGTATCTTTAGCTGGTTTAATAATTACACTGACATAAGACAGATTAACAGGAGAGAAACAAATGTAATTACATATGTACAGGAGCCCCATGAAAATATGAGACCCAAGGGCAAATTGAGCCGTAGAGGCTTATATGCCCTTCTGAGCTAAGGAATGGGATAGGGCGTGGGGCTTCAAAGGGGAGGAGGATGATTCACAGGATGATAAGAAGAGCAGATGTTTGGTAATGAGACGTTTGCTCTGTCATACATATAGATATGTATGCCATACATGTAGGTATAGATGTTTCAGATAAAAAATTTTCTCTGGTAATAGCTCCTTCTGAGGCAGGGCCTCTATCTAAGTTCTTTTAAGTAGTTAAGGGAAAGGTAAAAGTTTTCCTTGGATCTCATGGGTCTTATTTGCCTTTCAGCTCAGAATAAGGCACACAGCAAAGTGGTATATTTTGGAGTCATGTATTCTGCTCCCCATCAGTCCCACCTTTGAAACTTTCCCAAGAAATTTCACAGTCCAGAAGCTGAGTTGGTAGATTGGTCCATTTCGTTGAACCAGTCCCTTAGTCCCGAGAGGAGGTCAATTCAGTTAGACAGTTGTGTCTCCATTCAGAAGGCAGCTGTGCACGTGGGCTCCCACAATTAGGCCTGTGATGCAAGCAGTCAGGTATGTATTAAGAGGCATTTCTATGGAAACAAAAGAAAAACAATGGCTAATGATTGGAGCAGATTATAATCCCAGTTTCTGGGATCCTGAAGGCAGCTTGTCAAGAATATATGTAGATATTTGGCTCAAAGCAAACATCTTTAGATGTTTAGTAAGGGCAGGTGGTGGCAGTCTGATAGATTTTCCTGATTTTTAGTTGGAATGTCCCTGGTGATCTTTCTGAGTGGAATAGCAGCAGGTATGAAGATTGCCCATACATGTACTGCTGGGGTGACTTCTCTAAAGTTAATATCATATTATCCAGCTTCAGTTTACATGGCTTCAGAAAAAGAGCAGTTTTAGTCAGTGATTCCAAGTCAGAAGGGTAGGAGAAAAGTTGGAATTGTTAGTTAGGAGAGTTGCAACCAAATGTTGGAGGAAACTAAAAATTCAGCTTCTAGTCTAGTTTACCAGTAGAAAATAAAACTTCAAAGACAATTAACAGTATTAGAAACTAATATCCAGAAAGGTGTATCACTGAAACATAAGTTTTCTCTCTATAGGCACACCCTGGTCAGAGATAACTTCGATAAGAATAATTTGTTTGCAAATGAAACCTAGTTTCAATAAACTTGGCCTGATTATTTACACATAAGTGCAGTAAGCATGATGATGGATCATGTAGAATCTTTTCATCTGTTCTCTTGGAACTTTTCATAAGGAATCTCAGATTTGTCTTTTTTTTTTTTTAAGATTTTATTTATTTGACAGAGATCACAAGTAGGCAGAGAGGCAGGCAGAAGGGAGGGGTGGGGGGAAGCAGGCTCCCTACTGAGCAGAGAGCCCGATGCGGGGCTCGATCCCAGGACCCTGAGATCATGACCTGAGCCGAAGGCAGAGGCTTAACCCACAGACGCCCCTCAGATTCATCTTTTTAAAAGCCTTATGGGGCTAAGAAGCCAAACCAGGGTCTCACCATCAAACTTTGTGTGCATTACCTATAGATTTGGGTGAGTTCCTTTCCTCATGAGGTCCCCCAAACCTGAGGTTTCTGAGCTGGCCAGGAAGTGGCCTTCTTTTCTCACCTAGTGAGACTGCTGGGAACCCTGTAAGCAAGGTACCAGGCCAATTTTTCTAAGGGGTTTTTCTTGTCTCCACAAAGTCAACCTTAGTTCCTTAAAGCTATCTGGTATATTTGATTCTATGCACATTCTCAAATATGATATTGCAGCCAAAGCCTTGGCAATATAACCCATGTTTCCAGTTGTGTCCTATTACAAGGAGAATAGATTTTTATTGAATTTATGCAGCTAACTATATTGGCATGAAAATAAGAATACTAAGTTTCCAAATTCTGGAGTGATCAGGTAGGAAGAAAAAGTAATGGTTTCGTTTTTGTTCACAAGGTTATATCTTACTGAAATTGTTGATAGCTTAAGAGAAAAGAGAAAAAGGTTTCCTTAAACCTAGAAAAACAAAACATAAAAGAACCTGCAATGAATCAATAAAGAAAATCATAAAAATTATTAGTTATCCCCATTCAGTTGCATGTTTTTAATTCTTATTCTACTTGAATCCAGTTTTTCATTAGTTCTGTAAATTATTACCCAGTTCAGTTCTATGATCTTAAAGTTATCAGAAACCTGTACATATCAAAAGTCTTTTCCTTGGATCTCTTTGAAAATGAAGTACTTTTAAAGGAACCCTTTTGCAAAGCATCAGAGTAAACCAATAATTATCTGTAAGTGACAAAAAACTTTCAAGTGTCCACTCTTAAAGATCTGATGAAATTCATGATAGTGGAAATGATAAGGAAATGTGTTTGTTTTTGTGGCTCACAACATTTTGAGATTATAACTGAAATTATGAAGATAACATAATCAGAAGTTCTCCTACCAAATCTTTACTAAAGTTGCTGTATCCAAGGAAGGAGTTCCACAGGTGTTTTCTTCCACTGATGTGCTAACTTAGAAAATGGAAAGGACTCTCACCACTCTCGCTTTCATCAGATCCTGTAGGCAGAAATCTGGGAGACTGACATAGTAAGAATTCTTACCTTATGCTGGCTTTTGTTAGAGGTCCCAACATCTCTCAGCTACAGTATCCTGAAGCAAGCAATGTCCAGCCAGTGAAGGTCCCTTCATGGTCACCAACTGTAGGGGAGGAAAAATTTCCCTTCTGCCCTGCTAGGTTCTTTGGCTGATTTAATAATGAAATTAACATATGACAGATTAACAGGAGAAAAACAAATTTAATTACATATGTATAGGAGCCCCATGAAAATATGAGGCCCAAGGGCAAGTCAAGCAAGTTGAGGTTTAATATGCCATCCTGAGCTGAGGAATGGAATAGGGGTGTGGGGTTTCAAAGGGGAGGAGGATGATTCACAGGATAAGAAGAACAGATGTTTGGTAATTAGATGTTTGTCCTGCCATACATATAGGTCTTTCAGATAAAGAGTTATCTCTGATAAAGCTCTTTCTGGTCCAGGCCTCCTATCTAAATTCTTTTAGGTAGTTAAGGGAAAAGTAAAAGTTTCTCTTAAATTTGCTGAGTCTTGATTGCCTTCAACTCAAAATATTCTACATTCCAAAGGTTATGTATTTTGGGGGCCACATATTCTATTCCCCATTAGGGTGATGTTTTGTTTCTTAATCTGGAAACTGTTTACATGGTATGTTCAGTTCGTGCAAAGTCATCATGTTGTGTACTTATGATCTATGGACTTTTTTGTATGTATAGTACATCTGACAAAAAGTTCAAAAAATACTGTAAAATCATCAATAGAAGAAAGTTCCTCTATTCTTCTATTAATAACAAAATTATTTCATGATAGAATAATAACTATCCTTCCATTAACTGTAAAAGAGGAATTTGGTCTGCAGTGGTATGCTGGAACCAGCTTGTGTGGCTCACTAGACCAGCTTAGGTGGATCTTTTCAATTCACCAACATCATCTTGGTAGCTTGAAATCGGCCATGTTGGGAATATTTACACCATGGAAATTGGCAAATGCTACATCAGTTTGTCGTTGTTTTCCCAGAGAGCTTCTTACCTACATAGTACAGAACTTAGATCTCTTTGCACATGGGAATATTATTTGGCTTGCTTTATAGACAATGTAATTTTTAAATGATTAGTATAAATGTTGAAAGTGGCTAAGATGAGCATGCTTTTTAGAATTATTTTCACACTTCTCTTTTTCTCCTATAAATTTGAGACTTACTTGCATTCACATGTCAATTTATAAGAGGGAATATATCATCAAGAACTTTGTTGTCACTTTAAATTTGGTTTCAGTGTCACAAATTAGCATTACAAGAATATTACCATGCCTTGAAGTATACTCTTGGTAATTAGAATCATTGTGAATCTCCTGAGACTGAAGCTATATTCCTTTTTTTTTTTTTTTTTAACTGCTAGAAAATGAATAAGGTATTAGAGAAAGCTAATAGAATTGTCACCCACAATTCTGAGACAGCCAGTTCTGTGCTGGTGTCTTTTATTAGCCAGGTGCATACAGACATAGTAGATACTCTGCTTGTTGAATTGTTGTCAATGGCATCATTGCAGCAAAAGATGCCTAAAGGGACAGTTTAACATTTTCCTTTATTCTTTTTAATTCTTTGTCTCTACCTCCTCCTTTTCACTTTCTTTTTGTTTCTGTTTATAGCCATAATCTTCTATTTATTTCTGTGGTATCACTTTAGTTTCTTTAATATTAAAATCTTTTAGACACTGTGACAAGTGGCTTGACTATTCTAATAGTTTCCCCAAGGGAAATTTGGAGATCTTTTTCATGTATGTAAAAAAAAATTTTAATTGTTTCAGCCATATTTTTGCTTCCTGACAAAAAATAATGGCTTATTGTTAGAAAGTGGCTTTAGATTGTTTAGAACCATCTTGTTTCTAAGAACCCCTACTACCATCATGCACTAAAAATAATTTTAGTGACTAAGTAACTAATATTACTTAACAAGTATCAAAATAGATCATTATTTGTTAAGGAGCACCAAAAGAGAGAAACAAGAAAGTGAAAGAATTGTTAAAGGAAGAAAAAAATGTGTGCTAGTTTAGCTTACTGTAATGTCAAAACTAATTATTGGGTTCACCTGCTGTTCACCTATTCCATTTTTAATAAAGTCTCCCATCATCTTTTCAGTATTTTAGCAGTCATTGATGATCATTGTCTGGATCCACTATATCTTTAGGGCTTGCAAAATGGTGATATTCCATCATTCCTCCTTTTTTTAAGCTATATTTATTCTTTAAAGAAAACTTTGATTGACTTTTTGATTACCCTGAAGAATAGTTTATGCAGGAAAGGCATGTAAATGCTTGATTTCCTTTATTTCCATCACTGCCTTTGACTTTTACTTTAATTTGTTTTTTAAGATTTTTATTTATTTATTTGACAGAAAGAAATCACAAGTAGGCAGAGAGGCTGGTGGAGAGAGAGAGAGAGAGAGAGAGAGGAGGAAGCAGACTTCCTGCTGAGCAGAGTCTGATGTGGGGCTCGATCCCAGGACCCTGGGATCATGACCTGAGCAGAAGGCAGAGGCTTTAACCCACTGAGCCACCCAGGCACCCCTTTACTTTAATTTTTTAAATATTTTTCTAGTCTGTAGAAGTTCTTTGTCTTTTCAAATCTTCTTGGAGTTTACTCGTATTTTCAAACCTGTTTTTCTTTCTGTCTTTTTTTAAGATTTTATTTATTATTTAGAGAGAGAAAGGGCGCTAGTGCGGGAGGGGCAGAAAGCGAGGGAGGGAGAGAATCTCAAGTGGACTCTCCGCTGAGTGCAGAGCCCCACTCAGGGCTTATCTCACGACCCTGAGATTATGACCTGAGCCGAAATCAAGAGTCAGAAGCTCTACCCACTGAGACGCCCAGATGTCCCAACCTGTTTTTATTTCTTGAAATACGATGTTTTTATATTCTGTGTTTCATAATCCAATTATATGAAAAATTTGTAGCCAATCTATGTCCCCTGTTGTTTCTGCTGGCTGTCAATCAAAGTGTTCCTTTTGAACTATGAGCCATATATTTTTTGGTACCTTATCTTTAGAAATTCTTTGTAGTCTTGTATGAACGTAGGTTTCTCCATGAAGGAGTTTCGTTTGTTTGTCAGATGCCTGTAGGCATAACCAGCCTTAGATGTCTTCAAAATATCAGTTCTCTTAAAATATTTTAGACCACCTATTTAGTGTGGATTCAGGCTGCAAATTGTGGTTTGTGGTTACAAGTAATCAGGGAAGAATTTTCCTCCCCTTCCTATCCCCAGGTTATGAGATGGGCTGTATCTTGGGTAGTGGGTAGGAAAGTTTATAACCAGTTAACTTTATATTGAAAGTCTAGGCCTTGGGTCTCAGACTTATGGAGAAGTCTCTAGTTAGGCTCTCCAACTTGGGTAGCCCCTGGAATTTGTTTTCTGTCCCCCAGCATTGAAGATTGTATGAACCAAAGTTAAACTTCATTGGGTTCAGTAAATGCTCTAATAGCAAAAAGGTTAGTTTCAGGGCACCTGGGTGGCTCAGTCAGTTGAGTGTCTGCCTTCATCTCAGGTCATGATCCGAGGGTCCTGGGAACCCACATCAGGTTCCCTGCTCAGCTGGGAGCCTGCTTCTCCCCTGCCTGCTGCTTCCCTTGCTTATGCTTGCTCTCCCTCTCTCTCTGTGTCAAAAATAAATACAATCTTAAAAAAGAAAAAAAAGTTAGTTTCAACATTCTGGTTACCTCTTAGGGTTCCCACCTTTCCTTTCCTTTCCTTTTTTTTTTTTTTTTTTAACCTGTGTATTTCTCATTTTGTTTTTAAGCAGGTCATGGATGCCCTTGAGAAGATTTTTAAAATATATCTCATGGAGCATTTTTAGTGTGTTTAACAAGAGCCTCCTCAGTCCACTAACTTCATTCTCAGACATACAAACAACTTCATTATATGCTCTTTTCTTTAATGGTACTTCATTCTTTAATCCTTAATTATATGTTATTGTACAGATTTTTTTAGGTATTCTATATTTGTCAGTTGTGTATATTTTAGTTCTTATGAGAACACTTGACTTATTCTACTGTTCTCTTTCATTTCAGCCTGCCAGATATATAGTAACTATCCAGTAAAAATTTCACTGATCACTATAAAATAACTGAGGTTTTTGTTAAGATTATTTGAGAGTATATGGTACTTTAATGGTATGAAAGAGGAAAACCCTTTTTCTAAAGTATCTGACTTACTTTTTGGAGAACTTTCTAATTGGAGAAATTTGACTGCTATTTGGGGATTGTTAGGTAAACATCTATGTGGTATACACGCATATATGACAATTTTATTTTCTCTGTATTTTATTAAGTAAGCGTAAAATGGATTGAAATATGTTCTGTTCCTTTTGAAATGTGAATTTTGGTCAGTAGGGACACATTGTTCCTCTGTAGGTTCTTTAGCAGATAGGAAGCAGATGTGTCATTGGGAGGAGACCACTAGGGGAAGAACAAATATATGAGTAATCTGGAAAAAGATTAGAGTCAACTTGTGAATTAAATGTCAGCCTTTGGACCCAAGCTTTTCCTTTCTTGGTACTAAGAAGACTCAAGCAACCAACTGAGTGTTCTTAAAAAGAGAGAGAGACTGTTTTTAGACGCCAGTACTACTTCGCTATACTTACTGTCCTATTTCCAGGTGTTCTTGTTTTTGTTTTACAATCTGGTTTTTATTTTCTTTGGTTAGGTACAATGTAACCCTTCATTAGCCTGGATTTGTACTTACGGAGTGAGTCTTCTTTCATTGGATTAGACGAGGTCTTTAAAATCATATGTGCTTTGTCAGTGCATTTCTAGGAATGTACGGCATGTTTATTGGTCAAATGCCTTGCAGATGAAAATGAAATTTTGTGAAGAACCTTCTGGATCAGATATGGATTTATTTTTACTTTATTAAAACTATTCAAGGGGCACCTGGGTGGCTCAGCCATTAAGAGGCTGCCTTCAGCTCAGGTCATGATCCCAGGGTCCTGGGATCAAGCCCCTCATCAGTCTCCCGTCTTCGCGAGAAGCCCGCTTCTCCCTCTCCCACTCCCCCTGCTTATGTTCCCTCTCTCACTGTCTCTCTCTCTGTGTCAAATAAGTTAATAAAATCTTAAAAAAAAAAAAAACTATTCAAAGCATAAAGACTTTAGTCTGAATATCAGTGCTAGCAACCAATCTGGAAAGGGCTGCCAGGACAGTACCTGCTAAAGATTGCAATGATTTTCCTACTCCTGGTGCCTTTTTGATTGTGCTTGAATTGTAGACATAGACCAGGTAGGCGTTAGCAGATCTTCTAGATCTCTGAAGTGCTTCACAATGACTACATTCACTGGACATAGTATTTTCTTCTATATTTACTAATGTGCTTTATGTTTCAATTCAATGAAGATACTGTGTTGTTTTGTGTTTAACACTACCCGTTTGGTAATTATTGGACTATTTACATTCCCCATAGGAATACTTGAGTGTTAGGGCTAGGGAAGGTTACACTCATTTTAGTTTAAAATTGTACTTGCAGTAAGAAATAAATAATAGATTCCTAGGGACCTGGGTGGCTCAGTCAGTTGAGCATCCGATTCTTGGTCTCTGCTCTTGACCCGAGGGTGGTGGGACTGACCCGCATATCAAGCTCTGTGCTCAGCTCAGAGTCTGCTCAGGATTCTTTCTCTTTCCCTTTCCCTCTGCCCCTATCCCCACTCACATTCCCTCTGTCTAAATAAATAAATCTGGACTCTCTTCAGTCTAACTTGTAAATAAATATTAAATAACAGTAGGGTCTCCTGGGTGGCTCAGTCGGTTAAGCATCTGCCTTTGGCTCAGGTCATGATCTCAGGGTCCTGGGATCAAGCTCCATGGTGGGCTCCCTGCTCAGCAAGGTGGGGGGCTGCTTCCCCCTCTCCCTCTGCCTGCCACTCACCCTGTCTGTGCTCTCTTTCTCAAATAAATAAATAAAATCTTAAAAAAAAATAACAACAAAATCAGGATTTACCTACAATAAAATGAAATTTTCCAGCTTCTCTATGCTTCTGGACATACTATTTCCACTTTTCAGTACACTTACCTGATTAGTGGCAGATACCGGATCATGGTGATTCCTGATAGCATATCTTTTAAATACTTCTAAGACTAATGTAAGAAAAATTATTTATTAATTTTTATATCAAGGATAAGCCTTTTGAAATCATGTCCATTCATCATATTCTTTCATTCATTCACCAGAACTTTATCACACACTTACTAGGTGCTAGGCCCCATGTTAGGTTTTGGGTTAGTGTTTGCAGCACATTTCTATCCCTCAAGAACCTTGCAGTTTCATTCTGTTTAGATATGCTGGGCCACTGAAGAAAAATGCTCTTCAGCATAGAAGAGTTCTGTTGCCTCTACTGGCTCTGTTGCCTCTGCTTTTCACATTAGTTAATTTCTTAAAGGTTGAACTTAGTATCCCATCCTGTAGTAGCTGGAGGAAAACTTAATGAAAGCCTTTTTGAAATATGTTCTAATAGCCATGGGTCACCATTATGACATACTGTTCTAGATAAAGGATACCTGATACATGAAAAAAATGATCTGTCAAATATGTATTTTTTTATATATTGAAATTTTTGTATTTTTTATTTGTAAATTGGTATATTGATATATAATCTACATGTAATTTAAAAACAGCTATTTTTAATTAATTAATTAATCAATTTTATGTTAGTCACCATAAAATACATCATTAGTTTTTGATACAGTGTTCCAAGAAAAAAAACATCTATTTTAAGTGTAGACGTCAAAGAGTTTTGCAAAGCATAGTTCCTTATAATCACCATCCACTCATTAACCCAATAGAGAAACCTGGGTGTTATTCTAGTTTTCTTTCTTCCTCACATCCAAAGAAGTACTAGTTTCTTTCTTTCTTTCTTTCTTTTTTTTTTTTTTGAGATTTTATTTATTTATTTCAGAGAGAGCATGAGAGGGGAAAGGTCAGAGGGAGAAGCAGACTCTGCCTAGCAGGGAGCACGCTGTGGGACTCGATCCCAGGACTCCAGGATCATGACCTGAGCCAAAGGCAGTCGCTTAACCACCTGAGCCACCCAGGCACCCTGAAGTACTAGTTTCTGTACATGCTACACCCTAGCTTCCATAGAACCTCTCCTCTCCTCTTTGCTCTCATGGCTTCTACCTTAATTTTCATTACCTTAACTCATTTCTTTCCTTTATACCTCCCATAATGTTACTAATTGTTCTAATAATTACTGATTATTATTCTGATCCTATTAGAATCCCCCTCCCTTGCTTAAAAATACCTTGCTGTCTCTTCCCAGTCATTTTATTCTCAGGCATCAATTTCTCAGCAATTGACTTGGTGGTGACATTATTTATCAGATAGGAAATATACATTGAGAAGTAGATTTGTGGATGGAAGATGATGACTTCATTCACTTAACACTGTAGGAGAAAAACAAATTTGCCTTGTGTTTCAGTTTTGAAATTATCAGAAGCATCTTCATTTGATTTTAGCTTTATGGAATCAACTGTGAGGGAAGAAGAGAAGCATTTTTTAAACATCTTTTAAACACCAGAAACTATTTTGAGATTTTATATTGATGTGGAAAAATAATTTTGCTAATGATAGGTGGGAAAAATTACAATGTTTGTTCACGTTTATTTATGCTTGTAGTGATAGTTAAGTTTAAGTTAATGAACTCTCATTTTTACCTGTATACACTGGCCTTTTAAAAAATGTCTTCCCAATTGATACTGTTCAAGTATCAATACTACCAAAAGCCATATATAGATTCAATGCATTCCTTATCAAATATTCCAGTAGCATTTTTATAGAAGTAAAAAAAAAAAAGTCCTAAAATTTATGTAGAACCACAAAAGACTCTGAAATAGCCAGAGAAATCCTGAGAAAGAATAACAGAACAGGAGACATCACATTTCCTGATTTCAGGCTATACTATAAAGCTGTAGTCATCAAAACAGTATGGTACTGGAATAAAAACAGACAATTAGACCAATGGAATAGAATTAAGAGCTCAGAAATGAACCTAAATGTAACAGGTCAGCTTATATTTGACAAGGGAGCCAAGACTACTCAATGGAGAAAGGACAGCTTCTTCAAAAAATGGTGCTGGGAAAATTCGATACTCACATGTAAAAGAATGAAACTGGACTCCTATCTTACACCACTCACAAAAATTAACTCAAAATGGATTAAAGACTTAAATGTAAGATCTGGGGGGTGGGGGTAGCACCTGGTTGGCTCAGTTGGTTAAACCTCCAACTCTTGATCTCAGGATTGTGAGTTCAAGCCCTGCATCAAAATATGACACCTAGAGCACAAGAAACTAAATGAAAAATAAACAAGTAGTACTGCATCAAACTAAAAAGCTGCTGCACAGTAAAAGAAACCATCAACAAAATGAAAAGACAACCTATGCAATAGGAAAAATATTTGTAAACCACTTATCTGATGAGGGGTTAATATCACAAATATATAAAGAACTCATACAACTCAATAGCAAAAGAAGAAATAACCCAATTTAAAAATGGGCAAAGGATCTGAGTAGACATTTCTAAGAAGAAGATCTACAAAAGGCCAACAGGTACATGAAAAGATGCTCAATATCACTAGTCATTAGGGAAATGCAAATTAAAACCATAATGAATCATCACGTCATGGCTGTTAGAATGACCATTGTGAAAAAGACAGAGATAACAAATGCTGTATCAATGTGGAGAGAAGAGAACCCCGTGCACTATTGTTGGGATTGTAAATTCATATGACCACTATGGAAAGCAGTATGGAGGATCTTCAGAAAATTAAAAACAGAGCTATCATATGATCCAGCAATTTCATCTCTTGGAATTTACCCAGAGGAAATGAAAACTCTAACTTGAGAAGATATCTGCACTGCAGGTATGTTCACAGCAACATTTTTACAATAACCAAGCCATGGAAACAAGTGTCCATCGATGGATAAATGGATAAAGAAGTTATGGTTTATGTACATACATGAATATATACATGAATATATATACCTGAATATTATTCAGCCATAAGAGGTAAGGAAATCCTACCATTCGTGACAACATGGATGGACCCTGAGGCATTATGCTAAGTGAAATAAGTCAGACAGAGAAAGATAGATACTGTATGATCTCACTTATATGTGGAATCTAAAAGCAAAAACAAAAACCAGACTCACAGAAAAAGAAATTGGATTTGTGGTTACCAGAGGTAGAGAATGGGGGGAGGGGGAATTGGAGGAAGGTGGTTAAAAGGTCCAAACTTCCAGTTATAAGATTATTTGGTAGCGGGGCATCTGTAGATTAAGTGTCTGACTTTTGGTTCTGCTCAGGTCATGATCTCATGAGTTGTGGGACTAAGCCCCCTGTTAGGCTCCACACTCAGCATGGAGTCTGCTTGGATTCTCTCTCTGCCCATTCCCCCACTCATGGATTTTCTATCCTCTCTCTCTCTAAAATAAATAAATCAATCAATCTTTAAAAAAAAAAAAAAAAAAGATAAGTCGGCACCAGGGATGTAAAGTACTATATGATGAACACAGCTAACACTGCTGTAGGATATGTAGGAAAGTTGTTAAGAAAGTAGATGCTATGGGGGTACCTGGATGGTTCAGTTGGTTAAGCATCTGACTCTTGATCTCAGGGTCATGAGTTCAAGCCCCACATTGGGCTCCATCCTGGGCATGGGACCTTCTTAAGAAAAAAAAAAAAAGTAAATGCTATGCATTCTTATCACCAGGAGGATATTTTTTCTTCTCTCTTCTGTTCTTTCCTTTCTTTGTATTGTATCTATATGAGAAAATGGATGTTAGCTGAACCAATTGTGGTCATCATTTCACAATATATGTAAATCTAAGCATTATGCTGTATGCCTTAGACTTATATAATGATGTATGTCAATTATTTCTCAGTAGAACTGGGGGAAAATGCCTTCCCATAATTATCTAAACATGTCTCAAAAACCATAATGAGTGTATGAATTGTGAGATTTGCCCATTAGATGGTAAAAATAATCTCTTAAGGTAAAATAATTGATAGAAGAGGATCGTCTTACCTTGAATATGAGGAAAACATGGAAGGAATATTTAAATGTGACAATAAAAACATAATAAACTTTATTCTTGCTATAGACCTTGCCTTGACCTTAATTGTCAGCATATTATTTATTTTCTATACCATAAATATTCTGTATCCTCTAGCTTTTCTTAACACAGGAAGAAGAGATATTCAATATAGTGCCTGAGTAAAGGAAGTATTTTGGGGTCTAAATGTTTACATTAGTTATTTGAATAGTAATTGAATGAGAATGATTCTAATATAAATGATTTTTATTAACCTGCTCTGGGGTGTTATTTAGAAAAGTGAGTAGTCACTTTGAAAATTGAAAGTCCTCAAAAAATTAAAAATAGAGCTACCATATGATTGAGTAATTCCACTTCTGGGTATTTATCCAAGGATAATGAAAACACTAACTTGAAAAGATATCTGCATATTCATTGCAGCATTATTTATAGTAGCCAAGATTTGGAAACAATGTAATTGTCCATGGACAGGGGCACTTGGGTGGCTCAGTCAGTTAAACATATCATTCTTGATTTTAGCTCAGGTCATGATCTCAGGGTTGTAAAATCGAGCCCTGTGTCAGGCCATAGAGCCTGCTTAAGATTCTTTCTCTCCCTCTCCCTCTGCCCCTCCTCACCACTTGTGCACTTTCTCGGTCTCCAAAAAAAAATGTCAATGGACAGATGAATGGATAAAGAAAATGTAGGATGGACGGATAGATAGATAATGGATATATGTCATTCAGCCATAAAAAGGAATGAAATCTTGCCATTTGCAACTATATGGATGGACTTTGGGGCATTATGCTAAGTGAAATAAGTCAGAGAAAAAAAACTACCATATGATTTTACTTATATGTAGAATCTAAAGACAAAAATAAAAACCAGCAACAAAAAAAAGCAAAACAAGCTAATAGATACAGTTAACAGAGATTGGTGGTTGCTAGAGGGAAGGAGCTGGCAGGGAGTCAAATGGGTAAAGGAAGTCAAAAGGTATAAACTTACAGTTACAAAATAACTTAGCCATGGGAATATATTATTAATAATACTGTGTTGCATATTTGAAAGTTGCTAAGAGAGTAGATCCTAAAAATTCTTACCACAAGAAAAAAATTCTATAAAAAAATTCTGTAACTATATGGAGATGGATGTTATACTAGACATATTGTGGTGGTCATTTTACAATCTATACAAATATTGAATTGTTATGTTATATACCTGAAATTAATATAGTTATGTCAATTATACCTCAGTTTTTATAAAGTCCTAATCAAAATCCCAGAAAGTTGATATCAACGAATGGATTCTAAGGTTTGTATGTGAAAGCTAAGACCTAGAATAGCAACACAGTACTGAAGAACACAATTGGAGGACTCACACTAACCCATTTCAAGACTTAACTGTTAAGGTACAGTAATCAAGACAGTGTGGTATTGGTGAAAGAGTAGACATATATATCAATGGAAAAGAATAGAGGGCCTAGAAATAGATTCACACAGATATAGTCAAGTAATCTTTGACAAAGGAGCAAAGACAATTCAATAGAGAAAGGGTAGTCTTTTCAAGATGATACTGGAAAAATTGTATATTCACATTAAGAATCTAGACATAGACCTACACCTTTTACTAATTGTACTCAAAATGCATTGTAGATTAAATATAAGACACGGGGCACCTGGGTGGCTCAGTGGGTTAAGCCTCTGCCTTCCGCTTGGGTCGTGATCTCAGGGTCCTGGGATGGAGTCCCGCATCGGGCTCTCTGCTCGGCAGGGAGCCTGCTTCCTCCTCTCTCTCTCTCTGCTTGCCTCTCTGCCTACTTGTGATCTCTCTCTGTCAAATAAATAAAATCTTAAAAAAAAAAAAGACAAAAGCTATAGAACTTTTAGAAGAAAATTTAGGAGAAAATCTAGGCATTCTCGAGTTTGGTGATGAATTTTTAAATATAACACCAAGACCATGATACATGAAAGAGAAAATTGATGAGCTGGGCATCATTAAAATTAAGAACTTCCACCGTGTGAAAGGCACTATTAAGAAAGTGAAAAGACAAGTTACAGCTTAGGAGAAATATTCACAAATCTTATATTTGTTAAATTATATGTATATAAGTATATTTTTATATATATCCATGATGTACAAAAATTCAACAACACAAAAACAACAGGTGTTAGCAGGGATGTGGAGAAAAGAGAACCCTTGTACACTATTGGTGGAAATGCAAATTGGTGCAGCCACTGTGGAAAACAGTATGAAGATTCTTCAAAAAGTTAAAAATAGAACTACCTTATGATTCAGCAATTGCACTACTATGTTTTTTTTTTTAAGATTTTTATTTATTTATTTGACAGACAGAGATCACAAGTAGGCAGAGAGGCAGGCACGGGGTGGGGGGAAGCAGGCTCCCCGTTGAGCAGAGAGCCCGATGTGGGGCTCGATCCCAGAACCCTGAGATCATGACCTGAGCCGAAGGCAGAGGCTTTAACCCACTGAGCCACCCAGGCGCCCCAAAATGGGCTCTGAGGTCTTTTTTTTTTTTTTTAAGATTTTATTTATTTTTTGACAGAGAGAGATCACAAGTAGGCAGAGAGGGAGGCAGAGAGCCTCCCCCGGTAGGCTCCCTGCTGAGCAGAGAGCCTGATGCGGGGCTCGAACCCAGGACCCTGGAATCATGACCTGAGTTGAAGGCAGAGGCTTTAACCCACTGAGCCACCCAGGTGCCCTTGCACTACTATGTATTAATCCAAAGGATACCAAAACACTAATTCAAAGGGATACATGCACCCCTATATTTATAGCAGCATAATTTACAATAGCCAAGATATGGAAATACACACACACAAACACACACACACACACACCATACCATTCCATATGTATATGGAATATTAGCCATAAAAAAGAAGGAAATCTTGCCATTTGCAATGACATGGTTGGAGGTAGAAAGTATTATGCTAAACGAAATAAGTCAGTCAGAGAAAGACAAATACCATATGACTTCAGTCTTATGTGGAATTTAAGAAACAGAACAAATGTGTGAAGGAAAAAAAAAAAAAAAGAGAGAGAGGCAAACCAAAAACAGAATTTTAACTGGAGAGAACAAACTGATGGTTTCCAGAGGAGAAGGGGATGGGGAGGGTTAAGGAGTGCCTTGTCATGATGAGCACAAGGTGATGTATGAAAGTGTTGAATCACTATATTGTGTACCTGGAACTAATATAACACTGTATGTAAACTAATTGGAATTAAAATAAAAATTTAACCCCCCCCAAAAGCTCTTACAACTCAAAAATAAGGAAACAACTCAATTAAAAAATGGGCACAAGAGCTGAAAATGCAAAGAAGATATACAGATGGCAAATATGCATATGAAAAAAATGTTCAACATCCTTTGACATTAGGGAATTGCATATTAAAACAATGAGACACCACTGTACACCTATCAGAATGACAATGTGAAAAAAAAAAAACCTGACAAATACCAAATGCTCAAGGGAATGTGGAGCTAGTAGGGATGCAAGATGTTACAGCCACGTTGGAAGTTTGGTAGTTTCTCACAAAGCTAAACATAGTCTTACAATATAATCCAGCAACTGCAATCTTAAGTATTTACCCAATTGAGCTGAAAACTTATGTTCACGCAAAAAGATGCAGATAAATATTTATAGCAGCATTATTCATAATCACTAAAATCTGGAAGCAACCAAGATGTCTTCAGTAGGTTAATGGGTAAATAGACTGTGGTACATGCAGACAATGGAATATTATTCAGTGATAAAAGAGAGCGTGTACACTCTGAAGACAACAAAAAGACATGGGAGAACTTTAAATGCATATTGCTAAGTAACAGAAATCAGTGTGAAGAGGCTACCCTCTGTACGATTCCAGCTGTATGACATTCTGGAGAAGGCTAAACTATGAAGACAGTAAAAAGATGAGTGGTTGCCAGAGATTGAGGGAGAGAAAAGGAGGGTTGAATAGGATTATTATTACATATATATAATTATATAATATATTATTATTATTAATATATTATTAGGGTCATGGAGCTATTGTGTATAATATACATTTGTTAAAACCTGCAGAACTTTACAGCACAATATAAATCTCAATGTATGCAAATTAAAATATTTAGGTGGTTAGGGGATCCCAGGCAGGAATGAATATAGACTATGACAAAAAAAACTGTCATTTCACCTATATGAAACAACCCCACTGGAGGGGTAGCAGGAGGGGAGGTGCTGACCCAAGTAACTTTGAAATGAATGTGTAAGACTAAATACTAAAGGAATTACACATAATGGTTGTATTTAATAAAGTTGTTTTCGATGGGGATTCAGGTTGAAAATTTTGGTACCACTATGCATATATTCTAGAATTGAACAGTTAAGTAAATGGACGAGAGCTGGTGTAAGTCAGATTTCTCCTTGTTGGATTAGGAATTTACAGATAAGCAAGGGGAAGAGGCTGGAAGGATCCTTTTGGTGATAGATTAGAGTTGGGGAATATGGGTGTGAACTCATATTCAGCTTAATGGAGACATAGATGGTTATTACATATTATAGATAATATATATACACACAGGTCGGTATACACACATGCATTTCCTTGCTCTGTCTGCAGAAGGTATGAAAAAAAATACAATGACCCAGTGTTGAAAAGTATACCTAGCCACCAGATCTTTGGTTCCAGACCATTCTCCAATTAAAGGAACCATGACTCCTTGGAGAAATGTCTGATTCTAGGACTGGGATAGGAAATATATGAGTCTAGGGAATCTTATAGTGCCAGAAAGTAAGGAATGAATGAATTACCTGTAAATTATTTGTAAATAATTGGAACTTAATTGTAAAAAATATACAATACTGCTACAAGGTGTTAATAATAGGGAAAACTGGGTACAGAGTATGTGGGAACTCTACACTCTCTTAATTTTTCTGTAAATATAAAACTAGTCTAAAACAATAATGTATATTAGATAAATGAAAGTACTTTTGGAAGGTCTCACAATAACCCGGTGGTTTCTGTCTCTCCCACAGCTTTGAAAGTGTGTGCTGCCTTGCTGACTCTTCTTCTCTCTCAGACATCACTTTTGATGGCAATCCAATAGCTCAAGAGTCATGGTACAAACATACAATCCTTCAGAATATGATGCAGCTGCGCCAGTTAGATATGAAGAGAGTCACGGTGAGAACTCTTTTTTTTTTTTTTTTAAGATTTTATTTATTTATTTGACAGACAGAGATCACAAGTAGGCAGAGAGGCAGGCAGAGAGAGAGGAGAAAGCAGGCTCTTCACGGAGCAGAGAGCCCGATGCGGGGCTTGATCCCAGAACCCTGGGATCATGACCTGAGCCGAAGGCAGAGGCTTTAACCCACTGAGCCACCCAGGCGCCCCAAGAACTCTTTTGAAGTGCTTTCCATAGTGTCTTCCTTACTGTGGATTAAGAGACTGGGGTGCACATTCTTTGCTTGAAATGCTTCTTAGTTTTAATAAACTGTGGATTATCGTGACTATATAATTCATAACTATAATTACAAATTTTTTACCACCTGTCCCTCATTCCCAATTTCATTGAATAGGGCTGTTAAATAACAAAAAAAATTCAACTGAGGAAATTTAAAAGATCTAATTGGCTTTATTAATCAATTCATGAATTGGACAGCATCCTGTCTAGCAAGTGGAGGGGACCTCCCAGTGACTACAGAAAAAGAAAGGTTTTTAAAGGTAGAGAGGGAGTGGAAAAAAGGAAATTATTAGCAAAGGATCCATGGTTTTAGGCAGGGTCACCCTCCTAAAGGGAAGGAAAGGGGCCTATCAGTAAATTTCCTAGTCCTGACCAGGAAATTCACAGGTTAACTGGTTACAGATTACATTTCTGGGGGGTCTAAACTGTATTTAAGTTAGGTAGTAACTCTTGGTTTACTGGCTTGTGGCCTTAACCTAAATGATGCCATTTTGGGTCTGTGGTTTCCTTTTTAACAGGTTTTTAAAAAAATTAATTTAAATTAATTAGTCATCACAATTGTTTAAATTAACCATCACAATTGTTTTTCATTCTGGCTAATACCCAACTAAAAATTTGTTTTAGAATGGATGAGTAAAAATGACATTCATTAAGTTACATAATGTAATGTTTCTGCACATGGTGCCAAAGCCAGACTGCTTGAGTCTCTATCCTGGTTTGACCAGTTTCTAGCCAAATGACCTTCGGGAATTCACTTGACCTTTCTGTATCTCATTTTCCTTAAAGTAAAATGGGGGGTAGACAGTCGTAATTACATCATAGAGTTGTTGTCAAGATAACATAAAACACTAAACCTTAGAACAATGGGAAGCTCAGAGGAAGCGTCACGTGGAGCTGTTGTGTTGTTATTGACGCCATACCTCTCAGAAGAGTGCTTGTTTATTCATTTGATCTGCATGTTAGATGTTTTGTATACTTTGATGTTTTAATGATTCCTGATCTAAGCGAAATGCTATATATGCACCTTTTAGTTGTACAGTGCACATTTGCATATTATAGGCTTCAAGAAGTTCTGTAAGAAAGAAATTTGCCTTAATTTTCATTGCATATATCAGATTTATTTCAATATTTTGCTATCTCAGATATTACTCATTAATGATCTCAGTTGGATAATCTCAGAGCTAGAGATATATCCTAAGCCTCCACTTGCCTGCTGACTTCTAGACCCTGCTAATTTTGATGTGGATTCTGAGTGGTCAGCTAAGTTTATTCAATTGCCAATTAATTGACTCCTTGCCTATAGCCATTTTCACAATGTGTGCATTTACATTTCTGTTTCAGGAATATCATGGACATCTCAGGTGACAATTAACAAATTGTCATCATGTACAGGGATTCATGATGTATGTATGTAACTACCTCCCCTAGGGAGGTAGTTACAAGTGTTGATGAATTCATTAATGCCAGGGATCTTCTGGGGGCTCTGCCTCTTTTTGTTCTAGCATGGAGAAACAGTTCTTTGTCTTCAGCTTGTTCAGATCTATCCTGTAAACTCCGTTTTGTACTTTCACCCTTATCTCCATGTGTTTCTTCTTTTTTTTCCAATGATTTTATTATTTGTCAGAGAGAGAGAGAGAACACGAGCAGGGGGAGCAGAAGGCAGAGGGAGAAGTAGATTCCCCGCTGTGCAGGGAGCCCGATGCGGGGCTCAGTCCCAGGACCCTGGGATCATACCCTGAACCAAAGGCAGACACTTAACTGAGCCACACACACATCCCTCCATGTGTTTCTTAATTGAGCATCTTTGGTACTTAACAATTACTCTTCCTGGTGAGGTTGAGGTGGGTGGGGTAAGAAATAAAGCTGACTCATTTATATAAGTTAGTACTTAATTATATATTGTGTTTCCCATAGTGAACTTATATGTCAGTCTTGCCTACCCAACTGATGTATACAATCCTTACGGGCAGAAACCATTCTTCTTCCTTTCCTGATATATACCGATGTCCTAAATATGTTTATTTCCTTTCTTTCCCTATCTCACACAGTGTTGAGAATGTGGTAGTGTTCATTAAAGTCTTAATTGAATGAAATTTATCTACTTTCATGCCTGAAATAAAGGAGAATGATGCTATATGTAGTCATTGTCTTTGTACATTTCATGAGTTGTATTTGCCTGGTGAGGAAATGAGAGAAAATCACCTGGGATGGGAGCAGGGCCAGCTGTTCTGCTAAAAATTCCTGTACATCTGGTCCTTCACAGCTTAATTTGAGAAATTAAAAAAAATTAATGTCTTACTAAAAGCTTTACTTGAGATATAATGGGCATAAAATTAATTGCACTTATTAACTGTACAAGTTGATAAATTTCAACATATGTATCACCTGTGAAACATCACCACAATCAAGCTTTTTCATAATCCACTACCCAAACAAAGTTTCCTCATGCTACTTTGTTATCCCTCCTTTCCATCCCTCCCCACCCAACCTCCATTGTCAAGCAACCACTGATTTACTTTTTGTCATTATAGGTTAGTTTCCATTTTCTAGAATTAATGGAAACAATTTCAAAGTCATAGAAAAGTTGTAAGTACAGTAGCAAAAACTTTTTTCTTGGGGCGCCTGGGTGGCTCAGTGGGTTAAAGCCCCTGCCTTCGGCTCAGGTCATGATGTCAGGGTCCTGGGATTGAGCCCCACATCAGGCTCTCTGCTCAGCAGGGAGCTTGCTTCCCCCCCTCTCTCTGCCTGCCTCTCTGCCTACTTGTGATCTCTGTCAAAAAAAATAAATAAAATCTTAAAAAAAGGGTTTTTTTTTTCGTGAACTATTTGAGAGTAAGCTGCTGATTAGATAACCCAACAATCCTGAACACATTAGTGTGTGTTTTTGGCAAGCAAAGACATTCTCCTGTATAAACACAATATAACCAACGAAATTAGGAAGTAAATACTGAATAATTACTAGTGTCTAATTCTCACACCACTCTCAAATTTTACCAGTGGTGTCAATAATTTCTGTGTAGTGAAACGATCCAGTTTGGAATTATATATTACATATGGTGCATTTGGTCATCGGATTTCCCTCATCACTATTTTTCAGGAATGGTTTCTCAGTCTTTCCTTGCCTTTCATGACTCTAACATTTATGAAGATTACAGGTCAGTTTGTAGAATGGCACTCAGTTCAGGCTTTTTGATGTTTCCTCACAATCAACTTTTATAGATTTTTGCATAAATAACACAGAAATGATTTTGATTTTTCTTGTTGTGTCCTATCAAGTGGTATACAATTTCTATTTATCCTTTTATTGATGTTGGCCACTTTAATTACAATGGTGTCTGCCAGCCTTCTCTATGTAAAGTTATTCTCCTTCCCTTTGTAAACCCGTTCCTCATAAAAATTTCAGTTTTTTCATTTATTCATATTAGTATGGGTTCATAGTATTTAGTCTTACCTTTTATTTATTACTTTTTAGTGACTTTAGTGTAGAAACAGCATACCTTTTTTCTCAGTAGCTTTTTAAAAAAATCTTTTATTTATTTATTTGAGAAAGAGAGACATTGAGAGAGAGTGTGCATGCAAGAGGAGAGGGGGAGAGAGACAAGGAGACTCTGGTGAGCATGGATCCTGACATGGGGCTTGATTCCAAGACCTCGAGATCATGACCTGAGCTGAAATCAAGAGTCAAATGCTTAACTGACTGAGCCACTCAGGTGCCCTAAAACAGTAAAACTTTTAAAAGACTTTCTGTTGGGGTGCCTGGGTGGCTCAGTGGGTTAAAGCCTCTGCCTTTAGCTCAGGTCTTGATCCCAGGGTCCTGGAATCGAGGCCCACATCAGGGCTCTCTGCTCAGCAGGGGGCCTGCTTCCCCCTCTCTCTCTCTGCCTACCTCTCTGCCTACTTATGATCTCTGTCTGTCAAATAAATAAATAAAATCTTAAAAAAAAATTAAAAAAAAGAAGAGACTTTCTGTTAACAGAGTTGACAAACAATGGCACATGTTCTGGCCATGTGTTTTCGTAAACAAAGTTTATTGGAACATAGCTGTGTCCATTCATTAATACGTTATCTCCATATGCTTTGATTCTACAGTGGCAGAATTTAGTAGTTGCTAGAAGAAACTATATGGCCTCTTAAGTCTAAAATATTTACCATCTGGCTAGAAAAATTTGCTGACACCAGTTCTATACCAATTTTTTTCTCTTTAAAAAAGACATCTTGATTAATTTTTATGTAATTTACCATATATATTCTAGCTGGGGTGGATTATACAAACACTTAATGAACCTCTGTGCACTAGAGCTATGTGCTGAGGACTCCGTGAACTCGGACACTGTGGAATATTTATAGTTTTCAAGGGAAACACAGTGATATTTGAGATCTTTGAGACACTGAGAAGACTACGAGCTCAAGGTTATTTGCCATTTCAACATGAGGTCACACTATATTTACCTCCGTGGCATCATATCTTTGCAAAGTGGTGGTTTTGCTAAACAAAATACTATGCCCAAATCAGTATGGAACAGGAAATGAGGTATGCCAATGTCCAGTCCAAATACAACATTTGAGAAGTTGTGTAATGTCCTACAGATATACAGATTTCATTGGTAAGCAATTGTGGTTCTTTAAGAATGGTGTATTTTTTTCTTTCAAATTATCTGTATCATTATTTTTTCAAATGGTTGCTAAGTTGCTGGAACATGAACAACTTAATAAGTTGTTCACTAACTACTGAGTAAACAGAGCTATTAACCCATTTCTTTTGACTTAGAAACACCGTGAAAAAATTCCTGGCCATTCTTAGTTACGTTGAACTAAAAAGTTCCTGTACTGGGATCTGTATTAGACACTAGATCAGAACTAGAACTAGATTAGACAAGATCAGAATCATAATTCATGCCCTCAAGTTACTCACTGTCTAGTGCAGACAGGTTATAATGCAGAATGCCAAGCTAGAGAAGATCAGTCGTTAGATATATATATGTGTGTACACACACTCACACACTCTTACACACATGTGCACATGCACACATGCACAGCACAGTAACATTGAAAGGTAAAGCACCCCTGTGTCTACCAGAAAAATAGGAAAAGTTCCAAAGGAGAAAATACTTGGGCTTGAAGAGTGATTATGAAGCAGGATATATCTGTGGGAAGTGTTCCAGGGAGAATGAAGGCATGCACAGTGCAGAGAGATGTGAGGGAATATAGCGAATGGTAGCAATTCAACATGGCTGAGCACTGAGCGTACATGGAGGAAAGTAGCAGGAGCAAAGGGCATCGACAGGCAAGGCTAGACCATGAAGGGCTTTTTATGTCATAATGAAGAGTTTGGCTTTTTGTCTTGGACATAATAGGAAGCCCTTGAAGAGTTTCAGGTGGTTAAATTATATTCGCCTATTAAAGAGATTGTCTATCTGGAGAGAAGCCCAGGGGATGAACTGGGGAGGTTAGGATGGGTGAGATGAGAAGCAGGGGGATTAGTTAGAATGAGAGCTTTGGGGGGAGGGGGCTGCCTGATCCAGAGGAATGACAAAGGATAATATGAGGCCAAGAGAGAGAATATAAGTTTATGGCCTCTATTCCCATTTTGCTTTTGTTATCTCTGTTAAGAAAGTATAGAAATAAATATTAAGATAAAAAAAGTGAAGCCTAGGATAGGTGAATAGGTAAGTTGAATCTAGAGTAGGGACTGGCAAACTTTATCTGTAAACAGTCTGATAGTAAATATTTTAGACTGTGGGGTCTATACAGACTCTGTTGAAAACTACTGAACTCACTGTAGCGTGAAAGAAGGCATAGGCACTGTATAAATGAATAAGCATGGCTCTAGTCCAATAAAACTTTATTTACAAAATTAGGTGACAGACTGCATTTGGCTTGTAGACTGGAGTTTGCCAGTCCTTGATCTACAGCACTGAGTAAACGTAGTGAATAAATTGCTAGACCTTTCAAAGTTTTATCAGAGAAGCAGTGTAGAATAGTAGAGTAGCTTCAAGGTAAGATCAACTAATCTGTCTTTTTATCATAGAAGGAAAGAATATAAATTTCACAAATTCTGACAGTAAACTTGATGCTGAGTATGAAAGAAATCGAAATTGGGTATTAGAGGAGTTGTGAGTACTAAGGGAATTGGTCACTAGGAGGCAGCATGAGTTCACTAAAAACGATTCGTGCCAGACAAAATTAATTTTCTATTTTAGCTATTGTAAGTAGGCCCTCTCAGAGGAGTGTCAGGGATAGTGTTTTGGTATTTAAGCAGAGCTTTTGACAAGGTCTTTCACGATACTGCTTTGAGTAAGTTGTATGATAACATCATTAAGTGAATTTGTGATTGGAGCGTTCCTACAGCATTGAAGTAATGGATTCATAATCACCAGCTTCTAGAAAAATCTGTACTGGCATGCCTTGAGGCTTTTTCTTTGAGCCTCTTAGATTCAAAGTTTTTGTTAATGACGGAATGAGAATATTTCTGTTATTCTGATACAATATGTGATTGACAGCAGCTTGAGAACTTGGGGATCCTGATAAACTGGTTAATCAAAACAGAATCCCAAAGTAGCTCAGTAATCTACAGCAGGGTTTGGCAAACTATAGCCAGTGGGCCAGATCCATCCTGCAGACTGTTTTGGAACAAGAGAAGAATGGTTTATTTGTTTTTAAAGCATTGTATTAGGAAAGTAAAGAACAGAAAAACAACATGTGACAGAGATCTTTTGTGGTTCACAGAGCCTCAAGTATTTACTATCTGGCCCTTTACAGAAAAAAAATTTGCTGACCTCTAGTGTAGAAAAAAAAGCAGAATTTAGCAAGATAAAAATAGATACATTGAAAATCTTGGACTTTACTCCATAACAAACAATTCTCAGCACAAATGCAGATTTATGTGAGATGAGACTTAGCAAATTAAGTTCAGATTGATTTAATTGTGAGATGGGATTGTTAGAAGTTAAATGGTTTAAAACAATCTTATCAAAATAGAGAATTCAGAAAAGTAAAGAGGGTAGTCCCCATTTTTTTCTTTGATGATCAGATTACGCCTGAACTATTAGTTTTAGAGGGGTGACAACAAACTGACGTATTTCCAGAGAAGCTGGCACAATTCGTTGACAGACAAGACATAAAGAAGATATTGCAGTGGTCTTCAAATATATTCACAATTGTCCGTAAAGAAAGAGAACAGACACTGTATAGACAATTGTAGGATAGAGAATATACATTGTATAGACAATTCTAGGGTAGGCAGAATTTTTTCCTTTTAATTTCTAAGGCGGTATTTTGCTAACACAGTTACCATTTTCAGAATTCTGAAACAGGCACAATTTCACAATTTCTAATGTTTTCACTTGAGACACAAATTTAGCTCGCTCAATATGACCTTGTTTACCATTTGCCCTCCAAAAATTGGAACAGTCTGAGACAGAAGTGAGTTTTCTATGGTGGGAGCTGTTACTAACGCTCACTGTTACCTTTTTTTTTTTTTTTCAAGATTTTATTTATTTATGTAACAGAGAGAGAGAGAGCACAAGTAGGCAGAGAGGCAGGCAGAGAGAGAGGGGGAACAGGCTCCCCACTGAGCAGAGAGCCCTATGCGGGGCTCGATCTCAGGACCCTGAGATCATGACCTGAGCCGAAGGCAGAGGCTTAACACGCTGAGCCACCCAGGTGCCCCTAACTGTTACCTTTTGATCCTCCTCTTTTTGGCAGGTGGGAGGATTCTGTTTCCCTTCCCCTTTGAACTTAAGTGTAGTCATGCAATGTGCTTTGACCAATGAAATGTGAGCAGAAGTAATGTATGTAGTTTTCAGACAGCAGCTTTTAAAAGCCAATGTGTGATTTTCACTGCTTTTCTCCTGTTGTGGTGGCCCTCATGGGAGCATGGATTGAGTTGAAGATGCCACCGGATCACAGCACCCAGGAATACTTAGGCACTGCAAGGAGGACAGTTGCAGGGTTCTTTGCATGATCAAGATGTAAATTTTTGTCGTAACCCAGTGTAAATTTTGAAGTTACGGCAGCATAACCTAGCTTGTTCTGGCTTTTTACCCCCTAGTATTTAATAGCTAATAGCCCCAGGCCAAGAGAAGTTAGGTAATATGGCTTCCAGCCTTTGCTCTGACATTAACTAGGACCTAGACAGATCAGTTTTATCTGTTAAAAAAAAGACTGTTTGAATGAAAAATACGGACTGCCTCTTCTAGACAAAAACTCTGCTTTTAAAGTCTATTTTAATATTTGCTGTAGTCAGGGAAAATAATGTCTTTTATAACTAACTATCCTAAGGTATATGGTTAAAAACCTACATTGCCATTTATTTTCTTTAATTCCACATCATAAATTACTGCATACATTAGGACTACTATTATTTATTTGGAGCAAAACTTTTTCTCATATAAAATATGCATTTTCTAGAGCCTTAATAGTCTGTTAACAGAGTGTAATCTAAGTTATCAAACACTTATTAAATCACTGTACTTATTAATTATTTTGAAATCATTTCTACATTTTATCTTCATGAACAGACTAAAGTAAGAAAAAAAGATTTTTTGGTCCTAGATAGATCCTTTTGCTTTGCTATATAAAGAATATGGCTTTTATCCCAGAAATTGAACTATTATCATGAAGATGCCAGAAGTTTACAGTTTTTTTCCTTCTTACCAACAGATTTATAGCTCATCTTTACAATTAGAGGTTTATTTTTGTTTCCAAGTTTAGTTACTCTATAATTATTTGGGCTGAAATATAGTCATTAGATGTATAAACTCCTTAAAACAATATTTGAGTTGATTTGGCATGTATCCGGTTTTCTTAGGTTTAGCCTTCCTTTTAAAGTCCTACTGCCTTTAATAGAAGCTCAAATTCTTTTTGGAAATCTGGTGAAATCATCTCTCAAATATGTGTAGGACGTGATCCATACAGTTTCCAGTACTGTTTGAAATTGACTCTTTGAATAACCAATCTGTTTCTAGTTCACATTTTATAGATGAGTTAACAATCGAACATCGATACATTTTGCCTTTAAAAAAAAATTGTTCTGAAATAGGTTATACTTAATAGGTACCAAATCAGTACTTACTGAACAGAAGAGTTTAATATAGTTGTTAGTCTAGCTATATTGTGAAGCTAGGAATCAAGCTTCTGAATGTCTTCTTGAGTTTGCCTCAGAAGCTCTACTTAGCCTTCAAACACCAAGAATAACTATTTTTCATATCATAAAAGATTTTTTAAAAAGATTTTACTTATTTATTTGAGAGCGAGAGAATGAGAGAGAGAGAGGGATCATGAGAGGGGGAAGTCAGAGGGAGAAGCAGACTCCCTGATGAGCAGGGAGCCCGATGCCTGACTCGATCCCGGGACTCCAGGGTCATGACCTGAGCCAAGGCAGTCACTTAACCAACTGAGCCACCCAGGCGCCCTAGTAAAAGATTTTAAATTCACCACAAGTCACATTCATTTTCCATTCCCTTTAAAACAATTAAATCATACAGCAGATTGCTATTGACTTTTAACCTTACCTTTTATATCTTTCTAAAATCAGTTAAAATACATTTAAACATGTCCTTATTATAAAAAATTCAAATTCCATTTCTCAGAAGCTATGGCCTCTGGTCCTGATCCTGGCTTTGTCACTAGCTCTGTGACCTTGTATAAATTATTAACCTTCTCAGAGTATTCAGTACCTCATTTCTAAAATTAGAGTCTTCCAGTGGGTGCATTTCTAGTTTTCTTTCTAACTTTTTGATAATTTCTCTTTGTGTAGTTTTTATGTCCTTCTTTCGTTTAAGTCTTTTCTTTGCTTTCAGAAGTATTTATAATAGCTAAGCCCCTAGAATACATTTTCATGGCCTCTTTGACCTTCCTTAATTCTAGCACGATAAATATACTGGTCAGGATAGGCTAGATTACGCTGTAGAAACAACTTCTCTGACCTCAGTGAATTAAAGCAATTAAGTTTATTTCATGTTCATACTGCCTGTTTGCAGTATGTATGTATGAATTATGTGGTCTGGAAACTTTGCTCTGTGTTGTCTTCATTCTAGAACCAAGGCCTTCAAAGTACCCACCATGTGGAGCTTTGCAGATTCTATAGCAGAGGTGAGAGAGAGAACAGCTATCCCATATGTTGTCTTTAAAAGCTTCCTTCCGAATAAACTTCCCCCAGAAATAAACACATGTAATTTTGTTCATCTGACATTGGTCAAAGAAAATGACAGCATCTAACTGATAAGGGATAAGAATTGCTATCTTACAATATGGCCTGGTTGTGAGAAGACACAGGAATATTTGATGAACAGCTGTCATGACTATATATTATGTTTTAAATCAAATGCTGCCTTCTGATAGGGATAGAAATCAGTACCACACTTATGGAGGGCAATTTGTAAACATATCAAAAGTCCTAGAAATATGTCTTCCATTTAATTTAGTGGTTCCAGTTTTAGGAAATTGTTGGACAGATATATGAAGATGTGTATTTAATAATCAATTCTTTAAATATATATTTATTGACTATCTACAATGTGCCAGGAGTTGACATGGTCCATACCTTCAAAGAACTCCTGGGGTAGGAGAGGGGAGAGAGAGTAGCAGAGATTTAAATGAAACAGGTTAAGTGCTGTAGTGGGGAATTTAGGGTGCTATGAAAGCATATGGGAAAGTCTTCTGGCCTGTTTTTCAGTTGCCTGATTCTCTCTTCAGCTGTGTACAATATGCTCTTCAGCTCCCCTCCATTAGATTTTTCATTTTGGTGTGTATAATTTTTCATTTCTGTAAGAGTTCTTCAAATGTGCTAAATTACTTTTTATGGTTTCTTATCTCTGAAGATATTTTCAAGCTCATCTTTTAAGAAGGAATTGTTTTTCTCAAATTGTGACATCATTTTGAATACCTATAATCCTTTTATATTAAAACTTAAAATTACATGTTTTTAATTTACTAAAATTTGACTATCTTCAGGGGAAAAAAAAATCCATACTATGTATACAGATTGCCCCTTGAAAAAATATGTTTATAGTGAATACTGTAAGATGATACAGAAATGATAAGATGTGAGTTAGCATGTGGGAATCATGGCTGATTTTTAAAATTTTTTCTAAACTTTAATGTTACTTTATAGTTTTTAGAATCTAAGAAATTAGACTGGCCAAATCAACTTAAAAACAAAGCAAAAGTAATAATATTAATGGAGAATAATATATTACTATCAATGGAGAGTTCTAAAGAGCTTTCATACTTGTTTTAGTATTTAAAAAGCTCTGATTTACATCCATAGGTCAAATAAAAGTTGTGAGAAGTATAATTCTTGTTGTTTTTATCATCATAGTAGAAAGTTTTTAAGTCTTTATATGTGGAACTGTAAGTACTTGGTATACAAAGAAAAACTATGTAAACCTGCTCCCTCCTTGCTTCTTGCCCTTCTCATTCTGTTTTCTGTCTTGTATTAGCTATGTTCATCTCACATCAAAAGTTGGGAGTAGGGTTAAGAACATACAGTTCTTTAGAGTTGGGAAGGAAAAAGAATAAATAGGAAAAGACCAAATTCCTATGAGGGCATATTTTCTGTTAGCAAGTGAGCTTCTCACAAAGAAAACCAGACCAGTAGAACCAAAGAAATCAAATAGAAGAGGTTAAATACTTAATAATGCTTGTAAACATTTTTTGCTTTTAGGAAGAAGAAAGGCGTATCGCATCTATTGTAGCCAAAAAGGAGGAAGAGAAGAAGCGGGAAAGTCATAAACAGTCCTTGCTTAAGGTACTTTCCCTAAGGTCTACATGCGTGTGCGTCCTAACCCTCACTGCCCTGAAACCGGCTAGCTTGTCAACTGGAAGAGCAGTTTCTCAACTTTGTAAAGTTTTCATTCCGATCGGTAGAATTTTTTTGTAAATAAATACCCTTATAACGTTTATAAGTTACCTATAAATAAGCCTGTACTTGAGAAATGCAACGTAATGTGCATTATAAAACACATGCAAAAGCTACGGATTTTAAGGGGAAGAGATAAAAACTAAATAGAACACAAGTTACAGTTTTTTTTTTCTACACCAGTGCCTCACCTTGTGTATCCTTGTGCCATGTGCACTTCATTTTGGAAGCCCCTATAATCGACCATCATTTACTGAGCTATTTTAATGAGCTCTGATACATGGGTTTCTTTTTTAATAATTGCTTTTTATTTTTTTATATTTTTTTAAGATTTTTTTTTTTTTAATTTGACAGAGAGAGAGATCACAAGTAGGCAGAGAGGCAGGCAGAAGAAAGGAAGGGAAGCAGGCTCCCCCCCCAGCAGAGAGCCCAATGCGGGGCCCGATCCCAGGACCCCGGGACCATGACCCAAGCCAAAGGAAGAGGCTTCAACCCACTGAGCCACCCAGGCGCCCCTAATAATTGCCTTTTAAATTGAAAAACTATTAACTTCTCTTAAATAGAGGTGGTAAAGATTTTTGAGGATTTAGGAAGTAAAATTTGTTTTAAACTAGTTTTAAATGATTTATCATATCATGATTGTTTTCCTTAGAATATACTTGCATCACAACTAAAATAAAGACAGCTTAAAGTTTATAGCTTGTATTATGCTCCTACTATATTCTAAAACTAAGGATATCAGGCTGATTATCATTACTCATTCTTGTCTTACATAGGTGCTTTTCTTTCTAAAATGAAAATGCCATTTAGAATTCAAAAGATGACTGGTAGGGATATGAAGTTGTACAAAATAAACTTAGGAAACAAGGGAACTTGTTGGGGCAATGGAAATGTATATCTTGATAGGCGTATGGGTTACACTGGTGTATGCCTTCCTCACAACTAATCAAAGACTACTTGAATCTGTGAAAACTACTCCTAAATTAACAAAACAAAACAAAAAAATACTTGGTCCCAAGCCCTCTCAGCTTAAGACTACTACTTCAAAGTATTTAGAACTCTTGACATATTATACTACAATTTTCTCATTTGCTGTTATTTCTAACCTCTTGACTCCTCCCCAACTTCATCTGTTTTCCCCTCATCCCATTAATTAGACGTACCTAAGTCCTCTCTTGATATCGCTATCTTTTAATTGATTTAGCTAATAGAATTTTAGTCTTTTCTCTATTGGAATATTTCTAAGGGTTGGTCAAAAACACACTTTGGTTTATAGGAAACATAGTTGTAGGTAAAATTTTTAAAATGTGTAGGTAGGAGCAAGATTTACCATTGACAAATAATACTACTGGTAAACTTTCTGAATGGTTCATTTGGAAAAAGTAATAGAGTTGATTCTTGAACAATATGAGTTTGAACTACGCAGCTCCACTTGTTACATGGATTTTTTTCAATAAATACAGTACAGTACTGTAAGTGTATTTTCTCCTCCTTATGATTTTCTTAACATTTTGTTTTCTCTAGCTTACTTTATTATATGAATACAGTATATAATGCATCTAACATACAAAATATGTGTTAATCAACTGTTTATATTATTGGTAAAGCTTTTATTAGTCAATGGTAGGCTATCAGTAGTTAAGTTTTTGACAAGTCCAAAATTTTACACAGATTTGCAGCACCCCCTGAGCCAACCCCCATGTTATTCAGGAATCCTCTGTATTTCTGATCTTACAGCTCCAGTACATAAGCTTCATAAGTGAATGAATGGCCAAATGAATAAAAATATATAAGTAAATAAACAGACTAAAGCTGTCAGACCAAAAGAACACTTTTGTATTGTATTTTAAAGCATGGAAAGGAAGAATAAACAAACTCCATTGGTTTAGCTTTAAAGCTACTAGTATAAGTTGAGCCTGGTATAGGCAACAAATTGCTCTTGACTACACTTTTGCACTGAAATTTTTTTTCTTATATACCCAATTCAGATGTTGTTCATGCTCAGCATTTTTGGAAATATGCCATTAAACATTTAGCCAACATGGTTTGTACATGTTTGGAAAATTTGAAAACTTCAAAAAATAGTGAATACTTCTCTTGAAGTCACTAAATAGGACTCTTTAATTATGAGGGTTATTTAGCTTTAAAATTTTTTAATTAGAGGAGAATCCTGGGAAATCAAGAGACCTGGATTCTAGCCCTAGCCCAGATTGGAAATCCTGATACTGAAGATTCTCAGCATCTGCTGACTGTTGTTTCATTCGACAACACGTCCTGATCATTAAGAAAAGTGGGTGGGTAGTTGCGAAGGGACCAGAAGAGTGCATTGACACGTATCCTCTGTTGCTTTTCTGTCTTCCTGTTTTCCTTGCAACCTTGGAAATGCATGGAAGTGATAGTTACAGGCTCTACTGGTGAGATATTGCTTGGACTATGAAGAGTAGACTGAAGTGGCAAAAGCTGCAAATTTGGAATCTATTAAAATAATTGTCACCTTAACACAGACTTCGCCATGTATTGTTACCTAGCTTTAGAAACATGACTATAACTGATATGCCAAATACATCCATGATCTTTGAGCAGAAGATTTTCTTTAGATACCCCCTTTTGCCTTGCAGAATCTGTAGCCTTTCTCTGGCTGCTGCTGCTGCTGCTTTTTTTTTTTTTTTTTTTTTTTGCACCACAGATACCTAGAACCCTTATGTGGCCCCCTGGCGAGCCAGTGACCAACCCCTATCTGACCCCAGGCTGTAATCCTATTTTAAAATATGTCTCCTCTTCCTGGCCCCAGTAAAAATATCCATTCTCTTAGTCAACCTGGTGTTGATCTAATTTCAATAAACCAAATAAAGGAAGCTTAAGTTTGGGGTGAGTATTGGAAAGTGTTTGTATTTTCAGAATACCTTATAAATTTGCTAACAGACTCAGTGGTATAAAGATACTGTGTATCTCTTTTTATAAGCACAGCTATATCTACCTCATTAAGAATATTTTTGCCAACTCCCAGTCAGCCAGAAAACCAAATGCGTGGAGTCAACTTTACAGCCATCTGCCATTAACTTACTGCCCCTGCCTCTTTCATAGTGCCCTGGTACTGAGTAAAAGTGACACTACTTGGGTTGAGAATTGGGTTGTACCAGTTATCAATGAATACCTAAAATAGAATTCCTTAAGGTAAGATGCTCTTTAGTATAGATTTGGGAGAAAAATTTCTCATAGTAAAATGGCAGATTCTACTTGCTTTAGATAAGGAAGACATACATAAAATGTCCAAAAGTTTCAGAAGTATATGCCTATTAAGTATGACCAATGTAACGATATAGAGAAATTTGAAATAACAAGCAATAGAAAAGGAATCCATGCTAAAAACAGTTTTAAACACAGAAAAAGAACTTTAAAAAAAATTTTAGTTTTAATTAAGCTTTGTCGTCACTTTTCATTCCTACCCAATGCCATTTTTCCATGCTAAAATTTTAGGTTATCCAAATATAGGCAGAGAGATGGAACTAAAAATTTTTTCTGCACGTATAGATGCACTGAGGAAACGGGCAAAAAATTTTCCTAACAGCCCTCCCTGATTCCCGAGGCAGCAGGTGTGGAGAGGTCAGTATCACACAGCTGATCTGTCATTGGATGGGTGCTCTCAGTACAGAGGAAAGGGAAGATGTCTGTCCTCAGCACTCTGACCACATTGACATGCCATTTAAAGATGTTAACTCTTAATAATGGACAATTTAGCAGATTATTGATTATTTTCCTTATCAATTTATATAAGCTGAGCAGAAACATTTCAACCTTGTACATTTTCTTTTAATACTCTAGATCTGCTTTTCTCAACAAGTTTCTATGAGAGAATGGAGCCCCAATACCCTACCTAAGTCAGTGGTTCTCACAGCGAGGTCCAAGGAGCAGGAGCCTTAACAACAGCTGGGAGCTTTTAGAAATGCAAATTCTCAAGCTCCACCTCAAACACAATAAATCGGGATGGGGTGAGAACTAGCAACTGGTGTTTTCATAAGTTCTCAAGGTGATTTGAGGCACACTAAAGTCTGAAAACCACTATCCTAAGGCACCCATTGCATATAATGAATTAACTAATTCCGTATTCATCTGGGATGGTACTAGTTGCCTAGAAATATTTCAACCTAGTACAATTTCTTTTAGTAGTCTGTATGTAATTTTAGTTTTCAGACGTTGTAATTCATGCTGTGAAGCTCTGAACATGGATCAATCCCTCTTTTTCTCCCCACCTCTCAACCAAGATTATTCCATCATACTAGTCTGAATTATTGGGTAGGAAAATTAAAATATTATTAGTTTTCTTCTTGCTGTGTTTAAACACAAAGGCATATACATTTCTTTCAAATTAAAATCTTAGATAACAGGTATGAAAATTTCTGTCAGATTAAACTTTTAGATAGTGAATTTTCACTTTTTCAATGAGAGTAATCATTGCTTGTGTGTGAATTTTTCTCTTTAAGAATGATAGACCACTGTTGAGGTGTTTGAATGCACAGGGTAAATAAAGGCCACTTGTATTTTAGAGTACCTATTTGTAGCTGCTTTTAAGGAATATACTCCTTTTAAAAGTCTGAGTGATATAAACAACAGGCTTCAAGGATACCATCCTGCTACAAAAATTGCATTATATAATTCTTGTCACACTGAACTTTTTCATAGGAGAAGAAAAGGTTAACAATTAACAACGTAGCTCGAAAGTGGGACTTGCAACAGAATCGAATACCCAATATTGCTCCAAATCAAGATAGAAAAGTTTCTGACTCTCCTCAGGACCCCTCTCAGCTCCATGGAAGCACCGTCTCCGCATTTCCAGAGGAAACAGGGTATGCAATGGTATTCTTTCCAGGTACTAGTGTCTTTGGAGAACCGAATTTGGAGCAGAAATGGGAAACCATTTCACATACAATTATTTAGAAATAGTTTTCTTAAGAAAACCTTCTGAGATTAGAAGTTTAAGTTTAAAAGTGAAGACAGAAAAACTGGAAATATAAATTGACCCCTAATTAAAACACCCTTCCATGGTTTCCTATTTTTCAGAGGAAAAAAAAAAATCTAGATTATTTAATGTAGCCTCGGAGGATCTATTTCATCCCATCCCATCAGCCACTGTTGCCATGCTGCATCAGTGGCTTGCAGTTCAGTTACTCCCTACCTCAGAGCCATTCTACAAACAGTCGTATTGTCCCAGCCACTACTTTCCTCCCGCTGCCCTAGCTGATGCCAGCCCGAAGGTCTCAAAGTTAAACCTCACATCCTCTGAAAAGCCTTCCCCAACTACCTCCTGCAGACTTGGCTAGATCGGCTAGATCAAATACCTCTTATCTCTCAGTTCTGTGGACTTCCCCTTCTCAGCACTTACTGTAGCCATAATTAAATAACTAGTGGATAATTACTTTCATATCTGTCTTCCCCACTGGAGTGTAAGCTTGAAGAGGAAAAGATTCCTGATTCTGTTTATTGATTGTCTTGCTCTCTTTCATGTCCCCAGCAGCCAGCACAAAACCTTACTCCTAACTTGTAGTAATTAAGCAATTTTGGCATAAAATCTAAATAATTACTCTAGCTGGGTTCTATAATATCTATCTATTCCAGTGGCTCACAGCCTCTTCTACAACGTATGTGTCGCATAATATATAGCCCCTGGTTTATGAGCAAATCTGAGTACACTATGAAGATTTTAACATCTTTCTATTCCTCTTAAGAAAGCATATTGGAATCAAGTAAATGAAAGATATAAAGCTTAAAAATTTATAGTTTATAATTTTAAAAACATATAATAATTTATATATTTATATAATTTAAAACAAAACCTAAAAATCAAAGATAGAATGCATTTCAGTTTTGTTTCATTTGATGAAACTTCATCAAATGAACCAAATTCTGAAGCAAACTTCATTCTAAATGTAGCTTTTCTTTCAAGTTTTCAAAGTATAGTTTTTAATCTTTTCATATATAAGTAATGTCATGAAGAAAATAATGAGGCATTAGACTAATATTTTGGAAGTTCTCTTGGAGTTAAAGAATGTGACCTATATTTAGACAAATATACTTCAAAAATTTTCATTATAGGATTAATTTATATTGATCAGTGTACTTTCTTCAGCTCACTTGGGTATTGTATCCACATGTCAAACTTCTCAGCAATTGAGCTAGCAAAATAAAGCAAAAAGAAGAGAAATTTTAATTAAGTGATAACTTATATAACAAATATATACATTATTCTTATATTGCCCTAGAGCTTTATTTAATATCATTTTACTTGGTCAGAACTATAACACTTTATAAAGTTAAAACTTTATAGCTCTGAGCTTTAGATTTATGAAATACTATACAAGTCAGTTTCTGACTGCTTTTTCTAAAAAACATTTTTCCTATCTTCCTTAAGAAGTTTTCTTACATCCAAGTTTATACAAATAATTTTATACATTATATTCTAAAATTTTAATGAGGTTTTAAAAGTTCATCCTTTCTACATCAGCTTTATTTTTATACAGTGTTAGGTAAGATTCTAACTTAATTTTATTTCAGTTCAATTTGGTAATAGCATTTCTTAATTAAAGTATTCTCTTTTTTAATGAGAATGTCATTTTCATCTTAAATTACATTCCTGTAAATATTTGGATAGATTTCTGGAGTTTTTTTTTAAAGATTTATTTATTGGAGAGAGAGAGAGAGCATGAGTGGGAGGGGCAGAGGGAGAGGGAGAATCTCAAGCAGACTTTATGCTAAGTGCAGAGTTGGATGCAGGGCTCAGTTTCAGGACCTTGATATCATGACCTGAGCTGAAATCAAGAGCTAGATGCTCAACCAACTGAGTCACCCAGGCAACCCCATTTCTGGACTTTCTATTCCATTTCACTAATCTCTTTATCCGTTTTAGTGACAATACCGAAACTGCTTGATTGCAGTGGTTTCATAGTAAGTCTTAATATCTATGTAGGGGAAATCTGCTTTCACTACTCAAAGTTTTAATTCTCACACACTTGTTCTTCCATATGAACTTTAAAGTCATTTCATCTACTGATACAACATTCTACATTAATTATACTTCAGTGAACAATTATTTAATTAAATGGAAATTTTAAGAATTATATTTAAATGACATTTAAGTTATTCATTTCAGAAGTATTGACATTCTTAAGATAATAAATCATCACTTTAAAAACCATGGTATATCTCCATTTTTCCAGGTCTTGTTTGATATCCAGAGGGAACTAATTAGGGAAGTGTTGAAAGATTGAAGGAAAATTCTGAGGAACTAAATGAGGTTAGAGACCATGAAATTGCAGCAACTATAGTCAGAATTGCTGAATGATATTCCTGGAGCACAGAGTAGGTATAATAGTAGAGAAGCTCTATGTTTGATAAAGAGTAAGGAGGAAAAGGATCAAAGGTAAAGAATTAAAAATTCAACTAAAATGGTAAAAGAAAGATATGGTGGGTTATATGGTCTACGCTAGAATTTTAAAGTATTAAAAAATAGAAGGTTGCCAACAAATTAGGAGAAAATTTAGTATTTCTGAAACTGGAAGTCTAAATGAAGTTGAAGATGAGAAGCATATGAAGGAGTGAGTTGAAATAGTGGGTATTTATAATCAGAGTTAAGTTTTGGGAGTTCAAGATTTTGAAGGTGGAACATATCTAAGAGCAATTTGGAGGCCATTATTGTGGCTGGAGTGGGTTGTTAGAGAAGAGTAGAAGTAAGAGTCATCAGAGAGAGATCATTTGAAGCTGTTATTGTAGATATTGAAGTTAGTGATGGTAGAGCTGGGTGTAGAACCAGGGGCCAGTGTATTCAGCAGGCATCAGCCTTCTGTCCTTCCAGCCCAAGTCATTCATTCTATGCTCTTGTTACAGGGCCGTTCACTGTTCATGTCTTACTAGGGTTGGCAGCTACAGTGAGTGCAGAAGTGTCTTTGTTTATTAATTGGCACTTTTACTTGGCAAAACGATCTCTGATAGGTATGGATTGTAGTTAATATCATCTTCTCAACACTTTGAACTTTTTAGGCAGCTTATGGCCAAAAATTCTGTGACCCTCTAAAATAATTTAAACTTATAGAGTCTTCACTTTTATGGTCTCAAAACAAGCATTCAGTTCCAAAAGAAAGAGGAAGTATCTGTTAGTGAAAATTGTTATGCCTTGTAGTTACTGCCAAGAGTTTCAGAATTTTTATTAGAAGTTCCACAAAGTCAACGGCCTTTTAAGCAAGAAGAACAAAGGAAGAGTTTGGGAGAGATGGGAAAAGTGATGTGTGGGTTCAGTGGAGAGGATGTTGAGAACAGTAATGAATCATTGGAAAGGGATCCACAATTTCTGGCAAAAGATTCATTTTTTACTGATGCAAGTTCAAAGTGCCATGGAGACACCATTACATTATCTTGGTCTGATCCTTTTAATGACTTAAAAACTATGACGTCAAGGAGACAAAGATGATATTTGAAGCCAGAAAAGTAAAACTGTAAAGATAGCAAATTATTAGCAAAACATTAATGCAAAATTACTTATAACTTCTAGTGGTAATAGATAATTTCTTCAACTTAGTTTCAATTGTCTGATTCATGTAAAATCTCTTACGTCAGAAAGATAGAAATATTTCTAAAAGAGCTGATTATACCTTGTACGTATATATACCAGGGACTCTTAGTGGAGTATCCAGACTGACTTCTTGAACTTTTAAGTCCTCATTTTATACTTGAACTCTCCACACCATTTGACATAGCTGACACTCTTCATCTTGAAAAGCTCTTTGCATTGATTTTTCTGATAGCATATTCACCTGATTTTCCTTTTACTTACATGGCTGCTGTTTTGTTTTTGTTTTGTTTTGTTTTTTATAGTATCTTGCTAACTCCTTTTCAACCAAATCTCTAGCTGTATGTTGTGCTTTCTCAACTTATAATGTTTAGATAGACTTTTTGCTATAATAGACAAGGATTCACTCACTTTCTTGTTATCCCCCCAACACTATATACCTAGAGTTCTTTTATTGGTAACTTTTGCAATTTACTATAATTAAATCTCTATTTCTTGTTCCCTTGTGCAAGATGAGTCTACCCTTTACTTCTCCCACGTTTTTGCATTGCAACTTTCTATGAGCTATATTTTTCTGGTTTCCCTAGTGATTTCTTTATTGAAGAGTTTATTAATTTCCATATACTTGTGAATTTTCCAGATTTCTCTCTGTTATTGATTTCTAGTTTTATTCCATTGTTTTCAGAGATGTTTTATGTGAGACTTGTTTTGTGGCTTAACATATAGTCTATCCTGAAGAATGTTCCACGCACACTTGAGAAGAACGAAAATTCTAATGTCATTGGGTAGAGTCTTCTATGTATGTTAGATCTAGTTGATTTATAGTGCTCTTGAAGTCCTCTGTTTCCTTATTGATTTTTCTGCCTAGTTTTTCTATCCATTACTGCAAGTAGGGTATTAAAATCTCCAACTATGATTGCAGAACTGATGCTCCCTTCAATTCTGTCAGTTCTTGCTTTATATATTTTGGACATTAAGTGCAGTATGTTTATAACTGTCACACCTTCCTGATGGATTGACTCTTTTATCGATGTAAAATGTCCTTCTATGTCTCTTATAACACTATTTGACACAATGTCTCTTTCGTCTGATATTAGCAGCCACTCTATCTCTTTTGGTTATCATTTGCATGGAATATCTTTCTCCATCCTTCCAATTTCAATCTGTTTGTGTCTTTTATTCTTGTAGACAGCATATAGTTGAGTCTTGTGTTTGAATCCATTCTGCTAATAACCACCTTTTAATTAGAGAATTTTATCTATCAAATCATGATAAGAAAGCACTTAATTCTGTCATTTTGCTCTTGATTTCTGTCATATATCTTTTTTGTTCCTCAATTCCTCTACTACTTTTTTTGTGTTCAAGGACTTTTTAGTGTGCCATTGTGATTCTCTTCTCATTCCTTTTACTGTATCTACTTCTTAGCTATTGTCTCAGTTGTTACGCTGGGGATTACAGTTAACATCTTAATTAATAATATAGGTTAATAATAATAATAGGTTTGCATTAATACCAACCTAGTTGCAATAATATATAAAAACTTTGCTCATATATAGTTTCACTATGTTTATGTTATTATTGTTACAAATTTTGTATTTATACATTATATGCACATTAATATAGATTTATAATTATTATTTTATACATTTATCTATTAAATCATATAGAGAAAAAGAAGATTTACCAGTCAAAAATAGTTATACTGGCTTTTATATTTACCTATATAATTATCTTTCCTAGTATTCTTCATATGGCTTTGAGTTACTCTTTAGTGTCCTTTTATTCCAATCTAAGTGACTACTTTAGCATTTCTTGTAGGGCAAGTGTACTAGCAATGAACTCTCACAGCTTTTGTTTATCTGGGAATGTCTTAATTTTCCAATTTCAAAAAAGTGCAGCTTTGCTGCATAGAGAATTCTTGGTTGCAAGTTTTTTCTTTCCTCACTATAAATATGGCATCCAGCTGTCTTCTGCCCTCCATGGTTTCTGATGAGAAATTGGCTGTTGTTGTCACTTCTTCTTTGCTGTTTCAAGATTCTCCCTTTGTCTTTGCCTTTCAACTATTGGAGATGACTGCTTACGAAAGAACTTAACTAAGCCCTTATTCCCCCAACCATGTCCTTCCCCAGCCTCTGTTTTCCCCTCAGGCTTTTTGCTCTGTCTGTTATTTGTTGTATGTGGTGCACCTAATACACTTTCATGTTCAAATGTTTTCAACAAATGCCACCTAAGAAGCCACCACTGCCTACGGCAAGCTCTGAGGCATTTGAAACAAAGGCAGGCTCTTTAGTTGATCCTTTAGGGAACCATTAGCCATGTCAAAACACACAACCCCAAGTTTTTGAGAATAAAGTATGTATTGCTCTTTCTGGAACCTACACGAAGAAAATGGCTGCCATCTTCAAAACCACCACTGAGCTGGGGAATAGGGGATGTTAACAGGGTAAGTCACAGTGCACAGAACTCTCTTATTGAAATTTGGCATCTTTTTTCTTTGCTACACATTTCTCTGATTGTCATAAAATTTTTGTTAGATTCCAGAGTTGTGAAAAAGTTGACTCTGACAGCTTTTGCTAGCATATTTATTGCTTTTGTGGAGGAAATGACCTGTAGAGTTCCCTATTCTACTATTTTCCCTGATTGGAACCCCAATTTTGCTATATTCTATGAGCTATACTTTCATATTTCAATTTTAATATTATTTATATCTTTTCTATAGCCATAACATTGTCAATTGGTAGTTTCTAAAATTGAAAACTAGTAACAGTATTTAAGTTTCTGTGATTACGTAACTGTCTTACTTGAGCATTAAGTAGTGTACCATCATTATATTTCATTTCCTGCTTCCTAAACCATTCAAGGGAAATACTCTTAGCATCAAATTCAAATGGGTCCCTCTTCACCACACTTCAAAACATACTACACTTCAGTTTGCTTCCCATTTGAGCCATGCTTTTCTTACATAGTTCGTTTTTATCTGAAGTTTCAGATTGTCTGTCTGATTTTGTTTTTGTCTGGAATTTCAGATTGCCTGTCTCAATTGCCTTTTTTATATTGTTGTTGTTGTTATTTATTAAACAAAGAAATTTGCACACCTTCTTGTTTATCTATTGAATGGAATTTACTCTTCTTGAAGCCTGCTATCTGCCTGACCTAATTTAGTCTTATGATTTCCTTTTGGACCACTGTTTACAGTTTATTATTTTACATCATATTACTAATAGCTTTTATTGCCTTATGTATCTTTCTAATATCCTCAAGTACTTCTGTCCTCAACCTTCTAGGTGGTAGAGTTACTCAGATTTTAGTCTTGAGCCTTCTTTTCACTCTCTGCTTTCCCTCAAGCAATCTCATAATGTCTTTGCCTTTAAACAACATTTGTATTTTGAAGATACCCAATATATATACACCAATATATATGCCTTCTTTTTTATGGTTTACCCATGTGGGTTGTATTTAAGCAAAAACAATCCTGTACTGCATTGAGATTATTAAAAATCCTCCCATTTTGTCTTCCTAAAGATTTAAAATTTGGCTTTTCATATTTTAGTTTTTTCTATACTTGGAATTGCTTTTCAAGTTTGAGATTGAGGTCTCATTTGTTTGTTTTTCTCCTATAGGAATAACCAGTTGCCCTACTGCTACATATTGAGTGTTCTTTTCTTCTCCCACTGATGTGCAGTGCCACTCGGCCTGTGTTATTGACAGTGGGAGAAATAGGAGGTAGGGTCCTTTTACAGATCTTCAATTAAAGCCCCTGTATTTAGTCTTACTTCCACTCCCGTCTTCTATCATATCTGCTCTTTCCTTTCCAAAAGTCCTAATGGGCAGTTTGGCTATCATCTTTATTCTTGTCCCTAGTGCATATTCCAAGCGACAACTTCTTTTGTTTTTCTTCGTCTTTTAACATTCTTTACTTTCCAGCTTCCAGAAATTTTCTGAAGCTTCTTACAGCAGATTGTCCATCCCCTACCCCCAGCTGTTGTACTTGGCTTTTGTGGGTTTGCATCAGAATTACTTCAGTGGGGTTTTAGAGGGAGATTTCAAACACATGTGTTCAGTTTTTGTGCTAGGTTATCTGAAAGTACACAGTGAAATGTTTTAAATTTTAGAAGTTGTGTTACTATATTCTCTGTCTTTAAAAATATAATTAAATTTCATCTTTCTAAAATGATATAAGCCTTACTTTTTCTGAAGGTAGAAAGCTAGAGGGTCACAAAGTCCCTTCCTGAGGGTTTCAATTTGTTTTTTAATACTACATAAGTTTTTCCATTTTCAACAATCCCATTATAGTCTTTAGTTTTTCATAATGCCAAAAAAGTGGCTAATTCTTGTATTAGAGTGTCTGTGACCTTTGGCTTATGGGTGTGTGACTAAATGCCTGGAAACAAGTATCCATGAAAAAATTATAGGCACATAAAGAGAGGAAATTCTGTAAAACTTTGGTATATCCCATTAATGATTTCACTTTTCACTATACTTGGGACAGTTCTACAGTAAAACGACATATTGCAGATTTCTTTCCCCTGCCAGAAATGGGAAAGTACTTGGTGTAATGTTTTCTTTGCTTACATTGGATGCATGCAGTGAAGCTGGTTTATTTTTGGTCATTTCCTGTCTATGAAGACTGTGGTACTTTAGCCAACACTACCATAATAAAATATAATGCTTAAAATGAATTTCCACACCTATGAATGTTGTAATAGAAATTCATAAAATACCTTATTATAGGAATCAGCACCACTTATTCATCGGGAAAAGAATCTTCCGAAGTATTTTAAGTCCTTCTGTTCTAGCTTGTTATAGAAAGCCTAAAGATTTTTAAAAACACACCAAAAAACCCTATAATCCTCTGAAATATTATCTTTTTCTTCCATCTAGGCATTTAAGAGTATATTCTTTTTTTACCGTGGCTTTCAGGGACTCATTACTTTATTGCATTAAATTAATTACCTGCCTTTTCATAGAGTCCTATATTAATTAAGAAGGCATAGAATATTTTTCTGACTCATTCTGTATAAAGATCAAGTTAGTTAAATATTTGTTACTTGTAATTAACCACTTGATTGTGAAGGTCTTGAAGAGAATTCCCATTTGATGGCAGACTGCCTACTGTTCTATAAATATTTGAGGTGGGAAATATACATGGGAATGTATTGGGCTTCATGGGAAAACAAATTTTAAAACACAGATCCTCCATAGAAGAATGCCACATTTCTCAGAATGTTAATTTAGAGTAGACAGGGGTTGAAAACAACTTGATCCAGTCGCCTACTCTAAAAACTTGAGCCACATTTGATTCTTTCCTCTCCTTTATTCCCCAATATCAGTCACTAAGTTCTGCTTTTATTTTTTCTTAAACATGTTGTATCTATGTTCTCTTCTTTTACTAATAATAATCACTAAATTGTATTGAGCTGAGCATGAGATACAGTTTTGAATATTTCTAGTCTATAACAACTTTGAAAAAATATGTATTATAATCACCATTTATGTACAAGAAACTGAAACTACAAAGAAACTAGATAGCTTGCTCCCCAAGTCCTCTATTTATCACTGACAGATCTGGGATCTGAACTAAGGTCTGTCTGGTGTTCTTGCCCGTTCCATTTCCACTACCATGACCTCCTCTCTCTAGTCCACATCATAGCACAGCTTTTCCTACTAATCTCTCTCCAACCCGCCTCTCCCTGCTACATCTTCCACAAAGCTGGCCAACTTATCTCTCCGAAGTGGATCCTTGAGGATCAAGAAATGTCTTGTTCATCTTTGTAACCAGCACCAACACTTCGCTTCATGCATGGCACATTGAAGGTGCTTAAAAATGTGCATCAAATATGGCCCCATTACCTTTTTATTTTGCTCTTTTACTGCTTTTTCTGCTCCTCAACTTTATAGGATAAAATCTGATGTTTCAGCTTCATCTTCAGCTATGAGTCTTCCGTGTGTTTCAGTGTTTTAGCCATATTGAAATTGTTCGTACCTGAATATGTTTTATGTAATTAGGCTTCTATTGCTTTCTTCATTTAGTTTTTCTTACCTGAAGCTTGCTTCCTTCTTCTACTTCTGGTGATATTCTACTGTTCCTCTTTGAAAGACCAGTTCAAATACTACCTCCTTTTGAAAACTGACTTCTCCCCACTAGAAAAATTCCTTCCTCTGTATTCTCATAGTGTGTCATTTAAATACTCATTATATGAAACTGAGCATATTGTATTACAATTAATATATATATTTGTCTTGTTCTTTACCCTTCATCCATATTGGGTCCTCTTTAAGGGCCAGTAAGCCTCAATCTATTTATCTTTATATCCCTAGTGCCTGTCATAATACCTGACACATAGTAAGTTCTACAGATAAACCTATTTGTTGTTTTGTTTTGTTTTGTTTATTTGATAGACAGAGATCACAAGTGGGCAGAGGGGCAGTCAGAGAGAGAGGAAGGGAAGCAGGCTCTCTGCTAATCAGGGAGCCGGATGCGGGGCTAGATCCCAGGACCCTGGGATCATGACCTGAGCTGAAGGCAGAGGCTTTAACCCACTGAGCCACCCAGGCGCCCCTAAACCTATTTGTTTAAGAGAGGTTGAGGTCATTTCAGTTTAATTATATTTCATGTGTTTCTTAAATTAATTGCAGAGTATGATTAGGGCAGTTATATTTCTAGGACTATAGCCCTAAAAAAGTGAGGAAAAGTTTTGATATACTCAATTGTATGTGATTGCTGTATAGAATGTCCTTATCAATACAAATGAATTAGTTGCCTATGTCAGAATCCTTAGCAGTGCCCTGTATATAATGGACTTTCAGCAAATGTTTGATGAATAAATGAACAAATCAAATAATGCATAAGTATGTATGGCTGCAAAAAAATGTGGACACACCAGCCAAGCACACAAGGAAAACTGGAGAGAAAATCCCCAACATACAAACATTTTTAGTAAACTTTCCAAGTAATTTTTTATGCAAATCAGAGCATACCTTCCCCGAAGAACAGGTTCCTCTACTCTATATTGGCCGGAGTTTGAGGCAAAACTCAAGCCTCATTCAGAAAATAACTGAAATGGGTTAGCTGTTGTGTGACCTGTTTAACAGGTGCTACATTTCCTGTTTGGAAAGATGAACCTTTCTATAGCCCAGAAAACCCACCATTTGTTTTTTACAGAATGCCCATGTGAAATCTATAGAGGTTGGAGATGATTTCTGCTTTCTTTTGTAACCGTATTACTATTTGGCTGAGTGTACGCTTACTTATTATTTCACTTATTTTCCCAATAGTTTGCTTGAGAAAACTTTATGCAAAATAAATAATCCCTTTCTGATGAAAGACTTTTATCTTGGAGTTTATATTCTTTAACTTTTAATCATATGGAGAAGAAAAAGAAAGGCAAGACACTTCCAAAGGATTTATTCATAGCTGTGATTCCCTGTCATTTTTACATTAAAATGAACTTGGCTTGGTGGGTATCATGGTCAGTAGGCATCACTGTATCAACTAGTTAGGGTTTTCATTTGTTTGTTTCTTGACCTTATTTCTTCATTATTTGCCTTTGCCTCACCTGAGAAAACCTGGCTAGCCCTTATAAACTGTATCTGTATCACTGATTCTGTCCCTTTGCTCAAACCACAGCTTATACTCAGAACACCCTTTTTAAGATTCAATAGGCGGCCATTAAAAACTTCATATTTATCTCACTTCCTCAATTCTTTCAAGAAATATTTACTGAACACAACATGTGCTAGGAGCTGTGCTAGATGCTGGATCTACGAATGTGACAAAGTTGGAGTGCCCAAGGATCACAGTGTTTGGTGAGAGACAGACAAACAGGTAATCACCATGCAGTGCGCTAAGTGCTATAACAGGGGTATGCACTCTTCAGCAAGCTTTCTCTATTTCAGTGGCAGTGAAATAGAACTCTGATCCTTTATCTTACTCCAGAAATGACTGTGTGCTTTACGTAGCTCAACACAAAGCTATCACACAAAGTACAATATAAGGAACTCTTAATTCTGTCTTAATTTCCTTCTGTTATCAGCTTTTACCTATATAGGATTATAGGTTATTCAAATACTACTGCTCGTTGAGTGTCTAACTACTGTCATATAATCATCATTGTCTTAAGCACTAGTCTGGCAAAAATAAAGACTCTTTGTATTTTCTTGGTTGCGTAGTCACTTCAAATTGACTGTTATTACCCAGCTTGTCATTGTATACACAGATGTGTTACAGGTTAACTGGTGACTCTGACAGAAGTGCACATTGTCCAGTAAAACATAGTAAAACAACAAGGTAATCGTTTGTCAGTCTTCTCCTCCAATATCAACAATATAAAAAATTTGAAGATCTTTAGTAATTCATTTATTCAACACACATTGTGGAAAGCCCATTACCAGACCCCAGAGCCCCAGAGATGAGGAAATAATAGTCTTTCACCTCAAGGAATTCACTGATAGAGAAGAGAAATTGTAAACATATAATTATGATGTAGTAGAGAAGTAATATATTGGAGGAGTATATAAAAGTTCACAGGAGCACAAAGGAAGGCAAAGTACTAACATTAGTAAGGGCAAATAAATACTGGTAGAAAGCAAAAATAGCAGAATGAAAACATAAAGAACAAAAGCAAGCACTGTTTGAATTTTAAGATTGGGTAAAATAAATAGTTATGTCTCTATTCACAAATCAGAAAATTCGAGTTGGATTGAGCTATTTCTTTTCTTCTCTGGCTATCATTTGGGTACCTTTTGCAGAAAATGTGACCCCTGCTTTGGAAATAGCAACAGTTACTATTTTCAGCAGAGTATGTGAAGTGATTTTGTGAATATGTGTGTGTGTATATACATATACAGAGAGAGAGATTAAATAGTGAATTATTTTTCATCATTTTTAATTTCAAAATGGCGAAGAAATCTTTATTAATTTTACTTCTTGTAACTGTAGTATACAATTGAAAATATCAGACAACATTGAGGTTTTTAAAAATAGAAAGTTGAAGTTACCCCTTAATCTAGCTTCTGAGAGGTAAACTATTGTTAACAGTAATTATGTGTCTTCCCAAGTGTTTTACAAATATATTTTTATATTACATGGTTCTTAATATAGAAACAGTGTTTGGTAAAATGCAGGGGTTTTTTTTCTGCTAGACAGTGGAATACTTTATAGATTAGGAAAACATATTTGTACTAACATGAAAAGATATCCCCCCCAAAAAAGATATCCATGATATACTAAATCGATTGTTTTAAAATTAAATAGGATATCCATTACCTTTAATTGATATAAATAATTTGGGTTTAAAGTGGTCTTTTTTTGTTCACATGTGCCTCTTTTTGAATTAAAATGTGTAACTAGAAGAGCACAAAACTTCCTAATATCCTATTGGAATTTAATCTTTGGTGTTCTGGGTTTAGTTATTGAAGCAAAAAAAAAAATGAATATAAAATTTCAAATACCTTTGCCAAAACAGGGTTTTATTATCTGTTGTTTACTTTTCATGATAAGACTTTCATTAAAATTATATGTTGCATTTTCCAGGTCTCTGGACTCAGGACTCAGCAATGCTTTACAAGGTTTATCTGTCACAGATACCCACCTTGTTGAAGTGGATGGGGACACACTTTCCCTGTATGGCTCAGGAGCCCTGGAATCTCTAGATCGGAATTGGAGTGTTCAAACAGCAGGAATGGTGACAACAGTGTCCTTCACTTTCATAGAATTTGATGAAATTGTCCAAGTGCTTCCCAAATTGAAGATTAAATTTCCTAATTCTCTGGTAAACATTTCCTTTTAGTAGTATATTTGAATAATTCTCAGTCATGACTTGTGTGTTCAGGCCAAAGACCTGTTTTAACTTTTATTTATGCAGTTTCTGTCTGGCAGGGAGGCTAAGGTTCTGTGTTGATTTTTCTGGATCTGGGATTTAAATTAGTATTCATAAGTGGCCTTGCAGTTTTCTGTTAATATTAGAAATTATCTCTCTATCAAATGATTCTTTATGGAATATAAAGGACTAGTATAATTTTATTCAAATTATGTGTTGCCACTTTATAAAGCATTCATCAGGACATGTACATTTATAGATAATTTTTTACAGTAGTTCCCTAACAACACTTAAAATAATTTTAGTAGCTCACTTAAAATTAGTTTGAGAAGGGGAAAGTGGTGGAATAAGAAGATGCTAAGTTCACCTCGTCCTGTGGATATAGTTAGAAAACACCCACATCAGTGTAATAACCCAGACAATGACCTGAAGATTGGCAGAACAGACTCTCCATGGCTAAATGTAAAAAAGAGGCCACATTGAAGAGGGTAGGGAAGGCAGAGATGGGTCGGAAGATGAACAGACCCGTGGAACTGTCCATGGGAGAGGAGAGGAATAGACCCGCATGGCAGACAACCCAGGCATGGGGATGTGCACTGGGAAGATGAATCTCTATAACATTTGGCTCTGAAACCCAGAGGGGCCTAACTCCATGAATTCTTCCAACCAGTAGGGCTTAACACCTGGAAATTTAAAAATAAGCGAACTCAGCTCTGGGAGAGCCAGTACACAAGAGAAAACTGAATTCCCACCCTTAAAGAGATAGCACAACAAACCTCTCCACTGACATACAGTATAGAAGCAGCAGTTTGAAAAATATCTGGGATATATGGGAAGGAGATTTATTTACTGGTCTCAGAAGAATATGTGCCAGAGGGGCAAGGATCTTTTGGAGACCGTTCCAAGAACAAAATAGCTGGTGGGTGCCATTTCCCTTTCCCACACCACAGCCTAGATACAGATACCTGCAGAAACTAGCACAGCACCAACATTCTCTGCCTACCTTGTGAACAGCATGCCCCATCCCTGCATACTTCTGTGAACATGTCCCCTCCATCCTTGCCTGGGCAGGAGGTTTCCTGAGTTGCTGCAGGTCCCCTCCTGCAGTGGATGGGTGCAGACCTTGCTGGCACCATGAGCCCTGCACCTGCTCTCTCCCATAGGACCTGCCCCTCTCATATAGCCCACTCAAAGTGGTGCCACAAGCCTGGCACTGTGCAGGTAGTCCCAAAAGGGGCCAACACCACTCCAAGGTGACTTCTGCCCTGGGCAGGGGGAGCATAAACATACACACCAGTCTGTGGCATGAGCAATGTGCTGGGGGCAGATACTGGGTCTGACTGCAGGCCTTGCCTACCAATGAAAGCTTCTGAGGGGACAACACAGGGAAAGTGCCCTAAAGTTCAGTGCTACTGCGTCTCTGACAAACACCTGGTTTGACCCAACTCAAGCCCATGGTCGCCTCAGACTGACCCACTAACAACACAGAGACTAAACTCGGCCCACAACAGGCAAAGAGAGCTATTGCAGATGACTGGAATGAAGGCAAACACAGCTCAGCCACAACAGTAGGGCACGTGCAACACACATAAGAGACACCACTGAAGCACTGGGTTCTGGTGAACAGGGGACATTGTTCTGCAAGGGCACTACAGGACCTCTTCGTAAGGTGGCTACTTTCAAGAGCAGGAGATGAGCTGGCTTTTTCAAGACACAAAAAAACCCAGACACAGAGAGTTAGACAAAATAGGAGACAGAGAAATTTGTCCCAAGTGAAAGAATAGGACAAAATCACAAGAGAGCTAAGTGAAATGGAGATAAGTAATGTATCTGATAGAGAATTTATAGTAATTGTCATAAAGGTACTCACTGGACTTGAGTAAAGAGTGGAGGACCTCAGTGAGACTCTCAACATAAAAAAGGAACCAATCAGAGATGAAGAACTCAGTAATTGAAATGAAAAATACACTAAATGGAATAAATAGTAGACTAGAAGAAGCAGAAGAACAGATCAGCAATCTGGAGGAGAGAGTAGGGGAAAGCAATCAAGCTGAACAAGGGAGAGAAAAATAATAATAAAAAATGAAAATGGACTAAGAGAATTTAGCAACACCATTAATCATAATAATGTTCAAAAAGTAGAAACCCTAGAAGAAGAAGACAGAGAAAAGGGGCCAGAAAATTTATTTCAAGACATAATAGCTGAAAACTTCCCAAATCTGGGAAAGAAACAGAAATCCAGATTCAGGAGGCATAGAGACCCCACAACAAAATCAACCCAAGGAGGTCCACACCAACACACATAGTGATTAAAATGGCAAAAAGTCATGGTAAAGAGAGAATTTTGCAAGCAGCAGAAGAGAAAACAGTTACATACAAGGGATACCAGCTGATTTTTTTTCAGAAGAAACTTTGCAGAGCAGAAAGCATGATATATTCAAAGTGCTGAAAGAAAAAGACCTGCAACCAAGAATGATCTATTCATCAAGGCTATCATTCAGAATAGGAGAGAGAAAGAAATTCCCAGACAAACAAAAATTTAAAAGAATTCATGACCACTAAAATAGCCTTACAAGAAAGGTTAAAGGGGACTCTGACTGGAAAGGAAAGACTATAAGCAGGAGTAAGAAAAGCAGGAAGCACAAAAGCAGTAAAATTAAATATATCCATAAAAATCCATCAAAGACTCCAAAAAAGGGTGTAAAGTATGACACAATATACCTAAAATGTGGAGGGGAGTAAAATTTCAGTGCTTTTATAGTGGGTTCAAACTTAAGCAACCATCTACTTAATAGAGACTGCAATATGCATAAGATGTTATGTGTAAATCTAATGGTAATCACAAATCAAAAACCAGTAATAGATATGCAAAAAAAAAAAAAATAGAAAGAAATCCAAGTATATCACTAAAGAAAGTCAGCAAATCATGAGCAAAAAGAGCAAGAGAAGAAAGGAACAGGAGGAACTGCTAAAACAAACATGAAACATGCAACAAAATGCCAATTAGTACTACCCATCAATAATTACTTTGAATGGAAATGGACTGTGCTCCAAACAAAAGATACAGGGTGATGGAATGGATAAAAAAGCAAGAACTGTCTATATGCTGCCTACAACAGACTCTTTTCAGATCTAAAGACAGCTGCAGATCGAAAGGGAAGAGATGGAAAAGCATTTATCATGTGAATGAAAATGAAAAGAAAGCCAGGGTAGCAATACTTACATCAGACATAATAGACATTAAAACAACGACTGTAACAAAAGTCAGAGATACTATATAATAATAAAGGGAAAAATCCAACAAGATGTAACAGTTGTAAATATTTATCACCCAACATGGGAGCACCCAAATACAGAAAGCAACTAAAAACAAACATAAAGGAAGTAATCAATAGTAGTACAATAATAGTAGGGGACTTTAAAACCCCATTTGCATCAATGGATAGATCATCCAAATGGAAAAGTGTCAAGGAAAAAGAGGCTTTGAAGAACACATTGGACCAGATGGATCTAACAGATATATTCAGAACATTTCATCCTAAACAGCAGAATACACATTCTTTTCAAGTGCAGATAGAACATTCTCTGGAATAGATCACATATTAAGCCACAAAACAAGTCTCAACAAATTCAGAAAGACTGAAGTCATACCATGCATCTTTTCTGGCCACAACACTGTGTAACTAGAAATCAACCACAAGAAAAAATCAGGAAAGAACACAAATACATGGAGGTTAAATAACATGCTACTAAAAAATGAATGGGTCAACCAAGAAATCAAAGAGGAAATAAAAAAATACACAGAGACAAATGAAAATGAAACACAGTGGTCCAAAATCTTTAGAAGGCAGTAAAGGCTGTTCTAAGAGAGAAGTTTAAAGCAGTACAGACCTACCTCAGGAAGCAAGAAAAATCTCCAACAACCTGAGCTAGAAAAAGAACAAAAACCCAAAATGAATAGAAGGAAGGAAATAATAAAGATTAGAGCAAAATTAAGTGAAATAGAAATAAAAAACAATAGAAAGATGAATGAAACCAGGAACTGGTTCTTTGAAGAAAGCAACAAAATTAATAAATGTTTAGCCAGATTCATGAAAGAGAGAGAGAGGGAGGACTCAAAATCAGAAACGAAAGAGGAAAAATAACAGCTGAAACCATAGAAAGAACAAAGGATTATAAGAGAATATTATAAAAAAATTATATGCCAGCAAACTGGATAACCTAGGAGTAATTTATAAATTCCTAGAAACATATAAACTACCAAAACTGAATCAGGAAGAAATAGATAATTTGAACAGACTGATTACCAGCAGCAAAATTGAATCGGTAATCAAAACCTCCCAACAAACAAAAGTCCAGGATCAGACAGTTTCACAGGTGAATTCTACCAAACATTTAAAGACAAGTTAATACCTCTTCTTCTCAAACTATTCCAAAAAATAGAAGAGGAAGGAAAACGTCCAAATTCATCATATGAGGCGAGCATTACCCTGATACCAAAACCAAATAAAGATATACAAAAAAAGAGAGCTACAGACCAGTATCTTTGATGAACATAGATGCAAAACTCATCAACAACAAAAGACTAGCAAACCAAATCCAACAATACATTAAAAAAAAAAAAAATCATTCACCACGATCAAGTGGGATTTAATCCCAGGATTGCAAGGATGATTCAGTATTCACAGATCAATCAACGTGATACATCACCTCAACAAGAGAGAAGATAAAAATCATAAGATCATTTCAATAGATGCAAATAAAGCATTTGACAAAGTACAACATCCACTCATGGTAAAAACCCCTCAATGAAGTAGTTTTAGAGGGCACATACCTCAACATAATAAAAGCCATATATGAAAACCCACAGCTAACATCATACTCAGTGGTGAAAAACTGAGAGCTTTTCCCCTGAGGTCAGAAACAAGACCAGGATGTCCACTTGCCACTTTTATTCACGAATATTGGAAGGCCTAGCTACCGCAATTAGACAAGAAAATAAAAGGCATCCATATTGGTAAGGAAGAAGTAAAATTTTAAGTGTTTGCAGAAGATATGATATTACACATAGAAAACCCAACAGAGGGGTGCCTTGGTGACTCAGTTGGTTAAGCATCTGCCTTTAGCTCAGGTCATGATTCCAGGGTCCTGAGCTCAAGCCCCACATCAGGCTCCCTGCTTCTCCCTTTCCCTCTGTCTGCTGCTCTGCCTACTTGTGCTCTCTATCTCTCTGTCAAATAAATAAATAAAATCTTAAAAAAAAAAAAAAGAAAGAAAGAAAAGAAAACCCAACAGATTCCACCAGAAACTACTAGAACTGATAAATGAATTCAGTAATGTTGCAGGAGACAAAATCAATATACAGAAATCCATTGCATTTCTATACACTAGTAAGGAAGTAGCAAAGAAATTAAGAAAACGATCCTATTTACAATGGCATAAAAAATGATAGGCTATCTAGGAATAAACTTAACCAAGGAGGTGAAAGACCTGTACTCTGAAAACTATAAAACATTCATGAAAGAAGTTGAAGATGACACAAAGAAATGGAAAGGTATTCTGCGCTCATGGACTGGAAGAAAAAATATTGCTAAAATGTCCATACTACCCAAAGCAATCAGATTTAATGCAATCCCTGTCAAAATACTATCAGCATTTTTCACAGAGCTAGAACAAACAATCCTAAAATTTGCATGAAACCATTAAAAAAACCAAATAGCTAAAGCAGTCTTGAAAAAGAAGAGGTCTCACAATTAAAAAACTGGAGGTATCACAATCCCAGATTACAAGATATACTACAAAGTTGTAGTAATCAAAACAGTGTGGTATTGGCACATAAATCAATGGAACAGAATAGAGCATAGAAATAGTTGATCTTTGACAAAGGAGGCAAGAATATGCAATGAGAAAAGACAGTCTTTTCAACAAATGTTGTTGGGAAAACTAGATAGCTACATGCAAAAGAATGAAACTGGACCACTTTCTTAACACTATAAACAAGAATAAACTCAAAAATGGATTAAGGACCTAAATGTGAGACCTGAAACCAGAAAAATCCTTGAAGAGAACAAAGGCAGTAACTTAATTCGCAGTGGCTGAAGCAACTTCTTTCTAGATAGGTCTCCTGAGGCAAGGCAAAAATAAACTACTGGGAATACATAAATATGCTATTTATATTTATTGGGAGTTAACTACAGGGAATACATAAAAATAAAAAGCTTCTGCACAAAAAAGGAAACAATCAACAAAACTAAAAGGCAACCTACTGAATGGGAGAAGATATTTGCAAATGACATCCAGGAAAGGGTCAGTATCCAAAATGTATAAAGAATTTATACAACTCAACACCAGATACACAAATAATCTAATTAAAAAATGGGCAGAAGACATGAACAGACATTTCTCCAAAGACAGGCAGATGGCCAATAGACACATGAAAAGATGCTCAACATCACTCATCAGTAGGGAAATGCAATCAAAAACACAATGAGATATCACCTCACACCTGTCAGAATGGCTAAAATCAAAAAGACAAGAAACAAAGGTGTTGGCTAGGATGTGAGGAAAAAGGAATGAACACTTGTGCACTGCTGGTGGGAATGCAAATTTGGAGCCACTGTGGGAGGGAGTACGGAGACTTCCCCAAAAATTAAAAATAGAACCACTCTGCTATCTAGTAATTGCACTGCTAGGTATTTACTCAAAGAATATGAAGAGACTAATTTGAAAAGATATATGCATTGTTATATTTATTGCAGCATTATTTATAATAGCCATACTATGGAAACAGTCCAAGTGTCCATCCACAGATGGATGGATAAAGATGTCAGTCCACAGAAGAATGGATGTGTGTGTGTGTGTGTGTGTGTGTGTGTTAAAAATGGCAAGATTTCTTTTATGACTGAGTTATACTCCACTGTGTGTATGTATATGTGATATATATAAAGGCAAAAGAAGACAAATCAGAAAAAGACTCTTTAACTATAGAGAACAAACATGGCTACCAGAGAGGTGAAGGGAATTGTGAGTGCCCTTACTGTGATGAGCACTGAGTAATGTACAGTATTGTTGAATCACTGTATTGTACACCTCAAACTAATATAATACTGTATGTTAGCTATACTAGAATTGAATTTTTTTTTAAGTAAGGTTGAGAAATTAGCTTTTTTGAGTTTTTCCAATTTGCTGTTTTTGGTACATTACTTATTAGTACGTTATTTGCAGAAACTATGAGTTCTCCCTTGAGTTTTTATTATTATTGTGTTTTTCTCTGTTAGCCAAGTGATTTCCTTCACCTGCCCTCTTGTAGTTCTTTTTCTTTTGCCACCTTATCCTCACTAAAGAAGAAAGATGGAAATGGAGACAATATGTTCAGAAAAGAGCATCCAGTTACACAGAAAGAACACTTACAGTAGTATTTCAGTTTTAGTGATTTTCTTGTCCCTTGGCTAGTTTAACTAGCCTGAATAGTAATTGGCAAGATACAGGTAATAACAACTAATCGGTTCTTCTCAGAACCATTGTGAGCCCTGTATTCATAAAGTTCAAAGTTTTATTTCTAATCTTTCCTTTGTAGATTCAATTTCAGTATAAAGCATGTAAAATCATTGTAATGCCTGAAAGTCTGAATTTATTTATATATATAAATATATAATATAAATATATTATATATATTTATTTAATTTTGAGGAGCTTAGTTTGCTAGTAAATGGGGGACATCCTTTGCAGATGGGGAATGACTTTGAATTCAATACTGGGTGGATTAATGGATTTCATCAGTGATGTATCAGATGGACTAAAATTAAGTAAATTTGGTAGATGCAGTTGGTTTAATATAATTGAAAACATACTAGTTAAACCTAAAGTTTACAGACTTCTTGGGGAATGGTCACTGAAGCTTTAATGTTAGTATTTTAAGGTGGTTAAATTCAATGTTCAGCTCTTCTTTGTGTTTTATTGTTGCAGCACCTTAAATTCAAGGAAACAAATCTTGTCATGCTGCAGCAGTTTAATGCCCTAGCTCAACTGCGCCGTGTCGACCAGTTGACAATTGATCCGCAAGGAAATCCAGTTGTCAATTTCACACTCTGGAAATACTATGTACTGTTTAGACTGAGCCATTTTAGTATGCAGAAAATAAACGGAACAGAGGTAAGCTAAATATAAGCTAGCTGTAGAATCAAAATATTCCTTTTTGGGAGAAGTAGTCATAATAATGGTCAGGAAATTCAGTAATCATGAAAGAAGTTTTGAGAGATATTATGGATTTTCCCCAAATCTTGACATTTACAATGTTAAAAAGCTAAAGATCAATCAAAAAACTTCTAAAGCACTATACAGACTTTAAAAATAACAGCCAAATCATGGTGAATAGCAAATGCTTTTACTGTTCCTTGTAAACATTCAGAAAAGTAAACTATTGGTAGGATGACAGTTCAGAAAAAAAAAAAAGAACACCTATGTAGGTACTATGATCTTAGTATTCTTCAAAGTGTTTTGCAAACTGCCAGACACATGAGAAGGATGGGGAAGTAGTATGCAAAGGTCAGCCGATAAAGGTCATGGTAGAGGGAGGAATAAAGTGAGAAAAAAAAAAAAAAAGAATGTATGCAGGGAAAAAAGAATAATTTTAAAAGAAAAGATGAGAAGGAGAAATAAGGAAGAAAGGCAAAAGAAGAGAAAGTAAAAATGAGGAAAAAAGGAAGTAAAACAAGCATATGTAAGTGTCTGGACTGCTTTGTTAATAGTTTGTAACAGCTGCCCGTGGATTACCTGCTCTGTATAACTCAGGGCTGGAATATTATTAGTGAGAGGTTATTTTTCAGATTGATTTTGCTAAGCTTGTCGCAGGAATAATTTTCCTGCTATCCAAAGACCATGTTCTCTAAATACTATTTTGGAAGAAAGGAGAGAAACTATACTTCTTCCTCTCCTGTGGAATTCCTGCACTGAATTTAAATAATCCTCCAAAGAAAGAAGTTCTCTAATATGACTGTTAATATTATTACAGTTATCTCTTAAAATTCAGAAGACCTCCTTATTATAAAATGAGCTATGATCAAATTTGCCAGCATGATGATAATAACAACTGTATTTCCCTGCAGCTGATGCTCTACAAGTACCTCTGGCCTAGCATTCTAAAAATCTAGTAGAGTGTGAAGAGACTGGAGATCTCCGAGTCAGTGTACAAGTGAATTTAGCATCAACGATGGTAGGCTCATGAGTAAAATGTGAGACAAATCTGGAACCTCCAGACTACTCATTTCTCCAGCTAGTTCCCAAGAGATTTGTTTCAGTCTTGTGTACTCTTGTGTATTCTCTTGGTACTTCCCAGAGAGGTTGTGAGTCATTGATCAGACCTAATAATTAGTCCCAAAGTTTTCCAAAGCTACCTTGGTCTGGAAGTAGAATAGTGATTTTGACTATGGGTGAGTATTCTCCTTCATTAATGGCCAAACTGTTGACCCCATTAACCTAAGTAGTATATTTACCCAGACATAGATCACTACTAGAGATGTACTAATTATGATAGAACCTTGAAATAGGAGGAATGGTGCGGTATAATTACATAAATAAAGAAGAATTATAAAGAACCAATATAACTTCTTCTAATTTAAAATATCAATATATCAAATATCAAATATCAATATAACTTCTTCTGATTTAAAATTTCCTAAAATGTCAATGCCCAGAATATTTGACCCTTTATTAACAGTCTAAAATAAAGCTGCTTGTTTCAACCTTGACAATATGTAGTAATATTATACTATATATCTACATCTCTTTGTATATGAGAGAGAATAGTATTGCTTGCCGAAGAATTAAATTTGAATTGTGCGCATCAAGAAGAAAAGATGGAGTAGTGGCCTCCACCGGCCACTAGGTGACTATGTTAGACCAAGTAACTTCATTGTCAGCGGAAGGAAAGATCTGAGCAAACAGCAGCCTCCTTAACTCTGAAGGTCTTAGGAAAAGTGTGAGACTGCACTGAGGCATGTGTGTAAGATGCTTGGGAATTGTGGGTTTATTTTTTGGAGCAGGCCTGTGAAATGTATTACAGCTAGTATTAGTGAAAGATTTTAAGTTCCAACATTTGACTATACCAGGGTTTCTCCACCTCAGCTCTGTTGACATTTGGGGCCAGGTAGTCCTTTGTTGTGGGGGCTGTCCTGTGCAATGAGGTTGTTTAGCAGCACCCCTGGCTTCAACCCACTAGTTTCTAGTAGCTCCCCTCTGCCAGCTGTCATAACCAAAAATGTCTCCAGACATTGTCAGATGTTCCCTAGGGGCCAAAATGGCCCCTGGTTGGGAACAACTGATTATGTAGACAAATGAATAGTATTTAAAATGCAAGGACAAGCAACCACATCTTATATTAAAGAAAATAGCCCCAGATATTAATCTGAGCCCCACTTTCAGCTTTTAATACCTTCTTGGTTAACATGGGGATAAAGCCCTTACAAAGAATACCTGTGACCATTGTTCCTTGTGGAGAGCAAGGTAGACATAATTTTAGAATGAACAGGAGTATCCTTGCTTATCTCATGTTCCATCTCTCAGAAAGGGACAGTGTTATTCTTATAGAAGCAAGGTATGAACAAGATCTTGGCTTACCTTTGACACATTATTACAGTGAATCTATTCCATTGACACTTGAGAATTTTCCCCCTAAATCATTCTACTCCAAGAAACTGTAGGACTTCTGAAAAAAATTCATTAAGAATTTAAGTTGCCTCAAGTATAATTCTCAGGGAACATTGCTTTGAGTCAGAGTGAACTCGTCACCTCGGTCATCCTCCATCACTACAAGCCACATTTGTACATCTTCATTTCAATTAAGTTCAGGAAGAAAGAAATGTCAATAAGAACTCTCTCTTGCAGCCCAGGAGAAGGTACTTCCCCGGACTAAAAGAAAATACTTAGAAATTTCTTTGGAATTGTGTTAATTGTATCAAGCTAGAGACAGTGTCATTTTGACCCCTCTCCGTTGTATCTCTTCAGGTGACACAGAATGATATGATAATGGCTGAAAGGCTCTTTGGAATCCTAGCACATGTTGCATCTTCTGAGTTACCCCAGTACCGTCTGATTTCAATTCTGGGTGATGTCAGGTAATCTTTAATTTCTATCATTTTTATGAAATTTCTGTTGCACTAGAAAAGAGGGATAAATTCCACATACCTCTTAACTGCCACTCGCACATCCCACAAACATTGATCCTAAATTTGTCTTGTGACTTGCCCTCTTCCAAGTGTTGGGGTATAAAGATGAATAAGACAAAATTCTTGCTCTTGTGTGGCTTATAAACTAATAATTTAAAGATATATGTAAGCACTTATAATGTGAATGCTTCAGATTTCAGAGAGGGCTGTAGGAGTGTAGGAGAGACCAACTGCACTTTGGAAGAACGTAAGGGAAAACTTCACAGAGAAGATAACATTTTATCTAGCTCCTCAGAAATGAGGAGTTTTTCAGGTATAGGATATAGGGGAAGGAGATCTGCAAAGGTGCAAAGAATTGTAACAAGTTTAGAGTCATTGGAGCATGGCATAATTGTGACTAGTGAACAGAAATGAAGCTAGAAGATTTTGGTCAGATTTTTGAAGAGTTTTGCAATCCATTCAAAACAAAAGTGAATACTTGGGCTTTGTAATTAGGCACAACAGTCATGTGATTAGACGTACATTCTAGAAAGGCTGCCATTTGAGTAGGCAGAGATGGAAGGACTGGAGACCAATCAAGAGGCACTTGCACCCGAATGTTTGTAGCAGCAATGTCCACAATAGCCAAACTATGGAAAGAGCCTAAATATCCATCAACAGATGAATGCATAAAGAAGATGTGGTATATATATATGATATATATATATATATATATTCTATATATATATATGATGGAATACTATGCAGTCATTAAAAAATGAAATCTTGTCATTGCAATAATGTGAATGGAACTAGAGGGTATTATGCTGAGCGAAATAAGTCAATCAGAGAAAGACAATTATCATATGCTCTCTCTGATAAGAGGAATTGAGAAACAAGATATCTGGAGGATCATAGGGAAGGGAGGGAAAAATGAAACAAGATTTACCCAAAGAGGGAGATAAACCATAAGAGACACTTAATCTCAGGAAACAAACTGAGGGTTGCTGAAGGGGAGGGGGTGGGAGGGATGACGTGGCTGGATAGTGGATGTTGGGGAGGGTATGTGCTATGGTGAGAGAGGAAAAAAAGAAAGCATGGGATGATAATAGAAGAGCAAAGTTGAAGAAGAAACCAAGATTGTTGAATAACATTTTATACTAATAAATTGGGGTGTGACCCCCCCCAAAAAAGAGGCTCATTATAGTCCAGGAGGGAGATTTTGAAGGCATGAACTAAGACAATGAGAGTGGAGAAGAGGATAATTTGAAAAATACTTAGAAGAGTTATACCTGACAGAACACACTGAGAAAATGTGCATGGATAGAAGGACAAAATTTAAGGATGCTATGTCTTTCGTGATTTAGTTATAGATAAGAGAATTCACTCTGGTAGAATAAGTAGGAAATGACTGATATACAAGGGATTCATTGTCTGTAAAATCATCGGAAGGGCCAGGGAAGCAGCCTCATGACTCCCAGAATGATACCACAGAACCAGCCCACCAAGGAAACTGCCAACCTCTGCTCAGGGAGCTAGCTGATCAGGAGAGTGTCATCCCAGTTGCAACCTCCAAGATCATACCACTTTCACTACATGGGGGATCAGGAAGTTCCCCACTCCTGTCCCCAGAACTTGGTTATAGAATTTACAATTATAAATTTGTAATTTGTACCCCCAAAAATGGATATCTGTGTGCTACCTCTACCTCCCAACTGGCTCAGTTCTGATTTCAGATCTTAACCCAAGTGTGTCTGATTGGTAGACTCTAAATCCCATTAAAACCCCTATGGAATCACTTGAGAAAAAAGTACTGAAGGAGGGACTGCTACAAAATGAACAGTGAGTAGAACAAATAAGAAGCATTGAATTCAAAAACTGATGGTGTGGAGCTAAGTAACAATTAGAGGGAAAATGAAACAAGATGAAACCAGAGAGGGAGACAAATCATAAGAGACTCTTGATCTTAGAAAACAAACTGAGGGTTGCTGGAGTGAAGGGGAGTGGGAGGGATGGGATGGCTAGGTGATGGACATTGGGGAGGGTACGTGCTATGGTGAGTGCTGTAAATTGTGTAAGTCTGATAAATCACAGACCTGTACCCCTGAAAAAAATAATACATTATATGTTAATTTTTTAAATATGCTCATAATTAAGGAATTAAAAATTTAAATAATAAAAAATAAAATGTGAATCTATAAACTATATTTATCAAAAATATTAATGCATAAGGAAAAATTTAGTGACCCAAAAATAAAAATCCCAGAAATTCCTAAGGGAAAGGAAGTTAAAATTTCCTAAGTTTCCCCCCCCCTTAGGAGTAATAATAGTTACTAATTAGCACCAAAAGTTAATGAAATAATACATTTTAACTGTATATATTTAAATTTTAAGGGCTACCAGTAGGAAGAAAAGCTAGATGTACAGATTCTAAACCACTAAAAAGAAAAAAGTTCAACAAAAGCCTGGAAGAGAAGAAAAAAGAAAAATAAACATGTTAGTTATAATAAATATTAATGAATGGAAATCTCCTATTAATAGATAGTGGCTATCAGGGTTAAAATTGAGTTACAATTTGTCTTTGAGACATACTCCTGAAGAAAGCAATATATAAAGTTTGAAAATAAAGGCTTGAAACTATATAACAGGGAAATGCCAACAACAGCAACAAACAAATCTGGGAATATTAGTATTAGTGATAATAGAATTGATGACCAAAAGCTACAATCTGCCAAAGAATATGATAATTTTGAAACTTAATGTAACTAAGATCCTAAATATATCAACAAGTACAAGTATACATTGACAAATTCACAGTTATTGTGATAGATATTAATCTAATCAGTAGATCAAATAAACAAAAGAAAATATGGAGGATTTGAATAACACAGTTAATGCATTTTATCAAATAAATGGATTTATAATTTTATTGCCAGACTCTTATTCCCAATTTGAAACAAATTCTACTCAAATACCTATGAAATGTCTACAAAAATTGGACATATATTAAACTCAAAGAAAAACTCCATGGTTCCCAAAAAACATACTTAAACAGATCACTTTCTCTAGTCATATCATAAAATTAGAAAGTAATGAGCCAAAATTTTACCCAGTTGAAATAGGAAACACAAAGAAACAGGAGAACCAGTTTCTCAGAAAACAAAATACAAGTGCCTTTAAACTTAAAAAGAGGTGTTAAACCTCAATCAAAGTCATAGACAAGAAAATGGAGTCAAGAAATTTGTAAAGCTAAAGCAACTTTTAAAGAAATAAAAAAGAATAGTTGACTCGTAAAAGCAAAAATAGACTCTTTATAACAAGTTTCTAAGGAAAATCCAAGAACTCAAGTATTAAACTTTTGTTATAGCTAATCAGAATATATAATAAGGAAACCAGATACTATATTAGCATACAAAAATAATTAGCATTTTTTCATTAAAATAATAAATTCTTGAAAATAGTATTAGAAAAGTATCCCATTTATCGGGACAATAAAAATAATAAAATATCAGGAAATCCATCTGATACAAAGTAACTATGAAGTAAACAGTGAAATTAGGAATTTTAAAAAGGTCTAAAAATGGAAAGATGTACATTGTTAATGAATTCTGAGGCTTAATAAAAATGTCAATTTGTTTTTTTAAGATTTTATTTATTTATTTGACAGAGAAGACAGTGAGAGAGGTAACACAAGAAGGGGGAGTGGGAGAGGGAGAAGCAGGCTTCCCGCGGAGCAGGAAGCCCAATGCAGGGCTTGATCCCAGGACCCTGGGATTATGACCTGAGCTGAGGGCAGACACTTAACAACTGAGCCACCCAACCACCCGCCCCTGAAAATGTCAATTTATTTTAATTAAATCATGTAGTTATTGACTTTCTAATCAACAATCCCAGTATGGTATCTCAGTAAACTGAACAAGATGATTTTTGTATCCTAGGAAGGCATTCATCACCTCAAGTTTATAAAAACATTCTACTATACTTTCTAATAACTTTCCAAGTTTTGTCACTTTTAGCTCACAAAAATTTTAAACTTCTGTATGATAAAAGACATCATAAAGTCAAAAGACATGAACAGAGAGGGAGAATGTATTTGCAACACATTTAACAGATTTAAGAAGTCCTACAAATTTAGTAAGAAAAAGACAATCAACATGAAAGTAAAAGCAAAGGATATAAAGACTTTACACACACACACACAAAGGCCAAATATTGTAAGAAAAGATCCAACTCACTTGTAAAAGAGAAGTAAAAATTAAGTTAAAACTAGATTTCATTTTAGCTAATGGGATCGACTAAAAAATTTAAGAACTAATAATAATAGGGGTTTATTACTATTCAGAGAAATATATACTCTACACTATTGGTGGAAGACTTAATGCAGACTTGTGAAGAAAGTAGTTTAGCAATATCTGCCATATTTTTGAACCCAGAAGTTCTAGTACTAGGAATATAGCCTATTAAATTGCACATACGTGGGCACAAAAAACTTAGGTATAGGCTGTGATTATTTTATTGTTTGTAGTAACCCAACTTCAGAAAGTAATTAAATGCCTAACAACAGGGAAAGTTAAATAAATCATGATACTCCTAAACTATAAATGTAGTATCTATATGATACTATGTACATTACGGTCATTTTAAAACTATAGAAAAATAAGAAAAAGAAAAAAAAAGATTAAAGTAGATTTTCTGTTCTGATCTGAAATGATCCTGAGACAGACAGTTTATTAAATAAAATAAAGTGTAAAAGAGCATTTATATTATGACTTGATGTTATTTTTAAAAGCAACAAAATTAATGTTTATGTATAAATATGGAGACATAGAAAGGAAGCTAAAAAGATGAACACACCTGGTAGGATGTGGATGTTAGTAGTGGTGGTTGAGTGGTTAAAGAGTGGTTTTCAAGTTTTACTCTATATATGTTTGTACAATTTGAAAGTTCTTATTGAGAATGCATTGGACTTCTCCAGTAATGGTGAGTTAGGTTGTTTTGATAATTCCTTGCAATAAAAACAACTAAAAATTTGGATAAAATAAAAAAATGAAAACTCCATAAAAGTACAGAAGTACTAGACCGAGATCTATGGAAAGAACATTGAGAAGTAAGGTGAGCATGTAAACTGTGTTTAACCTAGAGGCATTTTAGGGGAACTTAAATTTTGCTTTTGTTAGCTGCAAAGAGGGAAGGCTATAAATCAAAGCCCAGGACCCCCTCTAAAATATGCATATAAGTTGAGATCTTCCCAAAATTTAGCTAGGATCCCTATGGCTATACCATCAAGGTGGTGTCAGAAATAAACCTCCCTTTCTTCTCACCTGGAATTACCAAGGAAAGTTGTCTTGGTATGAGCAAAAAAGGGGCAAAGTTATTTCTAAGAAGTATAACTGAAAGCCAATCCTCATATAGATTTGCAGCCTGAATTCATAATATGTAGATAGTTTAAACTAATGTCAAAGTTTAAATGTTACTCTCTCTAGATATCTGGGAAAAGCATATGCACCTCCCCTCTGGAGGAAGTTTATTTTCAACCTATCAGAGAATTTCCATAAATAATTTTTAAGGACAGTGTCCAGGACACAATGGAAAAAAAGTAAAAATAACTGAGCATATAAAGAAATAAGTTACTATGTATAAGAACTAGCAGAAAAAACATAGACTATAGAAACAGACCCACAAATACGTTGGATTTTGGCATTATTTCTTAAGAATTATAAAACAACTATGCATAGTATATTTCATGATATAATAGACAAGTTTGAAAATATCTGGCAATAATGAGAAAACTTAAAAAGTGATCCATCAGATCTGGAAGGAAACCCAAGGAAGTTCTGTAAATGAAAAATGAAACGAACACAATCAAAACTTAAGACACTTAACAGCCAATTAGACTTAGTTGAAAAGAGAATCTGTAATTTAGGAAATAGCCTAGAGGGAATTTTGTGGAATGGAGCACAAGAGAAAGGAACATATGGAAAAGCAGTTAAGAAATTTGGAGATAGAATGAGTTGAAAGGTTTAAAATGTGTTTGATTGGAATTTCAAAAAGATAAAATAAAGAAGGTGGGGTAAGTGTAATATTTAAAGATAATGGCAAATAATTTTTTTGAACTCGTGAAATGCAGTAATCTACACATTAGACAAGCTCAACCAGTTACAAATGTATTCATTTAAAAGAAATCTAACCCAAGTCACTTCACAATGAAATAACAGAGCACCAACTATAAAAGTGAAAAATTCTAAAACAACCAGGAAAAAAGCGATTATCTTTAAAGGAGTGCATATCAGCCATTGACTTCACAACAGCAGCAGTGGAAATCAGAAGACAGGATAATAAATGGTATGTTCTGCGTACTGAGGGAAGTTCTTTGCCAATAACCTAGAATTCTATACACAGTAAAAATGTCTTTTAAGGGGGCGCCTGGGTGGCTCAGTGGGTTAAAGCCTCTGCCTTTGGCTCGGGTCATGGTCCCGGAGTCCTGGGATCAAGCCCTGCATCGGGCTCTCTGCTCTGCAGGGAGCCTCCTTCCTCCTCTCTCTCTGCCTGCCTCTCTGCCTACTTGTGATCTCTGTCAAATAAATAAATAAAACATTTTTTAAAAATGTCTTTTAAGAATGAAGATAAAATAGGGGTGCCTGGGCGGCTCAGATGGCTTAGGTCACGATCCCAGGGTCCTGGGATTGAACCCGGAGTCGTGTTCCCTGCTCTGCAGGGAGCTTGCTCCTTGCTCTCCTTCTACTGCTCCCCCTGCTTGTGCTCTCTCACCCTGTTTGTCAAATAAATAAATAAAATCTTAGGGGAAAAAAAAGAAAAGATAAAATAAAGACACTTTAAAACAAAATAATAAAAAACAAAAGCTAAGAGTTTCCCACCAGTATTCCTGCACTAAAAAAAAATTATAATACCTGTAATTAAGCAGAAGGAAAGTGACCCCAAGAAGATGGTCTGAGTTGCAAGAAAACCTAAATAAAGAGCAAGAAGGGGCGCCTGGGTGGCTCAGTCCTTAAGTGTCTGCCTTCAGCTCAGGTCGTGATTCCAGGGTTCTGGGATCGAGCCCTGCATCAGGCTCCCTGCTCGGTGGAAAGCCTGCTTCTCCCTCTCCCACTCTCCCTTCTTGTGTTCCCTCTCTCACTGTCTTCTCTGTCAAATAAATAAAATCTTTTTTTAAAAAAAAGCAAGAAAAATACCAAATTTGTGGGATAAAGCTAAATGAACATTGGCTGTGTAAAGCAACAATAATTATGTGTTGTGGGTTTTAAAATATATAGAATTAACATACACTATAACAGTGTAGTGTAGGAGGTAGATAAAGATATGGTATTCTAGATCCTTGTATTATCTAGGAAGGAGCTATAGTAATTAACCTGAGATGTTAGTAAGTTAAGAGTGCATGTTCTCATTTCTATGGTAACCAAAGAATAAAGAGTGTACAGCTTCTAAACTAATAAGGAGGAAGAGGAGAGAAATGGAAAAGAAGAGAAAGAGAAAAGAAACATAGAACATGTGGGTCAAATTGAAAGAAAAGAAAATGTCAGATTTAACCTAAATATGACTATATCAGCAATTCCAATTGTACCAAAAGTCAGTGGCTTAGAACAAGAGTCATTTTCTTCCCTGAGTCTGCAGGTCCGCTGGAAGGCTGTACCTTCAGCTGGGGTTCTCATGCATCTGCAGCCGCCTCTGGGTTGGGTAGGCAGCTGTGCTGATCTAGCCGGGGCTCTCACTTATTTGGGGGTTGGCCAGCTATAAACTGCTCACAGGCAGCCTTAGGGCAAGTTGTCTTTGCTCCACATGGTCTCTCATGCTCCAGAAATCTGCCAGGGCTTGTTTTCATGGGAGAGGCAGGGTTTAAAGAGAGAAAAACATGCAAGGACTCCTGAGGCCTGGCCTGAGAACTGATACTGTCATGGAGGTAGTCCGCTCAGCTGCAGCATCACATTGTAAAGGGCATGAATTCAAGGGAGCTCATAATTATGACTATCAGTGTTACCAGTGATAAAATGCAAGTGTACTAATTGTTCTGGTTAAAAGCCAAAGATTGTCAGATTGAGTAAAAAAAATGAAGTTCAGTTATACGTTGTTTACAAGGGACACATCTGAACATAAGGTTACATAAAGTTTAAAAGTAAAAAAGTGAGAAAAGGTAACAACATCAATACTAACCAAAATAAAAACAGAATAACCATTGAGGACTAAAAGACTAAGGTTAGAAGCAATACTAGAAATAAAGAGGATCATTTCAAAATGATAATAAGTTCAGTTCATCAGAAATGTTCAGATAAATTTGCTGATTTAATTTGTATGCACCTATTAGCATGGCCTTAAAAACCTGTAAACCAAAAACTGACATTACTACAACCCCCAATTACAGTGGGAAGTTTTACTATATTTTTGAGTAATTTTAAAAGGCTGTAAAATACTAGAACAACATGATTAACATATTTGATTTAATGGACATTCGGAGAACATTGCCCCCAATAACTGTAGAACACATGTTCTTTACAAGCATGCATGGAAATTTGTAAAAATTGACCAAATGCTATCCATAAGGCAATTGCCAACAGATTCCAAAGGATTTACATAGCCCATGTTTTCTGTTCAAAATTCAATTAAACTTTAACTCAATTATTCATTGTTAATCAGGAAATCTGCATATATTTGGAAATCAGAATACACATTTCTAAATAACCTACAGGTTAAAAGACAGTTTTATAATGGAAATTACCTTGAACTGAAATATAACAAAAATACCACATTTCAAAACTTGTGGAATCAAGTTACATGATGCTAAATGAAAACATTTTAGCCTTTGAAATGTATCAGTTAGGGAAGAATAAAGGCTGAAAGTGAATGGAGCTAAACATTTATCTAAAGAAGTTAAGAGTCAGCGCCCGGCTAGCTCAGTCGGTAGAGCACAAGACTCTTAAAGAAATTAGGAAAAGAAAATAAAGAAGTTAGAAAGGAAAAAACAAAATAACCCTGAAGGAAGCTAAAAGAATTAATGACATTAAAAACAGAATAATGAGGGGCACCTAGGTGGCTCAGTCTGACTCTTGGTTTTGGCTCGGGTCATGGGCTCAGGTTCCTGAGATTGAGCCTCACGCTGGACTCCACTCAGTGGGGAGTCTGCTTGAGGATTCTCTCCCCCCTCCCCCACCTCTTTCCCCACTTGCCAACGCACTCTCTCTCTCAAATACATAAATAAATCTTAAGAAAAAATAAAAACAGAATTAATGAAAAATTGATTATTTGAAAAGACACGTAAGTGGTAGAAAAACTACATATGCATTGCTTTGATAATTAAAAAGTCAATAAAGAAAACGCAGGTAAAGATCTGTACGTTACTCACTTCTTTATAAAAGTGAGAAAATGATACAACTAAATATACAAAATAAGGGCCTGATTAGGTAAACTGATTAACATCACAGCTGAATTTTATTCATTCATTAAGTTTTAAAGACATAGAAAAATACTTATTATATATAGCATTGAGTGAAAATAAGTGTACAAAATTGGATGGTTAGTATGATCTTAACTTTTTATAAAAATTCATAGAAAAAGCCTATAAAAGCATGTTGAATGTGAACAATGTTATAGATTTATACAGATTTATGAGCTGTAGATTTATGGGTGATTTTTATTTCTTTCTTTATACTTTTCAGAATGTGTACTTCTTAAAATTTCTAAAATTGCTGTTTTATACTTTTAAATTGGAAAGGGAAAAAATTTGAAAAGAGCTATTCCTCTTCTCTTCCCAGTCTTTAGTTCAGTTTACAGTAAAGTAGTAATACCCCTTCACTTAGAGACACCCTAAGTCTGGTGGAAACCAGAAATCAGCTTTCATGAGAGATGAGTTGCAGTTCTCTGTCTAGGCTTATGGGTATGCCAGTGATGCTCCGAGCACTGTTTATGTTCTTCATAATCAAATGAAGTTTCCAGTTTCATTATTTACCTCCTACTAGGATCTTGCCCCAGTATGCTAACACTTGGAGGTTTTTGTGTTTTGCTTATTTTGGTTTTGCTAAAGTTAAACCAGTATCCCATTCCATTTTCTATCTGAGTGATACTCAGTAGTGAGTAATACTACTGAGCTGCATATTGGAATTACGGACTATTTGTGTGATTTATAAGAGGTAATATATGCTTTACGAAAGATAATGACTTAGAAAGTTTGGCCTACTACATCTTTAATTGGGTTGTTTTGTGCTCTGTGATTATTTAAATTTTATATTGATTTCTTTAAGGTAGAGTTTCTTCATTTTAGAAATGGTTGAGATGTTTATGTTGATGATTGGTAGTTAAGAAACAAAAGAATTTGGGTTGTCTAGCTTAATTAGTAGAAAGATTGGGGTATTGAACTGAGTTCAAATGAATAACTCAAACTCATGAAGCAGACATTCCAAAGCACATATGTTTCCCTTGAAAGTCAACAAAAAATAGACATATTTTAATAAATCTCATTGGTAACTCTCTACATCCCTTGACTGTCTTTCTACAGAAAGAAGCAATTCCGGTATCTGCTAGAAACCAAAGGAAAAAAACCTGGTCTCGTCAATGAAGAAAACAGTGATAGCAAAAGACTTGTAGGAGAAAACACAAACCGAGCTACGCTAAATTATACCACGAGAGACTTTTATAACGAAAGGCTAGAGGTAAAACCACTATCAGTCTTTGGCATCTGGTGCCTGGATGTCTCCCACCTGGCATGGGACTTGGCAGTGGTACATTCCTCCCTTTACTCAGTGAAGATAACTTGTTTGTGTCCTGGAAAGTTAGCCAGCCTTATGTTAGGTACAGCTGAAGACAGTAAGCACCATGGCATTAGGAAGAAGTAGAGTCCATAGTTCCAGTATCTTTATTTCAGCAGAAAAAAAAAATGTTTCAAAGAAATCTGTACCAAAAATTTAGACCAAAGTGGACCAAGGGTTCTGATCTGCCTGAATTAAGACAAGAGATGCAGGCTTGCTGTGAGGACTTAACTGGCCCATGTCAGGTTGTGTCCTTGATGTGCTCACTCACTGCTTTCATTCTCCTACTGCGTTACCTTCTGCGTCCTTAATCATGGGGCATCATTTTAACCTGTTCTGTTTCCACTGTAGCTGCTTAGCCAGAAAAGCTGGAACTAATTCTTTACTTCTTTGTATTCGGAGGCTTATTGGAGGAATACAGTGTTAGGATGCCGCAGGAGCTACAAGAAGAAAAGCATGTAGTGCCTGTCTTGATGGAACTCATAAGAAAGCTGCAGAAATAAATCCTTTAAATAACAATAGAATGCGGGGGCGCCTGGGTGGCTCAGTGGTTTAAGCCGCTGCCTTCGGCTCGGGTCATGATCCCGGGGTCCTGGGATCGAGTCCCGCATCGCGCTCTCTGCTCGGCAGGGAGCCTGCTTCTCTCTCACTCTCTCTGCCTGCCTCTCTGCCTACTTGTGATCTCTCTGTGTCAAATAAATAAAATCTTTAAAAAAAAAAAATAACAATAGAATGCGAAGGTTCTGCAAGAGATTTTGAGGGGACTGAAGGGCAAAAGAGCAAGACAAAGACAGCAGGAAGCGCTCACTGACTGAGCATCCTTAACTGATGTGCAAGGCACCGTGAGTTATATTTTTATATATATATAAAAATATATATATATATTTATATAACTCACACAGGTTTTATATATGTATTTTATATATATGTATATATATGTAGACATATATATATATATATATATATATATATGGCAGTGTAATGGCCGGGCAAGTGGTTTTCAGATGTTTTTAAACAGCCATGGGACTCTTTATTCAAACCACATTGTAGCTGAAACCCAGTATGTCAAAACAAAGCAAAAACAGCAGAGCAGCTGTTGTTGTTGAGGGAAAGGAGGGCTTCAGAGCTTCGTTTGATGGGATTGTCTATTCTTTTCCTTTCTCATCTCACCCCCAATCCTGAAGCATCTCTTCGGAACCAGAGGGGCTCTAAGGATTACAGCTTGAAAAAAACCTTGAAAACACAATGCAATTGATGTTTAATGGCATCCTAAAGGATGTTCAGATTCTGTTTAAATTATTCTAGTACAAAAAGTACTGCTTCATGAGGGAGCTCTTTATCACTGAACAATTCCATTGGTGAAAAAAATTCTTACCCATGTGAAGCTGAAATCTGCTTCCTAATAACTTTTAATTCATGACCCTAGTACTACCTTATGTAGAAAAGAGAATTTGTCTCTTTCTCATGAAAACTCTTCAGATACTTGAAGTCAATACCTTGAAATCCTCCCCGACCCTAACATTCACGCTTTTGCTCAAAAATCATGTGTTAAGCACCTGTCGCACAGATTACTTGGGCTGTAAGAAGTCACAGTCCTTATCCTCACGGATCTCACATCCTAATGAAGGAGACAGACTTATACAGGGATGGTTATAAACCAGTATATAAAGAGAGTATGGGAGCAATATCTTATCCAGGTCAAGGGAGGCTTTCCAGAGAAGAGCTTCCTGACACCAGTCTTAAATGATAAAGTGGAGCTAGATAGAAGGAAAAAGAGAAATAGCACAGTATGAAGAAAAGGCATAGAAGCACAAAAAGACACGGAGAGAGCCAGGAGCTATGAGCAATTCACTCTTCAGAAGCACAGAGATTGGGGTAGATGGTGTTAAAAGAAGGGACGAGAAAGGTAGTAAGAGTGCTATATGAAAGGATTGAATTTAATCTTTGGCTAATATGGACTTCCTGATGTGGCCAAAGGAGGAAAATGAAAGCCAAACTGACAGGATTGTGAGTCTTTGTCGTCTTGAACCAACTCAGTTCCATGAGTCAAAAATCAATACTAATTTATTTTATAAATTAATATGTATAAATTTTATTATAAATTAAAATTATAATAAATTTATTATATTATTTATTATTTATATTTATATTCTTTATCATATTTATATAAAATATGATATATAAATATATCTATAAATATGATATAAAATATAAATATATATTTATATTATATTATAAATATAATTATATTATTTATTTGTTTATATAAAATTAAAATTAAATTTATTATAAAATAAATTTTATTAATTAATACTAAAGACATTTAGAAAAATATCAAAGAGCTGCATGCAAAACAAGAACAATTTCACAGAGAAATCAACCAACTCTAAGGAATAGACAATTCCAGTGATTTTTTAAAATTGTGCAAGAGTATTGCAAAAGAAGAAAACGTTTCCTTTTTTTTTTTTTAAGGCAGATACCATAACATTAAATCTGAAACCTGCCAGCATTGGCACAGAAAAAGAAAAGCCAGACCAAAAACCTAAGGATATTCATGATGCAAAAATATTTTTAAAAAGGAAGAGTATCAAGGAGACCACAGCAGAACACTAAATGAATAACAAAACATTACAGCCAAGTGTAGTTTATTCTAAGAATGCAAGGAAGATTCCTATCAAGAGATTGGTCTAAGTTGAAAAGTTGTGATTATTTCTTTAGACATTGAAAAAAGGATTTCACACAATTCAACATCCCTCCTTAATTTTTTTAAATCAGCAAATAGGATAAATAGAAAATGAAGAGCAAATGTCATGCTTGGTGGGGAAACTCTAGAAACATTAGCATTAATGGTAGGCAGAATTCTGAGTAAGATGTCCTCCCTGATTCCTACACCCTGGTATCCCTCTCTTCGGTGCCGGTAAAACCTGTGAGTTGCTTCTAACCAATGGAATATGGCAAGGGTAAAGGGATTTTGCAGATACAATTCAGGTCTCTAATCAGCTGACTTTGAGTTAATGGAACGGGAGATTATCTTGGATAAACCTGACCAGGTAGTCTAAAAGAGGATTCAGGCTACTGCTGGCCTTGAAGAAGTAAGCCACCGTGTGAGAGGGTGCATGGCCAAGAACTGCAAGAAGCTTCTAGGAGTTGACAGCAGCCCCCTGCTGATGATAGCCAGCAAGAAACTGGGGCTTCAGTTCTACGACTGCGAGGAACTGAGTGCTGTTCAAACAAGCACCGGGTCTGGAAGAGGACCCTAGCTTTAAAAAGAAACAGAGCTTGGCTGACACCTTGACTACAGCCTTGTGACATCCTGAGCCAAGCACCCAGCTAAGCTGTGCCTGGACTCCTGATGCATGGAACCTTGAGATGACAGACACATGTTGTCTTAGGCCACTGAGTTTGAGGTAATATGCTGCACAGCAGTAGAACCCTGATGCTCGCTGAAGTCAGTCTCAAGACAGGGATGTCCAATATCGCCATTATAATGTATTCATACAGACAACGCAAAAAGGCAAGAGGAAGAGATCTGTGGTAACTTGAAAGGAAAGGAGTGAACTTACTACTTGCAGACAATAGCATTGAATCTCTGGAACTCCCAAGATAATTAGTTCAGAAACTATAAAAGCTATAAGAAAATTCAGTAATGGGGTAGAAATCAATAGTTTCCATGTAAGTAAATAACAGAAAGAAGAGAACCAGCTCACAGCAGCAACACCAAAAGATAAAAACACCTAGTAATAACTAACTAGTAAATAGGCATGATTTCTGTGAATTAAGCTTTAAAACTTTAAATGTGCCTTTAATGAGGCACACCAAAGATTTATACAAATGGGAGAACCTACCATGTTTTGGATAAAAAGGATCTAAAGCAAAATGTCAGTTTTCCTTAAGTTAATTTAGAATTTGAATATGATCTCAATGAAAATGCCAAAAATTTTACTGAGGGTTTTTTGAGACTAGTTGATCCTATGGTACATATGGGGAAATAAGCATAAAAACTCTGAAAGAGAAGAATATTGAGAATACTAGTGCTACTAGCTATTACGGTATATTATAAAGTCATATCAGTTAAAATGGGATGACCATAAAGAGAAAGTCTAATGAGATAGACTGGAAAAGTGAACTGTACCTCCAAATACAGAAGAGAATTTCTTAATATGATAAAGAATTATCTCAAGTCACGTGGACTATCCAGTAAATGATTTAGGAATAATTAGGGAACTGAGGGGGGTGGAGCTAGATTCAGACATTATATCTTACATCAGCATAAATTCCTAATGGATTTTAAAGTTTATAATAAAAATATAAAGGTTTTCAAGAAATCTTGGAAAATGTATGTGTGGTGTTGGCATGAAAAAGACCTTCAGGGAGCTAGAATAAGCAAAGACAAAAAAGAAATGAAAAGATGGTTTACAACTAACCTCCCTGAATGATAAAGAACTTTTAGAAATTGGTAAGAAAAGGGGCTGATAACCCAATATAGGCTATGTTTCCTATTTGAAAATAAATTTAAAGTAATATGCCATTTACCTTAACAATAAATACTGTATAACATAAATAACAATAAAATATGTATAAGCCCTCTATGGAGAAAATTATGAAATTTTATTGAAAAACTTGGAAGAAGAACTAAATAGATTGTTTATGTTCAAGGACAGGAACGTTCTACGTAGGAAAGATTCTTCCTAAATCCATCCATGAATATAAGGCAGTTCTAATCAAAATTTGTATTGTAGAAAATTTGTAAAATTTGTATTGTAGAATGTTACCAGCTGATCCAAAAGTTATCTGATAGAGCAAACAACCCAAAATACACTAGAATGAAAGTGGGGAGAACTTGCCTCACCAGATGCCAAGTATTGTAAAGGTGTAGTAATGAAGGCAGTGTAGGAATAGACAAATAGACCTGAGAACAAAATTGAGAGCCAGAAATACATATATCCCATATTATGGGGGATATAGATAGGTGGTATTACAGATTGGTACAGATAATTTAATAAATATACTGAGGAAATTGAATATCAAATCAGAAATACATATTGAACCCTTCACACCATACAACAAAAATTAACTCCAGATTAAATGAAAACCTAAGGATGAAAAGCAAAACTTTAAAGTTCTTATTGAAAAAGTAGGTGAGAATCTTTATGACCTTGATTGAATAGACTGTGATTTTCTAATACCTGAAGGGCACAAACCAGCAGGAAAAAATGTCATAAATTTGACAATCAAGATCATTGTTTTTTAAACAGGAGTAGTTTCAGTGGAGTCATATAAGCAGTGTTTCAAGGTGGTTTGAGCAGTAAATAAGCGATCAAAAAGTCAGGACAGGGAGTGTTGACTCCTGTTTTGAGAAATGTCAAAGGGAGAAGGAATCTGAAGCCACATGATATTTTGGAAGAACACTTGGCCACTGGGAGATCTGGATCTGAGCCCCTGATTCTACCACTTACTTCCTGAAAGACCTCACCCTAGTTCCTTAATCATTCTCTTGACTTACAGTCTAGCTTTCCTTCGTTCAGACCAAGCTTCTCGCCTCTTGAAAAATATTTCAGTCACTGCAGCAGAGAATGCTCAGTCAGTCTCTCTCTTCGGTGCATCCTGAGTGGTTGGGAATTGTAGTGAGTTCCTCACAAATCTGGCTAAGCAGACCCTCTATTATACATATGACACGTATAATTATACGTACAACATGTACAATTCTGTTGCTTGGTGGCTGCTCATCCATGCTTCTGACTCATTTTTAAAAAGATCTAAGATGGATGTAGAGTCAGAGGGCTGAAAGGGACTAATGATTCCAGTCCTGTTCTTAGACAGATGAGGAGAACTGGAGACTCAGATGAACTACTCAGGATCGCTCAGTGAGTTACTGACAGAGCTGCCTCTAGAACTCAGACCTCCTGATTACTGACCTTGGGACTCTTTCCGAGTATATCATGCCCTTTCTGAAGTCTTTCTGACCACAAAGGGCTCCCTCTTTCTGAACACTGATTAGATTTGCTGTCTAAACATCTCACAGCACTTAGTTACTGTTTAATAATTTTTAGTTAGCTTTTCATATGTGTAGGCTATCTCTCCAACGGGACTGCAGGTCCTTCAAAGACTAGGTTAGAGTTTTCTCTGGGTACGTATTAGTAGATGCTGTGTAATCCTGAGCAAGTCTCTTAACTTCTGTTGACCTTAGTTTCCCATTTAGGAGATGGAGATATGGCTTGGACCCCAGTACAAGTACCATTATAGCTAAAATCGCTCCATAACAAATCCTACCTTTGACCTAACTTTTTCCCCCAAACCATCTTCATGACAACAAAGTTTTAGTTCACTGAGATAGATAATATTATACAGAGTTCATCTCCTCAGGATTGAACTTATATAATACTTGCTTTATGAACCCCACAGGGATATTGTGGGATAGGAAAAAAATAAAAATATGAAAGCATTTGAGAATGGAAAAAGCATTATTCAAAGAGCAATAACTCCTTGACGGGTCAGGGCAAGAGAGGTATCTCTAATGTGCTTTTAACAGGATCATTCTGGACAGGCAGAGTGAGTCGTCCTGGCAGATACCTGATGAGTTCAGAGTCTGCTTCACGGAGATGGGAATAATTGGCTTGGAGGAAAGAAGAAATGATGAAGTAAAACTGCTTTACAACAGTTACTGAATTAAGGGTTATTATGGCAGATGCAATTCTGTAGCAACATGTTCATAAAGAAGTAATGGAAGGAGCTACAGCAAGAAATTTTAAAGCACCAAAAATTGCACTATGCCAATTACAAAAAGTTTAATTTATATTATGTATAAATTATTTAGCAAATATACATCCTTTAAAAATTCTTTACATTTTTGTTACTCCTAAATTACTATAAAAATTTTCCAGTCTTACTGCGAGGCTTTTCCTTTTTTTCCAAAAACTCAAAATTGTGGTGCACCTGGGTGGCTCAATCAGGTAAGTGTCAGACTCTTGATTTCAGCTCTGGTCACGATCCTGGGGTTGTGGGATGGAGCCCCACACCGGGCTCATGCTGGAAGTGGTGCCTGCTTAAGATTCTCTCTCCCTCTGCCCCTCCCCCCTCTCTAAACTAAATAAATAACTCAAAATCATGTTTTAAGAAACTCAGCAATGTGTAAAAGAGGCATTCACTAAATATGCTGTGTGCCTTCTATTTGTGTAAATGCATTGCACATTGTAAAATATTGCTCGTTTCAGGTATTGATTGATCTCTGGTGATTCACACTTGTCTGTCTCCCTGGTAGTCCCTGTGTAGCCCAGATTTACTGAGTGTTAAAAGGGAACAGCTCAATGCTGTTCTCATCAACAAGCTAACTTAGTGCAGGTGACTAAGTCCCAGACCATATTTCAGAGTTAAAGAAAGATTCATCGGAGAAGTAGCCAGCTGGAACCATTTGTTATTTATCGCCCATCACAATCTGTACATATTTTTATGCGAGGTCAACTCGTGACCAGTTGTTTTTAGTGCATGAACTAAATCAGGTCAGCCTGTTGACCCCTGAATGGTGAGTGATTATTTAGAGAAATCTTATATGTCATAAGAAAATTTCCAAAATAGGCCTTTGTTAGGGAAACTTAGTGACAATCGGGACTCATCATGAACTTACATTAATTAATCAAGAATCTAAAACATGTTTTGTTGTTTTAAAAAGTGTAAACATTTGGAAAGGGAAGAGAAATAGAAAAAAAGAGGGAAAAAACACTTATGGTCTCACAATCCAAAGGCAATCTTAGTGATACTTCAATATATTGTCTTCCAGTAATTTTCTGTATACTTTTCCTAACTTTTTAATGAAAATTTCAAACATGCAGCAAAGTTGAAAGAATTTTACAGTAAAGGCCCATACACACAATCCTAGATTCTGCTGTTAACATTGTACTATAATGTCCTTGCTTTGCCCCGTATCTACACATTGACCCATCCTCTATCATCAACCCACCTTGTATTTTTTAATTTACTTCAAAGCAATTGCAGACATTAGCATGCTTCTTCCTAAGTAATTCAGCATGTGTATCATTAATCAGAGTTCAGTATTCGATATAGTTTCTTCTTTGGGGGTAAAACTTACGTACAATGATACACAAATCTTAGGTATACAGTTGCTAAGTTTTGACATGTGTATAACCCAGCCTCTGTCAAAATTTTGTTTTGTATTTTTGTTTTCCCATTGACCATTGAATTTTATTTTCCTTGTTATTACAAGTCTTTATAAGTATAATTTTAATGATAATATCTGTTGATTATTTAAATTTAACCCTTTGATTCATCCTGAAATTATTTTGGTATTTTGATTTGAATTGAAGGTTTGAGTAGATTCTTTTCTAAGAAATTAAACCTATTGTGTCATTGACATTTTTTATTTCTTACCTCCTTCATTGATGTGAATTGCTTTCCTATAATTTTTTTTAAAGATTTTATTTATTTATTTGACACAGAGAGAACACAGCAAGGGAGAGAACACAAGCAGGGGGAGTGGGAAAGGGAGAAGCAAGCTTTCTGACTAAGCGGGGAGCCCTATGTGGGGCTCATGACCTGGGATCATGACCTGAGCCAAAGGCATACACTTAACGACTGAGCGACCCAGGCACCCCACTTTCCTATAATTCTGATTGTCTGATCTATTTCATTATTTTTTCCATATATATTATGGCACTTTCCATCATCTTGCCTCAGTACTCCTCACAAGTATGAATAGCCAAAATAAATGTTGAGTTCTTATATTGAACACATGGCTTTGTTTCAGCCTCTAGGGTGAAATTGGGGCCCAGTGCCTGAGTAGCTTTAGGCCCAAAACTTCCCTTGTTGTGTGTGGGACCCAGATTTTTCATTTGCAGACTTCCAGACCAGAAGTTGAGTGGGAGCATTGTTTCTCTCAAGGGCAAGTTCTGGGTCCTAGGCTTATGTATGTTTCCTCTTCCTTCTTGTACACTTTTCCCCAAATTTGTCCAAATGGTCTAGACTAATGAATCAGTATAGTGCTACTACACAATTTCCTAACATACAGACTGAATTCAGATGATGGTATTTCAAGTATGTGTATGGATATTAACTGACCTTATTCCAATTAAGGTTGTCAGTATCAGTGCCCTGATACAGTTACCACTAGAAGCCATAAATCTGTGCATTCATCTGTCTTGTGTGAGCTTGACTCCCTTAACTGAGAAGGGAGAAAGTCTACCAACAGAGAAGCAGTAGTTACAATTCAGGTGATTCCAGAGCTGTCTCACAGAGACAGGAGCGGACTGCGAAGTAAAGAGCTCCTCATTGCTATCTGCACTCACGCAGAGCTTGATCATGTCAAGAGTGTCTAGGGAAGTACTTGTGCTTTGAAGGGTGAGGCTCAGAACAGATGCTTTCATGTTACTCTGGCTCAGCTAAGTGTTCCTTTGTCTCTTGGATTAATTATGATTCAATGCAAAATTTTCCTTTTTTAACAGGAAATAAAGGAAAAAAAGAAATTCTGCAAGATGTATATGGAGGACCTTGTGAAGGAAGCCACGGAAATCAACATGAAAAACGAAGCCCTGCAGAAGCTTTGGCCGCAGATGTTCATTGAGCTTGTTAGGGACGCAGTCATAGAAATCCGCAATAAAAATTCCTACATGAAGCTTTGCCTACAGCAGATAACTGACCAAAAATAGAAATGGCTTTTAGTTACAGTTGATTTTAGCAGTTTTGTGTTTTTGAAGGTTGAAAACAAGTAGGTTAAACATGTTGAAACAACACTATCCTACAAACTAGAAAGCCTAGCATCAAAACACTATTGCCTACCATTCCCGTAGTTAAAGGTTGGAAGGAAGGAAGGAAGAAAGAGGAAAGGAGAGAAAGGTGGATTAGCTTCCTACTTCAGCAGCCAAACAACCTCTGGGAACTAAGCCGTCTTGAGAGCTCGCTGGGCCCTGCGCTTGCACCGCGGTCTCCGGCTCTTGCTTCGCCCGGCGCCCCTGCTCTAGCCCCAAGCACGGAGTGCTGTGCTGGCTCAGGTTTCAGCATGAGTTGCTTCTACCTACTTGCAGCTGAGAATTTCCAATTATTTCCCTTTTTATTTTATGTCATGATTTCCAAGCCAAATACACATTCTTTTTTATGAGTGAAGAATAAACTTATTAATAAATTAGTAAAAAAAAAAAGTGTTGGCCTCCTTCATCTGGTCAGAAGTGTCATATTGTATGTTCCTCTCTAGCTAGGTGGGAGCCCTTCTCTTCACTTAAGTAGGCAGAGGCTCCATCCTTGCAGGGGTGCATCCTTAGGGCACCACACGGGGTCGTGGGGGTCACTGCGGACACAAAATATGAACGTGAGTACGATGGGGGCAGGAAGAAAATGCTTAGTGTGAAGGGCCCCCCAAGTGAGTGTGAAATGCAGTCACAAGTCAGAGAGTCTGCTTCTCTGAGAGGTGTATGTTTGTTAGCTGTTCGGGGGCTCTGTCTTCAGGTAGGCGTGCGTCCCTGTGCCTCGGGAGTATTAGGGATTCATGGGTGAAAGGTTCTCATTTTTCTCATTCCCTTTGAAGATCAAACAGGTAAATACAATGCAGGCAGGGGTTTGTCCTCATTCACGCCGGTGGGGAGAGTGTTTCGAGGCCATTAGCATAGCTGGACATAATACAGCTTCAGTTCAACCACCTCACAGGTCGCTAAATAGGAATTCTCCGACTTGCTCAGATTTTGCAGGGCAGCTCTGGGCAGCAGGACTGCCAGGAGGTGGGACAATGAGAGCGGAAATTGCAGGACACCAAAGTCATACAGAAATGCTTGGAAGGAAGCTAGGCAAGCTGTGCAGTTCTCAGGCGCCCCCCCCCCCCAAAAAAGGAGTGCTCAAGTTTAGATGGTTAATGTTCCGGAATTCCACCTTTTAAGTCCCACTGCCCTGGGTTTGTACCTTCGTGCTTAAGCTAGAGTTTACCAGTCTGAGGGCCATCTGAACCACGCCGGCCTCATGATACAACCTACCTTAAACAGCGTTGTGAGGAGCAAATGAGATGATGCATGTAAAGCGTTTATCACAATGCCTGGCACACAGCGAACACCAGTAAATGAAGCTATTCTTCCAGAAACAGGTTGAACCACAGAACTGGTGCTCCTGGACAGGAAGAACTTTTAGTTTCTTGATGATCCTTAAGCCTTTCGAAATTAAAACATGAACCATCTCTCATCTGGCTGGTAAAGGGTGATTTCTCTCGGGGTTTTCTTGTTTGATACGGAAATGAGATCCCACCTAGAGGGAGACAAAGAAGAGAGGAGAGACAAAGATGTCTTGTTCAAGGGCTTCCAGTAAATAGGAAAAGCCAGAGCCTGTGATCCCTTAGGCATGTGGAAAACTTGCTCACTCGAGTTTTTGCAGGTGAATGATCTCTGGCTTCCTGAATGCTGCCTCCTCTTCCCTAACCCTCCCATCCCTGATGCTAAAAGCATCTATCTGACCCTCATATTCACATGCATTCTTGGCTCTCCCCAGTTATTCTGGGAATTTGAGGAACCGTGGGTCAGCACTCAGTGTCTTGGCAGCAAGCCTGCGGGCACTGCTGGCTCTACCCAGACCTAGTAGTAGGGTTTCTGTCCTGTTCCTGAAACCAAATTGTTTAATGCTCGAGCTCGAGTCCCTTGGTCTCTCATCCCTTTGTACCTCTCTTGCCTGCCCCCACTATCCACAGTAGATGGATTTCTACTTCTTGAATCCTTCTTTTGCCTGGTCCCAAACTCCCAGTGGCTATGTCCTCCCATATAATTCCTATCCCCTCCAGCTCAACTTCTTTCCAAGCCATTTTGCTTGCTGGAGTTCCTAGGTGTAGATAATCCCCAGATGAGAGGACAAGGGGACCTGAATCTACTGGGTGTGGAATCAAGTGAAGGTACAATGTTGTTAGTGGTGATTTTCCAGAACAAGTTGTCCTCTCTACTTGGAGTTTCCCAGGGTCTTTGGGAAAGGAGAAGAGATGCACACCCCACGGTCTGAGAGTATCTGGGTTAGTATGTGCCGAAGGATTGCTTTTTTCCAAAAGGAATCTCATGCAGAAACAGAATATTGTGGTTGCTTCAAAAGCAGAAATGTCCAGTATCCCCCATTTGGGGAGACATTGCCTGCCCCCTCCCATGTCTGGTTCTGCAGTTAAATGGTTAAATGGCTGCCAGATCTGGAGATGGTTGCTAAGTGTGCCATTGGATCTGAGGCTTCTTAACTGTGCTAGTGTCTGAGGATGGTGCTGGTCTCGGCCTCCCCCTTCCTAAGCTTCACTCTACTGAAGGCCTGACAGGTGAGACAGCAAAGCCTTACCCTGCTTCTGGGCTATTCCTGACCAGGGCAGGGAATCCACTGGGATTCATGTTCTCCTCCATTGATTAATAATGGCGATCATAATAACAACTTACACTGATTAATATTTTGTATTACTAAGCCCTTTTCATGCATTATCTCATTTAATTTATCTCATTATCTCATTATCTCATTTAATCTCCCATTTAATGTGAATATATGATACATACACCCATTTAAATGTTTGAACACTGAGGCACAGAGAGATTGACAACCTCAACTAAGGTTATTTTAACCAATAAAAAATAGATAAGACCTGCTTTCAGAGCCACTGCTAGTTTTAAGGATCTCTCATCTGAGCAAAATAAATGAAAGAGTGAAAAGAAAGAGAGGAAAGGAAGAAGAGGGAAAGAATGCAGGGGGGCAGGGAGGACGAAAGAACAAAGGAGAGAAGAACCTGTGTAGTCAGCAAGGCAAAATGCAAAACAGAACCCAGAGAGAGTGCTCAGGAAAATACTAAGTTTAAATCTTGAAGAACAAAGGTTAGTTTTTGTAACCTGCTTTTCTGGGTCAGCTGGGGATGGATGCCATTGCCAAGAAGTTCAGAGCCAAGTTTGAAACGTGATCGTAGCAACTGTGGCTAACCGGTATTGATGGAATATTTGTTTATCTTTGATCCTGATTTTCTACTTATGTTTATGTTTTTCCGGCTCATTGTGTGTGTCTTTTGTTGCAAGCTACCTTGAGTCCTCTGTGGAAAGAGGGTAAGGATATATATCTAAAGTATGCTCAAAGCCCCCAGGAATAAATGACCCCCGTGGTTCTTCGGCAATAGAATAGCTTGCAGTTTCTCTTCGGGAGACAAACTGTTTATCCATCCTTCACACCAATCTCTCTAAGCTTGACTCGGAGAGTTGACTTCTCTTTGTTTATCTTGAAATATTTCAACATGCAGAAATGCATGTAGAGTAGTAGTATCTCAAATAAATACCCTGTATCTACCACCAATCATAACAGATATTAATATTTTTCCACACTTGCTTCAGATTTTAAAAAATAAGACATTGGAAGTGAAGACGGAGCCTCTGGCGACTTCGTGCCTTCCCTAGAGGTAACCACTATTCTGAACTTGAACCTCCTTATTCATTCGTGTTTTCATACCATCTGTATTTATGCATTTATGCATGGGGAGTTTATTGAGTAGATTTTTAAATATTTTCAAATTTTAGAGAAATAGTATCATGCAGTATGTATTTTTCTGTGCCTCCTTTTTTCCCACTCAGTTTGGGAAACTAGGGAGTAGCCGTCGGAGCCCTACTCAGAAACATAACTGATGGGAGTAATCCTATGTTTTGTTTGTTCTACTGCTGTTTGATATTCAGTTGTATGACCAATATGGAATTTATGCCTCCATTTTCCTATTGGGGAGTATTGAGTGATTTCTAGTTTATAACTATTACACACTGCCTTGACTATACTTAAATATATATGTTTTGAATATGCTTTGACTATACACATGAGTTTGGGAGGTACATAATTACTAGTGGACTCTCTGGGTCGGAGGCACACACTCAACAGTGTTGAATACTGTCAAACTGCTCTCTGAAGTGATTTGTATCAGTTCATATTCCCATGGCAGAGAATGCAAGTTCCAGTAGTTCCACATCCACAATGACAATTAGGTTTTCACATCTGCAATCTGATATATTACGTAAAAGATGTATGTCCTTGAGGGTGACCATTATGCCCAGCACGATCTCATTCAAGGGCTTTTTTAAAAGATGAAATGTATGTACGATGAAATTCACTTGCGAGTTTAATTTGATTAATTTTGAACATTAATTAACATCCCAAATAAGATACAAAACATCTTAATCATATCAGAAAAATTCTTCTAGTTAATGCTTGTCCTCACCACTCAAGCAACTATTTTTCGTTGATTAATTTTGTCTATTATAGAACTTCAATAAATGCAACAATATAGCACTTACTTTTTTGTAGTGGGCTGTGTTTACCCAACACAGTGTTTTTGAGAATAACTGGTATAGTTTCATGCATCCATAATTGGTTATTTTTTATTCCATAGTATGAAGATACCACAACATGTTTATCCATTTTATTGTGTTGTTTCTAACTTACGGCTGTTATGAATAAAGACATTTTTTTATACAAGTCTTTTTGTTCAGTGGACCTGAACATTTTTAAGATTAACTTTATGAGGAATTGCTATACATTTTAATAAAAGAGTTGTATAATTTTATATTCTCTCTAGCAATGCATAGAGAGTTCCAACCACTCCACAGATTTGCTAACATTTGTTATTATAGGGTTTTTTGTTTTGTTTTGTTTTGTTAGCTATTCTAGTGTGGCTTTTTCAGCCATCTTTACTTTATTTTATTTTATTTTATTTTATTTTATTTTATTTTATTTTTCCGGGTGTCTACTGCTGTTAATCACATTTGTGTATGCTTTTTGGTCATTTATTTATCTTCTCTTGTGAAGTAAATGTTCAGGTCTGGTACCCCTTTTTAAAATTTGAGTTATTGGGGTGCCTGCGTGGCTCAGTGGGTTAAAGCCTCTGCCTTCGGCTCAGGTCATGATCCCAGGATCCTGGGATCGAGCCCCACATCAGGCTCTCTGCTCAGCACGGAGCCTGCTTCCCCCCCTCTCTCTGCCTGCCTCTCTGCCTGCTTGTCATCTCTGTCAAATAAATAAATAAAATCTTTAAAAGAAATAAAATAAAATAAAATTTGAGTTATTGGGCACCTGGCTGGCTCAGTGGGTTAAGCCTCTGCCTTCAGCTCAGGTCATGATCCCAGGGTCCTGGGATCGAGCCCCTCATCGCTCCCTGCTCAGCAAGGAGTCTGCTTCTCCCTCTCCTTCTTGAATTAATTTTTGTGAATGCTGTGAAGCAGTGGTCAAACTTCATTTTCTTTTCCATATGAGAACCCAGTTTCAACACAATCTGGGGCAGAGTGCCTTTCCTCCATTCAATTGCCTTGGCAATTGTTTTTGAGAATCAGCTGACCTGCATACGTGTGAGTCTCTTTCTAAACTTATATTATTTTCCATTTTTCTTTTTTTTTTTTAAATTTATTTGACAGATAGCACAGGTAGGGGGAGCAGCAGGCAGAGGGAGAGGGAGGGGCAGACTCCTTGCTGAGCAGGGAGCCTGATGTGGGACTCTATCCCAGGACCCTGAGATCATGACCTGAGCTAAAGGCAGCCACTTAACTGACTGAGCCATCCAGGGACCCCTTTGTCCATTTTTCTATTCTTACATGAATACCACACTGTCATGATTACTGAATTTCCCTAGTAAGTCTTGAAATTAGGTAACATAACTTCTTAAACTTTGGTCCTTTTACAAAATTCTTTTAGCTAGTCTAGCCCATTGCATTGCCATATAAATTTAAGAATCAGTTTGCCAATTTCTACAAAGAAAACAACTTTGGGGTTGATTATTGGGATTGTATTGAATCAATAAATGAATTGGGGCGGTGAACATCTTAATACTATTGAATCTTCCAATTCATAAATGTGAGATGTATCTTCATTTATTTAGATCATTTTTTTCTAGCAAAAGTTCGTGGGTTTCAATTTAAATTTTATTCTGAAATAAATTTATTCCAAAGAATTTCATTTTTTTTACATCTTAAAGGTATTTTAAAGTCTCATTTCTAATTTTTTTGCTAATACATAGTAATACAATGTATTTTTATTTACAGTTGATCCTCATTATTTGCAGATGCTGTATTTGCAAATTCATCTCCTTGCTAAAGTTTTTTTGTAACCCCCAAATCAACACTCATAGTGTTATCATGTTCATTCACAGACATGAGCAGAGTAGTGAAAACTTTGAACCATTCTACATGAGCACATGTTTCCAGCTGAGGTCAAGGAAGACAACATTTTCTTTTCCGGTTGTGGTAACATAAACGAGTGTCCTTTTCATGGTGTATTTAGTGTCACCTTTGTTACATCATTATGTTTTTTGAGGGTGATTTTCTTATTTAAAATACCCCCGAAGGACAGTGCTGAACTGCTTCTTCATGTTTCTAAGCACAAGAAGGTTGTGATGTGCCTTACAAGGAAAACACGTGCATTAGATAAGCTTCTTTCAGGCTCAAACCCAGGACCCCGGAATCACGACCTGAGCTGAAGACAGACGCTTAACAACTTGAGCCACCCAGGTGCCCCAACAGAACAATATCCTTCAGTAGATTTTATTTGCTCGTATTTGTTTAAAGGTATTTGTGTCTACGTTTATTAAAGGTATTGGTCTGTAATATTTTTTCTGTTGCATCCTTTTCAGGTTTCGATATTAAGTTTAAGCCAGTCTCATAAAACAAGTGGGAAAGTGTTCCCCCTACTCTATTTTCTGAAAGGAAGGAAGAACCATATCCTTTGAAATATATTATAAATTTCCTTGTGATTTATTCTTTGACTCCAAGGTTATTGAAGTGCGTTGCTAAATTCGTATTGGGCCCCATTATGTGAGTATACACCTTTCCGTGTCCTGTTAGTATGTGTGTAACGTCACCAGTGTCAACATCTGAACCAAAGTCTGGCTCCGTCTTATTTCTGAAACGTGACTATAACGTCTGTTTATATCAACTTAGGTCAAACTTCTTAAGCATGTTGTTCAAATCATCTATCTTTTTCTTTTTTCCCTAACCTTGGACTATCAATTATTGAAAGATTCAAAAGGTCCCACTAAGATTGTGGTTTTGTCTATTTCTCTTTGTGTTCTAATATTTTTTTTTGCTAGATGCATCTAAGGGCATGTTTTTAGGTGCACACAAATTAAAAATGGATACATCTTACTGGTGAGATGATGTTTTTGACATTATGAGGTAACTCTCTTTCATATCTAGAGAAAATTTTTTGACTCGAAGTCCCTTTTGTTCAATATTAGCTTTCTTTTTATTAAGATTTGAATGAGATTTTTTATGCTTTAATTTCAACCTCTCTATATCCTTATGTTTTAGGTGGTGTGTTACTTTTAAACAGCATATAATTTATATTTCTATCCAACCCAACAATCTATCCTCTTAATTTTTTTTTTAAATTTCATTTACTTCTTTGCCAAAGAGAGAGAGAGAGAGCACAAGCAGGGAGAGCGGCAGGCAGAGGGAGAAGCAGGCTCCTTGATGTGGGACTTGATCCCAGGCCTCCAAGATCATGACCTGAGCCGAAGGCAGACGCTTAACAGACGAAGCAACCCAGGTCTCCCCAATCTAGCCTTTTAAAAGGTCAGTTTTGCTCATTTACATTTGCTATTATTACAAAGCTAGCTTAGTTTAAATTAACCACTTCACTTTGTACTTTTACTTATTTCACCTATTCCATGTTTTGTGATTTTTTTTTCCTTTTCAGTTGCTTCCCTTTGAATTAGTGGGCATTTTTTTTTTAAGGTTTTATTTTTTTGACAGAGAGAGAACACAAGCAGGGGAAGCAGCAAGCAGAGGGAGAGGGAGAAGTAGGCTCCCCACTGAGCAGGGAGCGCAATGTGGGGCTCGATCCCAGGATCCTGGGATCATGACCTGAGCCAAAGGCAGCCGCCCAACTGACTGAGCCACCCAGGTGTAGTGGGCATTTTTTAACCATACATTTTCCCTGTAGGATTTAGAAGTTATACACTCTGTTTCTATTTTTTTAAATGATTTCCACAGAACTACAACATATATAATATAAACATATTTGATATTTACATAATAGATAATGAGCTGAGAGCCAGGCATAAAAATACCATCGGTTCAATAATCCTATATAGACTTACTAAAGTACACACTTAATATTCGCACTTTTATTTTTCATCTCTTCACGTCAAATCATTTTACCTGATTCCCTTTGCCAGCATATTCATTTTCTTATCCTACATATGCAAGGGAATCATCTCACTGTTTAATTTGTTATTTGTATTAATTTAGTATGTTCATCCTTATTCTTGACCTTCAATAAACCATTTTGTGATTTGAAGCTAGACACATCATAACAGAAATAACAAATATGCAAATTGAGGAAACTCACCCTTGGATAAGTATTTACTAGGTATTTATGAGTATACGCTAGGCTGTGCTGTGGCTAGGGATATAAAAGTAAGCGATAATAGATGCAGCCTCATAAAATTTGTAGTCAAGTGGACAATAGAGCATGAATGCTAAGAAGCTACATTAGCTTAGAGGAATTATCCTGACTCATTCTGAGCAGAAGACAACTGATTGGAACATAGATGATCTTTAAGAATATAAAAATGAGAACATTTCTATTCATCTGTGAAAATAATGTTTTATGTTCCAAATTTGTGGAATATATATAAAGACAAGTCTTGGGACACCTGGGTGGCTCAGTCAGTTAAGCCACTGCCTTCGGCTCAGGTCATGATCCCAGGGTCCTGGGATCGAGTCTCACATCAGGCTCCTTGCTCGGCAGGGAGCCTGCTTCTCTCTCTGCCTCTGCCTACCACTCTGCCTGCTTGTGCTCTCTCTCTCTGACAAATAAATAAATAAATAAAATCTTTTTTAAAAACCCCCCAAAATAAACAAACAAACAAAAACAAGTCTTAAAGTATTTTGACCTCTTTGATACTACCAAACTATCTGTAGGCCACTCCCTGATGCAGGGATCTAACAGTGGTCTAGAGGAAATGTTTTAAGAAATAAACATGTAGTTGTGTTTCTTTAAATTTTCCTTTCCAGCAGAGTTCTGGCTGGTGGGATTTACTTCATTTCCTTGCTCCAGGATGGGCCTGATTGGCATAAATTGGTTAATGGAGTTACGTGCCTCTTGCTACAATCATTATGTACTGAGTAAGGCCTAAGCCCATCAACATACGGAATCTTTCTAGCATCAGTAACTGGCTTAGGTAGGACCAATTGGAGAGAAGCGCCCTGGTGGTTTTGTTTTGTTGATTTATTGGTTTGGAATGGTTGGAAACAAGACAGCTCTCTCTCTTCCGCTCTGAATACAAGATGTACGAATGTGAAGCCTGGAGCTTCTGCGACAATTTAATACCATGACAGAAACCAGCCACACCCAGAAGGGGAAAGCTCACACACTGAAGAGAAATGGAAAAGGAGTCCTGTTCAGACCATGTTTGAAGGTTTCTCTACTCTTGAACTTTTTCTCTGTTGAGTGGCCTGAGCCAGGAGGATGCAAAGGAATCTGAAATCTGGAGTAATCTGAAGGTTTATTCACTCATGTGTCTGGTGGTTGATGCTAGCTACTGACCAGGACATCCACTGGGTGTTACACGGATACCCACATATGCCCTCTTCAAGTGGCTGACGGCTTCCTCATAGCAGGGGGCTGGTTCCAAGAGCGAGTGCCCCACATTCTATCAACTTTTCTGATTTTGTTTTAGAAGCCACATAGCATTACTTTCAGATCTGCGATCACACAGATTCAGCTCTGGACAAGGGGAGTATCAAAGTCATATTATCTGAGAAGCACGTAGAATGGGAAATCATGTTGCAGCCGTTTTGAAAACTATCATTTGCCACACAAACCATGCTGCTAGACTCTAAGGACTTGGACATTTTGTCACATTTCCTTCTACCTTTACATTTAGCCTACCTGGCTAAACCACACTCAGCCTCCTCTGGGTGAGGCGTCCCTATCAACATGCACACAGCAGCCCGTATATATGTAATAGGGGTGACTTATCACATGCCTGCCTATGTCCTCCACCAGTCTGAGAGTCTCCTGGCCATGTTCGTCTTCATGTCTTCATTGCTGTGTCTCCAGCATATATAGCAAAATATGTAGATGAGTAATAAATCTTTATCTAGGGCTTTGTGTAGGAAACCAGTTTCATTTAACTTGGATCCCCATTTTAGCAACAGCCCCGTGCTTCTGACTTTTCATATCCTTACATCCTGCAATTTGGAGCAATTTGTGCTGACACGTCTATGCACCGTCCAGATGCGAATTTCAAACTTTTATAAACCAGGCAGCGGAGCACATTCTGAGCTACCTCATGGTGGCTTTGCTTGGCAGCTCACTGTTCGGTCTTATAAGCATCACCCTGTGTGCACAGCAGAGTGAGTGGAAAAAGGAAAAGTACGTAACTCTAATACTAGTGATAAGAAGTGAAACCCCACGGCTACTGTGACAGAGGCAAGATGGAAACCATTAAGCATGATGAAAATGCTGTAAAGAACGAGGAAAGGACAACATGTAAAGAACAAATTTACATACAAATTTACATACAAATGCTGAAATGCTGAAAGAGATCTTCAACACTGCAGATTACATCCAGTAGCTGAATTTACAAAACCTATTGCTCTGAGATGGTCAAAAGTTGCCCATGATGACGCTGTAGCAAACGTGAGGACTCGATGACCAGTGCCAGAAGAGTCAGGCAAAACTGAGAATGGAAATACGGCACCAATCCCATAGAGCTTAGTTCTCCATTGGAGTTCGACTAAAACCACTCAAATTCTGCTGGGTTTTTTCCTTCCTGGCAGTGATCTGTGGCTTCTATCTACAATCTAGGAAAGAAGTTGTATGAGCGAGTTTCTCTCTCCACCTTTCTGTTTTCTCCTGTCCTTTTTCCCCCTTGCTGTCTCCACATTTCTCCCTACGTCTCCTATCTTCCTGTGAATCCTTTCTCAAAATCAATCATGTTCTTCAGATCTATCTTCTCTCCCTCCATTTTTCGCCTTTTATTTTTTGTCCTGAATATTTCTGTTATGCCCTCGCTTTTTCCTGCTCCTCCCCTCTCAGTGTTCTCTCTCCTCCCACACTTCTCGTGACTAAGAAACATCTCCCTTCCTCTCATTGCATTAATCTTTGTGTCTTTCTTGCTTGTTTCTGAATGTCTCTAGCCACTGACTGTCTTTCTATCTCAGTCTTTCCAAACTTCTGTGGCTATTTTTCTAAATATTTTATTTTTTTATTCGGGCGCCTGGATGGCTCAGTGGGTTAAGCCTCTGCCTTTGGCTCAGGTCATGATCCCAGGGTCCTGAGATCGAGCCGCACGGGCTCTCTGCTCAGCGGGGAGCCTGCTTCCCCCCACCCCCACCCGTCTCTCTGCCTGCTTGTGATCTGTCTGTCAAATAAATAAATAAAATCTTCTTAAAAAATAAATAAATAAATATTTTTTTCTTATGCTCAGTTAGCCAGCCTATAGTACATCATTAGTTTTGGATGTAGTGTTCAATGATTCATCTGTGGCTGTTTTTAACTGTGGCTGTTGTTAACTGTGGCTGTTGATCTTAATCTCTAGGAAGTTATTCTCAGGAGTACTATGTGCCAAGGGAAAGGAAAGAGTCTGACAAGTAATGGAAAGAGAGTAGAGACTTGTTACATCCAGTTTGTCTCCTACTAGACTGTGAATTTCTCGAGGTAAGGACTGTACTTGGACTGTATTAGATATATATCTACTTAATGAACTGGCTGTTGTTACCAGGCAAAATCTTAGTATCAAGAGATACTATTACTATAAGAAGAGAAAAGCATGGAAACCATGGTTTATTTTTAAAGTCACATTTTCCCGTGCAAATGGCTGAACAGTAGTGGTGGAACTTTTGCTCATCTTTTTTTTTTTTTTTTAATTTATTTATTTGACAGATAGAGATCACAAGCAAGGAGAGAGGCAGGCAGAGAGAGAGGAAGGGAAGCAGGCTCCCCACTGAGCAGAGAGCCCCATGTGGGGCTCGATCCCAGGACCCTGGGATCATGACCCGAGCCGAAGGCAGAGGCCTTAACTCACTGAGCCACCCAGGCGCCCCTTTGCTCATCTTTTATATGCATCCTGCCACAGCTACTACTTTAATCTGCTGTCAAGTAAAAGCAAGCAGGGCTTGTGTTGGAAAGGCGAGGCAGTGCAGAGATCAAAAGGAACCTGGAATACCCTGTTGTCCCCAGAAAGCAAGAATCCTATCTTTAAAAATGTAAGGGGCAATATCAAAAGGCCAAAGGACCCATATTTAAGGGCTTCTATTGACCAAGTTGTAACAATTTGAGCACAAAACAGTATTATTATTATTATGGTTACCTGGAGCCAGTTGGGTCTATGAAAGAACATGGACTCATAAGTATTCTCAAAAGAGAAAAGTTAATAGGATGAGTACAAAAATACTGTTGTAATGCAAAAAATGGATAACCAGTTATGGACTTGCTTCTTGTTAGTGGATTTTAACAAATGGTTATTTGTTTATATATGGATAGTGTATTTCTCCCACTAAAGTACTATTTTTTATAAAAATATACAAATATTTATCATATATTTATTTCCGAGGGAAAAAATAAAATTATGGGACTAAGTAAGCCAATAATATACAGAAAAAACAGTAACTCTAGCAAGAAAAAAGAGGACTGGTTTGGCTGGCACTAGGATTAACATATAATAATTTAGGTGGAAAGAAGGTCTAACACTTAATCAGGATCAGTGATCACACAAAATTACCAAGTAGGAGGAAGTTTTAACGGGGTCTTCTGAAAAGATGAATTAGTCAAACATCCCCCAAAAGAAGAATATACTACCCAGACCCAATGCCCAATGCCTTATCTCACAGGAAATGAAACCACTAGATGGCCCTATTCATTTTAATAAAACAGCAATAAGGAATACATGATTTTTTTTTTAAAGGTAACAAACCAAGTCGATATATCATAACTGATAGGACATGGGGTTTTGTAAATCTGGCAAAGCGAGACTTAAAAGCACATCATTGCCTGAAAGACAGCAGGTTGTAAAAATAAATAAATAAAGCCCCCATGGAAGTGTGACTTTAAAAATCATATTGTGGTGACACCGGAAGTTAACACAGCCTGACAAGGAATCCTGTGCCCAGACCCACACTGGATCAGCCAGTAACCCAGATCCTGCTGCCTTGGCCGAGCCGAGCAAGTGTACTTTTTCTTTCAGGTCTAGTAATATTACTCCACCCCTGGGAAGAAATAAAAATATATTACTGAAACTCTAGGAAGATATTAAAATAAGTATACTAATATCCCCTAGGAAGGTATAAAACAAGCACATAAATTATCAAAGAAATGAATAAGTCCATTGTTCTGAGGATTTAGAATACAGTCAAGGGTAAGTATAATAATAAGCTTTGTAGTCACTGCCTTTGTGAAAGTTTTATGATATTTGAAGTGTTCAAGAAGTCAGCCACAGTAAACACGTAATCGCATTTGAAATGATTTAAGAGAATTTAATCAAATGTAGCTTACATTTTCAAGATAATTTGTTTTTTAAATAGTTGTTTATTAGGTAGATGGGTTCAATAATTTGAGCATTATACAGAAGACAAGTATCCAGTTCCTGACAGGAAAATTAAAAAAACCTGGGCTGTGAGGTCCCTTCCCCCCGAATCATCCCAGAGGAAATTAGAGACAGGGATCGAAAACATTTGTTACATGTTAGAATCACCCAGGGAGCTTTAAATCCTATTGACAATCTGGGAGCCTCCTCGGACCAGCTGGATCAGAATCTCCAGAAATAGAACCTGGGCACTAGCATTTCTAAAACACTCTTTAGGTCCAACTAATAGGTAGTCCAAGCTGAGAAAGTGACAGAGGAGGGGAGAAGGCAGAGTCTGTGGAACTAACATAAAACTTCAAGGAGGCCTTAAGGAGACCGAAGACAGTTGCGAGCTAGTGCAGAAGCTCATGGCAGTATGGGACGGGGACAAAGGGGTGCACGTAGGTGCAGCTACCCAGGGCAAATGTTGTTGTTCCCTTCCATTTCTTGGGAAGGTGCTTTTCTGGCTCTATCACTTCCTTGGAATGGGAATTCACAAGAGCAGCCCAGATGTCAGGTGTGTGTGTACGGGGGTGAGGGGGGAATGGAAGTGTTGGGGGGTGCGGGGAGAGTATCGGGGCAGCTTCAGGACCCTACCAGGCTGAGAATCTGGTGAGAACATCTGACTAACTGCATTAGGTGTTTGCTTCCTCATTCCCTTTCTCTCCATCCCCTCAATGACAGTACACTGCAACCTAAGATAACCTGCTTTTTCCCAAGAATTTAAGGGAGATTGAATGGAGGCAGTGCCTGGTGAAGGGATGGAAACGGTGCTAGTCTGGTGGTACTCTCATTCCTAGAGACGTTTCCCAGCCTCCTCCATTAAGAGAGAGTCCTAAGGGCTGATATCACACAGGCTGTGTTCTCTGACCACAACACAATTATGTTAGAAACAAATTACAGAAGAATAATTATTGAACGATAATTCTCCACGGGTCTCTTATGGTTCTGTGTGTTCCCCAAGTAGAGACATTGTCAGCTTTTGTTATGGACTAGATTCTCAAGGATGTTCGTTTATAGGCAAATAGCCTTGGAAAATGAAGATTAGTCTCTCCCTCTTCTGTACGGGGTGGGTTTGTTTGCTGCCCGGTAAAGTAAAGACAGTGCGTCCTTCTGGGGCACAGGTTGGGTGGGTTGACTTATACCCCTTATAAAAGATCAGAGTTTCCTAATCTCAAGGCCCCTCAACTGTGCAGGTACAGGTCCTCCTGGACCCACACAGGCATCGCTCTGATGGATGCGGGAGGCAAGGTGAATCAATGAGAAAAGGAAGTGATTGTGTCCTTCGCTTCTGATCTAGGAGGCTCATGTCTTCTGCCGGTACTTTTGAAACTGTGACTGGCTACCTTGTTAGCTTACAAATAGGGTAAAATACAAGACCCTTCATGGTCTTTGCTAATACCTTTTAAAAATCCCCAGAGTCTGCATATGAAATAGTGTACAATTAAATAATTACATTGAAAAGGAACTCATGAAGATATTACAGAAAACAAAATAAACTGAAAGTATTTTAAATCAAATTATGGACATAGCTAAAGCAGGATTTAGAAGAAAATTTATACACTGAAATAAATGTATCAGGAATCAAGAAAGACTGAAAACAAGGGCACCAGGGTGGCTCAGTCAGTTAAGCGTCTACCTTCGGCTCAGGTCATGATCCCAGGGTCCTGGGACTGAAGCCCCGCATGGGGCTCCCTGCTCAGTGGGAAGCCTGCTTCTCCCTCTCCCACTCCCTCTGCTTGAGTTCCCTCTCTCGCTCTCTGTCTCTCTCTGTCAAATAAATAAATAAAATCTTAAAAAAAAATTGAAAACTAGTGAGGTAATACTTTAATTCGAGAAGAAGGTAAAAGAAAATTAGAGTAAAACTAAAGAAATCAGAAGGAATTATTAAAGGCAGAAGTCAAAGTAAACAACAAGAAAAACAGTACTACTGCAATATATAATAATAATAACACAATGGAGATCAACAAAATTAAAAGCTGGGTTTTTTTTTTTTTTAAAAGATAAGGAGGATAGACTTCTGGAAAGACTGGTCGAAAACAAGGAGAGATCATATAAAAGAAACAAAATGCAAAATGATAAAAAGGAAATAACTACAGATGCATAAGAAATTTTAAAATAATAAAATATTATGAACAACCATAGTGTCACTAACGTATTTGAAATTGTAGACAAAATTGATTTTGTTCTATAGGATGGCTTATAAATCCATTCACAAGAAGAGCTTGGGCACTGACTCATCACAATGGATACCTACCCATCAGAAAGGAGGTGCCACGAAGCGCACTGGTGTGTCCCGGCCAAGTAACACCTCCGTATTTCTGAGATAAAAATAAAACGGCCAATTGGAGAAATGTAAACATCAAACAGCCCAGTAAGTATTAAGGAAGTGAAATAGTAATCAAAGCCTTCCTCTTTCAAAAAAGCTGCAGCCCAGAAAGTTTTCTAGATGAAAGCATTACAGACTTGTAAGGGACAGATTAACTCCCTATCTCACGTAGTCTCAATGGGATCAAAATTCATTGGTTTTTGTAGAGGGACAAAAACATCTTGGATATCAAAAAAGAGTTTGTGGTCCTCTAAAGAGTCAGAGTGCAGATATACAGGGTGTCTGCGGTATTCAAATTTCATGGTGGGGAATTAGAAAAAAAAAAATCTAAAAAGGCTCCAGGAGGAGTGGGAGGTTATAATGAAAAAAAAAAAAAAAGTTGAGACACACTCCTTAATTTTCTTCAAGAAAATAGAAAAAGAGCGAAAGCTTTTCAGATCATTTTAACATTTTAAGAGGCTCATGTAACTGAATCCAAAACTGTATGTGTAGACAGCTATCCCCTGCTTTTTGAAAGTTCATGTTACATCACTTCACTTTTATGAAAGATCTGCATTAGTGCCTGTTTCGCTAATGGAAAAAATCCGAAGAGAATTTTCACTTTTACCGCCCCCCCACAAAAAAGGAAGTAAAAATAGCATTTAGGGCTGGTTCTGCAGCAGCAGTCCACACCCAAGGAGCAGCGAGGGTGGCCCCACCAAGCTCCTTCCCCGAAACCTCGCTCAGCATCCCAATATCAAGTCACCAGAGCTTTGAACTGTGTCTGTGAGCATCTGTGTTTGATCCCGATTCTTTATGAGCATTTGTTAGCAAGATGTGTATTAAGCTATCAGAAAAGCCTGAGACATTAATTTTTGAGGTCTGAGAATTCTCAAAAAAATGTCCATACAAATGAACGGTAAGTGTTTCTTTGCTTTATGCCGTTTTGGCATATGAAAGCTTTCATGGTCATGCTCTACTTTGGCAGAATGGGGGAAGCCTATACTTACATACACATATGTAGGCATTTAAATTCATAAATGAAATGTGCCTCTTGATATATACAGAGTCATGTTCAGTTATAAAAATGAGTGCAAAAATCCTCCATAAATATTAGTTAAATGAATCCAACAGAGTATTAAAAATATATCATGGAACTAGCTTTACCCTCCTGCCTAAAACAATGAGAAAAGCTGAATAAAATACGTGGAGCAGGTGTTTTAAGATACCGGACAAGAGAGAGATCAGGACTGTGATCCCAGAGAAAAGGTACACCAGTGGGATGAGTCCTGCGGCTTTCCGCCTGGAGGCACTTTCTAGACAGCAGAGGAGGGAGTTCTCAAGCAAAACGATCGTGGTCTCTCTGAATGGAGGGGCAGAGCCTGGAGTTCTAGAGTCTGAGGTGGATGGAAGTTGTAGGGCAGAGTTCCAGAGAAGAGGAACTACGTGGAAAAACAGCTGAGTCTCCAGTTAACAGTAAGATGTGTAGACAGTGAAACTCTTTCATATACACACACAGAGCGTGTGTGTACGTGTGCATTATGTATACATATAATATTACTAGAAGACAGACTACAATAATTAAAGCTGTTTACTACAAACTCTACCACAACCATTAAACACAAGACAAAGAGTTATAACTAATAAGTCCTCAAAGAAGAAAAAATGGATTCATAAAAATATTCAATTAAGAGAGTGTGTGCTAGTGAGTGCTGTGAAGTGTGTAACTGGCGATTCACAGACCTGTACCCCTGGGGATAATAATACATTATATGTTAATAAAAAATAAAAAAAATTATAAAAAAATATTCAATTAACCCAAAAGAAGTCAATGAAATAGGGAGAAGTTCACCAAGAATGGGTGGAACAAACAGAAACCAAACAGTGAGATGGAAGCACGTCACTAATGGCATAAGGGGCAAATGGTCAAATTTAGAGGCAGAAATTGGATAATACAACAATATCCAGCTATATGCTGCCTACAGGCAACCCACTTCAAGTATGAGGACACAATAGATTAAAAATAAAAGAACAAAAAAGATACGCCAAAGTCACAGGTCAAAATAAAGCAGGAGTGGTTATAATAACATTAGACCAAGTAGAGTTCAGAGCAAATCTTAGCAAGGATCAAGAGGACCATTTCATAATGATGGAAGCATCAGTTCACCAAAGGATGTAACAATTCTCAGTGTTTTTGCACCAAGTAGCAAAGGATCAAAATACATCAAGTAAGAAAACCTGATAGACCTGAAAGGAAGAATTGGCAGTTACAATTGTAATCAGAGATTCCAACACGCTCTCTTAATAATTCATGGAGTAAGTAGAAAATCTGTAAGGACGTAGAAGACTTGAAAAATACAATAAACACTATAAACCAAACCATTTGTATATTTATAGAGCATTCCCACTCACAACAAAGTAATTCTTTTCAGGTGTACAAGAAGGAATAGTCACTAAGACACTATTCTGAGTTGTAAAACAAGCCTCGATAAACTGAAAATAATTTAACTCATTCACAGTATGTTCTCTGACTGCAATGGAATGAAATAAGAAAGCAATAAGAAAAATACCTGAAAAAACCCCAAATATTTGGAACTACCATACTTCTAAGTAACCCAAAGATCAAGGAAGAAATCAAATGTGAAATTAAAAAGTATTTCAAACTAAATGAAAATGGAAACACAAATACCAAATATTGTAAGATGCTGGTAAAGTCATGCTGAGAGGAAATATGTTAGAAAGCTTTCAAATTAAAGACCTGAATTTCCACTTTAAAAAAGTAGATGAAATTAAACCTCAAAATCAAAGAGAAAACCAATGAAACCAAACACTTGTTTTTTAGAAAGTCAATAAAATTGATGAATCTCTAGTCAGATTAAGAAAAAAGAGAAGACACAATTTACTAATATCAAGAAGAAGGAAGCAACATAATTACAGTTTCAACAGACATTAAAAGGACAAGGAAACACTGTGAGCAATTTTACGCACATAAATCTGACAACTTAAATGAAATGCACCAATTCCTTGAAAGACACAAACTGCAAAAGCTTATTCAAGAAAAAGGTTGATAACCTATATAGCCCTAAGTTGAAGAAGTGGACTTTTGGGGCACCTGGGTGGCTTAGTTGGTTGAGCGCCCAGCTCTTGGTTTTGGCTCAGGTCATGATCTCATGGGTCATGGGATTGAGTCCCTAGTCAGGCTCTGCACTCAGCCGGATGTCTGCTTGAGGATCCCCTCCTTTGCCCCCCCTCCCACTTGTGCTCTCTTCTCTCTTTCAAATAAATACATCTTTAAAAAATAAAAACATAAAGAAACTTACTTTTTTTAACTTAAAATCCTTCACCCAAAGAAAACTCTACACTCACATGTCATCACTAGTGAATTCTATTAAATATTTAAGAAAAAAAAAAAAAACCCACTAGGGTATGTGCTATGGTGAGTGCTGTGAAGTGTGTAAGCCTGACGATTCACAGACCTATGCCCCTGGGGCTAATAATACATTATATGTTAATAAAAAATTTAAAAACTAAAAAAAAAAAAGAGAAAGAAAAAAAAACACTATTGTTTTTAAACCCCCACTGATTTTCAATAAACTCTTCCAGAAAATTGGAGAGGAGAACATGGTCCTCAATTTACTCTTTAACATTACTCTGCTACCAAAACCAGACAAAGTCATTATAATAAAGAGAATTTAATTCCAAATCCCTCATGAACATGTATTTTGAAAATTCTTAACATTATTTTAGCAAATCAAATCCAATATTACATAAAAAGGGAATCCATCATGACCAAGAAGACTTCATCCCAGGAATGTAAGGTTGGTTCAACATTTGAAAAATTAATGTGTGTCATTCACCACATTAAGGATTAGAAAAGAAAAATCAGATGATTATCTGAATAAATGCAGGAAAGGTATTTCGTGCAGGGAACATCAGGGAAGAGGATCCCTAATGGCCTGGGGTGTGACAACGAGAGTCATCCCTCCACACTCTTGTCTCTGGGCTCATCCAGGGAGTGGAGAGAGAGGGCTTCTCTCTGCCACCTTACCAGCACGTCCCAGACCTGCTCTGTGTGACAGCCCCGTCTGCTTCCTAGTCCATCAGAATTTTAGTCCCTAGCTTAGGCTACACATTTCATCAGTTGACCTGACAAAGGGGATTGTAGGGTTGGTTTCTGGGAACCAGGTGCTTCTCCCCCAGTCTCTGGAACTGACACTCCCCCCACCAACCACTGAGGTACTCCCCCCACTTGAGTCCTGCTTAATAATGGGTAAGTGGTCATTTTAGGGCTTTGCTATATGGCAGATGAATAGTGTTTACCATTCAACCCACCTAACTCTTTGGTCATCCGGGATGTATTACAAAAGTGGGTTTATCCCTTAGTTTCTATGTGCTCCAGGACTAATACCTACCTTCTTGCTTTTACTCTTAAATCCCCCATAATTTTTCACATACTAATCTCCATACTCTAATATTTGCACAGCAGGCACTCTCTAACCCAACTTCATTATGAACGTAGTTTCTCCAGGGAGGAGAGAGAGCCTGCTGGCAAGGCTGTGGGAAGAGGGCTGCTGCTTTACATTATAAAACTTGGAAGCACTATTTGACTTTTAAGACTGTGTATGTGTGCGGGCACCTGGGTGGCTCAGTCAGTTAAGCATCTGCCTTTGGCTCAGGTCATGATCCTGGAGTCCCAGGATTGAGCCCCGCATTGGGCTCCCTGATCAGTGGAGAGTCTGCTTCTTTCTCTGACCCTCCCCTCTTTTGGGCTCTCTCTCTTTCTCTCAAATAAATAAATCCTGAGAAAATAAAAAAAAATTTTTTAAATTTAAAAAAAGAGAAAAGAAATAGTTAAAAAAATGTATATGTGTAATTCTTTTATAAAATAAAGTAAAATCTAAAACAAAAAAAGAAAAGACACCATATGCTTGCTGCTCTTCCCCAACCTGGGCCTAATGCAGGCATCACTAATCCATAATGGTACTCTTTTCTGCTGACCCACAGCCTCCCAACCCTTCTTGATAACCAGGCAGGCACTACCAATCAAACTAGAGTTGACTTGAAACCAGTTTTCCATTCCTGATCTTTTCCATTGGCTCTGCAAACAGATTTTACTTTTGCTTTTCCAGCTCTGATTTTTGTGCCTTTTCCAGAATGACTCCAAGCTGCAGCCCCCTGGCATCATCCACCATAAAGCCATGCCCTACTGCCAGGGAACCTTTTCTGGCCACGTTCTGTGGTCTTCCTGCTCAGTGGGGAGGGGGATTGGACAGTGACAATGTGTGGGAGCAGATTAATATCAAGAGGCCCAAACAGCCATGACCCCTGAGAGGAAACCCCCTTTGGGAATAGTGAGTGCCGCTGATGGCACTTAATCCTTTCTCACTGGTCACATGGAGTGACCTCTAACCTTTCAACACTTTCCTCCTTAGGAGGAGCAGCCATTCCAGTGGTGGGTGGCTTACACCAGGTAGAAAGACCTTGCATTATATCGGGTGGATGTGGCCTGAGGAAGGTTACAGCTGTGAAAACTCTTACCCTGTGCTCCCTCCCACCAGGAAGAGCACTGACTTTTTTCTTTCCTATTTCCCCTTGCAAATCTTTAGTCTCGGAAGCAAAGCAATCAATCACGTTGTCAACACAAATAGGCCTCATAAAATTCAAAGTTAAGGTCAGCACTGACAGTTTCTTCACCCATAAAATGAGGGGGTTAGACCAGATAATCTCTAAGGGTCTTTCCAGCTCTCACGTCTAGTGACTTTATGGCTTCAGTCAACAATATAAAACAAGAGGGGAAAGCAAAAGACTTCCTCTAAAATTTAGCACAGGTTCTGGAGAAAAAGAGAGTTGATTTGAAAGGTAAGAAGCCCAGATGAATTCTGAAATGGAAGGGGGTGATAAGAATGTGCTTGTAAAATGTATCCCTACCCATGTGCCTTCCAACAGGCTCTGGATAATTTCCAAACAGTGGTATCTGACTGATAAGCATCTTTCTTCCTTAATGTAACCACAGTTTGTTGTGTTTGCTAAAGGTTGGAAGAAAACTGAGCCAACAGCTGGAGGCCAGAAGTTCCCCACTCCTGCCCTACACATCTAGACTCTAGGCTTTCACATTTTCTACTATATCGCAAGGCAAGTAACTCTGCTTTTGCTTCTCCGTCCTCTGTGACCATGAAACACCACATCTTCCTGGCAATCGGGGGTGCATTTCCAAAATCCTCCTAGAACAGGCTGTAGCAGGAGTTAGCTTTCAGCTGCGAAGGTCGAGAATGCAGCCTGTACCAGGGTGGCTTGTTCCTGGAATGCAAACTCTCCTTGAATCCAGAGATGCAAGAGATCTCCCGCCGAAGGAGGGGGAGCTGTAACAATTTCAGTGAAAAAGCTGTAGGCAAGAGAAGCTTATCTTAAGTTTGGCAGAGAATTCAGGACCGTTGCTTTAGGAGTCCGTGGTGCTGAGGGGGGGCGGAGGCCTCTGGGAGGGGTGAGGTGGCTCAGGGAGAACGAACGTGTGTAGAGAGGAGAGGACCAGGGGCAGGAGGCTGGTGGGGCGGTGCCATCCTGGGACTGTTCCTAAGAGGCGGGTGTCTCCTGCCTCTTCACACCTCGCATGCCTCCAGTCGGGCTGGTGGGGTTTTGCATTTCTTCAGCGGTTATTGGGTTGTCCACCCTTTCCCGTAGTCCCCTGTTCATCCGCTCAGTAAGCACAGAGTCAGTACTTCCCTTGTGCCACGCATCATCATAGGTGCTGTTCACACGGATGAACAGGGTGCCGGAGCTGTCCCCTGACCACCAGGACTCACAGGCAGATGGCCTCCACACGGTCCATGCCGCGGTGGGCAGTGGGCAGATGACGTGGTGGGAGCCTAGGAGAGGGGCAGCTAAGCCACCCTGACGAGAGGGTGTGGCGGGCTTTTCAAGGGAGGGCCTGCCTTTGGGTCCTGAGGATGTGGTGTTGTATTCCATGGGTGAGGAAGGCCCAGGGAAAGAGACACAGGGTCTTCTAGACCCCGGGGGAGAAGAGGGTGCAGCTTTCACAATGGCTCAGAGACAAGGAAGAGCACGTGGCCCATGGAGGCCAAGAAGTGGTCCAGAGAGCTTAGCTGATGAACTCACCCCACACTTCACGGTGGGCTGGACGCCATCTTTACTCAAGTGTTTCCTGAGCAGCTCCTAGGAAGAAACTGGCTTGCTTAGGTTGGCCACGTGGAATGATTTCACTCAGTTTGATTGTATTTAACTCTGTACCATTGGGTTTAAGGAAATCTTGTCTCTTCAGAAGGAATGTGCGGATTTTCAAACCAGGGAATAACCTGAAGATAGAGTGTAGTCATAAGCAAGGTAATGCTCAGGGGAGACGCTGAAGGGAGAGACCCCGGGGGAGTCTGGCAGCCCTGGGGAGTGTTCAGAAGGCACAAACCCAGCAGAGAAGGGACATGGTGTTAACTGAGCCCCTGCAAAATCAGACACCAGGAGAAATGCTACCGACAGGTCACCTCACCACCCTCACACCAACCTAATGGAAGGTGGTGTTTTTACACCCACTCTATGAATGAGGAATGTCGAAGCCATTTGCCTTGTGTCACTTTGGGAGGCTTGCCCTGGCTTTCTGACTTGCGAAGAGACTGAGTTAAGTCATCAGAAATAAGACCCCGTCAGGTGAAGACACAACACAACGGAGCGTCTGTTTAGCAGGGAGCAGCTGAGGACAATGGCATAAGGAGTGGTGTCAGTGTTTAGAGCAGGGCACTCGGGAGGGCTTGGGGATTTTTAGCATGGACCGTCCATTCATTCATTCATTCTACTTATTCAGTAAAATTTTGCTAGAGTTGCAGCTGCAAAAGCAAACAAAAAGAGACTGAGGTCTGTGCCCACATGGAGCTTCTGTCCTACAGAGGAGGCAGATTACAGACAAGGTAAAGGGATGCCTGGGTCTGTTTAGCCTCAGACTCTGGATTTCTGCTCAGGTCATGATCTCAGGGTTCTGGGATGGAGCCCCGGATATGGGGCTGAGCACCGCAGGGAGTCTCTCCCTCTGCCCCTCCCCTCCCCTCACACATGAGCGCTCTCCCCCACCCCCAAAACAAAAAATGAAAAACAAACCAAAAAACAAGGTAAAGAATTTACTCACAGTAGGATAAATGCTGATAAGCACTAGGGAGAGAAATAAAGGAAGGAAAGAAGCACAGAAACGTCAGGGTGGCCGCAGTTGTACACGGAGAGGCCAAGAAAGTGGCATTTGAGGAGAGGCCTGAAGAAATGGGGGGAGGGACCCTGAGGACATCTGGGGATGTGTGCTTCTGGCAGAGGGAAGGGCGGCTGCTGACTAGAGTGTGGGCGTCTGACAACCAGCCTGGAGCCCCTGCTGGGAGGGAGAAGGCAGGCGCCAAGGGGTTGGACCTCGCAGGCCTCGAGGGCCACCCCGCAGACCACGGCCTTCCCTCCGCGGAGGACTGGAAACCTCTGGAGGGTCCTGAGTGTCAGGTAACCCATCTGACTTCCGTTTCAAGAACGTCCGCCTGGTTTCCGTGTGTTGGGGTCCATGGTCCGAAGGGGCAATGGGGCAGCGAGGGCAGCGACCCAGGGGACAGCGGGGAGCGACGGAGGTGGTGAAAGGGGTCCAACCTGAGCATATTCGGAAAGCCGGGCCAGCGGGCTTTGCTCGCGGGTTGAACTGGCGTGTGAGAGAAGTGAAGGCGGACCCCGGCGGCGTGTTGGCCGGGAACTGGAAGTGACTCACGGAAGGAGGGCGGCGGGGTGGGGTGCGGAAGAGGAGGAGGCGAGGTTTGGGACCCAAAGCCAGGGCCTCCGGTAAGCTTGAGGCCGAGATGTGGAAGACACGAGGTAAGACAGCTCCGCAGAGGCTGGGGGCAGAAGGACTGCGTCGGACCCCACGGAAAGGATAGGAGAGATGAGCTCGGAGGGGTGGTTGCTGGATTTGCGAATAAACAGCTCTGAGATCACACACAGTGTGGGCTGTGGATTTCCACCCCGTCCCACATGCCCCATACCTACCTGTGGGGTTCTTTGGGCCAGTTTCTTTCTTTCTTTCTTTCTTTCTTTCTTCTTCTTCTTCTTTTTTTTTCTATTTTCCTTCCCAGCTCTTTTCAGACTATGCTGGCCTGTGCCTATCCACTCCTCCAGTAGTGGCTTTGAAGCCTGTTTAATTTAATGGTCCCTCCAGGGATCTCTTGGTGACGGGTGGGACTGTCCTCTGTATGGTATTTTTATGTTCATTTTTATGGGGCATTTATTTTTCATGCTAAAAATATCCTGTGCCTTACTGGAGGTAGGGAAGGGGGGGAAATGGAGTGGAAAAATTATTTCAGCATCTCCTTTACAAATCTGTTCAGTGGACCAGAGTCCTTACCTACTGTGGGTTTGAGCACTGGGTTTCCATGCCTGTTTCTTGATGTCCTCACTAACATATTCCAGCCCAGGCCCTTCCTGTTGTAATGAAAGGAAAGCAGTGCAGTCCCTCCCACTCATCTCTGAAACTCCCTCCGGATGGCCTGGCGAGTCTCCATTCCAGTAGATGGCATGAAACTGAGTTCATGGAGGACAGAGAGCCGGAACATCTGTTTCTATGGGTCGACATGATGTCATTTGTCCTGAAACACCCCCAGCCTCACACACAGACAGCCCAGATTCTAAATTTGGAAGGAAACAAAAACCAGAAGGGAAATTCCTACTGGGGTAATGTTCTGGGTGTGGAGAGGCACCCAAACCTGGCTTCCATGAATGGACCGATTGAGCCAGTAGACTTTAGAGAGCTAATCTCTTCTCACTGCTTCCCTAAACTCCGTCCTTTGAAAAAGAAAAGAAAAATAAACTGGGCAAAGTTGTTACTGTGTGAAATGAGCCTGGGGATTAGGATTTCCTTGGGTCTAAGAGCAATTGAGTCATTACCATTGCGTAGGTTCAAGGTTGACTTCAGGGAGGTTGAGTTCATAGACCACAGGATATTTGAGAAACAGTATAAAGAAAATTTCACTGTGACCTAGCCTGAGCCAAGGTAATAACTTATTTCAGAAAGGCAAAAATAAGTAAATAGTGTGGCTGTAGAAGGATGTGGGAGTAGAGACTGTTGCATGGAGAAAAGAGAAAGCTGTGTGAAAGTGCTTTTATGTGGTTCAGAAGGAAGGGCTCCTCCTTGAGCTTCACTGTGTGCTGTCCCCAGGAGGGTCCCTGAAACGGTCTCCAGGGTGAAGAGTGGGAATCTCTCCAGGTCTGGGAACCAGGACTTGGGACCACCAGGCTGAGAAATTTTGGCTTGGGGAAGGGTGAGAGAGGGATGCTTTGTGACAATATTTAGCACTCCGAGTCAAATGGGCTCCTTTAAAGTTTGATTCAGTAAGGGTCCTCAGTGTAGGGTGGTGGTAGAAGGCAGGGGTGTGGGTGGGTTGGCTGTGGGTATGTTCTGTTCTGCCAACTTGAAGCACTAGAATTTTTTTTTAAAAGATTTTATTTATTTATTTATTTGAGAGAAAGAGAGATCACAAGCAGGCAGGGAGGCAGGCAGAGGCAGAGAGAGAAGCAGGCTCCCCACTGAGCAGAGAGCCTGATAAGGGGCTCCATCCCAGGACCCTGAGATCATGACCTGAGACAAAGGCAGAGGCTTAACCCACTGAGCCACCCAGGCTCCCTGAAGCACTAGAATCTTGATGGCAATACCACATGGGGTTCTCCTGGTAGAAAAATATGTCCACATCAATATCTGGAGGAATGCTTTATCTTAGGACTTTAAGAAGATAGCAAAGGAATGATTGATGACGTTTGAAACTGTACTCTTTTTTTTTTTAACCTCATACTTTTTGATAAAAACTTTATATTGTGGGGTGCTTGGGTGGCTCAGTGGGTTAAGCCTCTGCCTTCAGCCCAAGTCATGATCTCAGGGTCCTGGGATCGAACCCCACATTGGGTTCTCTGCTCATGGGGAGCTTGCTTCCCCCTCTCTCTGCCTGCCTCTCTGCCTACTTGTGATCTCTCTCTCCCTCTGTTAAATGAATAAATAAAATCTTTTTAAAAAGCACAACTTTATATTATTGCTCTATGGATGACCTGTTTGATTATACACACTTGTGCTGGAGAGTTAACACAGCAGGACTGAGACCACTCTCCTTAGAAGGAGCAAGGTTGCAAGGTTGCTTGCCCGCTTGCAAGGTTGTTCCCTTGGTGGGAACTTGGCCAGTAAAATGTCTTCTGAATAGATATAAAGCTTTCCCTAAATGATAAGGGTAGCTCACCGTACCTATCCTATTTATACAATGCTGGTTTCCGCGGAACACCTGGTTTCCTTCTGGGCGTCTGGAATTTTAGTACAGTTGGGTACCTATATGACCAGTCTCCAATAAAAACCTTAGACACGGGGTTTCTAATGAGCTTCCCTGATAGATAGCATTTCATATGTGTTGCTGACACTTGTTGCTGGAGGAATTGAGCTGGTCCTGTGTGACTCCACTGAGAGAGGACTTTTGAAAGCTTACATCTGGTTTCCTCCAGATTTCTCTTCTTAGCCTTTTCCCTTTGCTGATTTTGCTCTGCAGCCCTTCACTGTAAGAAGCCCCGTGAGTGTGCTGTGAATGCAACCATATGCTGAGTCTCGTGAGCCCTTCTAGCAAACCGCTCACCCTAGAGGTGGTCTTGAGGACTCTGACAGAACACTAAACCAATACGTGCTATAGGGTGGGGTTCTGAAATTAATGACCAGATTCCTCTACACTAAATAATTTAAAAAGTTCTTTTACCAGGTGGGGTTAAAGGAGGGTGTTGATTCCAGTCTGGATAGTTTTGTTGACCCTGTTTTCAATGACCCCCACACTGGTCCCATCCCATACCTCATCTCAGAAGAGCGATCACATCCCTGTACCGGGACCTTCCCACCTACATGCACAGCATTCTCAGTCTTGATTGTCCTGGAGCAGAGGCAGATGAGAGACAGGGAAAGAGTATTTGGGTCTATCAGCGGTTGATGCTGGGAACTCCCTAGCTGCTTACAATTCACCTCCTACACCAGCGGGAAAGTGATCACGAGGAAGTGGCCACAGGTCATGTTGAGGACAGACTCCCTCAGCAAGGCATGGAGGTGTACTTCTCAAATGTGCCTTTCTCACTGAGGTTTTTCTAGATTCCAAGTTGACCTACTTCTACTTGGTTTCCACATTTTCTTTCTTTAGATATGCTAATGTAATCAGGCGACTTATACAGGATCTTGCTCTGGCCCGTGGGCTTCACCTTCTGGAAGATGGCAGTATCTGTCTCTAAGCTGATGTGTTGACTGGGCTCTTGAAGAGCAACTTGATCCAAGTTTGGGGGCACCCCTCACTCATGGTCCTTTCCCCCAGCTCGGTTACCAGCCTTTATGCAGAATTGCTTTGATGCTTGGTGCCCTTTTTGGACGTCCCACAGAGAAATGCGTGTTTGTATATGCTGTTCAGGGTCTTAGAAAGCAACTTACAATGTACCCAGTTCTGAGTTCCCATACAGCCACTCAGATGTGGAGGTTTTCCTGGTGGGACAAGTCTGTTTCTCCAGCCTCACCCACTTCTGCACTCACAGCATACACCCACGGGGATATGAGAAATGGGTTGGAAGGTATATAGGAGGTAATTTTTGGAAGTATGGAGGATTTGATTATGTTGCAGACCTTTGACTTTGAGAGTTGGTTTTCTAAAATTGCTAGCCCTCATTAGCTCATCCTTGGGAGAAAATAGTCCATGGGTCTGACAGCCCTTATAGAGGGCCAAGGAGGAGTGGGACTCCTGGGTATGGAGGTGAAGGGAATAAGGGAAGAGAGTGTATAAATAGCAACAGGACCCATGGGAGTGGTGGGAGAAGGAAGGAGAGACAATGTCTATGGATAAGGCAGTTCCCGAGGGACTAGGAAATTCTAAGGCTTTTTCTTTTGTTTCTGATTAAAGTTTTGTCATCCCATTGGATCAAGAAACCATTCATGATTGTTGACCTTGTGTGGACCCTCATGGGTTGCCGTAGGGGAGTTTTTATAAGTGGCTTCAGATACAAAGCAAATGGTCTTCTTTAGCATGGTGGATAGGCTGAGAGTAAATCTTTTGGGTAAAGTATTGCCCATCCTCCCAACACGATGCACTTAGTAGGAAACTCTCATAATTACCACTGCAGGAAGTGCTAGGTGACCAGGCAAATATACTAGACCTCCAGACTTTTCTATATGGAAGCTGGTTCTCATCATTAACTTCAGAAGTCTCTTTATCAGAGCTCTTTGGGGTCTAGGCTTTGGGTTTCAATTAGAAACTTTGAAGGGAACATGATGTGAAGAGGGTCTCCTTTCATATCCAGAGGATCTGCTCTTCATCTCAAACGACTGTGAGTAGCATGTTCACTGACACACATTGGCTACACACCTAGAGTATTGACTAAGACCTGGCCTCTTTCTTCAGGGAGCTTGCAATGTAACACATTGAGATTGTTAAGTGGGACTGAAAAATGCCATATATTTTTTTAAATACAGATATCATTATCATCATCAAATGTTCCAGCCTGTGGTGATTTCATTACCAAAATATTTTGCTTCAATTTTTTAAGTTTTTTAAATTCTAATTCCCGTGTAGGTAACATACAGTGTTATGTTATTTTCAGGTGTACAATATAGTGATTGAACAAATCTGTACATTCCTCAGTGCTCATCATGATAAGTGGACCCTTTAATTTTCATTACTTATTTCACCCATTCCCCATCCACCTCCCCTCTGGTAACCAACAGTTTGTTCTCTATCGTTAAAAGTCTGTTTTTTGGTTTGTCTTTCTCTTTTTTCTCCTTTGTTCGTTTGTTTTGTTTTTTTAAATCCCACATATAAATGCAATCATACAGTATTTGTCTTTCTCTGACTTATTTCGCTTAGCATTATACTCTCTAGATCTATCCATGTTGCTGCAAATGGCAAGATTTCCATTCTTTTTTATGGCCAAATAATATTCCATTGCATTTATACACCACATCTTACTTATTTATCTTTCAATGGACTCTCGGGTTGCTTCTATATCTTGGCCATTGTAAATAATGTTGCAATAAACAGGGGTGCAAATATCCTTTCAAACTAGTGTTTTTGTATACTTTGGGTAAATACCCAGTAGTGCAATTACTGGATCATGGAGTAGTTCTATTTCTAATTTTTTTGAGGACCCTCCATATTGTTTTTCACAGTGGCCACACCAATTTGCATTCCTACCAATAGTGTATGAAGGTTCCTTTTTCTTTATATCCTCACCAACACTGATGTTTCTTGTGTTGTTGATTTTAGCCAGGTGTAAGATGATATCTCATTGTAGTTTTGATTTGCATTTCCCAGATGATGAGTGCTGTTGAACATCTTCTCATGTGTCTGTTGGACGTCTGTAGGTCTTCTTTGGAGACATGTCTGTTCATGTCTTCTGCCCATTTTGAAATTGTATTATTTGTTTTTTGGGTATTGAGTTGTATAAGTTCTTTATATATTTTTAGATGCTAACAAAAAGGATGCCATATTTTTGAACAGAGGCCATGTTGATGGACTAGTCCCAGTTCTCCATGGTGGAGGTTCTATCCTTCCATATTTTCTATCTGCAGACAGATTTGCTCAGAAGACTGTTGAAGCTGTATTAATCCTCAGAATAATGGCTTTCTACACCATCTGTATCTTTTAAGCAGGTCTTCAACAAATGAACTTTAATTTCTCATAATTTAAGTCAATCCAACATTTATTGAAGGCCTGCAAGGTTGGGAGAAAATGTGTTCTCTGAGCTCATGTCCTCTGCTCTTACTGTCTTATTTGGCTTTTAACCCCAATCATTGCTTGGCAGGCAGCACAAAACTTTCAGCCCCAATTGAGCCATTTAATAGGTACTTAAGTTGAATTTGGGGGAATTTTAAGGAAAAAGAAGCAGTTGCTCTAAGCATCCATGAATATTTCATGCAGCTGTTATTTCTAGCCTCTGCTTCTCTTCCTGTTACAAAGGAGAACCTGTCACTACCTCTGTTCAGGACACCCCACCACTTGTGTACAGGTTCTTATCCCTTTTTCTCATTCAAGGACTTTGCATCTTCCCTTTGTATCATTGATTTTTCCATTACTAGTGGATCGCTCCACTGGCATACCAGTATGTTGTAATCTCTCTTCTTATATTTAAAAATAAATCTCTCCTTGACCTCCAATTTCTCCTTTATCTATTACTTTATTTTGCTCTCTTTATAGCAAAACTCCTCGAAACAGCTGTTGCCACTAGCTTTACTTCCTCTCTTCCTGTTCTTTCTTTGACCTTTATCAGTCAGGCTTTAGTCTCCTCAGTAATACTGAAACTAGAATTTTCAAGTCACCAACAACTTCCATATTGCTAAATATACTGGTTAATTCATACCTTCACATCAGTTGACCTCTTATTGTCATTTCCTTTTTCTGGAGACCCTTTGTTTGCTTGAATTTTGGGGGAGCCCATTCCCCTGACTTTCCTCCTACTCACTGGTCACTCCTTCATGCCCTTTGCTGGCTTTTTCTCCTCTTCTTTCCCTCTCAATGTTGAGGTGTTCTAGGGCTCAGTCTTTAGACTTGTTCTTTATCTTCTCTTACTCCTTAGGTGATCTTACCCAGTCTAATCACCCCATACCCTAATCATGCCAAACATTTCTCCAGCCTAGACCTCTCCTCTAAGTCAACCACCTTCCTACCATTTCCACTTGGATGCCTACTGAACAGGTCAAAGTTTTCATGTTCAAAGTCAAAATCTGAATTTCCTTCAAGTCCCCCTCCTAGTACCTGCCTTCTTGAGTTTGCCCCTTTCACAATCAAGAGCACCACCCTTTACTCAGATACTCAGGCTCTAAGCCTATACACTGCAACTGAATTTTCTTTTTGCCCTACATTCCACATCCATACCATCAGTAAGTGTGGTTGGTTCCATCTGCAAAATATAAGCCAGATTCAACCACAGCTCAACATCTTTACATATTTTGGCTATTGTCACCCATCAGAAGCACTGCCATCTCTCTCTGGACCTATTCCAGTAGCCTCACAGTTCATCCCTCTGCATCCTCTGTTGTTATTCCTCCCCCAGTCTGTTCTCTCCATGGCCAGCCAGGAGATATTTTATTTTATTTTTTTTAAAGATTTTATTTAATTATTTGAGAGAGAGTACAAGGGGGGGTGGGCAGGAGGCAGAGAGAGAAGGAGAAGCAGACTGCCTGCTGAGCAGGGAGCCTGATGTGGGGCTTGATCCCAGGACCCTGGCTGGCATCATGACCTGAGCCCAAAGCAGATGAGTAACTAACTGAGCCACCCAGACACCCCCAGGAGATATTTTAAAACTGCAAATCAAGTCATGTCAAACCCTGATCGAAACTTAGAATGAAATCCAGATTCCTTACCACAGCTGCCTCTCCCTCTCACCTTCTCTCTTGCCCTCCATTCTCACCACACCAACCTTCGTGCTTTTTCTCAACCCACTAACTTTATTCTCACCTCATAACGCTCATATTTCCTCTACCCACTGCCTAGAATGCTCTCGAGGATCTTTGCAGGTCTCAAGCACTTATTATTACCTGATATTATAACAGTTACTAATGTGTTTACTTGTTTGTTGTTGGTCTCTAAGGCAGTAGAATCTATATTTCATGGCAAGAGTTGAGTCTCTTTTGTTCACTGGTGCCTGGAATAGGATCTGACACGTGGAAGAGACTCCATAAATATTTGTTGAATGAGTGAGAAATTATAATACAGGAGTTTGTTGAGTATTTACCGTGTGCCAGGTACTGTGATAAGGCTTTGCACGCCTTGTCTCATTTAACTCTCAAGCAACCCTATGAGAAGTTTACTATTATTTTACTCAGTTTCCCAGATGAGTAAACATTAACATAAAAAGGTGAAGAAATTTGCCTAAGGTTACGCAACAAGCAGGGGATGGACGCACCCAGCTGGGTCTCACCACAGGAGATTATACTGCCCCCAAGGAAGGCTGCTCTTCTAGCAGTTGGAGTCCCAGTGAAACCATTTTGAGATCCTCTGCGTATGACTTCTGCCTGCAGCCGCCATAACGCCCCTTCCCGTCTAATGGGAACGGAAAGAGCCATTGCTGCTTAGGGAAGAGTTGTGAGGACACTGTCAGCCTGCAGCTCTCCTGCCTGGCCCCTGTAAATGGATTCATATTTCAGATGTGGGTGGGGGAGGGGAAGACTAGGCACACCAGTGGAATGGGACAGAAGCAGCCTCCTCTGGAAGCTCAAGTGTCTGGTCTTTCAAGTCTAAGCTTTGACATGGGGTAAGTACCTCAAGTTTTCCCGCTGTCTTCATCCTCCGGCTTTGCTCTGCGCTCGCGATGTCTTCCCTTCCTCCTCTTCTGGATGGGAGGCGGGGTGGGTGGGGGGAGTTCTCTGTAGGAGAGACTCTTGGTCCCCCAACCATATGTCCAGGCTTGGCCCTAGAGCTCGTTCCCCACCTAAGAATGTCTTCGTGGCTCTTTCCACCTAAGGGCATTCCCAGCCCAGGAGTGCACTTCCTCCTGGTGGGCAGCAGGCCAGAGGTCGCGGTGAGTTAGCACTGTGAGAGTGACCCACCACTGAGGGAGAGATAGAAACTTCTCCTCCACCCCGCCCGCCCCCACCGCCCGCTCTCAGCAGGACAACTCTGCAGTGTGTTGCAGTTTCCCAGAGCCCAGCTGGACTGAGCCCCACCTGTCCGCAGCAGTAATCTACTCATCAATACATCCTCCATGGCTTTTCTTTCTTCCCCGTATCCCACCCCCACCCCCGCATGCTTCCAGAGATCACCTCTGGAGTCAGTTACACTTTCTGGAATTCTCATCTCAGGGTCTCCCTTTGGGGAGACCCCACCCAAGACAGTGTTTAACCCGCTTAAGCTGGCTTTTCTCTATTTTTATTATCCCAAGCAATGGGCTTCAAATCATTTGGTTAATGGTGTTCAGTCCATGCTGCAGAATAAAGAAATAGAGGCACCTCGGGCATTTCCTTCTCCTGGGTCAATAGGGGCACCTGGTTCAGAGATTCTTCACGGTTCGCCCCTTCTCTCCAGAAATAGGGGCTGGCTCCTGGTCCCGGCCTGGAGGACATCTCCCCCCATCCCGCAGGGCTTCGCTGTGGGTCTGCAGCCGGGGAAGTCAGTCTCTAACGTGCGCTCTCTGAAAACGTGGCCGCTACCTGATTATGGCTTCCTCGGGGTGGAGTGTGTGCTCTGCCCGTTCATGTTGTGTTTTCCCCATGACTCCTTCCTTTGCTATTCCACAATAAGGCTGATCTGCCATAGCAACGCCTACAGACAGTGGCACCGAGCGGGCTGTTCCTTCTCAGCTGCAGAATGTTTCCTTAAAGAAACACACACCTGGAAGTGGAATTTCTGGAACGATTCCTGGATGCTTTCCAGAGGAACCCTGGCAACACGTGCAAATACCCTTTTATTTTCCAACATGGGAACAAATATTTCCTATCTTTCTTTAGTGTGGAGGCTGGTCTCAGTAACTACCCAGGGGACACGTTTCTGGGTGGTGGGGGTGGATGATGGGAGTGAGGCTACAGCAGTACCTCAGCCTGGGTCATTGGCACCAGCACTACGTGGGTTATTCTTTTAATGTCCCAGGGAGGATATGGACTGAGACTCAGGAAATAAAGATGGAGATGAAAATTCTGGAGTTACCTTCAAAGAGACAGAATTTTAAATGATGAGAAGGGATGCGACCTCTGTGGAAAAGAAGAGAGGGCAGGAGATTGGGACAGAGGGGGGACATTGGGCCTTAGGTGGCTTGATCATATCATTTGTTGCCTAAACTGGAACAGCTTTGGGAGAGAAAGGGAACACTATTAATAATGACACTGGGACCTCAGATGTAAACCAGGATTGTCTTGGGCACACATATGGTCACCTAACCGTCGGGTCCCCTCTGTTAAAGGGGCTGGGTGATGACTGTTTTGGCCGCTGCCCCAACACGTGTTACATGAGAGCAGGAAGTGGTGAAGAGGTGGTCGCTTGCTATAGCCCAGAACATATGTCCTTTCAGTAGGGTCTCCGGAGGGGTCGTCGTGAACTCCTGCAAATTGTCTTCCCTTGGCTGGCAAAGGCCCCAGCCTTTTGCTTGTTTTCACATCCTTCCTTGGGGATGAGGAAGGTATGGTGAGGAAGGACACAGATGTGTGTGTGCTCTCCAGATGTTTCAGGGAAAGTAGGGAATAATTGGTGGAAAATCGATAGAACCATCAAAAGAAAAAATCAGCTATGTAAATTGTTTAACTAAAGTTATAACTGTGTGATAAAAATTAAATTTTTTTCACATGATATTAAAACTAATCATTGCCACATCCATCTGATTCTCCTCTTCCCCCAATTTAATTACAATATACCTTTGTCCCTACTTTGTTTCCAATCCAGTCCCTCTATTCTATGCCCTCTTACCTTTTCTGGGGCCTTGATCCATGGTTTAAAAAATAATAACTTCTTGGGCGCCTGGGTGGCTCAGTGAGTTAAGCCTCTCTGCCTTTGGTTCAGGTCGTGATCTCAGGGTCCTGGGATCAAGCCCCACGTCGGGCTCTCTGCTCAGCAGGGAGCCTGCTTCCCCAACTTCTCTCTCTGCCTGCCTCTCTGCCTACTTGTGATCTCTGTCAAATAAATTTTTAAAAATCTTTAAAAAATAATAATAATAATTTCTTGACCCTGACTCTCCATTTGACCTGTATCTAGAAGAGTTTAAGTATGGCACCTTCCATTCCCCACCCCCTCCCCCGCCCTGCTTTCTCCCTAACCTGTGAAACCTGGATTTCGACCATTCCCACTTTCTTTAAGTGTATCAGACCACACAGAAGAATTCTAATAACCGACTTTATCTGGGTCAGTATGGTTCACAGGAGGCTCACACTAGCTAAGCCCTTTCTGAATGTCAGGTTTCCAAAGGAAACCAGCTATCATAGTAGCAAATGGATTCCAAGTTGGTTAAAGTCAGTTTTTAACTTGTTCTAAACAGGTCAAATCGAACCTTCCTGGATCAAATTGGATAAGGCCAGCTCAGGTAGAATAAAACATTCCAACTTGGAACAAATCAAATTGAGAGCAATTCATCTTGATTGAGACCAGATAAGCCTGGTTCCCACTTGTCCTTACCGGGTCAGAGCAACATGAATCACATGGGTCAGAAGGAGGAAATGGGATTCAGCCAGGTGATACTGCTTCATATTAGGGGAAAATGGCATAAAATGATTCTTGGCAGAGAGATTAATGATTCTTAGCAAAGGGATTCTAACTAAATCAAACCAGTTTAAAGTCACATTTGTCAATGTAGCCTAATTCAAACTGGATCTTATGTAAATAGTTTTGCATTTGCTGATTAAAACCAGCTTTGGCCAGTTTAAACCAGATCAATCTGGCAGCATTGCCAGATGGCTACAAAAATATATTAACTATTTATTGAGGAGAAAAAGAGAGAGATGGATAGGTTATAGATGTCGTTATCCATTATATCTTATTTATGTTTTACTTACATAAATCATTAAAAGGTATCTATTTTTTTTCAAAATCCAGAGCAAACTCTTTACTGATTCAGCATGTTATTTGTAAGGTTCTTTGGTCTATAGCTTACTCATACCATTAAAATGATTTCTTACACTGTTGAGTGTCTCAGATTAATCAAATTGGGGCACTTCTTTTGCAAAAACAAAACAAAAACATTTTTTTTCCTGATTATCTAGAGATGAGAGTCCATTGGTGGGAGTGACCTCACCCCCCCCCCACCCCCGCCTCCACCACCCTGATTTCGCTTTCCATTACTCACAGTCACCAGTGGTCCGGAAGCAGATGACCTTCCTCTAATGTAGGTCAGAAGGTCTATAGCTGCCAAATGCTGTGTCACAATGTCTGTCATTCACCTCACTCTGTGTCATCATAGAGACTTTTATCATCTCACATCGTAAGGGTGAGTATGGTACAATATTTCGAGAGAGAAACCACATTCACATAACTTTTATTACACTATATTGTTACAGCTGTTCTATTATTAATTATCATTTTTCATCTCATGTTCCTAATTTACAAATTAAACTATATCATATGTATGTATAGGAAAAAACAATATATTTAGGACTCACTACTACCATTGCAGACATTCCCTGGGTTTCTTGGAACATACCCCTGTGGATAAGGGGTGGGCTACTGTACATGATCGGGCATCAACATTCTTACAACATTCTTTCTCTCTTTTTTTTTTTCTCTCTTTTTTTTAAATCTCATTTTTTCATGGGGACAACACTAAGATTTGAATTACTTTATTAAAAATAATTACTGAGAAGCCAGATCCACAATAAGACATTTTCAAAGAGACAAAATTTCCCCAGCTCTGTGAGGGCTCTGTCCCAGGTGGTGCTGTTTCTATAGAAAATATGTTGACTGTATTGAACTGCTAACCATCCTTCCATAATCTGATTATAACTCTCCAGTAAAAATACTTCCATATTTCTTTCTTCAAAGAATTTCTGAATTAAATCCTAACTTGATGTAGGGATATTTGACAGTTTTGCTTACTTACAGACTTCCTGACCCAGGAACAGTGCAAATACGAATGAATTAAAAACTATGTTGACTGCCTACATGCATGACGCTAAGCTGATGCATAAACATATTTATTTATCCAAATGGCAAACCAATACAGAAGCAGAAAGGGAAGACATGGAGAATGAATGAGAATACAAGTTGTACTGCAATGAACAGGAAAACCGAAGTGGAAAGATAATTTATGTGAATCACATTTAAAACAAATATATTTCCCAGACAAAGAAAATGTTAGAATTTGTGTTTCAAAACTGGACACCCAGAAGTCCACACACCAGGTCTGATCAGATCAAACTTGTTTGAACAGTTCTATGCAAATGAAATTTGTTCTCAATTGTTTAAGCTGCTAAATTAAATTGGATCAAAGTGAGAATTGCCCTTTGATTTCAAAGTTTGCACTGACCATGGACCCACGATGTCCCCTAGGAGGCTAGATGGTAAAGTAAGACAACACCTCTCCCTTTCTGCAGCCCCTTCACCTGCCACTTCTCTATTTCTCTGGTTCCCTTTGGGAAGAACTGTTTGTGCATCAGGAGCTCCCACATGTTCCATGTGTCTTTGAAAGGAATGTGTATCCTGCTGTTGGGTGGAGTGCACTATAAATAGCAATTAGATTTTGGTCTGTGTGTTGTACATTTCTTCTACATCTTTGCTGATTTTCTCTCTATTTATACTATCGATTCCTGAGAGAGGAAGTTGAAGTCTTCAACTTTAACTGGATTTGTCTTTCCTCCATTTCTATCAGTTTTTGGTTTTGTATTCTGAAATTCTGCTCTTGGGTACATACGCATTGAGGATTGCTGCCTCTTTGGTGAACTAACTCTTTTATCATTATGCAGTGTTTCCTCTTTATCCCTGGTAATTTTCCTTGTTCTGAAGTCTACCTTAATATGAAAATAGCCATTCTAGGTTTCTTTTGATTAGTGTTTGCATGGTTTATCTTTTTTCCATATTTTTATTTTGAACGTACCTTTATCAATATACTTATAGGTAATATATAGTTGTGTCTTATCATTAAAGGGGAAGCCTGATGGATACACTCTAAAATGGTCCCCAGTGATCCCTGTCTCTTGAATTTATGTCCTTGCTTAGTTCCCTCTGCTGAAGTGTGGGCAGATCCTCTGAGTTGCTCCTAACCAATATAATGTGGCAAAGGTGACAGGATGTCACTTCCTTGATTACATCACCTAAGATTATAACTTCCATTTTGAAAGACTCATTCCCTTGCTGTCTTTGGTGAAGGAAGTTGCCAGGCTGGGGAGACTCACATGGCAAGGAACTGAGGGTAGCTGTCAGTCAACAACCAGCTGAAAACTGAGGCCCTCAGTCCACCAGCCCAAAAGAAATCGAATCATCCCAACAACCATGTAAGTGGGCTTGGAAGTAGATCCCTCCCCAGTCAAAACTTCATATGAGACTACAGCCCCGACCAACACCTTCGTTGAAGCTCCGTGAGAGCCCCTGATGCAGAGGTCTTAAGACAGTTAAGCCATGCCTGGCTGGACTCTTGATCCACAGAAACTGATATAATATTGTTTTAAGCTAATTGTGTGGCAATTTGTTTCACTGCAATGAATAACTGGTATATGTGTTTACACTACTTACATTTAATAGAAGAACTGAGAGGTTTGTACTTAAATCACCATTTTGTTCCCTGTTTTTCATTTTCCCTTTCCTATCTTTTCTCTTATTACTCAAATATTTTTTGTATTCTGTTTTAATTTTCTATTAAGATTTTTACCATAACTCTTTGGAAGGAAACATTTTTAGTAGTTGTGCTAGAATTACAGTATATATACTTAACTTTTCATAGCCTATGAGGAATTCTATTCTACAATTTCAAGTGAATTATAAAAATTTTATCATCGTGTAAGTGCCTCTGGCTTCCCCTTTCCTGTTGCCCTTATCATAGTATTACATCTCTATACATTGACAACTCCATCAGTGTTACAACTTTTGCTTTCAACTGTCATATGTCATATATATTTTCCTTAAAACATATATGTTTTTCTTTAACTTAAATTCTATTATAGTCCCCAGATACTTGCCATTTCAGTTGCTCTGCCTTCATTATTGTTGTTACAGATTTTCCTCTGCTCTAATTTCCCATTTCCAAGAATTTCATTACCATTTCTTAAAGAATAGTTCTGGTGACAGTGAATTCCTTTCCTTTTGCTTTAACTGAGAATCTCTTTATTTCATCTTCATTCCTGAAGGATATTTTCACTGGATATAGAATTCTGGGCTGACAGTTCTCTTCTCTCAGCCCTTTAAAATGTTCTTCTACTTCCTTCCAGTTTCCATGGTTTCTGATAAGAAATGAACATTCATATGAGCCTTTGTTTCCCTGTATGAGATACATCATTTGTCTTTGGTTGCTTTCAGGATTTTTTTCTTTGTCTTTGTCTTTCATCAGTTTGCTTATGATTTGTGGGTTTCTTTGATTTTATCTTGTTTGGAGTTCAATGAATTGCTTCAATCTGTATGTTTATGTCTTCTGTGAAATGCATAAGTTTTTCTACCATAATTTCTGAAGATATTTGTTCCCATTCAACACTCTTTCTTCTTTCCTTCTTGGAGTCTAATAACAAAAATACTAAACATTTTGGTATTTTTCCAGGGATCCCTGAGGTACTGTTAGTTGTTGGGGTTTTTTTTTCCAATTTTTTCCTCTGTTGTTCAGATTAGATAATTTTTATTGACTTACCCTTAAATTATTTCTATTCACTGACTTTATTTCAATTATTGTACTGTTCAGTTCTGAAATTTCCTTTGGTGTGTGTGTATATTTTTTTTTTCAGAGACTTTCTATTTTTCCATTTGTTTCAAGAGTGCTTGTCCTTATTTCTTGGAGCATGGTTGTAATCACTACTTTAAAATTCTTCTCAGGTTTGACATCTGTTCTTTGTCTTTTTCCTTGTCAGTTGAGACTTTCATGGTTCTTTATATGGTGAGTGATTTTGGTTTATATCCTGGACCTTTTGAATATTACATTATGAGACTCTGACTTTGGTTTAAGTCCTAAAAGGAACATTAATTTTTTTTAATTATTATTTTTTTTTCTAAGCAAGCTATGGACCAGGTTCTATTCTGGCTGTAAGTTCCAACATTCCTCTGTGGGCTCTGGTTCCAAAGTCAGTTCTGTTCTTAAAGGGCAGTGCCATTCAGATGAGTCCTGTGTGTGCGCCACCCAGTGGCCGGTCTTGGATCTGGATCATGGTATCCCCTCTAGTTCAGTCCTCGGAACCTGTGTGGTATGCTATTTAGGGTCAGATCCACATATGGGTAGCTTGGAGGGGAGCCCGGAGTTCATCCATCAGTATGTGGGATTTCTTTCTTAATCTCTCCATTCTCCAGGATCTCTGCAACACTGCCTCCATTGGAGCCTCCACTCAGCCCCCCAGCCAGCAAGCTTGGGATTTAGTTTCCTCGCTCTGCCACATGCTTCCTGTAACTGTTTCTGTGTCTAGAGCCGAGGGGCAGGAAGACAGAGTGGGAAAAAAAGGAACGGAGCTTTGCTGCACATTCCTATGCTCACTTTTCCTTTGCTCAAACAGAACAGTTCCCCCATTAGGTGCCTGCCCATTGCCACTGCCATCCCCACCCCCACTGCTGTCACAATATTGCCTGTGGGAAAGGCTGGAAAAAAAAGAAATAAAACCCAGAGAATTCCTCCCCTTTCTCTGGCTCTTAGGAATTCCCTTCCTTGTTTCTTGAACTGGAAAGAGAGGACGTCTCTTGGAGCGCTGTCTGTTTGCCTCTGGAGCACACATGTAAGTTTCTGACTGCCTTTGAGTGCAGGCTGGGTAACACTGGAGGAAAAGAAAAATGGCAAACTCACTGCTGGCTTAGCGGAACTTTGCATTCTGGTCTCTTTCCCTGACCTGCCTGCCACTGTCTATGCTTTGGAATCCTCAGATACCTCTTCCATCTGTTCTGTCCAGGATTTATAGTTGTGTCTTCCCTTAGTTTACTTTTTCTGGAATTAGCATCTCCTTTTGCTTCTTCAATCATTGATCATTGGCTATGTGAAAAATGTTACCTTTACATATGGCATTTATTGCAAAAAAAAAAAAAGTAAAGAAAAGTTACATTTAAAAAATTTCAGTAATAGTTCTTTGTTATGACCTAAAAGAGTTAAGCTGTCCACATCCTATTTTCTGAATCTATAATTAGAGGCATTTTTCCCAAAGACAAATTCTCAAAGGAACACGTTCACACTAAGATTGAACCACAACCTCATTAGGCTTACACAATACTTCCAGTGGTTTTTCTTGTTTGCATCCTCCCCTTTCACATTAATGAGGGGGAAAAAATGCTCTGAGAAGACCATAAGAACTCTGAGAGTTTGAGCTTGAATGACTGGGGAGGGGGTGGTTTCACCCAAACATGGAATGCAGAGTGGGAAACCGGGGTTCATGTGGCGGGAGGGGAGTGGATATGTTCTGTGTTCTGTCCATAATGCATCGATGGGAAGAGCCTGCCGAAATATCTAGGACATGGGAACCTGAAGTTGAGGGTCAGAGGTCAGATTTGGGTGGCATAAAGAATCACTCCCCGGGAAGTTATTCTGGAAGGTATGAGGAAGAAAATGATTGTGGGAGGGAAGGAGAGCTGGCATGGCAAGAAAGGAGAGGCAGGGACCGTGTACGGAGGTGTGAATTCTCCCTAAGCAGCCTGCTTTCAGGGCCCTCTATCTGGAGCTCATTCAAAGGCAAAGGTGGTATTTTGGTTCAGGATCTTCCTGATTCCAGCCCCTGGTGGAGACAACCTGGGGTGAAACTGCAGACTTCTGTGGCTGCCTGACCCGTGCAAGCATTTGCTTGGGCCTCCTAATCAGCACAATTACCTCTGTGTGGTGAAGTAATGGCTGTTCAAGCGCTTGGCCATTGCCAAGTTGTATTGTATTTGCAAACACCATCATATCTTATTCTAACAACCACTGCATCAATCATAGTGTGCTAGGTTTTGCTGCAGTAATAAGCCTACATCTCAGTGGCTTACCACAACAAAAGATGCTACAGGTGCTTACACAATAAGGGGTGGTGGGTACTTTGCCCCGCAGAGACCTCTGAGACCCAGGCTAACCAAGGCCACATCTTAACAACGGTTTCCACGATCACACCACCAGTGGGAAGGGAACGTGATTTGTACACTAAGACTTAAAGCATCTGTTAGCCCTTTTTCCCTCCCTTCGCTCCTTCTTTCCTTCCTTCCCTCCCTCTCTCACTCCCTCCCTTCCCTCCCTCCTCCCCCCTTTGAATTTTAAGAAAGAGAAGTCACATTCCAATGACCAAAGCAAATTACATGGCCACACTTAGCTGTAGGGCAAGGGGACAGAGAAGTTAAATTCTCTCTTCCCCCTGAGGGGGAAATGGTGGATCTCAGTAATGACTACCCAAACTGTGGCCTTAAGAATTATTATCTCCACTTAGGAATCAAAAAACTCAGACTCCATTAAGTCATTTTTCCAGAGTCACGCAGTTAATAAGTTAGCAGAGCAAGGATCCAGGTGCACGCTTGTTTAACTCTAAAACCCCCACATCTTCCCTTAGTCAGATGTCTCCTCTTCATGAAACCGTCACACAGAAGATGGTTCTTATTAGCTTCAAGGGAACTTCAGATGCTGACAAGTAAAAAGTTTGACCCCCAATTAAAGTTAATCTTGTGAAAATGTGTTTCTTTTCTCTCTCTTCTTGAAACAACCTGTTTAAAAAAAAAAAAAAAGGAAAAAGGAAGAAAGAAAGAAAAAGAAGAAAAGAAAAAAAAAACAGAAAAAGAAAAAAAAAAACCAAGCTCTTTGGGTTGACCTCTGACCTGCACCACAATATCTAATTGCATGTCATGGTGATTTGGTTTTTTTCTCACTGCGTGGTATTTTCCACTCATAGAACTGGGTCAGAAGAAGTTTGTCTCTTAATCTACATGCTTATTCTTGCTTATGTTTGGTCCCTGCTTGATCCCGTAACCTTCCATCCATCCTTTGGAATGTTCCCATGACAGTGGAAGTACGGCAACACAGCTAGCCAGGAAAAAGGGACGGAACAATTACACAGGGGAAGGTAGATGGCACGAGAGTACTCCCAAACCCGGGGGTGCCTGGATGGCTCAGTCAGTTATGTGTCTGCCTTTAGCTCAGGTCACGATCTCAGGGTCCTGGGATCGAGCCCTGTGTCAGGCTCCCATCTCTGTTGGGAGCCTGCTTCTCCCTCTGCCTCTGCCCCCCACCCCCTCTGTCTCTGTCTCTCATGAATAAATAAAATCTTAAAAAAAACCAAATGTACTCATTTCCCCACTTGAGAGGAGTCAACAGCAAGTGTTTAGTCCCATTCTGCAGATGAGGAACCTGAGGCACAGACAGGTTAAGTGACTAAACCAGATTAAAACGAGCTGTTATTATTTTTTTCTGAACTGTAAGTCAGTTTCCTGTCCCCTCCACACTGAAGACTTCCATTTGCCCCCCAGCTCCTGGGAAACATGTCCTTCGGTATCCCAGGTGATGCAGGGGGAGCTCTGCCTTGTCTAAAGACTGGTGCCTTCACATGGTTTTCTCTGTGATGGGTACAAGATCTAAGAGGTGAGGCAGTAAGTCCCCCCTCACCCCCCCAGACCGCTGGTCCCTGGAGGTAGCAGACTTCCAAATGCTTTAGAAGAAGCGCTTCTCCGGTCTCAGAACTCTTCCTGAACAAATCTGAAGTCCATGGAAAAGTTCTAGAAAGAGTCATAGATAGTAATAGAAACTCATGCCCATACGGCTGGGCCGAGCCTCCGCACAAGCCCATGAAGGAGACTTAGCAATGTTCTTGCTTTAACCCCAAAAAAGGGAAAAACACCACTTGATTAGATTAAATACGCTTTGAGTAGGCCCTGAAATGCTCAGCTTCAGTGTGTATAAGTTTTGGAACCCAAGATGATGCTAGCGGTCGTGATGGCTATTTCTGAAGTCACGAGATCCCTAGTTTCCTCCATCCGTGGACTTACGAGGGGTGGAAATGAAAGAAACCATTTCAAATGCAGCTTGAAATTTGAAAAAAAGAAGTCACATACTTCTCTGTGTATGTCATCTTTTCCCAGATGGATCCGAAATGAGCCACATAATTTCCCTGTTGCAGGGTTTCTGAGAGAATCATAGATCTGAGAGCTGGAAGAGGCTTCAAGACTTGGGGTGAGGCAGTCCCCTTTTCTTCCGACATAGAAATACGTTCTTCCCATTTTATAGACGAGGTGACTACAGGTCTCAGGTTGGCGATTCCTATGATGACGTGGCTAGTGGGTAGTGCTGGTATAGAAGTTGGGGGGGGCGCTGATTGCTTGCTTTTACTACACGGAACTGCTCCTTGCAGGTAGAAGACCCCATCATACAGAGAACAGTGACACAGGAAACATCAAAGAAAAAAAAAAAAGGAACGTAGGAGCCATGAACGTCTTGGCAGCAAAGTCTGGCAAGATGTCACACTTAGCACCCAATAGGGCCTCTGTATACTGGAGAGAGGCAGGATGAAAGTGAGTAGGCAAGGTAAAACAATGAACTTGGAGACTGGCATTGTGAGCCTGTAGTGGCCTGGGTTTCTATACAAACCATATCTGGCCAGTGTTTGCCGGCTATGCAGTATCTCTGAGACTTTATAAAAATTAATTAATTCAACAAGAAAGTCAGTTTGCTAGAGAGGGAGAATTGCCAGGGAGGCCAAGGTGACAGCGATTTCAGGCACAGTGTAAGCAGATTCGCCTCAAACAGAGAAGCAGCTTCCTGCACCGAGAGAGACCCCTCACCCTCAGGCCATCTGGGATCCTTGCAGCACTGGTCCCAAGGTCTGCATGGGCCATGGGTGAAGGACAAGACCTTATTAGGAGAGTCTCCCAGGAAGCAGGGGAAGGCAGACACAGGGCATTCCTTTAAGATGATGGATTTGTTCTATTTTGCATTTATTTTTTTCATTACAAAAGAATTATGGAATGATGTTTTTGCCTTACCTTTTTTTTTTTTAATAACAAAGTGGATTTCCACCCCCCTCCCCTTGGATAAGCACAGATCTGATCATGTCAACCCCTGCTTAAACCCCCCTAGAAGCTTCTTCTTGCTCACTTGCAAATAACCCAACTTACAAAAATGGGTACGTGAAATATCATTTACAAAATGATATACTTCTGTATTTGTTGCATGATGGCTACTACCCAAAGCTGTCCCCTGCCTTCTTCCACTCTGGAAACCCTGGACTCTCCCAGTCCAGCATCTAGGGCAGCAGGGGGCTCTAGGACCCCACTCCTTATATCTGTTCTGATGGGACACCCCTGTGCCTTTGTGGTGGTCAAGGGATTATGAACCGTGCCTGCAAGGCTCGGCGCAGTCAGACCTCAACCCAACCCCACCCCACTTCCCTCCTTTCTTTTGGGTTCTGAGTCCTACCCACACTCCCCTTCCTTCTGCTCCTCGTGTGTGTCAAGCCTCTCCGGGGCCTTTGCAAATGTGCGTCCTTCTGTCTAGAACAGTCTCTTCTCTTTTTACTTTGGCTGACTTTTCTCATCCTCCCTGCAATCATTGTCAGCTTCAATCAATGTAGGGCGGGTGGATGAATTAAAGGATGATCGATTGTGTTTGAGAGGAGGCACTGGCACGTGGGCTTCGTCCGTGAATAGTAATTATCTTCATGTAGGTGACCGGTGCCAGAAGGAGAGAGGGAACCCTTGACCCTGGGGACTGTGATGTCCACTCTCTTTCTTGCTCAACGTTGCCTCTCCCGGAGAGAAGCAGCTTCCGTCCGGGTGATGCCTTTGAGCTGTGAGTATTATCACCCTCCAAGAGGGCAAAGAGAAATAATCTGAATATTTGGGATTCCAAAAGTCGTCTTGTACCAGGTAACACAAAGTTTCCTATCTCCTCTGACCAGACATGGGGCAGGAAAGGATAAGGACGAAGGGAGAGAAGGAACAAGAATGAGGTCATCTGAAATGGGGTTGTCGACTCTGATGCTGGAGAGGAAAACTTGATGTGCCATCTAGAAGCCATTTTGCTTCTGGACTCCAACCTGGTGGCCAATAGCACGGCTGTGGATTGCAGGCAAGTAGTGAGGCAGCCCCAGACCAGGGACGTGAGGGCTTGGGACATGGTTTTTAGGTTGACATCCCAGATCCCCTAGAGGGAGAAGAGAGTGTAGTGACTTAAGGAGGCGAGCAGGGGAGGAAAGACTCCTTCCTCCGTACCCGAGGCACTTAGAAACAGCTTAAAATCACAGATGACAAGTTGTGTTGTGTTGTGTTTTTGTGCTTCCTTTATTTCCTTATTTTTTTGCTGGGCACAAGCTTGCCTTGACTTTACACTCTGCAAATGTATACAACCAGAAAATAAAAGGAACAACTTTATAAGCATTGTGATGGATCCTGGAACCTCCTGGAGCCTGAAATTAGGGGTTTGAATATGTGTCTATTTGCCTCCCACCTCCCAGTGTTAACAAAGGAGGGATAATACAAGGGTTTCCTTCCCTGCCGGGACACAACCCCCTGAAATGCCATTAGGATGAAAACACTCGTGTTTGTCAAAAGAGCGTAAAGCAGTGTTTTTCAAAGTGTAATTTTTGGAATTCTAGCCCCAAGAAATGTTCTGCTGGTGAAAGGATTCATGGTCGGTGCCTATTAGTAAAGTACAGAAGCTGTTTTACTCATACGCGTCCCGCACAAAGGTCTGCTTGTCTTGAGTTACCGTCCTGGAATCTGTTCACACTTTGCTCTTACTCGGGTTCCCCAGGCTCTGAAGTCCCAGGAAGTGGCTCTCAGCAGGAGGCTGTTCTGCCTCAAGCGTTCGGGAGCCTTTCCCATGTGCCAGCGCTTTGCTGACCACCCAGGGTGCAGCTGTAGGCAGGGGGCACGCTCGGCGGGGTGGCGCAGTGCCCGTCCTTGCAGGGATGACCCGAGCATCTCTCATCACAACTGAGACAGCCAATGGAGTGAAGGGGCACTAGTAGTTATTATCTGAGAATTACACCAAGACCGCACATATAAGCTAGGACTGTCCTACCTATCGCAGAGCTGACACACGACTGAAGAGTCACGTTTTTTGTCTGTCATTTCAGGAGGTCAGGGTAGTAGTTACAGGGAATGGTTTCAGTTCAAAATGAAAAGGGGCTTTCTAACAGAGAGCCTCCAACAACGGTGTGAGCTAGTTTATGTGGTAGTGAGCATCTTGTCATTGCAGATATGCAAGAGGGTCACTAACAACTTCTGCTCCAAGAGGTCGTATATGGAAGATACTGGCATGCCAGAAGTCACTGGGGCTAGATGACCCCTTCTTTTTTTTTTTTTTTTTTTTAAGATTTTATTTATTTATTTGATAGACAGAGATCACAAGTAGGCAGAGAGGCAGGCAGAGAGAGAGGAGGAAGCAGGCTCCCCGCTGAGCAGAGAGCCCGATGCGGGGCTCAATCCCAGGACCCTGGGATGATGACCTGAGCTGAAGGCAGAGGCTTTAACCCACGGAGCCACCCAGGCATCCTAGATGACCCCTTCTAACCTGAGACGCCTACTCTTCTTTGCCCTCTGTCGGTAAGGGTTAGTAGCTTATCTCATAGGGAAGGACCAAATCCTGCCAGTCTGATTTACGCATACATACACGCTCGGATAAAAGTAGAAATACAGTAGGACTGAAAGATGAAAAACTGATCTTTTAGCATAATTAATATTCATTGGTGCCTGTATATAATGTAAATATTTCTTTGTTTAAAATGAGATTGGATTTCACAGTATAGCCTTGACTTTAAATAAAGAGAACATTTGGGGTGCCTGGGTGGCTCAGTCAGTTGAGCGTTCGACTCTTGATTTAGGCTCAGGTCATGATCAGGGTCCGGGGATGGAGCCCCACGTGGGGTTCAATGCTCAGTGCAGGGTCTGCTTGAGGATGCTTTCCTTCTGCCCCTCCCCCAACTCGAGTGTGCTCTCTCTACCTTTCTCAAATAAATAAATAAATAAATTTAAAAATGTCTCTAAGAAATAAATAAAGAGAACATTTTGTGACAGGTAAGCAAAATACGGTCACTACAATCTGACCACGTCTGAAGTGGATCGGAATGGCTTCTGAAGCAGCAGCCTAGGTCAGCTGGCTCAAGTCTGGTCAACAAGAACGCATTTGGTTTTGCAAGAGGTTGACGGTAAGGGCAGAGGAAGATACAAGGGAATTCCTTGTACTGTTCTTGCAATTTGGCTATAAATCTAAAGCTTGTTTTTACAAAATCCATATCCTTGCTCTTACGACCTGGCCATAGCGGGCCCTGCCTGAAGAGCTCCCCTGGTCCTCGATGACTCAGCTCAAACAGAACATCCTAGACTTCTGCTCCCCTCACTGGAGTCTTCAGCTACTGCTGTATATCTCCCAATGATACCACCTGCTGGTATGATTTCTTGACTGTACAACACCTCTCCCACCCGACTCCAAGCTTCTCTTGGACTGGAACATTCCTTCATTTCATCTGTAGCCCTCAGTATACATCTTTTAAATGAGTTAATGAATCCATCCAATTTGAACAAATTTGATCAGTTTTGTTTTCTTTGTTTAAATTGTGGTAAAATATGCAGTACATAAAAATGACTCTTTCCACCATGTTTAGGTGTATAGGTCAGTGACACTAAGTACCTTTTACTTTTACTAATGGGGTGGTATTGTCCCAACCCATAATTCCAGTACATTCCAATGTTGTATACATGTTCTATCATTTTAAATGATTTAAACTGGTCAGTATTTACTAGAGCTGTTAGATCCCCTTAATGTGGACATATGGGACCTGCGACCTTCAGAATTAATTTAATTCCACTCTCACCAGGTGCCTCCAGTCAAAATCGGTTTGATCACGTGTGGAGTTATTTCCTCCCATTGGAACCAGTGTGGATCAGTCAGAACTGGCTCTGCCCAGGCTCCTGGCCGGTAGAAGGTGCTCAGAGTTGGTTCTCTTTCTCTGGTGTTGCCACTTTCTCTTTGTTAATTTTTTTCCTGGGGCTCCCTGCCCTGTTGCTCCCCTTCCTGCTCCCACACACCACACCCATCCCCACTGAGCCTGGCTCTGGGGCAGGGAGCTTGCCCTCTGTGGCCACCTTCAAGGTCCCGCTGTGCACCTTCACTAGCAGAAGTTTTTAAAGGCACGATCAACAAGCAGGCTGACTCGTTCCGAGGGAGACTGCCTGTAGCTGGACAGCCCCTTCAAATGTTTGAGGTCATCCCACCCCTCCTGAGAGAGGGGGCACATTTTCACTTCCTACCTCATCAGCTGTAATCATCGGTTTCAATGTAAGGAATAAGCACTGCGTTAGGAATCAAGAAGCGGGACTCCAGCACTGTTCCTGCCTTTAACCAGCTTTACTCATGCCCTCACTGGGACAATACTGCTCAATTAGTAAGAGGAAAGGTTTAATATACAGACCAAAGTTTGATGGTGGTGATGGTGGTGGTGGTGGTTTGCCTCAGGCTTTTTCCTTCCCGCCCTGGTAACTTTCATAAGACAGGAAACAATGCTGAATCTCTCTGGACTGTGTTTCATGTCTACCTCATGCCCCTTGAGAACTTGAGTGCTCTAGTCCTTTCCCATTGCCTTTGGGAGCCCAGTGAGTCCTACCTTGTACTTGAGTGGGCGAGTGAGGGTGGCCTCTGTGCTCTTTAGAGGAGGGCTCCTCCTTCCCCATCCTTCCAGCCCTGCCCTCTTCCCTCCTCTGCTTTACAACCCTATTCTCCTTGCCGGCTGCAGGCTTCAGCCTCAGCCCCGTCCTGTTGCAGCCAGAACGACTGTTCCGAACACAAGGATGCGCCTGCCCCTCTTGGACCTCAGTCATTCAGGGGCTCCCACAAACCAGGATAAGATGAACCCCTAATTCAAGGCCTTCCACTATCTGCCCCTCTTTTACCTTCTGGTCTCAGCCCTTTTTCCTCTCCCCCAGCGGGTCCTGGCCGATCCGGACCACGCTTCACTCCGCTCTCGCCACCCTCCTGTCTAGACCGCCCTCCTCTTTATGGGATGATGTCCGTTGTCCCGGTACGCAGGGCTCAGTCCCGCTTCTGTTTGCCAGGGGCCCCTCCGGGGGTCGCGGGGGTGGAGTGGGGGCCGGTCCTTCCCGAGGCGGCCGCCAGGGGGCGACAGGAGCGGCTCCAGATGACAGCGGGAGGCCGCGAGTGGGGGAGGGAGGAGGGACCGAAGGAGCGCGGATCCCGGTTCTCCCGATCGCAAACTCCGAGCCACTGCTTTCCGCGCGCACCCGAGCCTCTGGCCGCCCGCTCAGCCCGACGCCGAAGCGGGGCGCAGCGGGAGCCCGTGCAGGGCGGGCGCGGGGCGGCGGCGGCGGCCGTCCATGCGGCGTGCTCCGGGCTGCCGGGCGCCGGGAAGCACGCGGGGGCGAGGCGAGGCGGCCGCCGGCCGATCCGGGACGCGGACCGCCAGGTGAGCAGAGCCGCCCGCGCCGCGCGCCCCGCGCCCCCTGCGCCCCGTCCGCGCGGCCCCGACCCGGCCGGGCCGCTGCCCTCCTCTCCGGCCGGCTCTGGGACCGCAGGACTCGAAGGCGCGGGCGGTGGGGCGCAGTGGGTGTGTCCGGGGCGCCGCGGGGCTGCGCCCACGCCGGGCTTGGGGAGCCAGCGCGCGCTAGGTCCGTGCCGACGGCTGTGCCGCTTCTCCTCCCCTTCGCTTCCATTCCTTTCGCTTCGTTTCCCTTCCTTCCCTCCTTGGGGATTTACTGGTCCTGGCGCCAGCACTCACCCCTCCACCCTCCACCTCTGAAACTCTAGGGACAGCCAACCTGGGCCGTTCCGTAGTCGGGGCCCCGCATTCCCTGGGCCGGGGCCGAGGGGGACCGGCGAGTGCACACCCAGCCGGTGCGCCCCGACCACAGCGTCGCCTCCGTTCTGCCCCGGGCCGGAGAGCTGGTCGGTCTCGGTTGGCGCGCAAGGAGCCCCGGCTCGGGGCCTCGGCCACGCCGTTTTCTAGAAAGCCTCAAATCCTTGTGTGTGTCTGAGCTAAGCCGCTGCAGCCCAGCGCCTCTGGGAGCCGGAGTGGATGGGTTGTTTCCGCCAACTCCGGACACTTCCTCAACTGCAGCCCAAGTACCTGCGGTCCTTGGCGCGCTTATAGAACAGGCTGTTTCAGAAGTAGCTCCTGGGGCTGCAGAGATCTGGAAGTTCGTAGTTTTTTTTTTTTTTTTTTTTCTTTGAAATAACCATCAGCCCTAACTTGCGAAAGGGATTTCAGGGCGTTCTCAGGCCCACTTAGCGTCTGGAAATTGTGGGTCTGGTGTTTCCCAAGCAGTCCACACCCAGCCTCCCCTGCTGCTTATTAAATGTGCATGCTTGCGTCTCTTCAAGTCGCCTGTGTGCCCCCGTGGACCTGGGTAGCTGAAATGATTGTGGATGCCTGCAGGAATTGGGACTAGGAGACCTGGAGGGAGACCTGAGAGAGGTCCAAGGAATCATCTTGTCCGACTTTCTTCGCAGCTGGAGGCACCAAGGCACAGTAACACTCTAAAAATTTTTCAAAGATCACACAGCTCTTAAAACCTGCATTACCTGCGTCTGTCTTTGCTTCATTGATAAAGGGCTTAATAGATCTTGGGTCTCAACATGCAAGGAAGCAAACATTTTAAATATGCAATTTAAATACGGTACTACTCAATTCCTACAGATTGTTGTTGGCACTATAGTTGAATTCCTTAGAAAACAAAATCCTAGTCCTGGAATTAATGCGAGGAAGCAGATGGGAGTCCTGGGACTTTCCTATAACCCTCTGCAGTGCTGGAGCAGGGATTTCCCAGCGGTCCCGGCCTGGGAAGTGGGTTCGGGTGATCAGAATCCTGGAGGCCCCACAGAATGAGGCACCTGGCTGGCCTCTCCAGAGGAGGGCTGGTCAGGTGAGCTCACCTGACCCGCTGCCCCGCCCAACTCCCAGGAGGCACTCAGATTGGTTTTTATCTCCCTGTCACTATCTCCTACCCTGAAGAAATCTTTCTAACTGGCTGCTAGGGAAAAAAATGAGTAAAATTAAATACAGTCCGGAGTTTGGGAGTAAGATCAGGGCTGGATGTTTTAACTGAGAGTTTTTTCGGGGGGGGGGTTGTTTGTTTGTTTTGTTTTGTTGCCTAGAAATGCTTATTGTGATTGCAGCCAATTATTCTAAAGAGTGGTGGGGCACAACCCCCCCCCATCCCCTTCTCACCCGGCATTTCCCTGCACAGTACCGTTTGCCTCCCAGTTGGCTGGCAGTCTGAGTGTTTGAATGCCCTCGATGCCCCCATCCCGTCCCCCACATTTATAGCGCGTTCATTACCAAGTTCCTTCCACATTCTTTTGTGATATCACAGGGGATCATTTTCCTGTCTCCCTCCCCTCTGCTCCCTCCATAAACCATGTCCGCGTTACAGTAATAATCTCCCCTCTTGACTCCCAGCCACGAGTCACTTTCCTCATTTCAATCCATCTTCTTTCATGCTGACAGATTAATATTCCTAAAATTCTGATTTTGCCACATCATTCCTCTCAAGAAATTACAATGGCTCCCCAGGATTCACTTCTATTTAATTCTTGTCCAGCTGATATTTTTGGGCATCTGCTGTGTTCCAGGGACTGGTACCATGTGCTAAGGCTTAAACTCAGAACAGGACAATATCCATGCCCTGGATCTGTTGACAGGCTAACAGATGATAAATAGCCACCTGGGAGAGGAAAAGATGTTTAAAAAAAAAAAAGTAACCACGAAACAATGAAGAACCTTGGGGATAACGATGAGGGAGAGGCTTTTTCTGCACGGGAGGAGCTAGGATAATTACAGCTGGGCTTTGCAGCATGAGGAGGAGTTCAAGGAGATGGGAAAGGCTGGAAGGAGAGAGGGCATGCCAGATGGAGGAAGAGCTTGAGCAAAGACAGAGCGACACGAATGTGCTGGGATAGACATGGTAGACAAGGCCAAGGATCAGCCTTCATCTGAACAGTTGGAACTGTTTTAATTCACTGGAGAAGTCAGTTTTGAAGGGCTGGAGAGAGCTGAGCAAGAGCCGCCCACCTCTTCCCTGATGTCCCCGGTGTCTTTATGATGGGCTTGTGTGCACTCTAATGGCAGCTCAGAATTTCGGTTCTGCCAGAAAGTACACCCCAGCCTCTCTTGCACACACCTGTCTCAGTCTTCCCTGAACCCAGCTGAAGTCCTCCCCTGCCTCCTTTGCATTTACTACTTACACAGCCCGGACATCCAGGGTGGGCCAGCCTCATCTCCCAGGTCCCTGAAGTTTCTCCAGAGTGGCCCCTGGGCTTCTCCTTCCTGAGCCTTTCCAGGCTGCGTAGCCCGGTGCCAGCCCATGGCCAGCTCTTGCTGGCTTGACAGCATGACTGTGTTGACGCTTCCTTCCTGTCTCTTCTTCTCTTCCCCCACCCCTTTTATCTCTCCTTTTCTGTGCGTGCAGAATTGGGATAGTTATTTACATTTGCTTAGATGTGAGGGTGCCATATTACTGACTCTTGTCTGTGAAAACAGTGATGAGCCATGTTAGGCCAGAAGTTATGGTATGACACGGGCAGGCGCCGGGAAGGGGGAGGCCCGGTGGGAGGCTCTCTGGCTGGAGGATACTTCGTGGACTCTTCCCCTCTTTTGGACCCCCTACCTCCCTCCCACTCTGCAGGACCTGTGGGCTGGTGCTGGGACCCCATCCTCACTTCTGGGCCTGTGTTGCCCTTTTTTTTCTCTCTCCAGGCCTTCAGAACTGACTTCTCTGGTTTCTGGAACCTCGCTGGCCCAATGAACTCATTCAGGTCACGTTTCGTGAGCACTGGGGTGTGCTCTGCCTGATGCCTTAATCCTCCCAGCAACCTGTGAGGGAGACCGTATAATCTGCATTTTACAAGGAAGAAAACTCCAGCTTACTTGCCTTAGGTCAACAGCTCAGGTTTTGAACCTCAGTCTTAGAACCCAGCTCTCTGTCAGGTGCTCTTTCCACTGTCTCACTGTTCCCTGAAAGGGTTGTCTGTGGGACTTCGGAATCCAAATTCGCATTGGCTGGGAAGACACCAGATTCCAGGGTGGAGGCCGGCCTGGGAATTGGCATTGTTTAAAGACTGCTTCAACTGATTGTTCTACATGCTTGGTTTGAGGACCACTGCCTTAGGCTGCCTTCACAGGGAGGTTCTGGTGACAGGTGGTGAGCTGATGAGCCACTTTATCCTAGGTCACAGGGTGACCTAGGTGACCTTTTTAACAGCGGCCTTGACCTTGACTCTAAGGAGTGAGCAATGGTGCCTCATGGCCCCAGCCAGGTGGAGACAGAGAGCCCTGTTTCAGTCAAAGCAAACCTCCGTTCAGTCCTGAAAACATGCCCCCATCCCCTCTCTGCAGAGGTATGCAAGCCCAGCCCCCACCGGGCTCCTTGTGGATATATTTCTTGGCCTGGGCAAGGCTGAGGGAGCAAGATCAGGTAGGTTGGTTTGAGAGCCCCAGGTTTTCTGAAGTAAAAAATGAGCTGGGACCACCCCTCCCCCCATAAGGCCGAACACGACATGCCAGCCCCTCACTTCCCTGGCCTGGTAAGTCTTACCTCCCTCGCCAGAGTGGGGTCTGGTCACCAACACATCTCCTTTATTCTATAAGCCCCTAAGTCCCAGTTTCTGCCACGTGTGACGGGGTGGCCAAAAGCCTTGGGGTCTGGTATGAAGACTGGTGCGCAGGCCCCCTGAGCATTAGGGAGAGGCCCAGCATGGAGTAGGAGCTGGGTGCCTGTTCTCACCCTGTTTTTCTCACCTTCTCTGTACCCAGTCAGGGTCTGGCAGGGCAGGCAGCTCTCAGTATGTATGCTAAATATAATCTCAGCCCCCTAAGTCCAGGGGGTTTGTGTCTGAATAATTGTCCAAATATGGCAGATCAACACCTGTGCTGCATAATAATAATAATAGTAGTAGTAGTAGTAGTAGTAATGAATTACCATTCAACATCCTCTCCCCACCCCACTCCCTTTTCTGGTTCCCTTGAGATTCCCCAAGGGAGAACCTCAGAAACAGACGGGCAGCGTGTTCTCTGTTGCTGGTTAGCTGTCCTGGGAGAGTGGCCGCTTTCTGCTCATCTCTTCTCTTTCTACCTCACCTTCCCACTGAGCAGACTGTGCCCATCTCTGTCCCCTCCGGTGAGCCCTGCAGAAGCGGGTCCCTTCAGTGATGCTCCGCGTGCGGTATTCTCCCGAGGCCCCTCTCCCCTCGGGCGTGGTCCAGAGCATGGAGAGCCAGGCCCTCGATGCAGGAAGGTGACCCTGGGCAGCTCAGGGCCCGGGCTGGGCAGCAGGCGGGCCCGCCCCACCCTCCCTGCCAGCTGGCGGGCTGCCTGAGGGCTGGCCAGGAGTGAGGACCCAAGTAATGAGTGATTAATGGGCACCCCATCTAATCTCCTGCCAGGGGAAATGAAGGGCCAGCCATGGGTTGGGGCGCGTCGTGACCTGCTCCAGGTGGGCTTGGAATGCACCCAGCTTGGGATGGGGATTAAGGCTTGAAAGACAGAGGAAATGAGATGTTAACCCTTTAGGCCATGGCCCTCTGAGCCCCAGCAGGGAAATCACGAGGGAATTATCTACAGGCATCTGATGAAAGGGGAGCATGGCCTTTGATTTATGGCCTGGATGCAGCCACGTGACTACCAGGCGTTGAGGGGGCGGCATGGGGTGACAAGCCACGCCTTGGACTTAACCATTTTTCTTGGAGGCTCAGTCCAGAGAGATTACTTTCTTGTGAACATGGATACATGGACAGCTGGGAGACGGCTCTACCTGATTCCTTCTTAGAAACCTTCCGATCCTATCAGCAAATTACAAATTGGTAGTTGCCAAACAGACTTTTCCTCCCGAAAGGCAGTGCCTCTGACCACGTGGCATTTCAAGGCAGAGAGGAGGGCATGTGGCTCTGGCTGGTTCACATCTCCGGTAGCGGGGCCCACCTTCTCCTGGGTGGGGTGGCAGCGCAGGGATGCAGAGGAGGGGAGCCCCGGGGACCCAGCTCCCTGGGCTCCACCCCTGCCTCCGCCAAGCTGGGGCTTCCTGGACAGTTTCCTTGTGTGCTGTAGTTTCCTGGTCTGTGAAAATAGGGTGATAAGAGCACAGATCCCGGGTGAGATGCATGAGCGTGTAACGTGCTCACAGCAGCCTTAGACCCGTGGGAGTGCCATTGTGTTCTCCAGGCTTCTCGGGCTGAGCCCAGAGACCATGGCTTCTCTGGGAAGGGCGTGAGAGCATCTCCTCTGGATCTCCAAGACTTTCTGTGGGGGAACTGACGACGCTCTCTCTGATTGATCTCGCTTGTTTGACCCCTGACCCTCACGTGCCTCGAATTCTGGCCCGCCTCTACCCTCCCTCCACTGCTGGCTCCCTAGCCTCCGGCTGCCCTTTGGATGACACTGCTCTGCCCGTCACCCCCTGCCTCCATGCTTGGCAGTGGGTGGCCAGGATGCCTGCCTGGTCCTCTTGCCGCATGCGCGCTGCCTGCCAGCTCTGCCTGTGGCCCGCCTTGCTGTGACCTGACAGCCCCAAGCAAAGAGCCTGAGGGTAGAGAGGGCAGCTGCTTTGCAAGCCGAATTAGGAACAGTGGAGACAGTCTGATCCGAACGCAAGTCACAGTTCTGTCCCCTGTTCTGGTTTCTCTGAGCTCCCATTGCCTCATCCTTGATTGAGGCTAATAATAGTAACACTTATCTAATGGTTGGGAGGAGGGTCACAGCCAGCAGTGGACAGGAGGCCCTTTGGACTTCGTGGGGTGGGGGGGGCTTTACTGCTGGTTATAAGGCGAGCCTTTGGCGTGGAGCTGTGTCTTCAAGCTTTGAATGTCTTTACAGGGTGTGCACTGACATCCTGGCCTCTGACCCTTTTTAGTGCCTTTGTCACAACAGGCAAGTACCCAGGGCCTGCTCGACTCGAGTGATGTTTCGGCCAAGGCGGAGGGTTTCATTCTTGAAGTCCAAGGGATCTTCTGGCCTGCTCAGGAGAAGGAGGTGCTATTTACGAAGCTCCGTATCAGGTCCTGGGATTTACCTGCATTAATTTATGGCATTCTTTCAATAATTCTTGTGAGCTAGACATTGTTATTCCTATTCTACAGCCTAGAAAAGTGAGGCACAGAGAGGTTAAGGAACTTGAGTCTCCTCACACAGCAAGTAGATGGCAGAGTGATGTTTGACTTTCTAGTCATCTGATTCCAACCCATGTGCTCCCAGGAAACTAATGGGCCAGTTAGTGCCTCAGTCTAATTGGAACCCACTGGAAAGTCGAATGGTAACCCCTTAAAAGTCTAATTAGGACCCACTTACGATTCTTTAAAAGTTGAGATGTAATTCACTTACCATAAAATTCACATTTTATTTTATTATTTTTTTAAAGATTTTTAAATTTGTTTATTTGACACAGAGAGAGAGAGACAGTGAGAGAGAGAACACAAGCAGAGGGAGAGGGAGAGGGGGAAGCAGGCTTCCTGTGGAGCAGGAAGCCCAATGAGGGGCTCAATCCCAGGACCCTGGGATCATGACCTGAGCCGAAGGCAGACGCTTAACAACCGAGCCACCCAGGCATCCCCAAATTCACCATTTTAAAGTGTGCAATTCAGTAGTTTTTAGTTTATTCACGGACTTGTGCAATCATCACCCATTATGTAATCCCAGAATATTTTCATCACCTTCAAAAGTAACCCCGTGCCCATTAGAAGTCACTCCCCACCCTCTCTCCTCCCCAGCCCCTGGAAACCACTCATCTCCTTTCTCTCTCTCTGGCTTCTGGACATTTCAGATAAATGGAGTCCTAACAACATCTTCTTTCACTGAGATTAATGTCTTCATCCCTCCTGAAGTACGGATCAGTACCTCATTCCTTTTTATCACCACGTAACCCAGTCTTAAAGTAAAATATAAGGCGATTTTACTTAGAGAGGGGATGGAGTATTGGCCTCCGAACAGATGCAGCACACAGGGGCGCGCATGTTTTCCTGTTGGCAGGTGTGAGAGAACCGGAAGCGTCGGGGCAGGTGGAGCGAGTGTGGAGGTACGGGCAGGTGTGGGCCTGGCTGGCTGGCTGCGCCCGGGACGCCCAGCTGCTGTCCTCCAGACACCTTGCTGCGCTGCCCTTGGCTCATGCGGTCGGTAGAGTCTGTGGGAGATGTCCTGGCAAGGTGGCGTTGGTGCAGTGGACCTGTGCTTGGGAGAAGCCGGCTGGGGTTGGGGGGTTGCTTGAGAGTGACCTTTGCCAGAGTCTCTCTAGGGCGGGCGCTGCATGGGCATCTTAGCAGCTGCACGGTCAGCTGTGACACTTGGGACCCAGGTGGCCTGCAGTGGCAAACATGGCCTGCTGATGGTGGCTCCGCTGATTTGCTGCTTAAGTTTCTCAGTATCAGACTTGATATTTTGGGGGTTACAAAGACAAGGTATATTTATTGTAGAAAACCTAGGAAATAACAGAAAAACACAAATGATCCATAATTCCCCAAACAGTGATGACTATTATTTGTAATGTGTGCCTTTGTAGTCTCTCTTTCCACACACACACACACATGCACACACGCACACACACCCACACCCACCCCACACCCACCCCCCCCACACAGAGTTTTATAACATTGGTATCATGCTGAACATATTGTTTGGTTCACTGCTTTTTTCACTTAACAGTAAATCATAAACCTTTTCCCTAGATACTAAATATTCAGTATTCTTCTGAAACATGCTGTTCTTAATGGCTGCAGAGTATTTTTAGAAATGTTACTGTTTGCTTAAATGACCCTCTCTTTGGCGACATGTTGATTGTTTTCAGTTTTTCAACACTATTTACAAATAAACCTGCTTGTTTTGTGCATGTTTGGGATACTTCTGTTAGTGCTGTTTGAGGGACAAACTATACAAAAACTCCAAAGGTATTTGATACCTATGGGCCAATTGGCCTTCCAGAAAGACTGTATAATTTATGATTCCACAAGAAAAATTTTTTTAACTTGACTTTTTATGTAACTTTACCAAAGCATCTCTCCCTTCCTCCTCTTTTCTCTGTCACTTTTTCAGCCCCTCTCATGTCTGCATAGGAACACTCACTGCTTACACCCTTCTGTTTTCTCCTTGATATTTGCCTGGAAGGACATGCACATCTGTCTTTTTTACAGACTATGATTTTGTGTAAACATTTCTCTTAACCTAGTCAGGCTTCCCATTTTTAGGCATAAATGACAATTTCCATCATTTAGTTCACGGTCTGGGTTGTTTTTCTAGTTTTTCCCTAATCAAAAAAATCGGTGCTACCAATGTCACTGTTGAGCTCGCTGGTACGGCGTGTCGTGTCCTTTCCCTCCCTATCTCATGTTCTGTTTGGGAATTCGGTCCCCAGCCATGTAATGACCAAGTCCAAAGCCGGAGCCAGGCTCACAGCGTTCCGTGCTACTCAGGGGTGCTGCAGAGAAAATGCACCTGGGAGATCAAGGTGGGAGTGCTGAGAAACAAAAGGGGGGCTTGTTTTCTGTCTTCCCTTCCTTTTCCCTCTTGGGTTCCATTCTGCGCTCATGCGGGCACTGGAGGAACTCAGCACCTCACTCTGGGGAAGAGGCGCAGTGAGTGGCGGACTCCCCAAGTTCCGCGCAGGGAATCGTGTCAGCGTTCGTCCGGTGCTCACCTGGAAATGGAATGACAGGAGTGTGCCGTCTTTGGTGACTGACTGCTTCCTCTCAGCAGAGCGGGGGCAGAAGGTCTTGGCAGCTTCTGACGTCCTGTTCCTCTGCCCTGGGGGTCCCATCTGGGCAGCACTGTGCAGTCCCTTATTCCTGGTTCCAGGGCTTTCTGAACCTCGAGGCGCCTCAGGTAGCTTCAACCCGTGTTGTCAATGATGTGAATCCCGGTTCTGACTCTGCCACTTACAGCCCATGTGGCTGGGGACGCTTAACCTCCTTGAACGTCCGCTTCCTTGTGTGTGAAATGGATCAGGAGTCACAGGCGCCGTCAGTATTAGAGGGGACAGTGTTCGTTCATCTCCCTGCTGAAACGAGGATCTTCCAATGTGCCTTACTTACCATCTTAAAGATAAAGCAGATGGTCTTTCTGTCCTTGGGGGGGGGGGGTACTCGCAGCCTTGGGGAGGCGGCAGGTGGAGAGGATGACGGATGTGATAAACATTTTGGGGAGGAAGGCTGGAGGGCCAGGAGAGGGACATCAGATTCTGACTGGCGGGAGTTCAGAGACCTGAGGGGGTCCCTCACCTTAACAGGGAAACCTTGTGGGCGGAGGGAAAGGAAATAGAAGGCTCTTGGGTTTGATGGGAGGCGGCGTTCTTGAAGACCTCCCAGGATTCAGATCTCTCCTAATTGACTTTCTTTGTTCCCATAAAATAAATGTAAAGAGCAGAGCCTGCGGCTGTGCTCGATACATTTCTCAGAAAGTGTCGTTCTGCTCCGAAGTTGCTTTCCCCGTGGGGGGTCAGCGTTATCTCTACCGTGGCTCGGTCCGCTGGCTCATAAATTGCTGAGGATCTCGTGACGGTTCTTTGGCGCCCTGAAGAGCTGGTGGTGGTGATGGTTCCTCGTCATCTCGGTGTGTTTTTAATCTGGCAGCACCGTTTGACAGAGGGCCCCGATTGGGGTCCGGCACACTTTTTTCATTAAGGGCCAGGGAGTTAGTGTTTCCGCTTTGCAGGCTGGATGGGCTTTGTGGCGAGAAATCACCTCTGCCTTTTGAGTAGGAGAGGACGACAGACAGGACGTAAAGATGTGGACGAGGCTGTGTTCTAGGGCAACCTTCTTGGTTTGTTTTATTATTATTTATTTATTTATTTATTTTTGCGGATGCTGCCATTTGAATTTCATATAATTTTTATGTCCTTAAATAGTATCTTTCTGATTTTCTCTATTTTTTTCTAGCTCAGAACAGGCAGCAGGTCGGGTTTGGCTCCCTGGGCAGGGGTTTGTTGACCCCTCGCCTAGATGACTATTATGCTTGAGAATTGTTTTCAATTATGAAAAGAGTGAATGTTAAAATCTCCTGGTAGTTAAGAAAATCACTCACTAAAGTTTGAGTGCTTTTAAGAGGATGTAACTTAATTCACACGTTCTGTCAAACGATGGTGGGCATTTATCATCTTGGGTGATGCCAAGGTGGGCAACTACTTCGTCATGGCCTGTAATTCTTTAAGCAGTTATTCTTACGAGTTAAAAATTTTTAATCATATTATTTCAAAATTTGGGCATCCAGTGACTTTATTCACGTTGTTATGTCATTCCATCCCCTGCTTCCCGTTGTAGCCCATGAAATCGTTTATTATCCTATACTGTTGCGGAGTCCGGCAATTCTGCCTGTCCCTCAACAGCGTGATGACCTGTGGTAGGGGCCTTGGAACTTGATTTTGGCTGGAATTTTTACTGCAGAGTCCAGGGGAAGGCATGGGAGGAGGGCCCAGGCGTATGTCTGGCACATGGTGAACGTGGACTAAACTTTTGTTCCCTCGCTTCCCTTTCTTTTCCTCCTCACCCAAAAGCTCTGTATATTTGGTCAGCCCCCAAACCTGCTGAGCCTCTTTGAAACTGTGGCTTTGCTTCTTTCCACATGCAGTAAAGTCACTAACCTTTTTAAATGCAAATGAAAACAAAGGCTGTTAGAAAGCAGTTTCCCCTCCCGGGTCACCAGTTTTCCTTTGCAGAAGAATAAGCAGTGCTGGGCTGAGACCACCAGCCGGCCAGCCGGGGCCAGACCAGAGAGGCCCCCGGGTCTGGGAAAGGCGCCTCCAGCTGGGTGCAGACCCAGCTCTCCAGCCAGGAGGGGGGCGCCTGGCCTGCTGGCTGCTCCGAGTTCTGCAGCTCCTGGGTGTATCTTGGTTTCAGGGATTCCAGTGGTAGGAAAGCCAGGATCCTCTCCAGATGGAAGACCACCAGCCCCGAAGGTGACTGTGATGCTGTAGCTCTTGGCTCGCGAGTATGCTTTTGCTGTGTGTGTTGGACGGAAGGCCTGTCTTGAGTAGACGTATGTTTGTGTTGTTTCGAGGATAATGGTGCATACCCACGTGTGCTTTCTGGCCTGGGGTCTGGTGGGATGTGAAAGGAGGCAGCCACTATCCTTTGGCCAGTGAGACTTTTCGTTATTGCTTTGGCTGGCGGGCTGGCTTCTTCCTGTGCCTTAGGAGCTCTTTGGTTTACAGACAAGTGATCTTGGAGCCAGGGGCCTGGGTATTGAGTCCTGACTTTGCATGAACTTGCCGGATGACCTCCAGCCATACATTCTCCATCTCATTCTTCATTCCTAAGTGCATGGTGACAACCTAGACCATTTCTGAGGGCTCTTTTCTCAGTTGAGATATATGGGGAGCCTGGGCTTTCGTTCCCACCCAGCATCAATAAGACATCCCTCCCTCTCCCCACTAGGGTGTTCAGACATGGCCTCGTGGAGAGTCAGGACTCAACACCACCTGGTAACAAGACTATTCGTCCCCCTTTCCCTCCCACCAGTGGTGCCAGTGGAGGCGATATGAGGTACAGTAGTGAGGCATTCCTGCCCCTTCCAGCCAGGGAAGGGTCAATGGGACCTGCTGGAGAGCTGAACTCCCATCCCTGCTCAGCAGTTATGATGGGTCCCCCCTTCCCCTGCCAATGTCAGTGGAGGCCAAGTGGCAAATCTGGGCTTCCATCTCCCCCGGCCATAATGATATGGGGTCCTCCTTCTCCTGCAGGAGCAGGGTCAAAGGCAGCCAGCTGTAATGGGAGGTTTAAATAAGATCTAGAGCCTCATAACGTGATACCTAAAACATCCAGGTTTTGACTGAACTCTTCTCATCACACCAAGAACCAGGAAGATCTCTAACTGAATGAAAAAGGACAATAAAGGCCAACACCCAGATGATTGAGATGTGGGGATTATCTGGCAAACTTTAGAGCAGGCTTCATAGAATGCTTCAGGGAGCAATGAACATGCTTGAGACAAAGGAGGAAAAAAATGGGACGTCTCAGAAAAGAAACAGCAGACATAAAGAAGAATCAAATGACAGCTTTTGAGTGAAAAATATAATAACTGAAATAAAATCTCACAGGGATGGGCTTAACCACAGAACGGAGATGACAGAGGAAAAAAAAATCAGTGAATTTGAAGATGTAACAATAAAAATGACCGGATCTGAGCCACAGAGAGAAAACAGACAGGGGAAGGGGGATAAAGGACAGATCCTCAGGGAGCTGTAGGACTATAATAATGTCTCTGAAATCCTAAGGCAGAAGAAAGACAGTGGGACTGAAAAATACTCAGTGCACTAAAACTTCCTGGGGTTAGGCTAAGGTACAAACCTGCAGAAATCAGGAAGCTTTAGTGACTCTCCAACAGGGTAAACCCAAAGAAATCCATACCATGGTACATTGTAGTCAGACTTCTAAAAATAATTTTGCAGAAGAAAAATGAAGTAGGAGGAATCTGTCTACCAGGTTTCGAGATCCAGACCGTGTCATGTTGGCAGTGGGACAAACGCATAGGTCAGTGACACAGAGTAGAGAACCCAGAAACATGCCCATCTGATGGTTGACAAAGGTTCACAGGGAAATCAGAGATGCACTGTGAGGACCTCAATGAGGAACGGGATGATCCTGGTAGAAAATGGAGTGGAGAGGAAAGAGCCCTGGGATAATGATCAGGTCCAGAGTCCTTCCCCCGCATGCACAGCTCATTCATAGAGGCTGAGTTACGGTTGATCTTTTTCTCGTCCTGGTTTGGGTCACAGGGAGCATCAACAAAGCAGACACAAGAGACAGGAAGGGTACAGATTTGCATGGCCACTGACACTAGAGAAAAAGGGTATGGTAGTGGTTTCTTTCTTCTACAGCCAGTTCAGTTCCCTCGTATTGTCCCCCTTGACCTCTGCGTGACCTTTGACTCCAATGACTTGCTTCTCTTGGTTTCCTTAAGTATATTTCCTAATTCATGACATGGCTGTCTGTTTCACATTATCGTAATCTTTTGATCACAGCACCTGATTTCAGCTTTGCCTAATACTGGCCCATCACAGAATTGTGTAAAGGAAGTAAGACTCATTTGCTAAGCTTCTGCTTCTTTCTGTGAGGATATATGGAATCTCTTGGCATCCACGACACAGCAGTGATTGCTACAAATCATTGACTAGATTTCTATCACTTAAAAAAATAATGACATAATTCAAATGTCAATGCAGAAGCCCCAAGAGCCAAGCAAAAAAAAAGGCAAATCCTTTCCCCCGATGTTCAGAAGCACCGAGGGCAGAGCTTGTGGCTGGCTGATTTGTGGTGACCGAGCTATACGGAGCCGGGATGTGTTCTGGCTGGACAAATGCGTGCAGGTACTGAGGACATCTCCAGGACTCAAGGCCAAAGCCGCCCTGCAGTGAGCAGTGCGGAACACAGCCTCACGCACAGTGGCTCCCCGCTGCTGAGGCCCATGCTACAGTCTGAGTGTTGTGCACCAGGTCAGTGTGAGCACGAGCATCTTCCTGGAAATGTGGCCCGGATTCGGATCCTGCCGCTCGCTCACTAGCTCTGGGACTGTGGACATACTGCCTCACTGCTCACAGCTTCAGCTTCCCTTTCTGTAAAATGGGGAGGTCGAGAGCACCTACTTTCTAGGGTTGTCTTGAGGACATATATAAACGTGCCTAATTTTATAGAGAATTTTTTGCTGGAAAAATACCACATGCGCTATCTTCCTCCCAGCCCTGAAGTCTCACCTGGACCCATTTTGTAGATGAATGAGGTAATTGCCCTCTAGAAATCTGTTCTTTCAGAGTTAGTGCATCTGGTCCACTCTCCTTCCCCAACAGGAAGAAGGAGCCAAGGCTCAGCCTGGGCCAAAGCTGCCATTAGTCCCATGGCCACCTGCCTCTGACCAAGCTGGTTTTTGGAATGAGCTGGACGATCGTCTTGGGAGAGGTCCTGGGCAGCTGGTCTGTGGTTCCCAGGCAGAGCTCAGCTGTGGGAGTCTGATCTTGTTTCCTTTGATAACTACAACCCGGGGATTACAAACTGCTCTTGGCAAAGGGTGCTGGGGAGAGATGGAGTCTTCAGAGTGGGGAGGAGGGCTGGGTCTGTCTCTGTGCGTTTTTGATCCCTAGGTAGGGTGGCCAGCAGCCCATCACAGCTGTTTATTTGCATATTGGAGGCTTCGGGAGGGGGCTGGGGACTGTCATCAATAATGTTAATTTCAGAAAGCCTTAGCAATTACCATGGAAGCAAAGTGGCTGTTCAGGGGCTGGGCTGGGCAACAGTAGCTTGGAAACACAGTGTGATCACTTGGAGAGAAAGCCCTCCAAGTGAGACTGAACGTAAATTCTTTCTGTCATCACAGAGCACCTACTGTGCCCCAGGCGCTGTTCTAGTCTTCAGGAACTTAAAAACAAGCCTTTTAGAAGAGTCTGTGCTCTTCCGTAGTTCTGTGCTATGAAATTGAAAGACAAATGCAAATCACAGTGATACACTGTGACAATTGCTAGATTGGAGTTCTGCTGGAGACTTACGGGGGAGTAAAGACATTTAACCAGGTTTATCAAGTGCTGTAATCAAATGACTAAGTAATATTTGGGGAAAAGAAAAGATCTTCTGCCTTTGATCCATAGTACTGTGTCATTCGAAATTAAAAAAGCAACTTTGTACAGAAGCAGGAACAAATGGCTCATTTATTTTAAATATCTTGCCTTCCCGATTTTTCTGACCTTGAATATTCTCCTTAGTTACCTGGGAAACATTTTTTTAGGACTGAAAACAAATGTAAACCACATCAGTGTTAATGACCATGAAAATGATGCAATTTGTATTGAAATCCCTAACTAATCTGTGCTGATTACCAATTCCTCCAGGTAAGAAAGGAGGGGTAGGTGTTTTAGTCATTGAGTAACCAAGCCTGCTGTAATGTGTTTGCTTGAAAGTATCCAGGGAGTTTCAATGGCTCTTCAAACATTTTTTCCTAAATTGGATTCTGTGGATTTGCAGGTTGGTCTGGGTCAGCCAGCCAGTTTGCAGAATGGAGTCTCGGGAAGAAATGAATTATGTGGCTGAGTTTGCCTAGGACAGGGAAGAAAGGACAAGCTCTGCAAGGGGGTAGGACGCAAGAGCGAGCACAGAGGATGGGGAGGGGAAGGTTCTTGTGGCTGGCTTCACCCCGCTGGAGGAGGCTGGAAATGGGACCTGGCCGGGGGGTTCCTGGGACCCTGGCCTGAATACCCAGCTCCCTAGGGCGGGATTCCGTCCAAGGGCTGTGGGGCTGTGGGGCAGGATGACAGCCACCAGAGGGCTTGGGAGGGGCGGGCCCTCGGTGGAGGCAGCACAGGTCTGTGGGGGGTCAGCACCTTCCCTCTGGCTCTAGGGCAGCCGTTGACCGAGTATCCGCAAGGGCAGAGAGAAATCAGCCCTGGGCCCTGTTGTCTAAGAAGTGAAAGTCACACGTCTCTGTTCTGATCATTTAAGCCAGTCCTGTCTGGATGAGGGTAGAAGGCAGTGTCAAATGATGATCTAGTGCATAAAATCTGGGCTCAGGTTGCCTGGATTTGAACCCTACCTTGCCTACCTACTAACTGGCTGGCTTGAAAAGGTGACTTAACTTCCCTATACCTCCATTTCCCTATGGGACTCCCTTCATAAGGTTGTTGTGAGGATGAAATGAGAGAAGGTATGTCACGCATGGAGAATGACATTTGGCACATGGTAGCCATTGAGTAGATGTTTGCTAGCATCCTCAGCCTCATGATTATTATCATCTGAAACAATAGATTATTAAGTGGCTCATCTTGGTTTGCTTTGCTCTAAACGATGTTCATAGCAGAGTAAATATTCATGTCTTAAAGTGTTTCAATTGCCAGCAAATTGGTGAGGCACACCCAGTCCCTTAGGGGAGCATCCATCCATGCATCCATCCATCCATGCATCTAACCATCCAACCATCCATTCATCCATTCACCCCTCTATTTACCCTTCCATCCATCCATCCATCCATCTATCCATCCATCCATCCATCCATCCATTTACTAAATGCCTAGCTGAGCATGAATCTCTGCTGGGTGGGAAGCAGTGAGTCTAATAGAATGAAAAGAGGACCAGCTCTGGTGTTGGTGATCTGTGCTCAAGTCCCAGGCCTACCCTCCACTTACCCTGTGGCCTCAGGTTTACTGTGAGGATTAAATCGCATGATTCATGTCCCATGTCAGGTGCTTAGTAAAAGCTGGTTCCTGACTCCTCTTCCCCTTGACTGATAATGGAAGACAGTTGTGGGTTGGACAACGATGTTGGGAGCCTACATCCTGGTACTTTCGTCTGTAGACAACTAGAATGTCAGGGGGCACGGCGAACGGCTGGCCACGGTTCTGTGAGAAGAAAGTTGGCAGGAATGATGGCGGAGCCGAAAAAGGTATTGGTGATGTTGGTAATGAGGATAGGGCTGAATGTAGGCCCGATCCCGAGGCTCTCGTTCTGTCAGGACTTTCAGGGGGTGGCCTTCACAAAGGAAAGGGCAGCTTCTGAGACTTGCCCCCACTGCTGATTTAGGGTCTGAAACTGCCTCCTGGAATCCCTGGTCCTCCTTCTTGTGGTGAGTCCCTGCCACTGCCACAGGGAACAGGGATTTTGTTTGTGTGGTTGGTTACTTTCCATCATGGGAGTTCTAGAGGGAGAAGCCCAAGTGTGGGGAGAAGGCAAGGAGGTGGAACTGGACCCGGGATTTGGAGGGTGGCCTCGGGGTGGGTTTCTCAGAAGCCAGACACGAGAGGCTGAGCAGATCCTTGTCTTTGAAGGTATGCGGAAATCGGGTGGGTTTTTCTAGGAGTTCTGGTCGGGCCATGAGGAGAAGGGGAAGGAAGGATCCTCAGAGGTGGGCCTCTGGGGAAGGGGCAGCAAAACAGTGCCATTATCCAGGGCATGGTGGCCTCTTCTGGGATCCGGAAGCATTTTATGCCCCAGGTTAGACCTGTCATAGCTCTTTTGGTCTCCACCGTACTGAGTCTTGAAACCCCCTGCCACTTCCTCCTGGTGTGGGGGGACTGTGATTTTCGCCTAACCGGAATCAGGTGACTCTTCAGCCTTCTTGCAGGATTTTTATGGAAAGGAGACAGGGTCGGGCCTTCATCCCCCAGGGAGCATATGTTGGAACTTGATTGTTGGATTTTTTGATCACTGTCAAGAAAAGTTATAAATCAACAGAAGCAAACCTCAAAAAGCAGAATCGGCTCCACAGAGAGCACGTTTCCTCAGCCCGCCAGCTTGGCACAGTGTTGCCAGATGGGTTTTCGGGAAACCTCCCTTTCATCAAACCGCCTTGGTCCAGAACCTCCAATGGCTCTTTCTCGGCCATTGCATCAAAATTCTCCTGGTGCGGCTTTTCAGGGGGCTTGAATAATGTGGCTTTGTCTCATCTTCAGGATGTTATCCCGCCTAATCAGTTAGAACCCTGCCATGCCTTCTGGTCTTCCTGAGCAAGGGCATTTAAACAATTCCGTGATCTGTAGCGAGGCACGGTTATCCTCCCTGTGTGCGATGGACACCGGTGTGTTTCTCTGCTCTCTCGTTCTTTTCTCTTTCATCTTAAAAAGCACAGGTTATAGGGCCCCTGGGGGGCTCAGTTGGTTAAGCCTCAGACTCTTGATTTTGGCTTGGGTCATGACCTCAGGGTTGTGAGATCGAGCCCTGTGTTGGGCTTCCCACTTATCGGGGAGTGTGCTTGAGAATCTCTCTCTCCCTCTGCCCCTCCCTCCCCTAAAATAAAGAAGTAAATCTTTAAAAAAAAAAAAAGAGGGGGGGCAGGTTATGACCCACAAAATTGATTCCATGACAGACTAAGGGGTTGTGACCCACAATTTGAAAAGTGGAACTTTTTAATTTAACACAACAGTAATCGTGGAAGGACAAGGGAACGCAGGAAACAGAGCTGCTCCCAGCTCTGCTGGACAAGCTCATCAACCATACCATGAGATAAAAGTAGCGAATCAAGTCTGATTAAGAAGTTGGTTAAAAATCATTCTAGGCTAGTGGCCTCCAAATGGTTTTGATTGCACCCTCCATCGGTAGAAAATGTTTACACGTGTGAGTCCCGGGTACTGTTTGGTTATTGTCCTTTTTTAACCAATGTATGATATGACCACATAAAACATACATCCCAAATATACATTTTAAAAGGATGAGATTGGGACGCCTGGGTGGCTCAGTCAGTGAGGCATCTGGCTCTCGATTTTGGCTCTGGTCCTGATCTCAGGGTCGTGAGATCAGGCCCCACATTGGGCTTTGTGCTGGGTGTGGAGTCTGCTTAGGATTCTCTCTCTCGCTCTCCCTCTGCCCCACTCCCCCCCCATATGTTCTCTCTTCTCTCTTAAAATAAAAGGATAAGATAAAGATGAAAGAAATCCCGTTTTAAGATGACACGCTAATCATGATGGCTTCATTCTATTGTCAGCAAATATCTGAAGGCAAAATACGCAGAGAGGACAGGGTTCACGGTTCTTAGCAGTGACTATAAATCTATTTTCAAATTGTTTTGATAATTTAAGATGCTTTTCTGGTTGACTTCTTGTCAGATTTGGAAGCCATTTCTTTGCAACACACCTCCTTTCCTCAGCATTACCCTTCCTTTCCTGACAAACCCAGAAAAGCTCCGTTGGCAACTGGTCTTGCTACTTCCATCCACCGGAAGTCTGGAGGACGTCATCATTGGCACTTCCCTTTCCCTCATGCCCTCGGCAGTTCATTTGCTGCATGCTGGGGATTTTAGCTCTCCATAGGGGGTCAGGTCCTCTCACGTTCGCCTTCCATTGCCATGTTGTACCACATGGCTTCCCTCTTCCTCCCAGGTCCTCCCGCGCCTGTCCACACAGGGCTTCCTCCTCCTGCGGTGTCCCCTCCACACCTGGCTGACACCTGCTTACCCATCAAGCCCCAGCATAAACATCACTTCCTCATTGGGACCCTTCCCCGACCACTGCCCAGTCCGTATCCTTTCTGAGGCACCTTAGACTTCTTTCCTGGTGCTTAGCACAACTGTAATGTTCCTTCAGTTTCCGTTTGGTTAAAGTGTGTAGTCCTCCGGCATCTGGACTCCGTTCCCTGAGGACAGAGACCATGGCTGCGGTGTCGTGTGTGTGTGTGTGTGTGTGTGTGGGTGTGTGGGTGTGTGGGTGTGTCCAGCACCCAGTTCATGCAGTCTTAATATTTAATACTCACAACAACCCTATGGTAGTTCGAAAAGGATCCCCACTTTACAGATGAGGACACTGAGAGACAAGAGCGGTAATGCCGAAGGTCAGCTGGTTCATGAATGAGGATGTTAGTCTCAAACCTGGGTCGTGCTTGTTATCATGTATACACTTTGTTCATTTATAACCTGCGTAGACTAAAGGCTGATTTTATGTCCCATCTTCCTTGCTGATGTCTGACCGGCCCTCGACAGTGATTCTTCTTCTCTGGAACGAGCTTGATTTGTGCCTAGGGTCTCTGCATAACACTATTTACCCCGTGCTGTTCTAGATAACACTATCCTTTGCTCAGACCATTCCAGGTCCCTAAATCTTATCTACCGAAGCTAGATTATAAAGCCAGACCTACACTCACTCATCCTTTCCTCGAATCTCATAATAAGTAAATAATTGTTGATTAGTTGATTATTCCTAGCAGCCGGCTAAAGATTTTGTCCTCCTCCCCAGTCAAATCCTATCTTCGCACATACCCACTCCCCAGCCAAGAGCACGACCCTGCCTTGGATTCAGAGGAGTTTCAACTGTTCTAGTTTACACTTGTTGGCCCTCTTCCTGGTGGATCTCAGCTAACTTCTGGCTGAGACCCAGGAATTTGAGGGTCTTCAATGCCATGAGTAATTTCATGAGTTGCTGATGGCTAATTAGGGGTGATTACAGTTAAGAGGCTTTCCTTTCTTAACAGCCCCCAGAAAGGGCTGGTGGTAACTTTTAAAATCTTGATTATCTTTCCCTGGAAATGGAATGTTCTGATTCTCATGGCTGTCTTTTCTTAAGTCCTTATAATTTATCTCTCCCTCCCCACCCCATCCTTTTCTAGTAGGAAGGAAATTTGAAGTCCTGGGAAGAAGGTGGAAACCAGTGATTTGGGGAAAATTGGCTTTGTTGGAGAGGACCCTGGGGCATGCCTTGAAACCTTGCTTCTTCTATTTGCCTTTCCCTGAAAGGAGATGCAAGAAGAGGGGAGGCTGGGCCATGAGTTTTCTGCCCAAGTTCTACCACATTCCAGCCAAGCCTCCCATCCCAGGCTTTCTGATGCTGTTTATAATTTACCTTTGACACTGTTGGCTCATTTGACGGTGTTCAGTCTGTTTAGTAAGGGCTTCTGAGTAAAGGGGTTCTACTGTCCTGGTTTTTTTTTTTTTCTTTTAAAGATTTTATTTATTTATTTGACAGACAGAGATCACAAGCAGGCAGAGAGGCCAGGAGAGAAGCAGGCTCCCTGCTGAGCAGAGAGCCCAATGCGGGGCTCAATCCCAGGACCCTGGGAATCATGACCTGAGCTGAAGGCAGAGGCTTTAACCCACTGAGCCACCGAGGCGCCCCCCCTTTTTTTTTAAAGATTTATTTTTTTATTTATTTGACAGAGAAAGATCACAAGTAGGCAGAGAGGCAGGCAGAGCGAGAGAGAGGAGGAAGCAGGCTCCCTGCCGAACAGAGAGCCCGATGCAGGACTTGATCTTAGGACCCTGAGATCATGACCTGAGCCGAAGGCAGAGGCTTAACCCACTGAGCCACCCAGGCGCCCCTACCGGCCTGTTTTTACTGTGATCACACATTTGAAGAGTCGCCTGACCTCTTTGTGCATCATGTCAGCAGAACGACTTGGGATGGATGCCGCTTGGTGCTAGGCGCTGGGCTGAGCACAGCCCGTGTGTCCACTCGCGGATTCCCCACCACCTGTGGCAGTTCTCAGGATGCATTTTTAAAACAGTGTCACAGATATAATTCACATTGCATACCCTTCACCGATTTAACGTCTACGATTAAGTGATTGCTAATACCTTGGCAGGATTGTGCGGCCGTCACCACAGTGTAATTGGAGAACATTTTTGTCACCCCAGGAGGACACCTTGTACCTCCCGTGAGCCCCTCCCCACCTTCCTGAACTTGGTAATCACTAATGTATTTTCTGTCTCTGTAGATTTGTTTATTCTGAACATTTCCTATAAATGGAATCATGTAATACGTATCCTCTTGTGGCTGGCTTCTTTCTCTTAGGGCAGTGTTTTCAAGGTTCGTCCCACTGTACCATGTATCAGTCCATTTCTTTTTATTGTTAGGCCGTATTTTTAGCTCTACAGTACAGTTGGGAAAACCAAGACACACAGAGGAGAGATGACTTTCCTATGTCAGGGAGCCTTTCATAGAGGGAACTAGATTTCCAACGCCATCTTTTGCCCAATGCTAACTCTGCTATGAGCCAGACTCTGAGATAATCGCACTAATAGTAATTGATGGAACATCTTTTATGGATCAACCCGTGTACTAAGTGTTCTATAAATTTGTTACCTCCTGTGCCTATATAATCAGATTTCGATTGGGAAATCTTGTAACCACAACTGGGCGGTGACATTTTTGTTTTAATGTCTTCCATTTGCTCACTTCTGGTTTCATTGGTCCACGAAGGCTCTAGGATCTTCCTAAGCAAATGATGCTGAAAATTGTATTGTTGTTCCTTCTGCAGGAGCCGGACACCACTCCCATCTGTGGAAAATTTAGTAACATCTCAGAGGCGCCCTTGCTTCTTCCGGGACGCCCAGCATCATGGTTTCTCATTTCATGGGGTCGTTCAGGTAAGTGGAGAACCTTTTAAAAAAGACAACGGGAAAATAGGAAATTCGATATTTGCGTTTTACAGTGTAGTCTCTGCAGTAACTAGCCTCGCGGGTCTGCACGTCAGCGATCTCTCTGCTACACTGTGTGTGTGTGGTGAGTTTGCTCCTCAGGAGGGCGGCGAGCCCTAGGGAGCCGTGTGCTGTGGGGAGAGGTGCTTGGACGGAGATCCAGGAGGCTTGGCTGCTACTCTGTGCTCTGCTATTTCCCGGGAGCCCTCCAGGATTCAGATTTATATATATATATATATATATATATATATATATATATATATATATTTGTTTTTTTTTTTTTTTTAAGAGAGAGAGTACACGTAAGCAGGCAGAGAGGCAGGCAGAGAAGCAGGCAGAGTCAGCGAGAGAAGCAGGCTCCCTGCCAAGCAAGGAACCCGATGCGGGACTCGATCCCAGAACCCTGGAACCATGACCCGAGCCGAAGGCAGAGGCCCAACCAACTGAGCCACCCAGGCGTCCCTAGATTTATATTTTTGAGTAAAGATGTTCCTGGATCTGTGGGTCTGTATCTTCACATAGTTTTGGTCCTCTGGCCGCATTGGTACCGATTTTGACTTAATTGATCTGCTGTGCTTAAAAATGACCTCTCTGGTTCCTCTGCTCAGAACATCTTGACCTTCACCTGCATTTTCTGTTTGATCCTGATGTCAACCAGGCGAACTAAGTAGGATGAGCAGTAGTATCTCCGTTTTGTGCGTAAGAAAACCGTGCTGCTAACTCTGGGATGCACAATGCTCAAGTGTGGGGTGGAGAGGAGAGCTTGCGGCTCTGGACCTGTTGTCTGTGCTGTTGAGCCTGTTCTTCAAACTTTTCTTTTCATTTTTAATTAAAATTTCTTTTTAAATTTTTTACATTTTATTTTATTTTATTTTTTTATTTGAGAGAGCACCAGAGAGGGCGTAAGTGGGAGGGAGGGGCAGAGGGAGAGGGAGAAGCAGGCTCCCCACTGAGCAGGGAGCCTGATGCGGGACTTGATTCCAAGACTCCGGGATCATGACCGGAGCGGAAGGCAGACGCTTAACCCACTGAGCCACCCAGGCACCACCACACATTTCTTTAAGCTGATGGACCCTTTTAAAAATTAATCAGCCTGAATGCTATGTAAAAACTCCTTATATAAAATGGCCAACCGCAGTATTTTATTGAGATAAATTTATTTCCTAAGTTTGAATCTGTAACATTTATACCATATGAAATCAATGGGTCTGTTTTGACAAATACCAACATTTGATATCGGGATTTATGGGTGATAGCTTGTACATCAGCCTCAGCATCTGGTCTGTTCTGCACTTGCCTTGGCTGCATAGTATTAAGAGAACTTAATCATTACAAGTAAACACTTGCAGTTCATGGAGGAAGCTCGTCTTGCAATCTCAAGAGACTCCTTAAATAGAGTCAGAATCAAGATAGTGGGGAAGGAGGAACTTTTTGTTTAAAAGTTGAGGCACTAAGGATATCTTTTCTTTTTTTCTTCCATAACTATACATTAGCCCTACATGCTTAGAACTTATAATTAAAAATGAAATGGTCTATAATACGTTATTATGGTGGTGCCACAGATGATGGCCCAGCTAGAGAGCTAGAGCATCTGCCGGCCAGTGCTCTTAGGCCAATGCCTCACATTTAATTGAGTGTAGTGCGTGTGTGTGTGTGTGTGTGTGTGTGAGAGAGAGTGTGTGTGAGCCTTAGTCTATAGTTGCTTGTATAATTTTATATGAACAGACATGTGCAGGCCTGAACTCCAAAAACCCGTGCAGAGCTACAACCTTCTTCATTAATGTCATTCACAAGCGTGTCACAAAGACTCAGAGAAGGCAGGGAAAGCTCCATTCTGAGTCTTCTGCAAAATCCAGCTATGCAGAGGGCAGCCCAGATCTGTTTAGGGTTAGAAGTTAGCAACTAATCTAAATCAGTATGTTGGTATTTATAAACCATAGTTTGAAAGTAGTTTATTTCTTTATTTTTAAAAAAAGATTTTAATTATTTATTTGACAGAGAGATAGAGAGCACAAGTAGGCAGAACGGCAGGCAGGGGGAGAGGGAGAAGCAGATTCATTGCTGAGCAGGGAGCCTGATGTGGGACTTGATCCTAGGATCCTGGGATCATGACCTGAGCCGAAGGCCAGATGCTTAACCCACTGAGCCACCCAGGCGCCCCTGAAAAGTAGTTTAAAGGGTATTTCAAAACACGAGCTATGCATCCTGTTTGTAGAAGCTCTGATGGCCCCCTGTCTAAGCACAGGGCAGTGAGCAATGCCATTGGGTCACTGGGTCAGCTCAGGACCACAGCATGTGTGAGTGCCAGGGCCCAGTGGGGGACAGAGAAGTGGTCACAGTCACATACTGAACCGGTTTGAAAAGAGCAGCGGGTGACCAAAGCTGGGTTCACCATGTGGGAAGCAGGTGTAAGTCTGGCCACCATCAGACAGGCCCTGACAAGTACTGAGGATCCTCCAAAATGTGGCCTCCGAGGCACACAAGGAAGGCGATTGCTTGGGAGAACTCTCTTCTGCCAAGTTTTTTCTTGATGGAATTTCACAATTTTAACTGATGCCCCTGCAAAAACAATGAACCTCTTGTAATGACCTGATTGGTGGTTGGAGCCCGTCTCTCTTCAAGGGGCGCCTGGGGGGCTCCCCTCCAGGCTGTTCATTCTCTTGGAGAAATTGCCCACAGGTTAGAAATGAGCAGGGTGGGAGTCGTTGAAAGCTAGATGTGGTCTTGTTACCCCTGGGATGGAACTCCGAAAGTCTTACCAGGCCCCCAGCATTAGGGTCCTTCCGAAGGAGTCGTTTGAACAGGGCGACTCAGCAGGACGTTTCTTTAAGAGTTCTGCTGTAAGGAGAGAGCACATTGTGAGCTCTGAGGTTGGGTGATTCTTTGCAAGAGCTCAGCTGGAGCTTTCCGGGAGGTCTCCTTCCTAAGCCAGGTACTCATAAGCCATTTTGCATTGTTTCTAAGGCCTTGTAAATCTATTTTAATCTGAAAAACAAAACAGAACTAGAGTGACTTTTGCATAAATGCTTTAAAAAATGTTCTTGGGCAAAGGGCTATGTTTACTTTAAGAGTGAGTTGTCTTTGATAACACTGGTAGATGATCCACACATGAACACGCACAGATGTTAAGGGCTTGTCCATTTTGATGAAGGCAACCGAGTACATAAAGATCGATTGGACAAGCTGGAGGGCTTGTCCACGTAAAGAGGAAACAGGTCACACTTAGAAGTTCGCTGCCAAGAAAATCCCTGAGAGGAAAGACCATTTAAGGGGATTCACTGTTCTGATAGGCAGAGATTTGGTTTTAAAAATCCCTCCCCAGTTTTTGCCAAGCCACAAAGAAACAGCCAGCCAGCATCTCCCTCATTGAAAAAGACAGAGAAACCCTGGGTATTAACATGGTAAGAGTGTCTCTGGCCTGCTCAGAGTCCGCAGTCATAAAAAGAATCACTGTTAAACCAGGGGCAGAAAAAAACACTAAAACCTTAACTCTTGATAGAGCTTGTTAGTGAGTTGTCATTGAACGTGAGACGAGCCTGGATGCCATGTCAAATTCAGGGCAAGGAAAATCCATTTAGGCCAAAGGGTTGGTCATGGCCACATTAGGGGCTCTTTGTCGCCTGTTACGACTTAATGAAGAAGAGATACTAAGTGAAACAGAAGTACACACATTTCTTAAAGTCTTGCTCCAAATGGTGCACCTTAAAAATATATATAATATGTGTGTGTGTTACAACTTTATGTGTTTGTTTAGTGATTGACTGGAAGCAAACACAATTTTCTGTAGAAAGAGTATGAGTACAACAAGTGGGGAGGACCACCTACCATGGCCAGCCAAGAGGACTCTCTCTCGAGCCAGTCTGCTTGGTCAGGGGCTCATTCTGTCCCTCACAGCATGCTTTAGTGTTAAGTCGACGGTGCTGATGTTTGAAATGAAAACACAGAGGAAAACAACACAGTTGAAAATGCCAGACAAGTGGTTAAGTTGGCAGGAAACAACGTTGACTCGGTGATCCTTATTTTGAATAGTAGGTTTTGAAGAAATACAGATGTAATTAGAGAGATTACAGAGGTAGATGGTGATTTTTATAGATCTTATGAAGTAGGGTTCTGGATCGTTTTAAGGGGTTTACAGGTTGATGGCCCTAGGTCAAGTGTCTGGTTTTAGTCTTCTGAAATGTAAAGCTTTTCTTTGCCGTGATATACACTTCAGCAAAGTAATATTACTGTAATGCCTGTCAGCTACTTCACTTAGAAATACAACCAGAAGGAACTGAGGAAATGAGACAGAGAAAGGTGGCCATTCTGGGGGAACCGAAAAAGGTTCTGAAGACAGAAAGGAAATAAGAAGTGGGTTGAGAAGACGTGTGAGAATACCCCAAATAGTGATGCTTGAGCCAGGATGGATCAGTAAAAATGGAGACTCCCCTCAGGGACTGAGAGATCTGTGGTCGTTGGGAAGGACTGTGGGCTCACTCTGTGTCCCCATGCCAGTGACCAAGAAGGGAGCAGAGAAGGGGAAAATAGGGGAAGGAAGAAGACAAGAAAGAGGAGGAAGGAGGAGGAAGAGGAGGGAAAAGCGGAAGGGAGAGGGAGGGCGGAAGAGGGAAGGGGGAAGGGGGAAAGGGGGAGGGGAGGAAGGGGGGGTGGAGGGGGGAAGGGGGAAAGGGGGAGGGGAGGAAGGAGGGCGTGGAGGAGGGGAAGGGGGAAGGGGGGAGGGGAGGAAGGAGGGGGTGGAGGGGGGAAGGGAGAAGGGGAGAAGGGAGGAAGGAGGGGGAGGGTAAGGGAGGTGGAAGGAGGAAGGGGAGAAAAAAGAGAAGGGCCCAAGTTTGATGATTAGTATTAAACAGCATGGTGTTAATAAGGCCGGAGAGACTTTGGGTAAGCCTTCATCTAAACCACTACCCAGTTGATGCTTAATAAATATTTGCTAAATATTGAATGAATAAGTTAATAATTATCTTTTGTGTAAAAGAAAGTAGAACATTTTTCTTTCCTGATGAGGATTGTTAATTATAAAAGCAGGTTAAAGCAGAAAGTCATACAAATGATACATGCACACACCTTTAACAGTTTATTTTTAACTTAAAACACATGTACATTCACTCACTATGTTTTGATGTGGGGCCAAGGACTTTTCTTTGAGCCGGAGCCCCTGATTGTCCGTCGTGCGCAGACCACACCCATAAGCATCATCTAGGGTTTCCATTTGGGTTTCTTTAACGTGGAGTGAGAATTTAAAGACATTTGCAAAGCAATCCGAGTTCAGATGATTCTCGATTTTTATTATTTTTGCCCCTAATCATTTACAGTTGTCTCATCCACACCTAATTTGCCAGCAGTTTTTTTTCTTGGCTACTTGCCTTATTGAGTCTTTCCGAAGCAATCGGCTTCATTTTTGTAGAAACAGCTAACAACTACTCTATCTTTTTATGCTCCGTTTCATGGGTTTGTGGACTGCTTGAATATTTGTAGGGACTTCCAAAGCCACTGGCATAAACAGGTATGGGAACACAGTTGACTCTGTAGGAATGCAGCTCTTCTGGTGCGAGCCGAAAAGTACGAGGGTACCGGGGAAGAACCTACTGGAATCTTTTAAGGGAAGCCTGGTAGGAGAGCCCTCTGAATGGTAGGCCGAGAGGCTAGGAGGAAATAAAATCGTTTTTTGGAGGACTGCCCTGGCAAACCCCTACCTATAAAATGAAGGCAGGCATTCAGACGCTATTGATTTTTCTTTCTGCCTGGCACAGCCCTGCACCTGGATCATGTCCTCATCACTCAGTACTTGACTGTGGGATTTGCTAGAACATTCTGTACCAAAAAGGGTTCAGTGGAGTCAAGGTGTGATCACTGGGCTGCCAGCGACCCATTCCGTATGGACTCAAGGGGATGGATAGGCCTCCGGGGAACATTGCCCCCCTCCCTCCCTCAGGGGCTAGAACCCGTAACTGCCAGCTTGTGGAAATCCTCTTTTTAGGACCATCTTCCTTTTGCCAGTTCTTTAATTTTCCCAATAGAGAATTCTGGGATGCTCTTAGAAAAACACTTGCATTGCTGGAGCGTGGCCAACAGCAGCACTTTGCCTCTCTGGCCCTCCCTCTGGTTCTTCTTTCTCTTTCTCTTCATTCCATCCTTCTCTTCTTGCGTCCACTGGCTGTTCATTGGCCCTGAGCTGGGACCAGAGCTGTGTCGACCAGAGCCTGCTCGTTGGAAAGATGTATCAGAAGCCATTCCCTCAAGAAATCGACCATCGAGTACCGAAGGGTGTCGTGTCTTAAAAAGCCGGGCCGTGACAGACACCTCCCTTTTCCAGAGGCCCTGGTTCAGAAAACGCAAATGGCTTCTAGAGTTGAGAACCTGGAAATAAGCAATAAAAGCCAACAAGCATGGAGTAGGTGTCTGCAAATCCGGGCTTCAGATCGGAAACATTCACCCCACGAAAGCCAGGCCGGCCTCTTCCCGGAGCCTGCTGGTCTTGCTTTGGCTGCAGGTTGGTTCTGAGGCCAAGGCCGAGGTGAAGGGAGCCGAATTAGGAGGACGCGGGCTCCACCATAGCGCAGTAAGCAATGCCTGACGGCAGGGAGGAGACAGCAGAGGGCCCGCTGGATTCTGAAGACCCGGGCGTCTGCGCCTCTCAACCCGCCCTGCTGCAAGGCTACCACCTTGTGCTCTACAAATGGTTTGATACTCAACCCTGGCGGTCCTGAGCCGTCCAGAAAAGATGACTTCAGCTCAGCATGCTCCGTAGAAGAAAGCAGGAAAATAAGTAGAATGCACTTTTTTTTTTTTTTTTAAGTTTGGGATTGAAATGGTTAGCTTCAATTATTCTAAAATTTAAAAGGTTCTCTAGTGAGGCTGGATAAACTAGGTTTTATCACATGTACTTACTTTCTGATTATTTTTGCAAGCATGACAGAAAGTAAAACAGATGTGTGAAGCCACAGCCTCCTAAGACTGGGGAAGAAAATTGATGTGATGAAATGCGGGGTTCAAAGGGGTGTTGTGTTAACGAGGCCCCAGAGCATGGTGGTTAAGCATCCGGGCCAGGGGTCTGACTGCTGGCATCAAAATCAGCCTTTGCCACTTAGTAGGTGTGTGTGGCCTTTGATAAGCAAATAAATGACTTAGCTTCTCTGTGCCTCCATTTCCTTACCTGAAGAGTGGGTATAAGAAAAATGTTGGGTAGGATGGTTGTGGAGATTCAATGAAATTATACCCGAAGCATGGAGATCAGTGGTAAACCATCCAGTCTTCATTTCCAATGTCCCTCTGTTGTCTGCTTCTACTCTTAACTGCTGTCAAATGAAGGCCAAACCTGGTGACCGGCATGCTGGGCAAACCTTTTTCATCTCTGGAGCACAGTAATAGAGATTTCACTTCAGTGCTAAGATTTTGGCTCTCTTTCGCTAAGGTCAGTATAATTTTATTAGTTTCCAGGTTGCTCCCCAAATATCTCTTGGGTTATACTAACTGAAGAAGAGGTAAGGCTTTTGGGTTTTGGTTGTTGTTGGTGGGTTTTGTTGTTTTTTTTTTTTTCCTGTTTTCCTTGTTTTGTTACTTGATATGCTCAAGTATTGAGTTCATTGAGGTGAGCCCAGGTACCTGGTGGCTGTGACACGATCCACCCCCCGACCCAGATTTGAGGATGAGTGGCATGGGGAGTGGGGTAGGCTTGACCCGGGTCAATCCAGAAGCCCAGAGCAGAGCCCCAGCTCCATGCTATAAATCTTGTGCCAAATTTCAATGAGCATTATTTTCTACATGAGGAAATGAGATGATGCAGTGTTTAAAATCTAGAACAATACTGGGGAGATGGCATGTTTTTTTTTTCTCCTGTGTGTTCTGATGTGAAATCTTGGGTCATTTCTACTGCAAGGTGAATCGGAAAGTCTTCGTAGGAATGTGGCTTCCCCCGCTGCTTGGAGGGGAGTGTGTGATTTGTTTGCCAAAGGCCCTGGTAGCCTTCAATCTGTCAAAACGTTGCAAGCTGGGAACAGTTTGCCAAAGCAAACTATCAAAGTGAAATAACACACGAGTTGCACACACACACAGACACACACGCTCTCCCATTGCCCCAACATTAATTTTGAATCGGGTCAGGAGGAACAAGGGTTTGGGCTAGATTGTTGGTGTTTTGAAGCAGTTGTGGGCACAGCTACGGAGGACCAATTACATAGGTATGTGTGAGCAGGGTGGGGTATCCAAAAACAGACTCTACTGAGCAGGGGTGGGAAACTTCCAGCCCTTGGCAGAGGTTCATCTGGCCCTTGGGGTTATATATTGCTCTGACTGCTGTTATTGCAGCCCAAAGAATAATTTCCCCTCTGGGGAAATTTATTCTATTCCATTCAGAGCAGAGCCCATTTAATAACTAAGAGTTTATTCCAGAATGAATTTTATCGGTTATCCCTATGCATTTAGGTCCACTAGAACCCAGCTCAGTGAAGAAAAGAAGCATTTGAACCCTAAATATAATTTGTGTTGCATTTTTGCAACAAGAGGCACCAACAAACATTTTGTTGTCATAGCTTGTGTCAGTCTGATGAGAATAAATTTGGGGGCATCACATAGAAATTGAAAAGCACAACTGATCTTAATAAGTCCCTCATGAGATAGTATTCAAAAGTTCCCAAAGTGCCTTGGGGCATTTTTGAATCTGTTAATTCATACTATTTCTATTTGTCTTAAAATTTCCTAAGTTGTCAGGAGGATGTGGCATCATTCATTAATTCAGTAAATGAAGCTTTTACTATATAGCAGACACTCATTGAATGCTGGAGAATAAAGTAGGGATAAAACCAACTCCTTGATTTCATGGAGCTTGTAGTCTAGTAGGTGGAGGGAGAAGTTTAATTGAATAAAGACTCAGCCCGTGAGATAGTAAGAATGAAGCTCTTTTGTGCAGACTGGGGAAGGCTTTATGGAGAAAGGACAACTTTGGGCAGACACCCAGAATGGGGGAGGGGAGGAGCTGTAGAAGTATCTGGGAGTAGAGTTGACCAGGCAACTTGGAATGCCCTTCCTCTGAGACAGAGAACACCCAGAATCTTCCCTCCTCTCATCTTCCACTCCCTGTCCTGCCCCATGTCCCCTGGAAAGGTATGGAAACAGCCTGGGATGAGTGGTTATGAGAAAGTGCTTCTGATTGCATTACAAATATGTGGCTTAGGTGTCTGCCAAGAACTTGGAGGGGCTGAGGTGTAACACATTTATGGAGCTGCTGTTTGTTTTTTTAACAAAACCACACCAATCTGTTTTTTTTTTTTTTTTAATGTGAATAAACAGTGCCAGAATGTTACCATGGTTGAGAGTTGTAGGCACAGGTTCATGAGAAGGCCGTCTTTCACCTTGACTCATTTGAAGGAGGCAGGGCAGGTCATATAATTCCCATTTTACAGATGGGGAAACTGAGGTCCAGAGAGGATTTAGTTGTGCAAGCTCATGTAACTAAGGAGCGTAGACTCCCTAGTTGTGATGCACATGACCTGGGTTTGGAGGACAAACTGGATCCAGCAAGGATTCAGCTATAACATACCTATTCTCTTCCAACCAGCGTGTTCACACCCACTCCTTTAGATGCCCCTGCCTGGTGGCTGGAGGACATCTTGGGCAGTTTTCTGGTTTGTTGCAGGTTAATGGGCAGTCTTGTTTTCAAGTATCAAGAAGTCCAAAGAAAGGGTGCCTGGGTGCCTCAGTCCGACTCTTAAGCATCAGACTCGAATTTGGCTCTGGTCTTGATCTCGGCTCAGGTCATGATCTCAGGGTCCTGAGATCGAGCCCCACATCGGGCTCTGAGCACAGTGAGGAGTCTGCTTGAGATTTTCTCTCTCCCTCTCCCTTTTCCCCTCCCCCTGCTCTCTCTCTCCTAAAATAAATCAACAAATCTTTAAAAAGAAAAGTCCAAAAAAGCTGTACTTGCGGGAAGGGAGAGCTTTATTGGTGGAATGCCCGTCCTTTTAGAAGCTTTGGTTTTCGTTTTCCTTCAGTAGTTTTTGGTATTCATCTAAAATGTGAGTCACTTCACCCTGAGATCCATGTACCTGTGCACTGGATAGTGCAGAAATAGAATGTTTCCATCGTCACAGAAAAGTCTACTGGACAGCACTGACCTAGATCCTCGGCAAGTTATAAACCAGCTCTTTGATTCTCTTCATGACTAATTTCATATTCTATTTTTCTGAATAGATCCCCTGCTTGGAAGGATGTTGCATATAGATATTCAACATTAAAAAGAAAGTCTGGGGGGCGCTTGGGTGGCTCAGTGGGTTGGGTCTCTGCCTTGTGCTCCGGTCGTGATCTGGGGGTCCTGGGATCGAGCCCCGCATCGGGCTCTCTGCTGGGCGGAGAGACTGCTCCCTGCACCCCCCCACCCCGCCCGGCCTGCCTCTCTGCCTACTTGTGATCTCTGTCAAAAAAAAAAAAAAAAAGTCTGGTTAGGAAAAAAAAAAGTCTCATCAGATATAAAAAATTTTATGGGCCCAGCATGCTAGATATAAAAAATTTTAGTCTCTTTAGTCTCTCGTTCAATTGAAAGTGTCTCTCTGCCCCCAGACTGGGAGGGTGGGGCTTCAGACCCCCTTAGAGTGGGAAGAGGGGGCGGGGCTGTTTTCTTCCCACACCCAGTTCTCCACCTGGCCCCTCCCTCTGCCTCAGGGGAGAGGGGAGGTAACCGGGCAGAGGGTTTCCATGGGCTGGGTGCTGCAGGAGATCTGGTGTTGCTGACCTCAGGTCGGCGGATGCTAAGTTCTGTATTCCTCTCTCCTGGGGCACTTAGGGTGGCCTTTGGAGAACCTCCCCCTCACTTGGGGTGTCCTGCTGCACTTCTCTTTATGACCCTCCCCCAAGTCCGGTACTCCATGGGTACCCACCACTGATCCCCTAACCCTGGCGAGCAGCCTTTGGTGAGGTCCTTTATAGACAACCTAAACCCAGCATTCCACGGTGCCTGCCTTCAGCTGAGAGGGAAAAGCCAGCATATTCTGTTCCTGCAAGTTCCAGACATGTTCCCCCTCCAGCCCTCTCTCTCCACTCTGCCCTCCTAAGCACTTCAGCGGGGTTTTGTCCTTGAGATACTTTTCAGGGCGAGACTCTGGCACTGGTCCTTCGTATCCTTAACATGGGGGCCCAGATAAAGTTTTCTGCATGGCAGCCCTCCTCTCTTGTCCTGGGAGGGAGCTCTGACTTCTCCTACAAGAGAGGAAGGCGCTGTGCTCAGCGCTCCTGCATTTCTCTTCAAAGAAATCTGCATGGGGCGAACTTCTCTCACCCTCTGGCTTGCTCCTTGTACAGCTGGTGGTGGTGAGGGGCGACAATATGGGTTAGGGTGGGGCAGCGGGGGCACCTCCTTTTCTGGTTCTCAGTAGATGGTGCAGCCCTTCCTGTTTGGAGTGGGTGTCTATGTACTACCCTTGGGCCTCTTCTTTGGGGCCTCAGCCGCCAAGTCCAAGACAACCATGGAAAGGATGCAACTGTCACCCCGTTACATGGCCCCCTCGCCCCACTTCCTGCCCCCTTGCTGTCTCCGACCCGTCTGTTCACTTCCATTCTGGGTGGTCTGCCAGGGCCTGGCTAATTTTCTTACGAGGGGCTTAGGGTGGCATTTAGGATGCTTGGAGATGGTGGGAGCCTTTTCTAACTCCACACGCCCTAATTCCCATGTTCAGACAGGCTTCCTCACATCCACCTCCGCACGGTGAGTTCTGCTTGGACTGGAGTAGTGTTTTCCATCTCACAGTTGTGTTGGAAGCCTCCGAAAAGGGTGAAAACCACCCAGGTCGCTTCACTGTCCTCAGGATTAAACCCTAAAAAAAAGGATCCAAAAGACAACTAAGTAGGACAAATGGCCTCTTTTCAGGGATGCTTCAAACCATGGTGTTGATGATTTCGAGTCAAGGGACTTTGGGCATTTTAGTTAATTGACAGTGTTTGTCCTCTGACTTAGTAGGTGGGTGTTTTCACCTCTGTCATCCCCAGCGACCCTTACAGAAGGTAAGGACCTTGAGGGTCAGAGACATTAGTTTGCCCAGGGTCACCCGCATGGGAATGGTCGAGCTGGGATTCCATCCTCAGTGTGTTTGAATCCAAAGCGACATCCCTCCCAGCACACCCTGCTGTCTCAGGGCCAGCTGGCTCCTATTCCACACCTTCCCTTTATTTGATGACAAGTCCTAATCAGGGCTGGTGACAGTAGGGCTTAACACGGCTAATCCCACCCATGGAGAACATCTGTGACACTCAAGGGCCAAGAACAGGCAGAGGGAAGGCTCCAAGGGAAGCCTGGGGTGTAGGAGAGGAGCTTCCCTGGCCAGGCTCAGAGCCTCATTTGTAGCATGACCTGACCAGCTCCACTAGGACCAAGCACACACTCTAGCCGTTTCTCTGTGTCCGGCCTCCCCAAACCTCTGGGCCAGCTTCTGTTGTTGGTCCCATCTTACCCGGGAGAAGACTGAGGCTCCCGAGGTTACACATCCTGACTTAGAAACCCGCTGGTGGTGGGAAGGGGTTTGAGCCCAGACATACCCCCTGCCTTAGCCAAGCCCACAGCACTGCGCTGCCTCCCCTCCCTTGAGACTGGCCCTTGGCACCTTGGCTGGGTCCTATCCCAGGGCAGGGGTTGGTCTGATCTCTCCCTTCCGGTGATGAGGGGGAGCCGCTGCCTTCCCCTGGGTGCTGCTGCTGCAGCAGGGGACATACTCATGGTTGCTGTTTTTTCCTTCTCAGTGTCCTGGGTTCCCTCCTGCTGCTTGGACTCCAGCTTGTCTGCCCACAGCCCTCCACTGAACACAGAAAGGTAAGCCATGGCCGTTCAGAGGCTTTGCTTCTCTGCACAAAGGGGCTGGGGTCCCTCCAGGCATCACCCTGAATTTGGTTCTCTTTGGAGGGGAGTCACCACTAATCTTGAGAGGAAGCACTGTTTATAGAATGTTCCCCAGTCCTGTCCCTCTGAAGCCCTTGGAGCTTAAGAATAAAACTGGCGCCCAGAGTCCGTGTCCGAGAGTGTCACTGGTGTTGCTGGCTGTGTCCTTGCTGGTGGGACCACGAGGGCGAGCTCGGTGAGAGGACGACCCACCGGGGGGTGGTGGAGCACCAGTGTGGGGCTTTGACCCCCTCTAGGGGCTGCGGGTCTTGATGGTTAAAGAAAGGCTCTACCTAAAGCTGGGGCTGGGGCTGTAGCAAGATGAGCCCCGATGGGGACCTCCGACCTTTGGTAGGAGGGCGTAGTAGCCCCTGGCAGCCAGCAGCCAGGCAGGGAATGAGCAGAGAAATAAAGACCTGGCCCTCTCTTTGCTCCCTCCTCCATTTCCAGCTGGGGACTCCCCTGAGCTGGGCCCAACCAAAAGAAGACAGAAATACCTTGATGCAGTCCTCAGAGGCCAACCTCTGAGGCACCAGGGCTGGATGGAGAAGGGGGGGCAGAACTTCTGGGGGGGGAGGCACACGGACAGTATCAAGCATACCTTCAAGCATACCTCCATTCAGGCTCTGTGTGTTCTGTAGCAGGTGAGCTATTGGTGGCTGCCGTATGCTAGATACCATATCAAGCATACCTCCATTCAGGCTCTGTGTGTTCTGTAGCAGGTGAGCCATTGGTGACTGCCGAAACAAGCCAAACCAGGACAGGGGCATGACAAAGGCTCCCTCAGGAGCAGATGCATGAGATGACTCTGAGAATGTCCCTAAAACCCCTTCCTACTTACTACCTAGAATCTCCTCCTCCCTGCAAGTTAGGAAATGCAGACACTTCTCAGAGGAATGATAGGTCAGGCATTCATATTTGAGTGTGACTAAGTTGCTTCGAAACTTTCCCCAGAGAGGGATTTCATAGGGGAAATCCAGGAGAGCAGGGAGTGGACGAGAGTAGGCCCAAGGGTTTGGATGTGACCCTTCTTACAAGATTCTTTTTTTTTTTTTTTTAAAGATTTTATTTATTTATTTGACAGAGAGAGATCACAAGTAGGCAGAGAGGCAGGCAGAGAGAGAGAGAGAGAAGGAAGCAGGCTCCCTACTGAGCAGAAAGCCCAATGTGGGGCTCGATCCCAGGACCCTGGGATCATGACCTGAGCTAAAGGCAGCGGCTTAACCCACTGAGCCACCCAGGTGCCCCCCTTCTTATAAGATTCTTAATGCTCTTGTCTGCATCGTCTAACTTCTCTTAGGTCTGTGACTTATGTTCTGTCTTTGGTTTTCCGGGCCAGGTACGGGCCTGTCTTGTGTTGTATGCCTCACAAGGATGTCAGCTCCATGAAACTGCTGTCTTCCTGGCTCGTGGAATGAAGGAAGGAAGGAATGAATGAATGAATGAATAGAAAACCTGAGCAAGGTCTCAGCCTCATGTTGTTAGAGTCACTGGAAATCTGTACCCCTCTCCCTTCGCTGCATTATCCTCATTCATAATTTCAAGAAGTCAGAGAGGGCAACTCCTGTAGGCTGAATGTTTGTGTCCCACCATCCCCCAAAATGCACATGTTGAAACCTAATGTCCGATATGAAGGTATCTGCCAGTGGGGCCTTTCAGGGGAGGGGAGCCCTGATGAGTGGGATTAGTGCCCTTATTAGAGTCGGGAGAGAGCTTCCTGCCTGCCCCGGGAGGACAGAATGAGAAGTCTGCCGCCCAGAAGAAGGCACGGCGATCTTGGATTTCTAGCCTCCAGACCTGTGAGAAATCAGTTTCTGTTGTTTGTAAGCCACACAGTCTCTGGTGCTTTCTTTTAGCAGCCCAAACTGAGTCTGACAAAAGCAGGCACTGAGAGGTGGGAGTGCTGCTCTGACAAATGCGTGACATGATGGAGGTGGCTTTGGAACGTGGTGGCGGGCAGGGACCGGAAGAGTAAGGGGGGGCATGCTAGGAGGAGCCTACGTTGCCAGGAGTGGACTTTTCGAGGTGTTCTGGTGCGAGCTCAGAAGGGGAGAACAGTGATCTCGCACAAAAAGGTGGTGGCCTGCAGACGGCGAAGGATGGCATCTCAGACAGAAATGAGAACGTGTTATTGGAAACTGGGGGCAGGCCATGCTTGTTATAAAGTGGCCAAAACCCAAACAAACTTGGCTGAATTGTGTTCGTGTTCTTGTGTTTGTGGAAGATGGCCCTTGCAAGCGATGAAATTAGATATTTAGCTGAAGCAATTTCGAAGCAAAGTGTGGAAGGAGTGGCCTGGCTTCTCTCGCCTGCTTATGGTAAAATGTGAGAAAAAAAAAATGACTTAAAGATGGAATTGTTAATTGGAAAGAAAGCAGAGCCCAGAACTTAAAAGATTTGAGAAATTCTCAGCTAATCCATATTGAAGAGAAGGAGAAAGTTTTCAGGGAGAACACCAAGGGTGTGGCCAAGAGACCATTTGATAATGAGACTAGTCAGCCATCTCAGAGAAGCCAGGACTATTTTCCAAGACCATGGGAGAATGCAAACTAGGTTTCCTTGTGCCTGACCCTCCACATATCACCTCTCTGGGTGGTCTCCATGGCCAGCACTCTCTCCTCGGCTGCCCCAGGTGCTGCTCCGGCAACCCAGTGAGGTGTGGGCTGTGCCCAGCGAGCCACAGGGGCATGGCTGCTTCCATCTTGACTTCAAAGGACAAGGCCTCCCTGCAGAGCCGTGATCCTAGGCCCTAACCCTGGAGAACCACAGGGGGAGAGGGCTGCCCAAAGCTCTGGGGGCAGGGCACCTGGGAGCCTTGGGGCCTCAGCCTTCCCCAGCAAAGCTGCAGGCAGGAGCACTGTCCCATAGAGTCTGGAGAGCAGGAGCATCAAACCAAAGAGGATTATTCTTGAGCGTTAAGGTCTAAGGGAATTTCCGCCCTTGGGTTTTGGCCTTGCTTGGGACTTGTTACTCCTTTCTTCTTTCCTCTTTCTCCCATCTGGAGTGGGAATTCCTGTCCTGTGTCTGTCTCACTGCTGTATTTCAGAAGCATGTGACAGGTGTGACTAGGCAGGTTCACAGTTGGAGAGCAGATTGGCTTAGGACAGGTTGTATGAATTGAGGTGATATTTAGATGGGCCTAGTCTTTAAAGTTGATGCTGGAACTTGTTAAGAACTTGGGGGCTGTTCAGATGGAATAAATATATTTTGCATATAAGAAGGACATGAATTTTGGGGGACCAGAGTGAAATGCGATAGATCGAATGTGTCCCCCTGCATTTATATGTTGAAACTTAATCCCCAGTGCGATGGTATTTAGAGGTGTGGGGCATTTGGGAGGTGATTTGGTCATGAGGGGATTCTTGCCCTTATAAAAGAGATCCCAAAGAGATCTCTGGCCCCTTCTACTAGATGAAGGTACAGCAAGAAACCTGCTCTCTTTAAACAGGAAATGGGCTCTTCAAGAAACCAAATCTGCCAGCCCCTTAATCTCAGACATCCCAGCCTCCAGAACTGTGAAAAAATAAATGTATGTTGGTCATAAACCCCTCTCCCCCCATCTGTGGTATTTTTGTTATAGCAGCTGGCATGGACCAAGACAGCTCTCTTTTCACTATTAAGTTATACTATTAATACTGTTTAGAAGTGTCAAGGTTGTTAATCTTAATAGTTGAATTGTTGAATCAGTTATTGCATGAATTGTTGAATAGTTGAATCAATTTGCCAGTGTTTGATTCTTATTGCGCAAATAGACCATCACAGCTGAAAATATTTTATAGATGATTTACTTTGCTATTTTCCAAGTTAGCCTGATGACTGATATATATATATATATATATCTCACATATATACATGATATATATATCCTGAAGAAAAGGTTCACAAATAGGTATTACTTTTATCTTTCTTAAGTATTTGTTCTGAACAATAAAGAGAAAAGGCTATGAGTTATGTTGGAATGTTAAATTTTATTTTATTTACTTATTTTTAAAGATTTCATTTATTTGAGAGAGAAAGCACAAGTGAGTGGAGGGGCAGAGAGAGGGAGAGAAGCAAACTCCCCACTAAGCAGGGAGTCCAATGCGGGGTTCCATCCCAGAACCCCAAGATCATGATCCCAGGACACTGAGCTGAAGACAGATGCTTAATCAAGCCAGCCACCCAGGCACCTCTGGAATGTGGAATTTTAAAATTGAGTAGAAAGTATCCCATCTTGACATATGGTTCCTCCCCAAAATATTGAAAAGAACTTTGCAGTAGGAAGATTGATTAATTTTTTTCAAAATTATTTCTAGATTAATTTACTTAGAGAACATACATTTTAGGAGAGCTTTCAAATATAATTATATGCATTTTGGCTGCCAGAGTCATTGTCATTCACCCTAGAGAAGAACAGATTCAGTACTTTCTTGGGTGTTGAATTTCTTCTTACTGTTTCATTAGAGCTTTGTAGAGCTGTGGCTGTCATCCTGCCTGCTTATATCCTAAAAATCCTGGCAGAGGTACCAACAATGGTAGCATCCATTTATTTCTGCAACATGAGAAGTATGTCCTTAGTAAAACAGGGGTCAGAAATTTTTTTTTCCATGAAAGAGTAGTTGTGAATATTTTAGGCTTTCTGGGCTACAGAGTTTCTAACTATTCACCTATGCTTTTGTAACACAAAGGCAGCCATAGACAATAGGTAAATGAATGTGAGTGACTGTATTCCAGTAAAACTTTATTTACAAAAATAGGTGGTTATCTGGATTTGGCCCATGCCCACAGTTGGCAAACCACCAATCTAAAGCCCGATAGAGAGGAGTTAACTGCACATATGTGTGTTTTGGAATTTGAAGTTGGAAGTTGTCTCCTCCTGGAACTTGAAGAAACACAAAAGTTTGGAGAAAAAAGTCTATTTTTTCATTAAAAAATAAGAATTATGATTGCTCTCAAATTGCTTTCATTGCTTAGATAAATCATAATTGAATTCCTGCTGACCCATTGTTTTATGACAAAATCCACTCCCAATCTGTAGCAGAGAGCAGCAGAAAGAATTAGAAAACCATTTATGGTGAATTCTTAAGGGACAGCATTACTAATTTGTGCATACTGCAGTTTCGTATGTATATGAAAACTACCCACTAAAAGACATCTCTTTTTCTTTTTCATTACAATAGCATGTCCAACTTTAGCATATGGAAGCATTTCTGCAGTGTAAGTGATTCTGTGGAAAAGACATAATTTGTAAATGCTGTCAAGTAAACTATGCTTTTCTAAATGAGGCTCGGGTGACTGGACACGTCTCTGTCCCATAATGGTGCAGGAGGAAAGGACTCTGGGGCAGAGCATCAGCAGCTCTTTCCAGATATTTCTATCCAGATGTCTTCCTCGTACTCCTGCAACAAGGACAGTATCACAAAGGTTCACTCAGCATCTGTTCTTGGAAATTTTTAATGACACTTGACAAATCATTGTATTTTTAAAACTTTCTGTGGCTTCTTTTGCAGATAAGGTAAGACCAAGAGCAGGGGAAAAAAAAAAAAAACTTGACTAAGACTTTAATAAAAACCATACGTTATTAATAAGGGAAACTATGGAGATTGTAGAAAGCTTTCAAGTTAATGAAACTGTTCTACTGTGTCTGCCCAACCGACATTGACCGAGCAAGTTGCTTTTGTAAGTCATAATGTGTATAGTCAACATAATCTGTTGACTATACAGAGCTGTGAAATGTCGTCTTTTATTCCTACAAATGAAAAGACATACGTATACTTTCATCACAACTGCTCAATGTGTTTCTTTTTTTAAGTTTACTTTTTAAATTAAAGTATGCACATGTCTTATAAAAGATCTTAGAAAATAATGAAAAACTAGAAGAAGGAAATAAAAACTCACTCCTTGGGCCCCTAGCCAAAGAAAAGGGCTCTTCAACCTGTTATTTATAGAAACTCTCAAACAAAAAGAACAGAAGCACTACAAAATGCAGTAAGAGTGAAGTGAAATACTTGTTTTGCTAACTGATTAGCAAGTCATGATGTGAACAGCAGGGGACCTTGTAATGGGTGTAGAGCCTACTGTTAGTGTAGTAGGATGTGCAGTCATTGACTTCACATTGCCTGTTGACAGTGTCATACAGTTGGATATTGAACAGAAGGCCGACAGAAGGGCAAAAAGAAGTTTTTAGGCTACATATCATTTCTCATATCCTTGCTGCTGTATTCGAAAAGAGGAAAGGAAAAAACAGTAATGCTTTTAGGAGAAAATATATGAAACTATCTTCGTGAATTGTGGTGGGTAAGAATTTCTTAAACAAGACACCCAAAGAACCGGACTATGTTGAAATTAATGACTTTTGTTTATCAAAATACATCATAAGAAAATTAGTGAAAAGATAAGGCATAAACAGGTGAGGAGATTCACAGTAATTGACAAAAGATTCCTGTTCAGAATACATATTAAAAAAAACCCTACTGGTCATTAAGAAAGTTAAGCAATCCAATATCAAATAGACCAAAGACTTGAATACACAGTTCATATAAGAAGATATTCTTATGGGCAATGAGCATATGAAAAGATGCTCAGGCAAAACCGTTAGTCCTTAGGGAACTGCAAATTAAAATGAGATAGTACCAGAATAGCTTAAAATGAAAAACACCGACACTACCAAGTGCTGATGAAGACGTGGAGCAACTGGAATTCCCGTACATTGCTGGTGGGCGTGTAAAATAGTGGACCGCTTCAGAAACTGTTTGACAGCACCTCTTAAAGTTAAACATATGCCTGTTCAGTGACCTGGCGAGTCTACTCCTAAGTACTCAAGGGAGATGAGTGCATGTATCCATCAAAATATGCATAAAAATGTTCAAAGCAATGTCATTTACATTTATTCAAAATTGGCAATATTGCAAAAGTCTATCAACAACAGAATGGGTAAATAATTATAGCATACCCACACAAGATAACACTAAAGAAAATTAAAAAATAAACTTTTGATTCTAGCCAAGATGGACTAACAGGTATTGGATTTACCTTCCCATCTAGAACAAGAGCACAATGGCCAAGACAGAGCAACAAGGACTGGATTTCCCCTTGCCTTCTCCCTGAAACAACCCAAACAAAACATGACCAGACAGCATATACGAAGCAATGGTTTTCAAAACCATGGATATTGGTCAGCATAAGACAATGATTTCTCAGAGATGGAAAACAAATGAGTTGAACCCCAAAATTTCTCCAGCTGACTGCCTTGAGAGAGTGTCTTATCCTTGGAGTGAAGTGGAAATGGGAACCCAAGCAGAACCCGATGGACTCCTTGATTTGAGGAGCTTGAGAGTCCAGTGAGACTGTGGGGGTAAGAGTCTTCAGGACAGAGTACCAGAGAGTAGAGCAGCACTGAGGGAAGACACAGAGACCACAGGGGTCCTCCTTGGGGTGGACTGACGAGCACAGGCATGGGACTCAACAGCCCGAGATTGGAAAAGAACCATCCAAAACGATTGAAGGGAACAGTATCCAGCACTCACGCGGTATCAGAAACAGTGACTCTTCCCAGCAGCCAGACTTTAAAAACTCACAATCCAAGGGACATTGGAGAGAATATTCGGAAACTCTTGCCATGGTCCTAGGGGAATAATTGACCCTAGACAGTGTACTGCTCTGGACCTAACAAGTCATAAATGTACTAGTGGAAAAGATTAAACTTTTGCTGAATGATGTAACTATTCTAGCACAAAGCTCATGAATATAGGAATAGAAAAATATCTAGCACTCAAGAAGGTACAATTCAAGATGTCTGACATTTGGTCAAAGATTACTGGGCATACACAGAGGAGCACAAAAATAGCACTGTTCTTCGTAAAGGGGAGAACAATCAATTGAAGCCAACTCAGAACTGATGCAGATTTTAGAATTTGAAAAAAAAGGATATTAAAAGTTATTAAGGCTGTATTTCACAGATTCAAAAAGTAAATAGAACCAGGGATGATATAAAACCCTTATCAAACTTCTCAGGTTGAAAATGACAAAATCTGAACAGAAAAATGTGCTGGATGGGATTAATGGTAGATTTAAATCTCCTTTAAAGATCGACTCTTTAAATAAAATAGTAGTAATGTGTTGGGGAGTGTATGTATAAGTAAGATGTTAATGCCAGAAGAGGATAAATGGAAATACAGTATTGTAAGATTCTTATAATACAGTATTGTAATAGTCTTATAATACATAATACAAGGTTCTTATAATACATGTAAAATGGCATCGTATTACTTGAAGGAGGACTGATGAGTTAAAGATGTTTACTATCAACCCTAAAACAACCATTAAAGTAACAAAACAAAGAACTTTAGCTCACCAGTCAAAAAAGGGAAATGGTAGAATTTATTATTATTACTGTTGTTGTTGTTGTTTTCAAATAATTCAAAAGAAGACAGAGAAAGGAAAAGGGATCAAATAACAGAAGGGACAACTAGAAAACAAATAGCAAGCTCTTAGACTTAAACATGATTATATTAATAGTCACAAAAACAACTCAGCTAAAAGGCAGAGATAGGCAGATTGGATAAAACACAAGACATATAACTGTGTACTGTCCCCAAAATACGCACTTAAATATAAAGACACAGATAGGTTAAAAGCATGGGAAAAGATAGACCATACTAACACTAGTCAAAAGAAAGCTGGAGGGACCTTGTTACCATCAGATAAAGTAGATATGGAGCAAAAAATATTACCAAAGATAAAGAGGGCCATTTTATAATAAAAGTAATCAATTTATCAAGAGGACATAATAATCCTAAACATTTATGCACCTACTAATAGAACTTCAAATTACTGAAGCAAAACCTGATGTAACTGTAAGAAGAAACAGACAAAGCCATGAGTACAGTCAGAGATTTCAGCATTCCCTTCCTAATATTGATAGCACACATGGACAAAGAAATCAGTAAGAATGTAGAAGACTTGACCATGACTCTCAACCAGCTTGACCTAGTGATCTATGTAGAACATCCCTCAAACAAAATCAGATATGCGTTCTTTCCAGGTGCATGACGAGCACTTACCAAGGTAGGCCCTATTTGGGGCCATAAAACAAGATTCAAGTTTCAGACAGTTTTTTCTCTGATCACAGTGGGATTTAGTTAGAAATATAACAGAAATGTATCTGGAAAATAGCCCCAAATGTGGAAATAACACATTTCTAAATGATCCATGGGTCAAAAAAGAAGTGGAAGGGAAAATAGGAAGTACTTTGACCTGAATGAAATTGAAAACACAAAATATCAGAAATTGCAGAATGCTGCTGACCCAGCACTTAGGGGGAAGTTCATGCAAGTAAATACCTGTAAAGTTAAAAGACCTCAAATCAATGACCTCAGCTTCCTCCGTCACAACTAGAGGAAGAGGAGCAATTTAACTCAAACTAAGGAGGAACCAATAAAGATCAAAGCAGAAATCTATAAAATGGAAACAAAAAACTGTAGAGAAAGCCATTTAACCCAAAACCTGGCTCACTGAGAAGACCAATAAAATGGTTAAATCTTGAACCAGGGTGATGTGGGGGGGAAGAAAAAGGAGTGAAGACACATATTACCATTATCAGGAGACAGAGTAGTAACATCACTACAGAGTCTGTAGCTAGTAACAGAATAAGGAAATGTTATGAATACATTTATTCCTATGAATTCAACAACTTAGATGAAAAAGACAAATTCTTTGAAAGATACAAACTGCCAGACCTCACTCAAGAAGATGTAGGTCAACCGGATAATTCTATGTTGATTAAATCAATGGAATTTGTAGCTAAAAGCCTCCCTACAAAGAAAATGGCAGGTCCTGATATCTTCACTGGTAAATTCCTACAAACATTTAAGGAAGACATAATGCTAATTTTATACAATTGCTTCCAGAAAATTGAAGAGGAAGAAAAATTCTCAACTCATTGGGAGACCGGATTACATACCAAAGTCAAGTAAAGATACTACAAGAAAACTATAGATGGTTGTCCATCAGGGACATAGATACAAATATTCTAAATATAATTTTAGCAAATTAAATTCAACCTTATAGGAAATGGTAATGGTCATGGATAAGTGGGCTTTATTCCAGGAATATAACGTTGGTTTAACATTTAAAATGAATCAATGTATTTCATCATACTATCAGACAAAGAAGAAATCCCAAACACCATATGATTATCTCGCTACATGCGGAAAAGGTTTGACAAAATCTGACCTCCATTCCTGATAAAAACTCTTAGCAAAGTTGGAACAAAAAGGAACTTGCTTTAATCTGATAAAAGACATGCACTGAAAACCTAGAACTAAGCCTACTTAATAGTGAAGGACTGAATGCTGTCTCTGAAAGACCAGGAAAAGGACAAGGATGTCTTCTCTCCCCACTTCTATTCTTTATTTTACTGGAAGTTCTAACTGGTGAAATCAGGCAGTGAAAAGAAATATAATGCATCCAGATTGGAAAGGAGAAGTAAAACTGTTTTTTCTTGCAGACAGCAAAATTGTAGAAAATCTGATAAAATCCGATAAAAAAGCTACTAGATTGAGAGAGTTTAGCTAAGTTACTGGATAGAAAATCAATATGCAAAGACTCAATCATATTTCTACTTACTGCCAATGAACCACAGAAAAATTAAATTGATAAGTGCATGAAAAATATGAAATCTGTATACTTATAACTACAAAATGTTGAGAGAAGTGACTTAAATAAGTAGAGAAACATACCATGTTTATGAGTTGAGAAAATCAACATTGTTAAAAATAAACATTCTCCTCAAGCTGATCTCTAGATTTGACAGAATTCCGGTAAAATTCCCAGCAGACTTTTTGCACAAATTGACAAACTGATTTAAAAATCCTTACGAAAATGCAGAGGATTTAGAATAGCCAAAACAAATTTCAAAAAGGAGAACAAAACTACAGGAATTATACTACCTAATATTTATATTATTATAAAGCTACAATAATCAAGATAGCATGTTACTGGTATAAAGATAGATAAATATAGAATAGAACAGAATGGAGTACGGAAATGGACCCACGGACAGATGGACAACTGTTTTTGGATGAAGATGCAAAGGTAATTCAGTGAAGAAAGCATAGTCTTCAACAAATAATGCTGGAACAATTGGATATTGGTAAGCAAAAGAATGAACTTCGATCCATTCCTTGCACAATATACAGAAATTAACTCAAAATTGATTACAGATCTAAATGTAAGACCTAAATCTTTAAATCTTGTAGAAGAAAACAAAGGAGAAAAACTAAGAAGATTTTTGTTTTAAGATACAACACCAAACTCATAATCCATAAAAGAAAAAGTTGGCTCATTGGACTTGATCAAAACTATCTTCTACTGTTCTAGGACACCCTTAACAGAATAAAAAGACAAGCCCCAGACTGAGAGAAAATATTTCCAAGTCCTATAATTAATAAAGGACTTGTATCCAGGATATAAAAGGAACTCCCAATAGTCAAATTAAGGAAAAAAACAACCTATACAAAGTAAGCAAAAGATCTGAAATGATGCTTCACCAAAGAAGATAAATGGTGGCCAGGAAGCTCATGAAAACATGCTCAGCATCTGTAGTCATTAGGGAGATACAAATTGACAAGATGAAACCACCGTAAGATATGACTACACACTCGGTAGAGTGGCTAAAATTAAAGACTAGTCATTCCAAATCCTGATGGGGATGTGCAGGACCTGGTTTCCTCATATACTGCTAGTGGGAAATAAAGATGGTAAATTACTTTGGAAAACAGTTCGGCAGTTTCCCTTTCTTTCTTTCTTTCTTTCTTTTTTAAGATTATTTATTTATTTGACAGAGAGAGAGATCACAAGTAGGCAGAGAGGCAGACAGAGAGAGAGAGGGAAGCAGGCTCCCCGCTGAGCAGAGAGCCGGATGCGGGGCTCGATCCCAGGACCCTGGGATCATGACCTGAGCCGAAGGCAGAGGTTTTAACCCACTGAGCCACCCAGGCGCCCCAGTTTGGCAGTTTCTTAAATAGTTACATGCGTACAAATCGTGGGATCCAGTATTTCCCCGAGAGGAAAGGAAATTTGTGTCCATACGTAGATCTGTCCATGAATGTTCATAGCAGCTTTATTTGCCATAAACTGGAGACAGCCCAAATGTCCATCAACAGGTGAATGAATAAACAAACCTTAGTTTACCCCAACTAAGAAATTCTCTGCACAGTAAAAAGGTAGGAGCTATCGGTACCTGCTGTCACAGGGATAAATCTCAGTATAAGCATGCTGAGTAAAGAACCTGGACCAAAGAGTGGATGTACTGTATTCTTCCATTTATATAAACTTGTACAAGTTGCAAACCAGTGTGTGATGACAGAAAGCATGTCAGTGTTTGCGGAGATCAGGGAATGGGGGGAGGGAGGATGGCCAAGGGGGTACAAAGAAATTTTGGGGACGATGAATATGTACATTATCTTAATGATGGTGATGGCTTCGTGGCGTGAGTAATCTCATCAAGTTGTAGGCTGCAAATATGTGTGATTTATTGTGTGTCAGTTACAGCTCAACAAAGCTGTTCGAGTAAACTGACAGAAGCAGCAACTGAATGAATTTCACGTGAATTCCTTCACCGAACTCACTGAGTGAGTTTCTTTTATCAAGCCTACGAAGCCAGCCGCAAAAGCACCTACGGTACACACACACACACACACACACACACACACACACAGCACCTACGGGATGAAGCCATTCATTTCTAGCCAAGAACAGGCAAAGCTAATTTGTGCGATAAAAAAATCGGAGTCGTGGACGCCCAACAGAGGGGGGTAAGACTGACCGGTGAGGGGCACGCGGAAACCTCCCAGGATATTGGAAATAGTCTGCATCTTGACCCGGGTGGTGGTGATTTAGGGGTTAAAAGTATACATAGTCATCTATTTGCAATAAGCACCCTTTAGGTACTTTATATGTGTTACTTCTCAGTAAAAGAGGAAGAAGAGGAGGAAGACGACACAGCACATCGAGCTTCGTGTGTGGAAGTGGTGATGGGAGGTGACAGAGCATCGTGGGACTGTCCTTGGAGAGCCGCCGGGAAACAAAGATGCTCTTCAGAGAGCAGTATCGGGCCCGCTCTCATTTGTGAGTGTCCGGCGAAGAACCCTTCCAGAGCTGGAGGCCGACTCTGAAGCGGGCCCTGTGTTGTTCCCAGCTGGTATTTGTCAGGCCTTCTGTTTCTAATGGCATAAATATAACTGCGGGCTTCTGAAAAATTGAGAGGATTTTTTACTTGCAAGAAATGAAGAAATTAAAAGTAAAAAGACCTTATTAAGGACTGGAAAGAATGACAGTGTTCACTAATTCATGCTGTGCCAAATCTCTTGGACTCAAATCCCAGGGCAGAAAAACCAGAGTTGCTTCTGTTACAAGTGGAGCTCCCGGCTTAAGACTTCGTGTTTGGAAAGCCCTTTGCGATGGAGCAGAAAGAGAACATCGTCAGGCTTTGGTTTGGGCACGATGGGCAGTCCTGGCCTCTTAGCCTCTGTCTTCTTTACGGCCAGGATTTCCCTTTAGATCTCTGCTTTTATTCTGAGTACGTTTGTTCCTCGTGGGTAAGTGGCGTGGAGTAGAACATAGAGTAAACAAGTCTGCCTGGAACCTGGCTTTGACGTTGGCCGGTCCTTACTGACTTCCTCGACGGTGGACAGAGTCGGCCTGCCCGGCCTTTGGGGACCTCTTGGCCTTCTCCGCCCATGGCTGACTGAAATCGAATTGGGTTTTCAGCCTCCCAGCCTTGGTGCTGGCCATGTCACCTCCCTGGTGCCAGGGAGACTAGAAGGAAGTCCTAGCCATCCCCTCGCCCCTGCCTGGTGGCTCTGCCTTGGACGATTTTGTGAAACCTTGTCTGCTTTAGATCCCTCCATCTCTAGATTTGAAAGGAGTTGTTGGCTGGAGGGAAAAAGCCACATCAAATCAAGAAATGAACCATGAAAGACCTAGAAAAATTGGGTCACATATTCTATTTGTAGAAGTTTGTGAAGATGCCAGGGACCGTCAGAGGAAGCAGATGCTGGGGATAATATAAGCCGGGGAAACTGAGGCAACCACTCCACATTTTTATGGCAAAATGATACCCACTGAGTTTTGAGTCTTGTTTCCCTATGATGCCCCCTGCCCTGATTTCTTTAAATAACTCTTTGGTGTTTACCCCTAAGTTTAGGGGCAAAAACCCCCTTTGTTTTCAAGGTTGTGAATATTTCTTGTGTTCTAAGTATTTTTCCTGCTTCACAGAAACACACACAATTCAAGTTTATAAATTCTTTCCTTTGGAAATTTCTAGTTCCATTTGTACTGGTATTTAAAAATATTTGTTATTATTGTGTGAACAAACTCTGATACCCATATCTCAAATGTGATCTTACTACAAACAGGTAGTTATATAGAATAGATTTGTGTGTGGGTATGTGTGTGTGTGACGGTGTGTGTTTTGACTCTAACAAAGTGGCTTTGGGACTACAAAAGGTCCTAAGAAAAATGAGTATTTTATGTACTTTGATTTTTTTTTTGTGAAATTTCCATTCCCTCCTACACTCCTACATACAAAACCCAAACCATAAAAAGGTGTTTTTCAAATAACTTCTAAATTCCCCACTATGTTATGTTTCCAGGCCAGATTACAGTTAAAACAAAGTTCTGACAGACAGAATAACTTATCACTTAGGCCACAAATGTTGGCCTTTGGAAAAGAAAACGACTCATAGTACAGCCCTTCCTTGACTTAAATGGGATTACATTGCAGTAAGCCCATCCTAAGTAGAAAATGCATTTGATAGACCTAACCTACTGGAAGTCATAGCTTAGCTTAGCCTGGCCCACCTTAGAGTGCCTCAAACACTTACCTCTGGACAAAACCATCTAACCCAAAGCCTATTGTATAAGAGAGTGTTGACTATCTTGTGTAATTTATTGGATACTGTACTGAAAGTGAAAAGCAGGATGGTTTTCTGGGTATGGAGTGGTGGTAAGTGTTCAACCTTGTGATCTCCAGGCTGAGTGGGAGCTCTCCCTGCCCCCACCCAGCATCATGAGAGAGGACTGTGCCTCCAATCACTAGCTCAGGAAAAGATCCAAATTCAAAATTCAAAATATGATTTCTACTGAATGCATGTCTCTTTCACACCATTGTAAAGTTGAAAACTTGGAAGTCAGGGACTGTCTGCAAAGGCTTTAGGCACTGTCCTTGTGTGTATGTTAGCGGTCCACCTTCTTCTTGGAATGATGATGCTGATTCTTAATGATGGAGGAATTTTGCAAGTGGAATCCTTCACATGTCAGCTGGCTTCCTTCCCTACCACGGGATGCTCACCCTTGGTTAGTTTGGAGACATAGAGAAGTCAATGTCCTTTTGTTCCTAATCATATTTTCTGTGTGCTGTTTATATATTTGGTGCATGTTTCTACTTATGGCCAAATTCATTTTTTCCCTATGAACTCATCATATCCTTATCAAGTGCTTGCTCTGTGAACTTGGACTCTGAAGCCAGACTGTCTGGTTGATATCTGCTCCTTGCTTAATTCTGGACCCTTGGGTAGGTCCTGTGCCTCAATTTTGCTATCTGTAAAATGAGGATGATAATAGTACCTATTGCATAAGTTGTCTTAAAGGATTATGTGACTTACAGGTGAAGAGTTTAGGATGTTGTCTGAGCCATAGTGAATCTACTTAAGCGTTGTTGTCATTGTTTGCTGTTGTTAGGACAGATGGCCACCTTGTGCTTCGTACTGGGTACCCAAACGTGCTCCTTTGCCAAGTGTCTTCTTTCTAATGTCATGCATGGCTGCTATCTCTACCCAAGCCTGATTTATCGGCCTGGAGTCGCTGAGCCTCGGTGCTGCTAGTATTCTCAGTCAGACAGCTCTTCGTGTGGGACTGCCCTGTGTACAGTTTTGCTGGTGTCTACTCACTAGATGCAAGAAAGATGCTCCCCTAGTTAGGACAATCCAGAATGTCTCCAGACATGGCCCAGTGTTCCCTGGAGGACGAAATTGGTCACTTGTTTAGACTGGTACCTCTTCCTGCAGAGACAGCACTGTGGCTCCGCCCACTTTCCAAGGTGTCTCCTGTTCCATTCCGTGTCATCATCTTCTCCCTGAGCTTGTGTTTGACGATCCATGTTCCTGGTTCCATGTGCCTCTTTCCCACACGCTGGGAACCTTAGGGACAATTCTCAGTCTCTTGGGCTTCTTTAGAAAGAGAGTTGGGGACAAAGTCCTCCCATCAATTCCGTTCAGGACTGCCCTTGAAAACAAGCCCTCCCGGCCCTTTGCAGCTGAAGGACAGTACTGCTCATTGCTGTGGAGAACAAACGGGGGTCTCTGGACCGTGCTGTGTGAGATCGCATGGCCGGGTCCTTGGTCCATGTTTCCCTGCTTCCTCTGCCCAGTGAACGCTGATGGTGAACAGTGAGAGAAGGAGGACTGCACACCCGGCTGAACACCTGGTGAGGATTGGCCTGTCAGCGCTGACATCCTCCCTTGAAGGCAGATTTTTTTTTTTGCAGTCAAATGCTCTCCCATCCAAGTACTAACCAGGCCCAACCCTGCTTAGATTTTTTTTTAAAGATTTTATTTGACACTGAGAGAGCACAAGCAGGGGGAGTAGCAGATGGAGGGAGGAGGAGAAGCAGGCTCCCCGCTGAGCAGGGAGCCTGACTCGGGGCTCAATCCCACGACCCTGAGATCATGACCTGAGCCCAAGGCTCAGGTGCTTAACCAATTGAGCCACCAAGGCACCTTGAAGGCAGGTTTTTTTAATTCCCATTTCACAGATGAGAAAATGTCAGCTCTGAGACCGCATGCCAAGGAGCAGGGGCACAGAGTCAAAGCCGGGCAGTGGATTTCAGAGTTTTTAAACCCTCGCCGCCTCCCTGCAATGCTTGTCCTCATGTCAGCTCAGGTGGCACCTCCCCATGGTCTCCAGAAAGCAGCTTCTCACTCCTGGCAGGTCCCCTGTCTGAGCCCTGAGTCCTACACCCCATCCAGGTCACATACAGCTGTCCATCAGTAGCCTCATGCCCACCTGAGCTGTGACAGGCGTGGTGTGGTTTGGTTTTCAAGGTAGTGACGTCACACCGAGCCCTGCCCCCTCCCTCCCCAGCCCTCTTGCTTCACTCTCCCCGCGCTGCAGACCGTACTCCGTTCTTTCCCGCGTGCAGGCTGACTCTGGACTTCTGCTGTCAGCTCTCGGGGGCCATAAACCAACCTTGTGAATTGGATTTGAACTCTTGTGCCTTAGGCCACAGAATTTACTTTGCTAGTATACCAGGTGTCCTCACATCTAAATTTCCTTAATGCTAATCTCTTTAAAATGATTTCTTCTATAGGTAAAAAGTGACTGCTTTTAATATACCTTCAGTTCTGTCCCAGATGCAGGACTCCCTGTGAGCCCAAAATAAAGAACTTAACCTAATGGGAAGGGCCCTTAATAGAATTTTATCTTATCCAACACGATGTTGGCCATTAGGAGATACGGTGTCTTTTTTCCCGCCATTACACTGATATGTTTGTGCTCCCAGGTTATGATTTGGGCCATAAATCCATATATCACCTGATTTCTCTCCGGCCTTCCTCGCTATTTCTTTCCCCCATGAGGCCACATAGATCTGCCTTAAGTCTCCACTTCGTACTTAAACCCTCGGCTTGAGGACGTTTGTCCTCTAACAGTGTGAGTAAAAACATCAGCATCTGTAGAAAGCACTCAGAAAATGAAGGTCATAAAATGTCAAAATACACATGAATAATGGAGAATCTTTGCCTGAGAATATTTATGAGCAGCATCGAGAACAGCCCGGTCTCCTCCTTGCTTCTCCTCCTGCACCCCTCGTAGGGAAGACTCGACACGTGGACGCCCAGACCCTCGGGAGGGGGGCTTCCAGTTCGTTCTGGGATTATTCACGATTCAAATAGAGCAGGGGGCGTGTTGAGCACCTGCCGTGGGCAGACCCTAACCGAGGCCCTGGGGATGAGACAACAACATACGGCCCCTCCCTGGAGGAGCTCAGAGCCTAATGGGGGGACAGCAAGGATGACCTGCTTGCAGCTGGGGAGACGCTGTGATCAAGCCTGACGTTGAGCTTGGATCCCAGAGCAGCTGGTGACAGCGGACGTTACTGAGCACATTCTACACACTTGGCACTGTGCTTTCTCCACCTTTACTTTTTAATCCTCACAACTGTGGGGGGTAGAGGTCCTATTATTCCCATTTTACAGTTGAGGAAATTGAGGCTCCAAGTAAGAATTGTGCAGGAGGAAGAAGGAGAAGGCAGATTCTGGAGTGAGAGAACAGCAGGTGCAAAGAGAGACGGAGGTGCGTGGATGAGATGAGATCTGTGTATGCGGGGGCATTGGGAGCTGGGTCACACCATCCGCTTCTGCCCATGCTTAAACGATTTCAGCCGTGGGACGGGTTTTCACTGAAAAGCAGCCTATGCCTCCCAATGCCCCGCTCCAGCTTAAACCACCCTGAAGGGATGGGCCACTTATTATGTAACCCACTTCTGTGGCTGGGTGAACCCCTCCGGCTTGAAGGGGGTTATTCACGTGCCTTTGAGCTTCGGCTTGGGGGAAATGACACCTGGGCCTCTCCGGGAAAGTCACGGGACTGGCAGGATCCCCGGTCTTCCAAGCCAGACTTCAGGTGGCCTCGGGCAACTTGCTTAACCTCTGTGACATTTACTTTGTCCCTGGGACACTCAAGTCGGGATCTCTAGAAACCGCTGCAGAGACTGGAACTTTATAATCCTTAAAACGGGGATACCCATTATTGCAAGGCATTTCAGGTGATTGATTAGGGTTCAAATGAAAGCCTTTAAACTGCTCGGTGAAAGGTAAGGAATAAGTAAATAATCCCACTTCTCAAGATTCCTCAATTAGCTGGTCATCACTGGTCGAAGTCTTATGCAGCATTGGCACTAGGCACCACTGTACTAGGAAGACCATCTCGGCCTGTACTCCATGCAATTTTAGCTCACAGCAGGGGGGTACAGATGAGAGCAAACCAGAGTTGGAATTTTTTTTCATACCTGGGGCACGCCCTAGTGGAAAAGCAGCCTTTCCAGCAGGGGAAGGCAGGTTGCGTGTGCAGCAGGACAGAAAGGCCCCGAGTCCCTGACTGTGCCTTGTCTGATGGCTTCTTTGCAGAACTGATCCCTGACATTGAGTGGGGGGAGGGTGATGACCGCATTGAAGTATCCGCTAATAGGCAAGACCCTGCCTTCCTCCACACCCTCTCGCCTCCTCTAAAGACTTTCTGGAAAATAGAGCAAAAACAATGAGGCGACCTCAAGGGTTGATGAGAATTGCATTCCCCATGCAGCCCCGATTACCCTGAGCCTTTGTGCCTGTGGACTCCATGAAGGGTATGGCTGTCAGGTGTCTCTCCTCCCCGTGCAGGGTAATCTGCGCTGATTGACTTGTCCATTGTCCTTCCCCCTGAGCTAAAAACAAAACAGGAAAGGCTGCTTGGTGGGGATGGAGGGGAACTTGGTGGCCAAATGCTGTTGCTTTCCAGGCGTTGGACACAGGCTCATTCTCTCTGAGAAACTTACATCCAAAGGCAGTGACTTTGAAAGGACCGTGGCTGGGAATTAGAGACAGATGCTTAGCTGGCCATGAGTAGATATTAAATTGTATTAAACTATGCAAACCGCATTTCTCATGCAAGGCCTGTTTCAACCTTACATCAGTCCTTGGGCTGCATTTGCATTTCTATAGAGAACGAAATAAAAGCAGCATGTCACTTACTCATTTCTATTCATAACTGTGGGCTGTTATTATTCTAGCTCTCGTCTCCCCTACACAGCACGGCCAGATTAATCTTCCTAAACCTCCATCAAGAGCGTAGTTTAGTTCCCAGCATTTCACTCTATCAACTCATGTTTATACGGCCCAGGCGCTGAGAAGAATTTAAGGATACATAAGATGGGGCTAATTTTAAGGTCACCAGACATCCTGCTCCGTCTGGGACAATCCTTGTTTATGCCTGTTATCCTGAGAAAATTATTACTAGGACCCTGTTTCACTCTCAGAGGCCATCCGGTTATAACGATGAATTACACTCATGCCTGTCAAGGGCTCGTAAGCTAGAAGGGGTGGAGAGTATGAATGGAAATAATTCCAGAACGAGGTAGAGTCTGGAGGCAGAGGAGCGGAGACTGTGGCAGAGGGTGGCTGCCCTGGGGCAGGGATCTACAGGGGAGGCCTGTGCCCGCTGGGGCTTCGAGAATGACCCAGACAAATGGGGAAGGTGGGGGAGCAGCATGAGGAGAGGTGTGTGTTTTGGGCTCCAAGGGGGCCACAGAGACACAGAAAGGGGGTTTTTTTCCCAGGAGGGTGGGAGGGACGGATCTGGGGGCTTGAAGGGCAGGTGGAGACGGTGAGCTTGGCCCTGGAGGCTGGAGCAAGCGGAGGCACCGGCACGAAGAGCCCCAGTGACTAGGGAGTTCAGCGGTCCCAGTCGAGGGCTGGCCACCCCAGACCGCAGAGGCTGCCCCTGGACCGCGGTGCTCTCCCCCATCCTGCCTGCCTCTCTCCCATGTCCCATGCGATTAACGAGGGAAATTAAAATTTCCACACATGACAGGGTGAGGCAAATGGATGTTCTGGTGTCTTTGTTCCCTCTACGCAGAAGCCTGCAGCCAAGAGCCGACTTGAGCTTGCTGTTGTCACATCAGTTAAATTATGTTAGCGTGATCTTGGACAGGAAAAATCCAGAAGCCTGTGTTTACAGGACAGGTATGATCCTTAGGGGCTGTCAAAGAGCGACTCCGTGTGGGGTGTTTATCTGGGCTCCAGGTAGGTCATCATGTCACTAGTAACTTCGTGGGACTGCTGTTACTGCTAGGGCCCCGCGTGTGCTGCACGGCTGTTCATTTTGTCCTGTTTCTGTCTTCTTTCTTCATTCCTGTCTTTGTTCTTTCAACTAAAACCATGTGCCCAGTAACCCTAATCATGGCTATCCTCTAAGCTTGCTGTTGTCCCAACAATTCAGTCCCATGAGAGCAGAGCCTGTCCATTCCACAGAGGAAGAGAGCAAGCTTCAGAGAGGGTTAAGGCAGCTGCGTGCAGAGACCCGCCGAGTGTGGGGTTGAACCCACTCCCAGGAGGATTATCGCCAAGCAGGTGTCTGGGAATCATCTGATTATTTCCGGGGATGCTGTTGGGGAAATTCCACGGCAGACAGAAAGCAATACCAGGTCAGCGCTGCCCAAACCCGAATGTGCTTTGGCGCCATTGGAGAAGCTTAAAAAAAACCCAGGTTCCTGGGCTGTGCCTGGAGATTTGTACCCGCAGAGATTCTCTTCTAGCCCTGGTGAGCTTAGGAATCTCTGTGAATGTGCGTGTGTATTTAAAGTTCCCTAGAGCCTTGGTTCTCAGACCACAGATGCTTCGGCATCTCCTGGAAGGCTTGTTACAACACAGATGCTGCGCCCCGCCCTTGGCGTTTCTGATGAAGGACATCTGTGGTGGGGGGGGCCGTGGGGGAGGGGCGCTGAAAATTTGCATTTCAGGTGGCGCTGCCCCTGCTAGTCCCAGGAGCACACCTTGAGAATCGCCGCTCTAGGGGCCCCCCATGCTCCTCCGGGCCGGGGGCTTCTGGACTGGGGGGCTAATGGTCTTTGACTGAGGCCCAAATTGTCTGAGGCTATTTTGCAGAGATCATAAGAGGAATAGAGACCCTGAGCCCAGGATGCCCACCTAATTGGCCGCTCCCCCTCCCTCCCGACCTGGGAGATCACTGTGCTCCCTTCCTATGGGTCTGGACATGGGCTCAGTGTCCCTCTCATCTCTCCTGCCAGTCGCAACCAAATGGACTTGGCTCACAAGCTGAACTTATTTTTGTTTGCTAAGCTAGACAGCCTAACTGGCATCCCCCAAGTCCATGATTTAAAAAGTCTGTTTGTTTCTGGAACTTGTGCCGTCTGTGTTCTTCAGAAAGAAACCCCCCGGGGAGTGGTTAACCTTGGTTGCACCAGTGCCATAGAATCACCTAAGAAGTTACAAAAAATAATGCAATGATTGATGCTGGGCCCCCTAGCGGATCAGGTGGATGGGTGTGTCAGGGGGGTGGGGGCAGGGCCCGGGCCTTGTGAGCATTCTAGGTGATTCTCGGGTGCAGTCAGGAGCTCGCAGCTCTGTGCAGGCCCCTCATGTACCGGGTGTCATGCGAACTCCCCATGTCTGCCTGCACATTCCCCTTGCAACACGCCCCATCTCTCCCTACTCCATCCCTCCCACACACCCCTTTGTTTTTCTGCCACACACAAGGCAAGGAGAAGCAGCCAGAGGCCCACCGACACCACTGTTGTCTTGGAGGATCCCTGACAACTGGCCGAAATGGGTGGTGGCCCCCGTCCCAGAGTGGTCAGGACGAAGCTGTGTTCTAGAGCAGCACCAAAGGAACCGAGCTCCAGCCCAGACGGTGTCGCTTCTCCTCGCTCACCTTATCTTTTGTGAACCTGGGGATGCGTGGTGTCCCCTGGAGAGAAAGAGTTCCATGTAGAGACTCCCCAGCTCTCAGCCCTATAGTTTTCTCTCTGCACTCATGCCAGGCTCCTACCGCCACTGCCATGGAAGCCCTCCCTCCCTCAAAGCGGCCCCTCCCTCTTGCTTCCCGGAACTGCCCTTTCCGGAAGTCACCAGCTCCCTCCTGAGCGGCACTGCTCCTTCTGTTTGCTCTCCCTGAATCACCTCTGCTGGCCACTCTCTTCTCCCCCAGCCTCCTAACTTTTCTGCCTCCTCTTTGTCTCTTCTCTGTTTCCCTCACTAACTTCTTTGCCTTCTCTTGCCCCTTAAATGGGAGCATGTCCCCAGGGCCACCATCTCGGACCCTCAGCACTTCTCTGCACATCTTGGGATTTCTTCCCCAGACTCAAGGCGCTGGCCTGACGTATGCTGAGTACCATTATCCCAACAGCGTCCATAAACACGAATGTGCCCACTAAATCAACCCTGTCTCCCCTGTTTGTGTCCCAGTCACCACCATCTCTTTTATTTTCCCCAGATATGGGATCTCACCTGCGCTCCGTTCTGAGTTCTGTGATCCGTTTGGTAACTGCATCTCGTCCACACTACTTTCCTGAGGCCTCTCGCTATGGCCATACTTGCCTTTGCCTCTGCTGCCTTGCACTGGATTATTATGATAACCTTCCAGCCAGCTGCCCACTTTCCAGTCTTGCTCCCCTCTTGTCTGCACACCACTCTTAGAGACTTACTTCCAGCATACCCTTTCTCCTCTCTCTGGCTGCAGATGTCCAAGGACCGTCTGCTGTGGGCCAGGCACAGTGCTGAGCACACTGCGTCTAGTACCCATTTCAACCTGACAGCAAGCTTAGGGATCAGTAAACACTACTATCCCTCTTTTGCCTGTGAGGACACAGATTCAGAGACGCGTGGGAATGCGGCCAAGGCTCCTAACCACTGACAAGTGTGGAACAGAAATTCAAACTCCGTCTCCTCTGAGACCTCACTCTTAACCACTGTACCCCGTACTCATACCCCCTACAGTGTACTCATATTTAATTTAATATGAAACTGTTGTGGACCCTTTTTCAGGACTTTCAGTGTTATCCTGATGGGTTCTAAACCCTTGAGGGCAGGAACTATGTCTCGGACACAGCAGCTCCCAGCACGCTTCCTTATTTGGTGGTCCTGGTCCCTGGTGCGTATCCATGGTGGGCGTTTTGACATCTCTTGACCCTTGCCTCGGCCAGTGCTGGGCCCCAGGAATAAGGCCGTGAGGTACTGCCCGCCCTCCGGGAGCTGTTCTGTGAAGATGCTCTGGTCCCCCACCGGTGCTCTGTGCAGCCATAATCGCTTGTTAGATTAGTTTTCCATCCTTCATGGGAATCATTTTTCTTCATACGTTTCTGTTTTTAAAGTTTGAATAAAATGGAGACTTGGCTGTACACCAGGGAGGTTCAGGAGAGAAATGAGCAGTGGGACCTCCCCAGCCAAACCTGGCTGCAACCCGCTGACGGCACAGGAATACAAATGACTTCGAGCGGAATGGGCGGGCCTCCTGGGGGACCGGCCGCCATTGCTGCTGTGGATCAGGGCCTGGGCCGGCTCGGGGACGCTGGGTGTCCACGCCCCCCCCTCCGGCGGGCTTCCTGCTCTGTATCTACTGAGGGTGAACTGAGTGTCCCCGGTCAGGAAGGGTCTCTTCAGATGGCCTCTTGCTGACAGGCACAAATTGGTGACTAGTTGGGCAGCTTGGGACACGGACACGCGGAACTATGTGAATAATAGTAACAAGCACGTAAACAGAAGGAGATCGACCGTATGAACACACAGTTCACCTAGAGATCTGATGTAGTGGAGCAAACATCTAGGTCCAACAGGTACAATTCTAATGTTTTTTAACTGTCGGGATTTCTAGAACCTTCCACCGGCTGGATTACGGTTCTAGGCCAGTGTCACACAATCTTGGCTACCTGAAGGAAGAACTGCTAAGGTCTCTGGGAGTGCTGAGGGACGGTGAAGGACATATGAAGGACATATGCCGTCTCTGTGCTGTTCCTTTCTTCCTTTTTAATAGATGATGTAAAGTGATACCCACACCCCTGTCCTACAGGCTCGGGTTGTTTTTCATGCCACTGAGGAGATGGCTTAGCCCTGCTGGCGACTGGCTGTAGCAGCTGAGGAGCCCGGCCTGCCCACAGCCTTGGCGCTAAGCACAACATGGAAACTCTGGAAATGGTCTGTTGTTTCCACACTCTGGACCTGGGGGATGAATTTAGCCCCTCGGGGCATCTTTAGGAGTCTAAGGGGACAGTTTCCTGGTCACCCCATCCCAGATGGCCCATTGCCCTCCCTGTTGGGCCTGGTTTCTGTTTGTCACTTTTTTTCTCCCTGAGATCCAGGCCTGACCCTGAATGTCATCCCTGACTGGAGAGGCCCCCACAAACCCATTCAGAACCTGCCAGTCCCAGGCTACACCTACTTTTTGGTTCTTTTAAGGCCTCAGAAACGTGCCCATCTCTGCCTTCTGGACACCAGCAGTCCCTGGTCTTCCGTGACGTCCATTTCAGGGCTTTCATACTTACAAGGTTGGATTATAAGGCCCACTGCAGCAGTGTTCCCTGTGGAGACAGGAGAACCACGGTTAGCCGTCACCTGGCAGGCTGTTACACCTGGAGTCCCAGTCAGAGAAGCCACTCTGGGAAGAGCTGTTGGCTGCTAGAGGCACAGGAGCAGGAATGAAAGAGGGACCAGGACGGGCTGAGGCCGTGCCCCTCCACCATGGGGGATGAGCTCTCTATGCTCCCAGGGGCACTAGTTTCTTAAGTTAGTAAACATTTGTTGACTACTTTTAATGTGCCAAGTGTCTCATTAGTTGGTTGCAGAAGGTAGGAAAGCAATGATGTTTTTTGTTTTGTTTTGTTTTGTTTTTTATTAACATATAATGTATTATTTGCTTCAGGGGTACAGGTCTGTGAATCATCAGTCTTACACAATTCATAGCACTCACCGTAGCACATACCCTCCCTAATGTCCCTTACCCAGCCACCCCATCCTTCCCACCCCCTCTCCTCCAGCAATCCTCAGTTTGTTCCTGAGATTAAGAGTCTCTTATGGTTTGTCTCCCTCCCGATCCCGTCTTGTTTTCCTTCCCTTCCCCTCCCCCCATGAACCCCCACCCTGCCTCTCAAATTCCTCATATCAGAGAGAGCATATGATAATTGTCTTTCTCTGACTGACTTATTTTGCTCAACACAATACCCTCTAGTTCCAGCCACGTCATTGCAAATGGCAAGATTTTGGTGTTTTTTGATGGCTGCATAGTATTCCATTGTAGATATATCCCACATCTTCTTTATCCATTCATCTGTTGATGGACGTCTAGGTTCTTTCCATAGTTTGGCTATTGGGAAAAGCGGTAATGTTTGTGAGTGTGCCTGACAGCACTCAGTTCTTGGGAGATGCTGAGAAATATTGAAATCTTTATATATATGAAGATATAATTTTCTGCTCCATAAGATAAAAAGATGCCCGAGTCTTATTGAATTCAGTGAGGGATGGCCTCTCTTCTGGGATCCAGAGTGGTTTATGTGGCAGAATTTGGAAGAGTTCCATAGATGGAGGCAGGTAGGGGGAACATTTATCTGGCTCGCTGGGGTATATGCAGAGTAGATGGGGATGGGGAGAGACTGAGGGCAGGGAAGCCAGTGGTGGTGATGATGATGGTGATTTTTACCTATTACTGAGCAGCGCCTAGATGTTAGATACTGTACATGCATGATTTCTGTCGTGCTTGCAACCCTACAAAGTGAGGACCCTTAACCAGTGAAGAAATTCAGGTGTATCTGTGCTGAAGAGCCCATTCAGAGTCATAGAGCTTATAAATAGCAGAATCAACAGTTGAACTCAGCACAACCGTCTTTCAAAGCCCAGGCTGAAGTAGGTGGGGGTTTCTATTACGAATTTGAGAATCAAAAATGGGGAGTTATGATCCAATGAAAAGGAAGGGTCAGATGGGGGAGGTGATCGGAAGAATGCTTGAGAACTGACCAGTTTTGAGGGGGCCGAGGAGACTCAGAGGGAAAAGCCATGACTCCATTTTGTTGTCTTGGATATTGGCCAAGATGCAGGACAGCCACCAGCCCCCAGCCAGGGGGAGGCGATCTTGAGGGGCTGAGGGAAGATACTGAGATGAGTTTTGGAAATGTGGTGATCGGACAGTGGCAGACGTGCCGGGTGGCCATGGTCAGTCACATCTTCTGACTCACATTCTAGATGAGCTGTGAGTATGGATGAACAAAACCACAGGAAAAAGCTTCGCATGTTGGGAGAAACTCCGGAGGAAGTAGAATGAAGGATTGCAGTAGAAGTAGCCGTCAGAGAAGCCGGAAGAGGAAGAAAAATGGTGGCAGGGCACACATGGCAGAAACCAGCAGGGGGGTTGGTTCCAAGTGAGTTGTCAAGGCCGTCCTACATGTCAGGGAAGTCAAGATGAATGCTCCCGTGTGAACTTGGGAGGGCTCAGTTCAACCCACGGCACATTCACTAGAAAGCTGTCATAGGCCCGGCCTTACATTTGATGCAGCGGTGGAGAAAGGCAAGTTCCTGCTCTCGAAACTCTCAGGAAATCTTGTGAGACAGACTTGAGCTGAAATTTTTCTTTTCCACTTAACCTGGGATTGTCATTCTCTTGAGCGTCTGGCTCCTGATAGGCAGAATGGGCACACTAATTCCAGCCCCCAGGCAGGTGCTGTGGCTGGGGACGGTTCTGGGAATTCAGAACTGACGCATGTACAACACTCGTACGGTGCTTGGAGCTTAATGGTGCTTGCTTGGTTATGCTTAGGACATGTGATGACAAGAGAACGAAGGGCAGTTTCTGGGGGCCTCCCTGCCAGCCTCCCAGAAGCCTGCCTTCCTCGGGAATGGGATCCCTTCTTCAGTGCTTTGGGCTTGTTGAGTCAATCATGCCTGACTTCTGCCGCCTCATGTGGCGTTTCAGTGCTAAAAGCAATCTCCTATTTCTAGAACTTCCCGTCCTTTAATGTGCTTTTTGGCCCAGATGTTCTGACACAGCTGTCTTTCATTTTTCTTCTGGTTCAGACAGAGGCTGGAGCCCCCTTCTGTTGGGCGCTGGTGTTCTCACTTGCACCACCACGGGGAAAACATACGTTGTTGTGCTCCATGGCAGAGGACAGGGTCCCTAGGTGGTCCTGAAGATTAAGGCAGCACAGATGAGCTGTGGGGAGCTGCAGGGACTGGCCTCTTATCCTCAGGGGGGTCCAGGGGCTGCAGAGCCCTGTGGGTATCTGCCTGGAGGCCTTGCGGCCTGGCTGCATCCTGTCTGCCCCCTGCACAGCCTCACTAGGGACTGGGGTGGGCGGGGGGTTAGGGAGTATGGCCTTGTGTGTGTTTGGCACTCTTGGGGGACTGGGGAGTTGATGCCACAGAGGTAGGGCTCCTGGAGAAATACATGTGTGACTCAGATGCTGGAGGGTGTCGTGGGGGAAAGAGATCAAAGCAGGGACAGGAAAAACCAACCAGGTGTGGCACAGGCTGGGCTACCCCATGCCCTGGCTTCTCCTGGTGGGCCGTCCTGCCCCACGTGCTTGACATTGGTCTCCCCTGCGCCTCCATCCAGGACACTGAAATTCTTTATCTTTTTCTTTTTTTTAAAAGATTTTATTTGTCAAAAAGAGAGAGCGAGAGAGCAAGAGAGCAAGCATAAGCAGGGGAAGCTGCCGGCAGAGGGAGAAGCAGACTCCCCACCGAGCAAGGAGTCCAACTCGGAACTAGATCCCAGGACCCTGGGATCATGACCTGAGCCCAAGGCAGACGCTTAACCTACTGAGCCTCCCAGGCACCCCAGGACTTTGAGATTCTTGTATGTCAGGCAAGGAGGCCTTTCTGGGTCAACTGTCCCTCTCTCCCTCTGTCTTCCCCACAGGTGGGCAGTTGCCTCTGTTTGCCCAGATGGTTGGAGGAATGTGAATCACGGTGTCTTGGTGTCACAAGCTTTGGACTAGGAGGGCAGTGTGGATTGGAAGGATGCTCACATCCAGGCCGGGGGTGGGGGGGAGAGGGGGGCGGGGAGGGGTTGCTAACTGGGCATGGTCTACCTCTTCTACCTGGCCAGGTATCCCTAGCACCCAGGAAGGCCAACCGGGATATGTAGGCTCTGTGTGGAGTTAGCTCTGTCAGGCAGCCGCGTGGAGGCACGCTGCCCTCCACGGCTATGGCTGACCCGGTCGTTCCTGACTCAACCATTTACTGAGTCAGCGCAGCATTGCTTTCCATCCCAATGGACCAGTTCCAGTCGGGGTGTCTCCCCAGTGTAACCTCAGGAGTATCAAGTTTAATTAACTGGCACAAGAAATTTCCCTATTAATAGATTCACTGGAAATCCCCTTATGGGTCATCTTATTCACGATCTTATTTGAAATGAGCCCATATCAACATCCACCAGTCACGGACCCAGAGCCACACTGGCCTCCCCAGGCTGTTTGTCTGGGTGCCTTAACACATTAGAGTCAGGGCGAGAGGTGCAGTTAGGGGACCCCACAAGGACACGCCCACATTCCCATTCACTTTGGATGTTTGCTACCTCTCACTTTGTGCCCCACGCCCTTCCTCCTCTCAGTTCTAATGCCGATGGCTCTGGGGACTGGATTCTTTGGCTTTGCACCGGCCAGAAAGGGGCATCCACAGAGGAAAAAGACTGGGAAGGGGTCTTTAGGGGTCCCCGGCTTTCTCTAGCGCAGGGTTTCTCAGCCTCAGCCTCATTGGCATTTGGGGACAGGTAACTGAGCATGGGGTGGGGAGGCGACAGCTGTCTTGTGCACCGTGGTTTCTAGCAGCAACCATGACTTCTGTACCCCACCCCTCATTTGTGACAACCAAAAATGTCTCCAGGCATATCTAATGTCCCCTGGGGGGCAAAATTGCCCTCACTGAGAACCATCGTTCTAGAAGCGGCAGCAGCAGAACCTTCTGCTGGAAGGTTTCTGGGTGTCTCCTTCAGTTGGGAGTTTCAGGGACAACTCCTGCTGGGGGATGGGTGGCATTTCCTAGAATTCTTGCCACAGCCCTGGGCCCAGCATGCTTCTCTTTCATTTCTGTGTCTGTTCTTTCAGCCAGACACTCCCTCACTTTTCACCTCATTCTGTTGCTCACTGAGTCCCTGTTGTCCCTGACAGGCCAGACTGCAGCGTCCCTGACCTTACCCATCAGGTTGACTGGGGGAGGCGCAGTGGATAGAGCCTGAAAAATCCCAGTTCAGGCCCTCACTGGCTGTGTGACTTAGGGCACTTGGTATATCGTGTCAGCGCTGTGTCCTAGTAAGCTTGTCACATCACCCAATAATAGGGTAGCCGGAGACCCCGAAATGCCCGGATCCTGCCTGTGGCATTCCCAGGGGAGAGAAATCCCAAGAGCAGTAGCAGATGGGTGACAAAATATGGTGTATCTTGTTTAATGCAGCAGGTTTGTCCTGGCAAGTTCTTGTGCTTAAACATCAGTGGTCAAAGCCATTGTTCCAAAGGAAGAAAAGCGTTGCATTTCGAGAGTTTTTTACTCGCAGTGACAAAGTCATTTCTCTCTGGAAGAATGTAATTAATACAGTGTTTGTAATGGCCACAAGGCATATTTTGATGATATTTTCAGGCCATTGTCATCCTCATCCATTGCTATGTAATCAAGGACGTACAAAACTGAAGTAAGATGTCGGGGGCGGGGAGCACAGAGTCAGACCTCAGGGCAGCTCCATTCATGACCACCACCAACGGAGCAGTGAGACGCCATCTTGGTGCCATGTTCTGGGAGCTGTGGTTTCTCTCCTGCCCCGGACTGGCTTCCCACAGGAATCTCACACAGCCAGCATCTGGGTGATGGTGGTTGTGCTCACTTTAATCATTCCTGTTATACCCACTTCACAGTATAAAGATTTCTGTTGTGAGTAAAATGCCAGAAAATACTTCATCCGGGTCAGCGCCTCGTGGCCCTCAGCGCAGGGGTCCGATGAAGCCCCAGTGTATTGTACAGCTTGGCCTCGAGGCCTACATGGAGCCTCTGACCTCTTAGAGCCCAGACCAGTGACCTGCACTCTCAAGTATTGGAAAGAACGAGACGGAGGACCCCACGGGGTGGAGAAAACAGCCAGGAGGATGGAAGCTTTCAGAGGGGCCCCTCCACTGGCTGATAAATGTGGTCCAGTGGGCATCTGGGATTTTAGCCAATTCGATTAGCAACTTTCCTTTGGCTAAAACGAGGACGATGCTGCTATCACAGGCTTGGGGTGTGGATTAAGTGGCCTCGTGCACGGACCCGTGTAGTATTCTTAGCATTACACACGCTCTGTCTCAAGCCTCAAGCAAAGGTGCCTCTAGTTTCCCCAAGCTGGTACTGCCTCCACGGGACGGCATCTGCTCGCCCTTGCGGGGCTCCCAGCAGCGCCTTTGTTCTCCCGTGTAATTGACTGTGAGCATTGGAAATAGTTGTGGTTTTTAATACAGTGATATTTCCTCTTCGGAGACTCTAGCCCCTAGTCCAGTTTCAGCAACTGCTAGCTTAGTCCCAAGACGTGGTTCTTGTTTCTTCCTGTCTAATGGAGAGAGTGTTTGCATTTGCACAGGGTCTTAATGGGCTGTAAGCTGTTGGCTCTGAGAGGGATTCTTGGTTCAGAGCCAGGGAGACTTGAACTGTTTGGGGAAGCCTCCGAGCACTGCGGAGAGGGACTGCGTCTCTGCCGGACACGCGACCTGTGTCAGCACGGGCGGGTGGTGTTCCCGTTCACCTGACACACAGGGGGAGCTCCTCTGGTGGGATGGGTACTGCTGGAACGTTCTGTTCCCTGCCTGAGCGAGGACTCTAGACCAGGAAACCTTGTCTGCGGCTACCCGGGGCGGAAATTTCAGATCAAGCCCCCTGCTGGAAGGAGGGGCCCTTTTTTTAATCATCCCAGAAACAGTGGGGGGAGCTCTCAGTTTGGCTCCCATGGGTGGTCTAGACCGTAGAGTTCTTGAGATGGAAATGATTTCCAGAGATTTTTTCTTTCAGGCAAGACCACACCTACACCATCCCATAAAGACAAATCCATTCTATTTTGAACTGCTCTGGGGAGGAGACTTTATTAGCCATCTCTGGAAACAGACTCTATTTTTAATGATGTCTGTGCTTTTGCCTTCTTGCTCAAACCCCTTCAGCCGAGGCCTAATGGTCTTTCTCTTTGCCCAACCACCCTTCATGGCCGTGAAGGTCATTGTTGGGGGTGCTTGTCGCTTGACGACTTTCCTTCCTGCGAAATCATTTCAACCCCAGCACTTCTGGGTAGTAGCCAGCATAGCTCAGGCTTTCCACATGTCTGCCACACAAGTCTTCCACCAGCAGAAGAGTGTGAACATGTGAACACACACACACACACACAATCAGCCTCTGGGGTAGCCCAAAGTAGCCTCCTGAAGTCTCAGCATTTCCCTGAGGTCTATTTCTTTTAATATTAATGGAAATGTGGCATTCTATCCCAAAATATAGCTGATGGTTTTATTTATTTCTGGGTTTTATTTATTTATATGAGAGAGAGAGCACGCGCGCGCGCATGTGAACAAGGGGAGGGGCAGAGGCAGAGGGAGAAGCCGGCTCACCACTGAGCGCACAGCCTGATTCAGGACTCGATCCCAGGACCCCGGGATCATGTCCTGAACCGAAGGCAGATGCTTAGCAAACTGAGCCACCCAGGCGCCCCTGATTGTTTTATTTTTAAAACAAAGCTTTAAATTACTTAACCTCAGGACAGAATTCACATTAACACAGCTCCCCTTAAAAAAAAATTCTTGAGGAAATTGATAGTTGGAGAAGGGGCCACGTGTTTTTCTTCTGGGCTATCTGGAGCTCTTGGTGCACGCTAACGACTCCAGTTAAAGAAGCCTGGGTAGTGGGCGTCTTGACTCCCGGAGCGGGTAGACCTGAGTTTGGATTCTGCTTAGATCGCTTCCTAGCTGCTTAACTTTAGGCAGATTCTGTCAGCTTCTCGGTTAAAGCAGCGTTCACTCAGCAACCACTGAGCAGACTCTGTTATAGGGGCGGGGGATCGAGGTGAAAAGAGTGAGGCATTTCTCTTCCAGGTGAGAGGAGCAGACCATAAACAAGTAAGCGAACGAAAGCAATCCCAAGTATAGTAACTTCTACCAGGTGGATGAAATAGGGAAACGTGACAGTGACTGTGTACATGTGTGCTTGCCCATGCACGGTCAGGACTTTAGATGATGTGGCCTGGGGGATGTCTTCAGGGAGGTGACCTTTGGATTAAGATTTGGTTGATAAGAGGAAGTGGCTTTGTAGGTTAAGTAGGGTATGTTAGTAAGGGGCCTGGCACACAGTATGGGCTTGGTACTCATGAATCACCGCTCTTTCTTCAGGAATCTGAGAAATACTGCTTAAACATGGGGAGGTAGATTTTATAAATTGCTGGAAATGACTAATGTGTGACCAGGGAATTTAAGTGGGTTTTGCAAAGGATACAGTCAGAGTTCGTTTGCAACCCCGGTCCTCACACCCCGTCCAGAAACAACTGCTCCATGGGGCTCCCGAGTAAGCAGGGGGTTTCTGTCGCTGCCTTCGTCCCTGGGGCCCTGATTATCAGCATCTTCTTCTTTGTTGCAAAAACCTAAGTTTTCTGCTCACCTGTTGCCTTCCCCTGCTCCCGGGGAGCGCGTAAATAAGATCTTCACCTTCTTAATCAAATATCAGGTTTGAGCTGGAACCTATTCAATATATGGGAAGAGTGGGTAAGGATTATTTCCTTAAAGAGGCCTGAATTGTGCAAGGCAGCTGTTTCCTAAAATATACCAGCTTCTTTTCTAAAGTATTTTTCGGGTACATATATAAATAATAATGACCAAACCCAAACCAACCATCGTGTAGGACTTTAGGGCTAACAAAAAAGTCCTTTGGTACTCAGGAAGTGGGCCTTAAAATCTCCTTCTTAAGAATGAAACACCGTGGGGCAGAGAGAAGTTTGAGCTCTGAATCAGCCCAATTGGGGGTCAAATCCTGGCTCTGAGCCTCATTCTTTAAAATTAAAACAGCATTTTATAAGCTGAGGACCCATAGCCTCCTGAAGTCTTGGATATGTCAGGTTCTGGGTTTTGTTTTTTTTTTAGTTTAGCATTTTTATTTTGATGATAACCTAAAAATACTAACGTGTCTATTCTGGCTAATCCAAATGACTGTTCACTGAGTACCTCCATTTTGGTGAGAAGAGATTTTTATATTTCTGAAGCCACGAAAGGATGGGGAAATTGAAATGCCGTGCGTTCCCCATCTCCTAAGACCCTGTCCTGCAGAGGTCAGACCCATATCCACCTTCAGCTGGCTTGCCGGGGTTCTGTCTTCTGTGACCCAGCTCACACTAGCTCACTAGCAGCGAGTAAATGGTAGCCAATTGTTTTCATTAAGCAGCATTTAAAATGTTTCAGCCTTATAGACTGGCCCTTCGACATCACGGATTGGTGGCTTAAAACAAGTTTTTTTTTTCAAAAGAAAAAATAACTCCAATTATGATCCACTGTGCTCAAGTTCAAAAGGATCTCGAAGACAAACGCAACATCAGAGCCTTAATTAAGTACACCCTATGGTCACTCCTGACAATGTCTACTTAATTTCACTAACCATCACATTAAATTAATATTGTGAGTTGGAATTTTTTTGGTTTTTAGTTTTATACTTATTCTATCTGTAAATCTGCATAAAAAATTTAGACCTGGTTTTGTTTCACAACTTGGGGTGCAGGACACATAAAAGCAGTAATTAGAATGGACTGTGGTCAAGTGTGCCCCAAATGCTGTGGGTGCCTGAAGGATGGAGCACAGTCCTTGCCTGGGGAGTTCGGGGCAGTCTGCGAAGAGGGTGTGCCATTTGGTAGGTCTTGAAGAATGAGCAGGAATTTATCAGGTGAGGTAAGGTTGGGGTGAGACGGAGCTTTCAAGGCCAGTGATGTAGGTCGCACAAGGCTCAGAGTAGTGTAAAGGCTTGGCATCATTGAGTAAGAAGTTAAGAATTGGGAAGTGCAGGCCAGGGAGGCTGCAGGGACCAAAAAGGGAAGGGCAGAGTCAGCCAGTTTGGTCAACTGGATTGAGTCCTAGAAGCAGAAGGGAGCTCAGGGAGGTCAGTGAACATGGGACTTGGATGATGTGATTTTTAACAATGTAATTCTGGAAATAAATAGTGTGAGGGGGGCTGCTGGATGGACAGAGACTGGTTATGAGCAAATAGGAGTGAGGCCTTGACCCAACTGTGGGCCGTGAGGACAGAGACAAAGGGACAGAATGCAGAGAGAGTTCTGTGGTAAAAGTCTCAGAATTAGGTGCCCAGTTGGAGGAAGGGAGTACGGGCTGGGACCACATCTGAATGAACCAGAAAGTGGAACAGGTAATCGGGTCCTGGTTACATGACATTGAGTATGGAGAGACCATGCATCCTCTGGATAGATGTGTCCAGTTGGTTCCTGGGAATGTAGATCTAGGACTTGGGAGTCTTCTAATAAGGGAGACATCAACATGAAGATTATTGCTGACGCTACAGTATTTCTCTGTAAGAAGGTTTGGATAAGATCGGAAGGCCGATGATGGAACCGTAACACTTGAGGAGCAGATAGAAGAGGAAAAGCCAGCAATAGAAGAAGAGCTATATAGACAGACGAGAAGACAGCTAGAAGTTGAGGAGGAAAAGCAGGACCGTATGGCACCCTGGAGTTAAGAAGAGAGAAGTTTCAACCAGCAGGAGGTGGTCAGGGGATCGAATACTGAGGGCATGACTTTGAAGGGACAGGAGAACTGTCATTTGGATTGTCAGCCTCTTGTCGTTAAGGCACGTGGAAGGAACATTTAGGCATCAGAGACCAGCCAAGTGGCTGAACAGCCATGCTCTGCGCTGCTGTCGAGAGAGGGGAAGTGAGTGTTTGACATTTAACAAAGCAAATGGGCAGGAAACCAAGCAGTTGGTCCACGTGTCATTCCTTCGTCCATGTACTCATTCACCCACCCGTCAAATATTTCCTGAGGGCCTGCCAGGTGAAAGACTCTGTCTGAGGTGCTGTTTGAGCAGATGGAACACAGAGATAAAGAAGACAAAATCCCTGCCTTGGGGAGCTCAAAGGGTTGTTGGGGGAGATGTGTGTACACAGATATTTATAGTGCCAGGTGGTAAGTGCTTTGGAGAGATGTGCATGATGGCCCCAGAGCAGGTGAGAGAGACCAGGGGACCTGGATGCTGGGTTGGGACCTTGGACCTGGCTGGAGCTGAGTGGGAGCTCACAGGCAGCGGAGAAGGGAGGAAGTACTTGAGCTGAGAGCATAAGCACAAGCACAGGAAAGGGCACAACCTGCTCGTGCATGGTGCGAATGTTAGGGGTCCGGGGAGCGCGGTGGTAGAGTTCAAGCCAGAAAGGAAGGGTGAGCACAGAGGATGAAAGCCTTGGGATACCACAGCAAAGAGAAGTTTGGATCTCATCTTTTGGAGAGTGAGAATTCCAGAGATATTGGTAAGCAAAAAGGGTAACAGAGTAGGGCTAGAGAAAAATAACTTTGGTGGCATGGGGAGGCCTGAGTGAGCAGGGGAAAGCTGGAGGCAGGGAATCTAGGTAGCATCTAACCTCAGGCCATTTGCACTGTCATTCATTCAGCAAAGTATTTATAGAATGCCTACTGAATGCTCTGCTCTGCACTGGTTGGTGACGTCCTCCAGAAAAGTACTTTTGAGTCGCCTGTCTTCCAGGAGTCTGCCGAATATTAACCCAGATGCAGATGGCCAACTCACTAGGCAGAATTCTCTGCTGGAAAGTTGCTGATCCCCCGTCAACCTCTGGGTCCAGAAGCCGGTACTCTTTATTGTGTCTATTACTCATGATTTTGACTCTCCCAGTTGGCTTGGGTTGCAGATAGGCAATCGCTGTTGACAGCACGAGGCCAAACGGAGCAGCCACCAAACAAAAGAACACACAGGCGCTGCACACAGACATCTGCTTCTGCTTCTCCAGTAACTGCGCAGCAGCACTGGGCAGACTCGGTACCTAGGCACACGGCTCTGCGTTCTCTTCTGGTTATAACGTGAGCACAGTTTCCATGTGGCTGGTGATGAAAGAGTCAGGTCGATTTCATAAGGGGAATTGTTTCCGATTATGCAGATCACATCCAAATATTTACCTCATTCCATCATTTTGGCTGGGCCCTGCCAAGCTGGGGCACAACCTGTGGGATCACCTCCCTGTGTTGTGGTCTTCGAAGTGACTCAGTACGTGGCAAGGAATGTCGGAGCTCTTCCAGGAAAAATCAGAGCCTGTTAGCACTGGAAGGGACCCCGGCCCTCATCAAGCCCAACCAGCTCATTTTACTGATATGGAAACTGAGGCCCAGACCCGCAGACTGACTTGCCCCAGATCATGGAGGGAGCTAACAGCAGACTTGGGACCAGAACAAAGAGGCCTGTCCAGGGTTTCCCACAAGTCTTCCCTTGCTCTGCTTTCATCTTTCTGTACTTGCTGCTGTGGCTTTCCTTCTGTTATTATCACAAGTACATTTCAGATGGAGTCTGTTTCATACACGTGTGAGTCCCACATCAGGCAGGTGTCATTCCGTGAATGTTTTCCTGTTTCATACGATCAGCTCCAAGCTGGCCTCCGCTCGAATGGCTGAAGTCAAGGGGGGTGGGCCGAAGGGCAGGGAATTTGAGGGTAAGAAAATAACGTGGCCAGAGCATTTGGGGGTTAAGGACGTGGTGGTGTATGGTGGAGGTCTGAGGCCTAAGGGGTAGGTTGCTTTCCTGTTTGAGTCTCGCCTAGATGTGTCCAGTGGCTAGTGATTGTCCAACCAGAGGATGCATTCAGATCGTCGGGGAAGCTTGTTTAAAATGCATATTCCTGGCCCTCCCCCCACCCCCAGAGGTTCTTACTCACCAGATGTGGCCTAGGAGCCAGGACTCTGCATGTCTCAGTGGATGTGAGGCTGGTTGTGCCATAGGTCCCCTGGGGGTCACACGTGGGGCAAGAACACAGACCAGGAGTAGAAGGACAGGGGTATGTCTGTGTTCTCCAGTGTTCGAGCCAGAACATCTATACTCTATTACATAAGTAGGTGAATGTAGAAGGGTTTGATGTGTCTGAGATCATTTACTGCAAGGATTCACCAGCTATAAAGACATGGTATTGGGAGAGAGCCTTCAGGCTCAGCAGACAGAGCTAGAATTCACCGGGCAGCCCAACTCACATGTGCTTAGTTTTTGGGTGACTTGCATGACGATGGTTTTTCCTCTGAATGGCTCTTGCTTTAGCCAAGGCTTAGTATTTCTCTTTCCACTTATCTCTGCCTCTCCTTTGGCCTCCACTCACTCCTGCTCTGTGATGGCTTTGTGCCCACACCTCCTTTTAACTGTTCCTGAAATGCATTTGTAGAACTCTGATAAAAATTACCGTGCGGGGAATTCGGATAGAATGATCAAGGCTGAGCACGTTTTGCTCCAGTCCCCCATTTATGGGAGGTTCTTACATTGATCTTTGCAGCTGCTGCCATTGACGTTATGCTCAGACATAAGATTAGGGGACCTTTACAGTGGATTGCCAGAGGCAGGCTGGGCGATGGAGGTGGAAGGTTGAATTTGCGTCTCCGCGAACACCGCTATGGTGGTCCTTTATTTAGGTCTGGTTTGAGTTTGGAGCTTTATCCGAGCACACCGTCCTCCCTATGCTTCTGCCCAGGATCCCAGGTAACAGACGCCCCGGCCAAGCTGCCACTATACCTTCCTGCTCCCGTGTGCTCTCAGCTCCCCCAGAGCTTTGCTTACTGGGCTTGAGCTCCAAGGTAATATTTTTGTAATGTTTGCTTTAGGGTGTTGACTTGGTTATGTGGCTAAAACCAAACCTACTTTTTCCAGTCTCTTCTAGAATGAGACTTTAGAATTTCAGACTTTGCATGTGACTCGTTTTCTATGAAGAACAGATGGTAGGTTTAATGTCGTAGGAAGAAAATTAGAAACCAGTGAAATCTTACATGATTTCACATTAGTACCGAAAGCAAATACACTGAAACCATTTAGAGCCATTCCTAGTTACAGATCTCCTTGTGGCGATGAGAAATTCCCAGGGCTTTCTCTGACAAGGACTACCACTAACTCTTGGGTTACTCCTTGGTGCCTCCCCCACCCCCAAATCTGTTCAGAATCTTTCTTCATCTAATTTTTATTTAATGAGCAAACAGTAGTGTAACCATCGCTGGACTTTTTTTTTTTTTTTTTTAAATTACAAGAAAACCTACCCTGGGTCCGGCTTCAGTGACACACTGTATGTTTTCATTTTCCCACATCCCCTTCCAGGCTTTGTTTAGTATATGCCTACCGAATCTTTACATTATTATAATCATGGTCTAGTTACAAGTTTATATCTGGCATTTTTCACTTAAAGTTATATTACAAGACTATTTCCATGTTGCTCAGGATTGCTCATGGTTTTGATATTTCATGGAATCTGTCAAGCCCTGGTGTGTTCAACCATCTTTCTTTATGGTCATATGTGCTCATCCCTCTTAAGAACGTTGTGATGAAGGAAGAGGGCCCCAACCGCTCGGATTAGTGCTTCTTCTGCTCTACCCGGAGCTCACAACGCTGTCTGAACCTCTGATTCCATCAGCCCATCCTGTTGTAGGGAGACTTTGGTTCTCTGCTTAGGCTGACTGTGGACAACTATTGTCTCCATGAATCCCGGGGCCCTGGACTCCCGTCAGCCCGAGGCTTCTGCCAAGTCTGGACCACTCTGGTCATCCCAAGCGCTGCTTTCTCTCCTCCAAATCCTGCCCCAAAGGCAGACCCAGCTTATTTAGCATTACCTTGGTTACCACACTTGACATTATAATGTTTGTAACCATTTGGCTGTCATGAAGACTTCTTCACTGCAAGTGACAGAATTTACTGGAACCAGCCTGGGAAGCAAGTGGGCACTGAGACATGCCAGAGAGCAAAAGAAATGGTCTCAGAGCATAAGCAGTGGGGTCAGGATGAAGGACTCCACGGCATTTGTGGTCTCTTGGCCCCTTTACTGGATATTCAGATTTCAAGGAGCGAGCACATTGATTGGCCCACATTGCTTACCTTGGCTTCCGCTGGCAGGGCCCCTGAATGCATTCCTGCCACACTTCATCCAGTGCGGGGAGAGATTTCCTAAAGGACCCAGGGAAAGGGGAATGACTGCCAGGCTGCCCTACACACACGTCTTACTGTTGATATGCATTTACACAAAAATCCCTGCCTAACATCAACTTCCGTACAACTGATCCCAAAGTATTGTTAGTACAACATCCAGCTCCAAAACCAAAGTCTTCAGGGAATTCCAGTTCTCCCTCTGGTTGTCCTACCACCTCTTCTTATGCCTGACCTGAGCTGAGTTAAATAGGAATGTAACCATCCCGGCTCTCTCACTTCCCCGAATGCCTTCCCTTTTTCCTGCTCCCTGGCTCATGCCCAATAGTGATGAGTTAGACGAGCACCATAATATCAAATAGTCGCTTTTAAATGACGAAGGGGATAGTGAAAGATCTGGAGGATTTTATCCAAAATACATCTCTCTTCCTTGATCCCTGCCTCACTCCAGGCAGTACATGTTGTAATCTCTGCGGAAGGGGCATGGCATGCCATAGGTACTCTGAGAAGCTTCTTTTTTTATTCTGTTTAACCCCTATGCCCTGCCCCATCCTTCAGAACCTCTAGTGGAAGGGAACAAGCCTCGGTTAGGTTCGAGTGTTGGATCTGCTTCTTATACATTATAAAACTTCTACTGGGGATATAAATTCTTCCAGAGAAGGGACGAATGGAGGTCTGCCATGCCCCTACTAGGTGACTGGGAGTGTGCTAGATGCTTTACTTACCGCATTTCATCTACCAAACAGCACTGTCAGATTTGCATGATTTTGTCTCTTATATGTATTTTCAAAACCATGTTTCTTCCACTAGGGCGCTCTGTACCTCAACGACCACATCTGCAAAATGGAAATAAAAATCCTTGAAATGAATCTTACGAGTATCAGATTGGAGCCTGTGTTAAAGCGGTTCAGGCAGATAAAGGATATCTTGGTCTTCCCGATCACCTCTTCTTGCTCTGAGCCTCTAGTCTATCTGTCCCCTTCTTTCACGGGCAGATCTGCTCTCTTTCATACAAGATGGAGGCCATCCAATACGGACTGCACCACCCACGCCTCTCCATACAGCAGAATACAGCTTTCTGTCCGGAAGGTAAAATGTCAGCAATAGTTTTCACTTCAACCTAATGCTTAAAGAGAGAGAGATCTAGGGGCACTTTCGTGGCTTAATTGTTAAGCATCTGCCTTCGGCTCGGGTCATGATCCTGGGGTCCTGGGATCAAGCCCTGCATCGGGCTCCCTGCTGGGCAGGAAGTCTGCTTTTCCCTCTCTCACTCCCCCTGCTTGTGTTCCCTCTCTCGCTGTCTCTTTCTCTGTCAAATAAATAAAATCTTTAAAAAAAAGAGAGAGAGAGAGAGAGAAAGATCTATAAACAGGTTTATTCTTTACATACTTTTCTACTTCTTGGTATTTTTCCCCACTAATTAATATGTTAATTAATATGTCCACATAATTAATATGTTATATGTTACACATATAAATCTACCTCATTCTAACAGATAAATTATATTTCATTGGATAGATCAGATTTCATTTAACCAGATTTCACTTACACGGATCTTTAGGTGGTTTCCAGATTTTTGGGGTTTTACTCTTTACAACAAATGATGCAACAAAAGTCATTCTATGTCCAACTTTACGCACTGATTTTGAATATATCTATAGTGTGAGCTCTTAAAAGCAGAGCCGCTAAGGGGCGCCTGGGTGGCTCAGTGGTTTGAAGCCTCTGCCTTCGGCTCAGGTCATGATCTCAGGGTCCTGGGATCAAGCCCCGCATCGGGCTCTCTGCTCAGCGCGAAGCCTGCTTCCCCCTCTCTCTCTCTGCCTGCCTCTCTGCCTACTTGTGATCTCTGTTAAATAAATAAATAAAATCTTTTAAAAAAAGAAGCAGAGCTGCTGGGTACGTGCATTTAAAATCGTGATAGGTATTGCAAAGTGCCCTCCAAAGAAGTTGCCCTAATTTAGACTCCCACCAGCAGTGCACGTTCTTGCCGCATCAGTATTGTCAAACTTTATATTCTTCACCAATCTAATGGGCGTGACATGGAATTCTGTTGTTTTATTCTGCATTTGTTTGACTATAGATGATGTTCAACAGTTTTCACATGTTGTAGTTATTTCCCTGTTGTATAGGTCAGCCCGGGCTGCTATGACAAAATACCACTGACCAGGAGGCTTAAACACCAGGCATTTGTCACAGTCCCGGAGGCTGAGAAATCCAGGATCAAGATTTGCTTGCCCCCGAATTCTCTCTTTCAGGCTTGCAGACATTGGCTTCTCAGTATGTGTCCACGTGGTGGAGAGAGAGGGAGATTCCCAGTCTTCCTTCCTCTTCTCCTAAGGACATGAATTCTATCGTGGGGTCCTACACACATGACATCATCTAAAGCCAAGGAACCCCTGAGGCCCTCCCATCCAAATACCATCACCTTGGGGGGCAAAGCGTCACCGTTTGAATTTTGAGAGGGACTCAAACATTCAGTCCCTGATGACCATAAACCACCTGTTCGTGCCCTTTGTCCCTACTTCCATCTGGTTGTTCGTGTTTTTCTGACTGATTGGTTGGAAATAATTGGTTAAGTGAGGAAAAACAGCCGTTTAGGGTGCATTTTAGAAATGCCTCAGGTTTTCTGCTTCAGTTAAAAAAAAAAAAAAAGATTTTATTTATTTATTTGGCACAAAAAGAGAGCACAAGCAGGGGGAGTGGCAGGCAGAGGGAGAGGGAGAAGCAGGCTCCCTGCTGAGCAGGGAGCCCAACAGGGGGCCTGATCCCAGGACTCCGGGTTCATGAGCTGAAAGCAGAGGCTTAACCCACTGAGCCACCCAGGCATCTCTTTCTGCTTCAGTCTTAACATGACATATGTATACTGGGGAAGAAGCAATGTGCTGGCAGGTTATAAGGCTTTAAGATTCTATTCTTGATTTGGCTTTGTCCAATCATGATTTAGTCCTTGGTTTGTTTTGTTTTTAAAATTATTTTTATTAACATATAATGTATTATTTGCCCCAGGGGTACAGGTCTGTGAATCGTCGGGCTTACACATTTCACAGCACTCACCATAGCCCAGACCCTCCCCAATGTCCATAACCCAGCCACCCTATCCCTGCCCCCCACCTCCCAGCAACCCTAAGTTTGTTTTGTGACATTAAGAGTGTCTTACGGTTTGTTCCTTGGTTTTGATTCTTGTCATTGATAGGTCTTGGTAATTAGTCATGATTTGGGGAATATTGTATCTTAGGGCATTTGAAAGTTTTCCCGCTGTGCTTCCCAGAAAACTCCTTGACTGTCCGAAAACAAGGAGGGCGGTAGTCATCAGGAGGGCTGGGGAGGAGCCGACTGAGGTGTGGCTCTGATGCGGCTAAGAGGCCCATATCCGGAGCACCCCCCCCCTTTATTTTTTCTTTGTTTATTCTTCATTTCTTTCTCTTTGTTTGTCTTTCCCCTCCCTTCCTTCCTCCCACTGCCCCTCCCACCCCAGTCTCTTTTTTCTTTGTTTCTGGCTGCGTACTATGAAAATACAATTTTGAAGTATGTGGTTGGATTCCTACCATGGGGACTGAGATGGAATTTCAAGTCACTCACCATAATTCAACTATAAATTAGAGAATTCTTATGAATAGAATAGGATGGAATGTGGTTTCATGTTTTCTTCCCCCAGGGACCCTGCCCAATTTGGCAACGGGAAGCTAAATTAAGGGTGGGATTAGTTCTAGGAAGTGGAGTTCCAATGGAACTACATGCCTCATGCAAACGTTAGCGACAGTGCCTTCCTTCTTTGTGTTCACGAGGAATCGGGAGGTCCTGGATACTCGGATCCCCGGATGTGCCAGACACATACTTCTGGCTTTGTTTGTTTATCCCAGTTATCCTTCTAGAACTATCAAAGGGGATGTATTTCGACTCATTTTACCCTTCGATTTTCCACCAAAAGCAGGCAGGGAGGCAACATGCTTCAGGGGAAAAGAAAAAAGAACCTGGAAATAGGAACAAGCAGGCTTCAGTGTCAGCCCTGCCTGTGCCCCTTACCAGCCTGCGCCTGGCCAAGTCACGCAGCCTCTGGAGGCCCCAGTTCTTTCTTGCAGAAGGGACAAAATGACACCAACCTCTCAGGGTGGCCGAGCACCCTGTAAAATGTACCCTGGAGCTAATGGTGTCTACGCCAGAGACCTGGTCCTTCCGTGAGGCGTTTGCACAATGCCAGACTCGGAGAAGGGGCTCAGCAAATGTCTGTCCAGTTTTCATCCTTGTCCTAAACACCGCATTAGTGTCCCTGGGCTGTTGTAACAAATTACCACAAACTCGATGGCTTAAAACAACAGAAATTTCTGCCTTACCGTTCTGGAGGCCAGGAGTTCAGTGTCAAGGTGTTGCTAGGGCCTTACTCCTTCCAGTTACTAGGGGGACGTCCTCCCGGCTTCTTCCAGCTTGTGTTGGCTCCCTATGTTGTTGCTCATGGCTGTTATCTCTCCAGTCGGCCTCGGTGGTCACAGGGCCTTCTCCTCTCTGTGTTTTCTCTTCTCATTTCTGTGTGATATGAAGGAGCTCTGCCTTCTTGGATTTGTTCCACACAAAGGAGAGAACCATCTCACAGCTCAGTGGTACTGTGGGGACAGAGGACTCGACCATGAAAAGTCTTTGAGCTTTGGGCCAAAAAAATGCTGTCAAAAACAAAGATCTTAAAAAAAAAAAGCCAAGTTAATCATGGTTTTTTGTACTTCAGATGGAAGGGTGAGGCTCACTCAAAAACTCACGTTTCCAAGGAAAGTCATAGTGTTGGTCAGTGCCACACAGGTAAGAAGGACATTCCAGGCGAAGGATCCAGAAATTCAAGGGCAGCTCTCTGCTGGGGGAGAGCAGGGTGTGCTGGAGCTGTGGGAATGGGAGTTGGGTACACTTGACTCCAAACCCGGCTATGCCAACATGACTGGGGTGGGTCACACGTCTCTGAGCTTCCGGTGGCAAACCTCACCTCTGAGAGGTGAGCATGGTAGACAGCAGGGCCACAGTGAAGCCTGGAGATGACAGGCATCCTGGCACTGAGTACACACCTGACTGTCACAGCTGTTACCTGAGTCCTCCTCTGAGGCCTTCTTAACCCCTCTCCCCTCTCCAACCCTTCCAGCCTAGGGAAGCCAGTCCCCCCGAAGGCTCCCCAATCTTGTGCTAGCTGCACACCACTTTTCTGCTGGGTCCAGGCCATTAATGTAGATCTGGGGTGCTTTCCTCCTGGTCCTCAGCGCTCCGCTTCGCTCTGGGATGTAGCTGGTCCTCAGAGGATGTCTGCAGGAGCACCGTGTCCCCACACTGAGCGCCCTGTCTGGCATAGCTGTTCCCTGTGAAATGACCGGTTAAGTGACTAAGAGTGTAGAATCACCCTCTAGGTTAGAACTTCAAAACTTTCTGACATTTCTCAGGTCTTCTGATTGACCATGGAAGCTGGAAAATCATCACTGTGGTTACTGACAAATGTTTCGTGCCGGGCTCCCTGTTCTGCGCATGCATGACCTGACTTACATGTATTGTGTCCCCGTGAGGTAGGGACCATCCTTTAGAACACAGTACGGCTCTGAGAGATTCAGAAACTTCCCAGTCACAGGGCTAGAAGTGGTGGCAGGGAGGTGACGCGAGGGCAGGGCCTCTGAATGGCAGTGTCCCATCCTCCTGCCTGCATGGAGACCGGGCCTCCCCAGCAGCTTAAGGGAAGTACAGTCCGTCTGGCCCGCACCCTGAAGACCTGAGTGGGAGGTTAAGGGGGACTCCCGAGGGGTAAGCCTCAGGAGGGGCTGAGGGCACCCCACTGAGCTCTCCAAGACCAGGGCAGCAGAAGCAATGACAGAATTAGGACGTTTGTGAGCCGTGGGCGCTTTGATCTTTGTGCCGCCCTTCCCCCGTTAAAAAGAAGTTCTATTTTATGAGTGTATCGGTATAATGACGAATATAACCCAGGCTGGACTGTATTCATTTCGTTCTTCTGATTTTAAAGCCGGCCCAGTGCCTAACGGATGGGGCTTTCGGGTCATCCAGAGCCTCTGGGGGTGAAGCAGGAGCGGGTGTTCGGGTCCCCTAACCGGCCTCTGTCTCCGCAGGTCCCGCAGCGGATGGCGGCGGCCCAGGGCATCCCCGAGGACAGCGGCGGCGGCGCCCCCGGCGTGTGGGGCGCCTGGGGGCCCTGGTCCGCCTGCTCGCGCAGCTGCAGCGGCGGCGTGATGGAGCAGACGCGGCCCTGCCTGCCCAGCTCGTACCGCGCGCGGGGGGCCCTGCGGCCCGGAGCGCCCCCGCGCGCCTTCGCGGGCCACGTGGTGTCGGCCGTGCGCACGTCGGTGCCGCTGCACCGGAGCCGCGAGCGCCAGGAGCTGCGCGCCCCGGCCGGCCCCGAGGCCAGCCGCCAGGGCCCGGGGTCGCGGGGCAGCCGGCACCCGCAGGCGCGGGCCCGCGACCCCACGGCGGAAAGAAGGTACACGCGCCCGCCCGCCACCTCCCCTGCCCGTGTCCCCCGCCCTTGTCCCCCGCCCTGCGCCCTCCCGGAGGTCCCGCGCTCTGAGTCCCGGCCTGCGCGGGGAATGCACGGCAGCTTCTGCCGGCTGGGGAGGAATTCTTGGCCCAGCGTATTTCCTTTCATCTTTTGATGTGTTTTGCAGCCCTTTAAGCGTTGAGGCCACTCCCACCCCACTCTGTGGTTCTGAATAGTCTTCAAAGTGAAGCTAATTCTGAGAAGGCCCTTAGGCATCAACCTTAGGGAGGCCCTGTGGGGAGGGGTGAAAGAAGGCGGTGGGGAGCCCTCCGGGCCAGGGCGCCCTGGGTGCCCAGGGAAGGGAGGTCGGATGCAGGACGAGGGGCCTTCCCATGCCGGAGCTGATATGAGTTTCCAGTCTTTCCGCAAATTGAATGTTTGTGGAGTCACACGGGCTCCCAGACCGTTGGTTTCAGGAGTCTATGCATTTTCTAGAAAGTTTTCCCAGAGAATTTTGAGTGAACACGCTGCTTTGAGGATATGTCCAATTAAGGACCTAACACTTTTGTAGAGTCTGCATAGGGTGTGTTGCATAGCAGCGTTCAAACAGTTGTACCGCTGTAAAACGCCTCCCATGGCTAGGCCCACATGAATACGACCAAGGAGGCAGTGTCCATGGGAAAGGTAGGTGTGTCAATGAATCAGTCAACCCATCTTTACAGATGAGTCAGCATTCATTCAAAAGCATTTGTTGAATGCTCCTAGGTCCACGATAGATTCTGAGAGCTTATGAATACAAAAACGGTAACAACAACAAAAGAACATTTACGGGGAGAATGGGATATCGGTGGTGACCACTCTTTCCCGCTGTGGGTAGATGCTTCTCGAAGGTCTGTCTCAGTCCAGTGCTGTACGCTATCAGTGCATCTACCTGGAGGTGTAGGGAAGTTACAACCCAACCTCCCTCCCTGGTCCCCTGCCCTTGATATGCTCAGTAGGAGTTTAGAGAGGACCATTTCACAGGGAAGGTGCTTCAGCCGAATTCTGAAGGATAAACCGAATTTGGGTGGATAGAAGAGGGGAAGAGCTGTGAGTTCCGAGGCCTGGCAGGGCCTGGCAGGGGGAGGGGAAGAGAGATCCACTGGGAGGATGTCTCCTTCCTTTTATCTGAGCACTACCCATAAGAGGATAGCTCCCCATTCCCTTACCTTAGGTCCTTATGGCCAATGCATTTTAGAATCCAGAACTTCTCAGATTCTCTAAAGATAATTCAGGGCGTATTTCACATGTTAATGGCCTCCATTCTGTGATATGGGGCAGAGTCCCATAATCGATTGTACTATTACTTCTGCAGTGAAACATTTGAAAGTTGATATTAAGTAGGATAAAAAAAGATCCTAATAGTCTTGTGTCCCTTTAGGCCAGGTGTGCAGCCCAAAGAATTTTGACGCCAAACCAACAGGAACATAAGGAGAAAAGAAAAGAAAAAGCCTTGGTTATCAAAATTCTTGGTTTGAGATTTGCAGTTTTATAATAACTAAGGTTTATCGAATGCCTGTTCTATACCAGGCACTGTTCTTGTCCCTCGACACTGACGACCCTATGAAATAATGCTAGTATCATCATCAGTTTAGAGGTGCAGAAAAGGAGGCCCAGAGAAGTGGAGAAACTTGCCAAAAGCAACATAGCCAGTGTGTAGAGCTGGGATTCAAACGCAGGCAGTCGCGGCGCTAAGGACCCGATCAGGTAGCTGTTACACGCAAGGAATCCGAGGGCCTACAAGATGAAAGGGCTCCCAGAGCCCTAGAGCCCTGGAAAAGCTAAAAGTTGAAGGTACTCTGGCTCCCATATCCCTGGAGTGCTCACGGGCTTCTCTTACAGCCGCTGTGGTTGAGAACCTAGAAGAGCTGCCCAGGGAACCGGCTCTCGCTGGCCGCAGGCCTGTACTGCAGGCATTCTGGCCTATGTGTTTTGGCAGCGGGAAATTTTTTTCTCCTAACATATTGACAGGGGGCCAGTTACTGTTTACTATGAAGTTCCTACAAGTTTTTATCATACTCTTGTAATTTGACAGCTTCAGATGGAGCAATCCAAACATGAGGCCGGGAGGCCTGCGCTGCCGACAACTGTCACGCTCTTCCCGGCTGACGAAGATCACATTTGCTTATATTTATCAGTCATTAGGAACTTGCATAGTATATGTGACCCCAGAAGAAATGTCAGTGTGCTCGCTGGATGGCTGTCTGCCCCAGTTTCTGTTTCAGGTTTGAGGTTTGAGGCAAAGGCTGTTAAAGCTTAGATGTTTAAGAAAACTGTTAGGTTGTTATGCTAGGCAACCGAAAATTTAATTGGAGCCAGATAACAAATAAAACACAACTGTTCGACCTTCCAACAAATATTTATTAAGAATTTACTATGTTGTAAGGTCCTGGGACAGACGCAGAGGTGAATAAAAGCCAGGTTGGGGGCTGAAAGCTCTTACTGACAGGCTAGACCAACTGTTTGCAAACTCACTTTTTTTTTTTTTTAATTCTTTTAGCATAAGAGTCCTTTCTGTTAAATCAGCATCAGATTGGGACTTGGTTTGTCACAGAGGACATGTAAATGGACTAGTGATTTCAGCCTTGGTGACCGACCCTTAGAATCTTCTGTCCATCTTTGAAAAATCTCAATACCCCAGTCACATCCCAAAACAACATCTGAATCTCTGGGGGTTGCAGTCCTGAATCTTTAGGGGTTGCAGCCGAGGTTGGAAACCAGGTGTTTGGAAGTATCTCTTAAGGTTCTATGGGGAGGGGCGCCTGGGTGGCTCAGTGAGTTAAGGCCTCTGCCTTCGGCTCAGGTCGTGATCCCAGGATCTTGGGATGGAGCCCCTCATCGGGCTCTCTGCTCAGCAGGGAGCCTGCTTCCCTTCCTCTCTCTCTGCCTGCCTCTCTGTCTACTTGTAATCTCTGTCAAATAAATAAATAAAATCTTTTTAAAAAAAAGGTTTTACGGGGAAAAAATTTGGAAATTGAATATTCTGTAGCCGAATTTTCCAGGCTCAGGGAGCACATGTCAGAATCACTTGCAGTGGGCCGGGAAGGCTTGTTCAAAGTGGAGCTGCCCAGGCCCCAGCATCTCCCCTGCCTAATGGGGGTTCTGTTTTGTAGGCTTGGGGTGTGCCCTAGGTAGCTTCATATTAGGCAATTCTGACATACTCCAGAGTTGGAGAACCACTGATCTAGAAGGTTAGAAAAGACATGTGTGTAAATGCCTTCCCTATAAGACAGTGTGATGAATAGTAATGATGCTGGTTGCCATTTTGGATCGCGGCTTATGGGCAGACGATGCATCAAATGCATTGTCACATTTATAGTTCATACAACCCAATGAGGCAGGTGCATATATTCACATTTTACAGATGAGGAAACTGAGGCTGGGAGGAACGGAGTGACTGGCTCAGAATCCCCTGCTTCAGGAGAGACAGAACCAGAATTCTAAGTAGGTCTGTTGGAGTCTAGCACTCAAATCCTTTTCACCCAAATGGCGATTTTGAAAGTGAAGCTGCTCGCTTTCAGCCGGTGTGGTCAGAGAAGCTGCTGGCAGGTTAGATAGTTCGAGCCACGTCTGGAAAAGTGGATGGGATTTGGGAGTCAAGGCTTAAAATGAACTGCAACTCCTCCTTGCAGGGCTCAGCTCTTGTAGCCAGGGAAATCTTTGCAGCAGAGGGTTCAAAAAGGGGCAACCGCAGCCCATGTCCCTGGGGGCCTGACATGTAGTGGTGGGTGAGTGGCAAACCCACAAAATGCGGGACGTGGGCAATCCTTGAGGGATGGAGCCGTCAAGGCAGACCGCACAGAGAAGGTGGGATTTGAACCCAACCTTGACAAATACGTAAAATGTGCTTAGCTGGAATATATTTAGGAATGTCTTGAGTCCCCTTGCTTCTAGATCAGACTTTGTCTCATTAAAGCATATACATACACAATGCAAATCACACTCTAAAAGCCTTAGAAATCATGTCAATATGGGGGCACAAGGGGGGCTCGTCAGTTAAGTGCCTGATTCTTGGTTTCCGCTCAGGTCATGATTTCGGGGTCATGAGATCGTTTGCTTGAGATTCTTTCCCCCTCCTTCTCTCTTCCCCTCTGCTCCTCCCCCTGCTCATGTTCTCTCTCTCAAACAAACACAAATTTAAAGAAGATTTTATTTATTTATTTGAGAGAGTTGACGAGTGAGAGAGAGGGGGCAGGAGTGTCGGTGGGGCAGAGGGCGAGGGAGAAGCAGACTCCCCACTGAGTGGGTAGCCCGATGCAGGCCTCAGTGGTAGGACCTCAGGATCATGACCTGAGCCCAAGGCAGATGCTTAACCGCCTGAGCCACCCAGGTGCCCCAATAAATAAAATCCTAAAAAGAAAAAAAAAAATCATGTCAGTGTTTATTAGAGGTTCTCCAAGGATCTGAGCTTAGGAGAGCTGGTTAATTTTTCTGAGCCTCAGGATCTTTATCTTTCAAATGATAGTGATAACAATGCCCAGCAGCTGGGATTGTTGAGTGATTAAATGAAATGATGTGATCCTACCTCCTGTCCTGTAGTAGGTGCTCAGGAAATTGTAGCTATACCTCCTTTAGAGCTTTAAAGGCTGGGTGTTCATGTGTTAGAATTCCAGTTAGAATTCTGGTTCCTCAGGAAGGATCAGGTGGAGAGCTGGGGCCACAGAGGAAGACAGGGAGACAGGAACTGAGGTCTGGTCCAGGAGGGCAGGACTCTGGGCCACACAGCCCGGGTGCAGCCAGGATCCCAGGGCCGGAGCACCCTGCCCTGCGCCCTCTCTTGGCGTGACCTGCTCAGAAAAGCCTGCCACAAAGGGTCGCCTCTCCCGGGGATTTAGTCAGGGCACTGACACGTGCGGGGGCCCTGGACTGGGGGGGAGTTCAGCCTTCAGGTCTTGGCCAACAGATTCCGTAATGGTACTCCCCAGGTCCTCCCTCTCTCCATACCCAAGGCCATGTCCTGATGGTGGCTGAAGGGGGAGGGGTGGAGAGAAGAGGGCACTCGGTGAGCTTAGCTGTCTGGACCTCAGGACAGTACTCACTGTGCAGCTCAAGGCCCTCCTCAGGAGGAGCCTTCCCCCCCAGTTTGTGGAAATGGGTGCTGGCAACTGGAGGGACTGGAAGGAGCCCCTCTGACTGTAGAATTTTCCCTTTCATAGAACTTAAACCAAATTTCTTCTCATTCCCAACATGTCTGGTGGTGACAAAATCCAGAGTGTCCTGCTGCCTAGGGTCCAAGGACACAACCCGCCAGATACCTGTTGTAAACATCTACTGGCCAGTTTAAGTCAGCTTCCAAAGACAGGCTATGAGACTAGACCCCACTCCTGTCTGAGGACGACGTCAGGTAACCCTCCCTGCTCTGGTTGCTGGAGAGCCTGCTACCAGGCGTTCCTTCCCCACGGGCTTCCTGAGGCTGGCCTACACTAGTCAGTTTTCCTCCTCACTGCCCATGGGAACCAGCTGGGATTTGGGAAGAGGATGCTTGATGGCTCTAATGCCGAGGTTTTTTCAAGATAGGGAACACTCCTCCCTTCCACCAGTGGTCATGGTCAGGTTGAGAACTTTCATCCACTGGAGACAGTTGTAGGAGCCAGGGACCATGGAAGTCACAACCGTGAAAATCATGGCCACTGTATCCATTGAGTGTGACACTCGGCAGGTCACAGCCCTCAGGTGTCAGAAAGGTTGTGGAGGGCAGGCTTCCCAGAACTTTCTGGAGAGGTGGAACTCGTTTCCTGTCGGGAGGTCATCGGGCTGGGCAGGGGGGGGGGCTGCCCTCGCGCAGAAGGCACAGACCCACATCTCAGGAGCAGTTTGTGGCCGGCACTCAGTTACTGCTTTTTGTTCTCTTTCAAAGATTGGTCCTTCAGTCTCAACAAACATTTGTTTTTAGGCTCTTAACCAGACCTTCAGGTGACAGGTGGGAACGGGAGCCAGCATAACCGGAAACGCCTGCGTGGAAGTGAAGACTTAGCTCTGCAGTGGACAGGCCTGGTTTGTCTGCCCAACCCCGCCACTTCCCACGTGTGTGTCCTGCCACGTCGCCGCGCTTGCCCCCCCAGGGGGATAGTCGCACACCTGCTTCAGTGGGCTGCTGGGAATTGGACAATTCGTACAGAGTGCTTACGCACAGTGCTGGGCCCCTCATAAGCACTCAGGACAGGCGGCAGAACCCCTTCCCCTGCCGGGCACATCGGCCGGCATTTTATACGCAGCATTATGTCAGGTCTTCATCACAGTCGTGGGTGGCACATTGGTATTGTTCCCAGTTAGGGATGACAGACTCTAGGCTCAGGGAGAAAATGTCTAGACCGAAGTCACACATAAGGAAAGCAAGAGAGTCATCGGGGCTATGGGATGCTCCTCTCAGACTTGCACTTCTAGAAAGGCTTTTTTAAAATTAAACGTAGCACTCACTGATTAAGGTAAGTGTTATAAACCAATACCTCTCTGAGATGAGGGAAAATGGGATCTTTCTCCAATATTTGCTCTAAGATTTTGAGTATAGTACATATATGTGCATGTGTGTGTGGATACACTCGCATGTATGTTTATGGGCTTTTACACGGGAAGCCCAGGGGAAACGCCAACTAGGGATAGTCAACAGCTGGCCAGGCAGAACCTTAACTTTATAAAGGTATTTGCTTTTAAAGGCTGCCTGTGGATCACAGAGCTTCGTTAGTAGAGCTGACATAGCAATTACATTTTTTTTTCTTTTTGAAGATTTTATTTATTTATTTGAGAGAGAGAGAGAAAAAGAGCACAAGCAAGGGGAGGGCTAGAGGGAAAGGCAGAAACACACTCCCCACTGAGCAGGGAGCCCGATGCGGGGCTCAGTCCCAGGACCTGGAGATCATGACCTGAGCCAAAGGCAGATGCTTAACCCACTGAGCAACCCAGGGCAATTACCTTTTTGTGTTTTGTTTTCGTTTTAATTCGTTCAGCATTCTTTGTGCATTTGCTGTCAACCAGACACTGTGCTAACATGGAAGGGATGGACAGGTTAAGGAGGTGTGGTTTTCAAGGACCTCCGTGTTTACTGAGGAAGTACCCCAGGGATGACCACCGTGGCGGGGTACGATGCATGTATCACCTGTGGGGGAGCAGAGGGCTGTGGGGACACAGAGGTGCAGCTCATTCTTGGGGAATCAAGGTAATTTCCATGGCGAACGGTGATTTCCTTAAAGGATGGGTTTGCATTTCTCAGGAAGGAACTGGGAAGTGCTTTAAAGATGGGGTGTGGCAGTGGTTTGGTGACACAAGGGGAGCAAGAAAGTCTGCTTGTCCCCAAGGGGCTCATGGCTGGTGGGGCGGAGGGAGAAGTCAAGCAAATGGACATTTACAAGCCTAGGACGGAAAGAGAAAGAGAGAGGTCGGGGAGCCAGGGAAGGCTTCAGAGAGGAAGTGATGACTGAGCTGAGCTATGAAGGATTTTAGCAGAGCCCGAGAGTGAGGAGGGCGTTCCCCCAAAAAGCACACTGTGGGGGTGGAGACCTGAAGGCATGCGTGAGCCTGTCACGTTCTGGAAGTCGTAAACAGTCTGATGGGGCTGGAGCACAGGCTGTGCATGAAGGAATGTCCAGGCAAGACTGGGGAAGTCCAGAGGTTCCTTTCCAGGAAGGGACTATCCAGCAGGACTAAGGGGATTGCATTAGAATGTCTTTGAGGGTAGTTCCTGTTCATACAGAGGGCCCACTCTTTCCCATTTTAAAGCCTGTTGATGTCTCCATTGTACAATCAGTCTAAATGTCTCCTTCATGCCCTTGTGATTTGCAGAATGGCTATGCCACCCACCTACCCCATCTTCATACATCACGAGAAGTGAGGGTTTACTGGTCGGGGAGCTAAGACCTGAATAGCACAAATTTATCCTCGGACAGTCTGGAAGCCAGAGGGCTAAACGAAGGTGTGAGCAGGACTGTGTTTCTTCTGGGGGGGTCGGGGGAGCATTTGTTTCCGTCCCTTTCCCATTTCTAGAGTCTGCCTGCCTTCCTGGGCTCATGAGCCTTTCCCCCCATTGCTCCGCCTCTCATCAACTTCTGGAACTGTCAGCCGCCTCTCCTTCTTGTAAGGACCCTTGTGATTACGTAACAGGGACTCTGCTAATCCAGGATTATCTCCTCATCCTGCGATCCTTAATCACATTGGCAAAGCCCCTTTGCCACATAAGATAACAGTCTCAGGTTCCTGGGGTTCAGACGTGGGCATCTGGGGGTGGTGGGAGCATGATCCACCTACCATAAAGTACTTGCCTTTGGGGGGGTTCTTAATTATACCCTTAATATGCCCTGGGATAGTTTCTGTGTTAGCAGGACCCCCGGCCATTGCCCCACATCACGTATGATAATTTCCATGGGAAACTTAGCAGTACTTTTTCCCAGAAAAAAGGAAGAAGAAAATCCATGCTCCCCCCACCCTTCCCTTAAGTGTCCTTCTTTGAACACGAGGTATTAATCAAGGACAGTGACGTTAATAAAATTAAAGGTAATAGACGCCTGAGGCAGCTGGTGTGGAGTAAAGGGCTCTGTCTTCCAAAGCCAGAGTCCCAGGTCCAGTGCCTGCGATTCTCCCGAATGCTTTCATCTCTGGGCAGGTCACCTGTCTGGGCCTTACTTTGCTTGTCTGTGAAATGAAGGGGTCCTGTCCCATCCGTTAGGGCCTCCCGCTCACTCTTGGCATGTCCCTGAGGCCCAATTGCTGTTTTGTATGTTCCCACCACCGTTCTGCCATGCAGAGTAATGGAGAGAGAAGAAGGCAGCGGGAAGACACAGCTCTGAGCCGCGTTTCCAGACATGCTCGGGAATGGGATGGTTTTTCTTCTCTCTGGATGCGTCAAGACCACTGCCCTTCAAATCCCTCTGCTGGGACTTCTGTCTCCTGACATGACTTTTTCTTAAGAGTGCCATCCACGTGTCCGACCTTCTCTTGGTGGTCTCCCCCCGGGGCTCGGCCTTTTTCTACCGAAAGCATTCACATTTCTTACCTCGGAGGGGGGAGGCCCTGGGCTGGGAGTCATTAGACCCCACTTCCTGTCTCCTCTCCATGCTAACTGGATGACCTTCGAGAATCATTCCCTCTAATCTATAAAATGTGGATAAATATATGTTCTCTGTCTACCGCACGGGCCCGTTGAGAGGGTCAAATGAGGTAACAGGGGGACAAGTACTTTGAAAAACAAAAGACATGTTTTAAATTATTTAATTCTCACTGACCAGATCGGCTTTGAATTTCAGAGCCTCATGTCTCCATAATTTCTTGTATGCATGTGCATATGCACGCATGTGTGTTTGTACTCGCATGTATGCGTGTCTGTGTGTGCACGTGTGTGAGTGTGTTCTTACGGGGAAGGTCCGTTTCTTTTGGAAATAGGACAGACAGGTTCAGGCCTAGATCACAGGCTCTCCCTACCCTTTCCCGCCTCCCTGGGGAACTGTCCCTGGCTGTGGGTAGGAATCATTTGTTTTTTTCAATTCCTCCTTTCCCCGCCTCCTTTCTTGGAGGCAATTTACATTTCATCATTAATAATGCTGGAGAAATATATACTTTCTGTCCTGAGGGCCCCTGGAGCCAAGAGGACCCCTTCATGATGCTGGATAGGAAAACTAGCTGTTAATTAAACTTCACAAAACCATGTGCCATCTTCCTGACCTGCCGCTGTTACCTAGGGAGTCTTGTTACATATAGCAGGGGCAGAAACACATGGCAAGGAGAAGGGAAATCTTTGGCCTCGTCTGTGTTTCTCCTTGGAAAAGCTCCGCGGTGATCCTGGGCAGTGAGCAGAGCGGGCAGGTACAGCTGTCTGTGCACTCTCTGTGTTTTTGGTGTTCTTTATTTCCTCCTGCAGGGAAAGTTTTGTTTCTTTACCTTCCGAAGCAGGATTTCCACTTAGTCCCTGAATTGTTTGACAAGAGGTTACCCGTTGATGCTAACCAGATAAACGGTGTTTTAATACGCTTCATTTTCTAAATCAGAAACCTTGGTCCTTTTCGGTGAGAGAGCTTTGTAGCAGAGCCGGGCCCCGCTGGTATGTACGTTTCTGCCTGTAGGTTAGGAAAGATTGGAGCCAGATTTTAAGCTTGAGTTACTCTGATCTCAGACAAGGCTCCAAAGAGCCCTTGTTCATTTCTTGTAGCATTTCATTAAGTGTCAGAAGTATTTCATTAGTTATCAGAACAAAGATCACATTCGCCGTAAGAATGCTGCGTTGAACTTCCTCCAAGTCATTCATAACTCCAGGTTCCAGAAGAAGGATATGATGGGCTATGGAAAAAATCTGACTACAATATGTACACCCCAGAAGGGGGATCTCAGCTTTGCATCTGGGACCCCTAGGCTTCTCCTTGGACGCACGCCTGGTGGCAGCCTGAGATGCCTTCACGTGAGGACGGGGCTGGGGGCCACATCCCGGATGCCTGCATTACTGTGGTCTCCCTCCCAGATCGTTCCTGCACGTCGCTGATTCGGCCATTGTGACGATGACTGTTTTATGACACCTACAATGTGCCATGCCATTTACACCCGTTTTGGGAGCCTCAGCCAGCCCCATTTCACAGTTGAGGACTCTAAGCTGAGGTAGAAACATCCCCAGCATCGTGCTCCTGTAAGGGGCAGAGCGGGATCTGAAGGCCACATTGCCCGACCCCCGTGTCCCCAGTCTTCCCACTGTCACTCCGAGCCCAGGAGTGGCGCCAGGTGATTTAGCTGTGTGTGCGAGGGTTTGGGGCACAAATGCTGTGGCCTCTCTGCTGGTCCTCGTAGCAAAGGGCTGACTGCTCCTTACAGGCTTCTCGAGCCCTCCCTTGCTTATCCACCCATTGGCCCTTTCCTGGACCGATAGCTCTGGCTCCCTCTGTTAACTGGAACAGGGAGAGTCACAAGAGTCCTTCCTTGAGGGAGGACTGTCTGTCATGGGCTGAGTAAAGGTACCAGGTCCTCATTCCCGGAGCCTGCAAATGCCAGCTTGTTTGGAAAAAGGGACTTTGCGGTTGTGATTACCGTAAGGATCTGGAGATGGGGAGATCGTGCTGGCTGATACAGGTGGGTCCTAAGTGCAACCGTGAGTGTCCTTACAGGACAGGGGCAGAGGGAGATGTGGTACCTAGACACACCGAGGAGACAGTGCCGTGAAGACAGACTCGAGGTATTGTCCTTAGAGGTCACCATGTTGGGGCCACTAGCTGAGGAACTCTGCGGCCACAGAAGGCGGAAGTGACAAGGAAACAGGCTCTCCCCTAGAACCTCCTGAGGGAGCACAGCCCTGCCGACTTCCCACTGATGTCGATTTAGAACTTCTGGCCTCCAGAACTATGAGTCTGTGATCGTTTGTTATGGCTGCCCTGGGAAACGAACACATGGTGTATAAGGCTCAGAGCTAAATCCCGAAGGGCCCTAGTGAGTAAAGTGTAGTATTGTCCCTGATTTGTATGCGTTGAACTCTGTACCTGGAGAGTCAGAGGACGAGCCTTGGGGCCCAGAGCTTGTAGGCTACAGAGTAGGGATTCTAAGGAAAGTCTGCCTCCAAGCCTGTTCCTCTCCACTGTGTTTTTCTCCCTTTCTGCCCCAACTCTTTTCTCACTCCAGTGCCCCCTAGGTCAGGCCTGGGTCAAAATTAGGACTTGCCCCAGGTGCTGGGTGGCTCTGTTGGTTGAGCGACTGCTTTTGGCTCAGGTCATGATCCCGGAGTCCCAGGTTCAAGCCCCCTGTTGGGCTCCCTGCTAGGTGGAGACTTTGCTTCTCCCTCTGACCCTCCCTCTTCTTGTGCTCTCTCTTTCTTTCTCAAATAAATAAAATCTTAAAAAAAAAAAAAATGAGGACTTGCCCCAAGAGCTTCCCTTTTCTTCTTTATGGTTTGACTTCCAGGTGCACAGTGTTGTCTGTGTTCCCTCCCAGATCTCTTTCCCACAGAAACATTTGGTCCCCTGTGGGCTGCATACACCCAGGAGCCATGAGCGGAGATTTCCTTCTTCCTCAGCGACTGGAACGCAGGTCACTGTGGGCTAGTGCTGGAAATGTTTTCTTTCTGGATTTGGAGGGAAGTGGTAATTTCTTCCCCCTGTTTTCCAGTACATTCTCATTCCAGACAGCCCATCCCTGTAATCCTTTGTGGATGGCATTCAGTATTTACAGCTGTTTAAGCTCCTGAAGAGCTTACCACGCAGTCATTCGGTCCCATTGGTTAATATTACAATAACATCCGTTCATGCAGACTTACGGCTCGGACAGGTTGTTCAACATCTTGTGGACTCAGTTTCCTTGCGTATAAAATAGGAGTGATGACCCACTCTGCAGTTTGCAGTGGTGGTTGAGTAGGGTAACATGCATAAGCCATTTGGCGGGCATTCCGTAAATCACTACTATCTGAATACTGAATGTTTATTTAAATGCACAATGCTCGGTATCTTGGGGATGGAGTAAAACTCTAGAACAAATCCCTCTTTCTTCCAGTTAACTGAGGGTGACAGACTTGCACCTAAATATCTTCCCTCTAATGCAAGGAGGAAAGTCATGCCTCATTCTTCACACAAGGTTATTATGCTGGGAATAGTTCCTATTTATGATAAAGAAAAAAAATGAAGTGATGTATGGTGTGTGGATACATAGAACGTGGTTTAAACATTCAGAGCAGGAGAGGCATCCAGAATATGAGAGAAATAGCATTACATCCTTCACGGGCCTTTCGCATAAAAGAGGTTCAAGAAATGTTAGTTGCATTATAATCATGATTGCTGTTGTATTAATGAATTCAGCAGGACTTGGGGATCCTGCTTCAACCTGCTGGAGGTCAGCCTCTGGGGCGGGGGCCACTGTTTGAGGGTCCCCAGGGGAGAGGGGTTAGGAGCTCACATTTGCTTAGCACCTGCCCAGGCCAGGCACTGTGCCCCACAGGTAATCTCATTGGGTTTCCCGTAAGCCCCTGTAGTCCTGGAGGGCAGCTCAGGTTCGGATTACATCCCACACCAGCCATGGGTTTGACTCCCAAGAGGACTCCTCTCAGTTACGCTGGAGAAATGAATGCATTTACTGTTCTCTCCTGCAAAATCAGCTCCATACCACTCAGCCCTCGTTTGGCTCTCTGCCTCTGCGGTGACCCTCACGTGTCAAGGTTGGAGACTCTGTGTCTCTCACCTTCGGGAAGTGCAGCCACCATGGTAACCACCGTTTAGGGAGGGCCACTGAGGGCCACACCCTGTGCTGGTCACTTTACCTTCATTATTTTACTGACTCTGCGTTCCAGCCACGTGACGTGGGTGCTCTGAGCCCCATCTTAACGGTGGGATGGGCTGTGGAGTGACTTCCCCAGGATCACACAGGGGATAAGTGGCTGCTCTGGCTTATTTCGTGGACTACCTGGGCCTTTGTACCAGCTGATCTCTTACCTGCCTTGCTTTTCAGGGATGCCCAGCCCAGCAGGGTGGGGCTGCCGTCTCGGTTCTGAGTTCTCTAGTGTGACCTTAGCCTCAGCTGGAAATGCTGTCTGTTGGACCACCACTAGTTCATTTTTTGCTTTTATGTGAATCCAAAAAGATTCCCCTTCCTCTAGCCAGATTCTTCTCTCCACTGGGGAGGCATATTGGATTTCAACCCCCAGACGTCCTTGTGCAGTGGATACCCTTCTCAACTGTTAAGTACTGTCCCTCTAGCCGCTGGACACCATTGCTTTCTGTTGGTCTGAAATTGGTTTGCTGGAACACCCACTCAGTTGTCTTTATTCCACCCGATCTGAGCCTTCGCCGAATAAAAGCACCTCAAGATGGGTCCTGCAAAGCCAGGATCACTCAGAAGCACAGGGGCGCCAGTGAGCCCAATGATGGCTTATTCTTAGGCACACTCGGCTGATTTCTCAGATGCTCTAAAGAAAAAGAAGCAGCCTGGTGATAATATCCAAAATCAGAATCTAAGTCCTCTGCCAGGATTGGTCTGAAGGGCTGGGTCTGTTCTGAAGACTTCTCCTCAGTTTTATTTTTAGGGGTGTGTGTAGGGTCGGCTGCCCTATGGATCTCACCTCCTGGGAGGCCAATTGGTGGCTCACCGGGGATAGGGTCTGTTGAGGCTTGGCTTCCTGGTACAAAAAGAGACTTTCAAACTCAGAACACCTCTACAACCAGTCTTCTGCTTCCTTTGCTAGTTTGCTTGCTTTTCTTGGCTCCTGGGAGTGTTCCCGAATCCCTTTGTGAAAAGACTTCTTTCCTTTCTTTCTCTCGTTAGCACGAATTCATCACCTACCCCTGTGTCCCATCTCCCTCTTCTTCCCTCTGTCTTCCCTCCCCCATTTAGAAGCCTTCCAGATCCTTCTTTCCTGAAGGCTCAGGGCAAACCTGTCCGCTGACTCTCACGCTGGTCTTTCGGTGCAGGTCCTAAGTACTTTCTGAGGCCCAGCGGCAGACCTGGTTGAGCTGGCTGATGTCTGTGACAGCGTGTGCCGCACTGTAGGCAACCAGGAAACCTTTCGTTTTCATCATCTTAATTTTTATTTCCCGAAGTGGTTGGAGTTTTGCCTCTTACCTTCCGTAGACACCAGATAATTTATGGCCCAGAACAGCTCTGGCAGGAGCTGCAGTCTTCTGAACTTCTAAGAAGACATATGAGCTCAACCTAAACCACTTGCCCAAAGCCTCTTTGAACTTCGCGCGTGCTCCCTTTGGCAGGTTGTGTTGTTCCTAACGGAACGGGGTGAGTTTCAGGGCCCTGGGGCTCTCTTTCCAGTTTTCGGCTGCTGACTGCTTTGGGTCCAGCTTGCCTTGGGTCACATGGCCTCTTGGTGAACACACGCTTCTGCTGTCCAGCTGCTGCTCCCTTGCGTTCTTCCTCCCCTGGCATCCAGGCTCTTGGGGCCTTCTCCGTGGTGGCCAGTGTTACCTGACTTTGAATTTCGCTGACTCCCTTTGCTCCCCACCAGATGTGTGGGGCCTTGCTTTCTTGTTTCCTGGAACTCAGAGCCTTTTCATCTCCACTAATCGATCCAGAAAGGTAGGCCTTATTGGCGCACTGTTTAGAATGGCGAGCAATAAAGCTGTGGTCTCTTGCATATGTTATCTCAGCAAACATTCACGGAGTGTCTGGGGGCAGAGCTGCTGCTGGTCTCGGGGAGAACGCACACAGGGTAAGCAACTGGGTAAGCCTCGCCCTGGAGAACCAGAAGACCCAGGAGGGAGCCAGGGCCCTTGCCTCATATGTTACCGAGATGCAGGGTTCATGCTATGGCACGGGGCGGGGGGTGCGCAAGGGGGGCCCCCGAGAGCACTCCCAGTGTGGGGCGGCTCAGGGGGAGCATGTGAGGCGCTGATATTTATGTTGAGCTTGGAAGGCTGCTCTAGGGTAGAAGTAGGTAGCACAGAAGTGCAGGCGGGGGCCTTGGAGGCCCGAGAGCTCATTGTGTTTGGGACATGCTGAGTGATCTGTTATGCCTGGAAAGTGTAGGCTTAGGAGGAGGCAGGGGGAGGGAGCTGAAGACCGGAGTTCAATCTGGTAAGACAGAAGGAGACCAGATGATGAAGAACGGAACAGGGCATCAAGCTGGTTGTGCCTTCAAGCCACTTAGGTCTGAACTTTGTTTTCTAGGCAGGGATGAGCCATGAGGATTTTATGAAATTGAGGCTGGTGACCAGGGCCATGTTAAGAAAGACAAAGCCAGTGGAGAGAGGAGTCGAAAGCGCATGAGCTTGCCCCTCCTGACTTGGGTACCCGATGGGTGGAGATGGTGTCAGGCAGTCTGGAAGTGGGCACTGGGGTGTCTGTCATCACCGAAAGTACTAGATTGGGCATTATAGTTATGGCTGTTCCTTACATAGACTTGTGTTGCCCGAGACTCCGCTTGGGCATGAGGCTGGCGATGGTCTTCACTGATCTAAAAACTTTCTGGGAGTCTATTTTCTGGTATTGACAGTGACATTTCAGAGGAGCATTTGGTCCCCTGATGATTTCTGCCCCCTCAGTCTTTGGGGCTCACAGCCTGTTCATAAGTGGGTATTTTATATCCAGTCAAAATGTCTGCGTAATTAAGTATTAAGGTTCCTGACTTGGTTTCCCTTTGTGATGTTGTTCGTACAGCAGATGCAGCCTCGAGAGGCTGAGGGGAGGTTCCTGTATTTGCTCCTCAGGGCCCTCCCACTCCCAAACACAGTTATGTTCTAAAAAATTCAGTGGAAAAACAGGCTAGCGTTTTCCTTTTTATGTCGCTTCCATGTATTGAAATCCTGTGCAAAAGACAGGGAAGGACCATTTTTTAAAGTTTTTATTTTAATCTCAGTGTAGATAACATATATCGCCATGTTAGTTTTAGGCATACAGTATAGTGATGGAACACTTCCATACGACACCCTCATCGCGACAAGTGCCCTCCTTCAACCCCATCACCTGTGTCACCAATCCCTCCCCCCAACCTCCCTTCTGGTGACCCCTGGTTTGTTCTCTAGAGTTCAGAGTCTGTTTCTTGATTTGTGTTTGTCTCTCTCATTCTCTCTCTCTCTCTCTCTCTCTTTTTCACTTGCTTGCTTGTTTTGTTTCTTAAATTCCGGATATGAGTGAAATCATACGGTATTTGTCTTTCTCTGAACTATTTCACTTAGCATAATGCTCTCTAGCTTTATCTGTATTGTTGTAAATGACAAGATTTCATTCTTTTTTTTTTAAAGATTTTGTTCATTTATTTGAGAGAACCAGCGCGCATGAGCTGGGGTAAGGGCAGAGGGAGAGGGACAAGCAGACTCTCTGCTCAGGGGAGCCTGACATGGGGTCCCAGTACCCCGAGATCATGACTTGAATTGAAGTCAGTTGCTTAACCATCTGAGCCATCCAGATGCCCCTAGATCCCATTCTTTTTATGGCTGGGTAATATTCCATTGTGTGTATATACCACATCTTCTTTATCCATTCATCAATTGATGGGCACTTAGGTTACTTCCATATCTTGGCTATTATAGATAACGTTCCAATGAACATAGGGGTGCACATATCCCAAATTAGTCTTTTTTTATCCTTTTTGTAAATACCCAGTAGCACAATTGCTGATCCAAGGATAGCTCTATTTTCAACTTTTTGAGGAAGCTCCATACTGTTTTCCAAAGTGGCTGTACCAGCTTGCATTCCCACCAACAGTGTAGGAGGGTTCCCCTTTCTCCGCATCTTCGTCAACACCTGTTGTTTCCTGTCTTGTTAATTTTAACTATTCTGACCAGCGTGAAGTGGTATCTCATCGTAGTTTTGATTTTTATTTCCCTGATGATGAGTAATGCTGAGCATCTTCTCATGTGTCTGTTGGCCATCTGTGTGTCTTCTTTGGAGAAATGTCTGTTCATGTCTTCTGCCCATTTTTAAATTGGACTATTTGTTTTTTGGGTGTTGAGTTTTATAAGTTCTTTATGCATCTTGGTTACTACAGAAAAAACATTTTTTATGGTAGTACAAAGGATAAGAAATGACAAATGAGTCTGTCACGACTCCTTCCTCTTGAGTGATTCCCCAGGTTTGCACCCTTCAGAAATATATCCTATTTATATGCGTTTTTATATACAATGTATATTTTTTTCTCTGTTCTGTTTCTTTCTTCCTTTTTTCACACAAGCAGCAACATGGACATCCAATGTTCAGTGTTTTTGGTGTTTAGTTCTTTTTTACTTACCTGTGTTTTGGAGGTCACTCTGTCGCAGTATATATGCATCTGGCTTGTTCTTTTAAGCAGGTTCCCCCAGTGTCTCTACATACCATCATTTAACTTGCTCCTTATTCCCCCATCTAAGGACATGTGGGTTGTGTTTCACATTTATAATTTATTTTTAAGATTTTATTGACTTATTGGCAGAGAGAGAGCTTGCACACAAGTGGTGGGGGGAAGAGAAAAAGAGAAGCAAACTCCCTGCTGAGTAGGGAGTCTAACTGAGGCTCGATCCTAGCCGATCCCAACTCGAGATCATGACCTGAGCCAAAGGCAGAGGCTTAACCAACTGAGCCACCCAGGAGCCCCTCCTGGGGCATGTGGAAAGATAACTCCTGCATATGATTCCTACTGCCCAGCATCTTTTAAATTGTTTATAAAAACCTCTTGAAAGATGCATTTGGTCATCCAATGGATTTTGGAGAAAATATTTCACTGGATGGTAATTGCAAATGACATCTCCCTCCCTCTCTCCCAGCATAAGGGGCCAAATAGAAATGCTTTGTTTTCTTAGTGAGAGGAGGAAGGGAGAAGGCGTGCCTATCTGGGGGGCTTATGTGGAGGCAACACCCCCCATTTGTAACCAAGAGTCTGTGATACTTAGTTTTGTATGTCCTTGGGCCTGTCTCAGGTATGGAGATGGGCAAACCTAAAGGGGCCCATAACGTTGGCTTGGTAGGAGTTTCGTTTTGATATATAATAACAGTGGCAGATGTGACTATGACATCAAGGATTCCTTAAAATCATGCGGAGGTGACTCACTAGATGTAGTAGGAATCCGTAGGAGCTCAGACTTTTCTCAGCAGCATCTGGCACAGGGACTCCCCGGCGCCCCTGCTTCTGCCCAGCATCTCTAGTCGTCAGCAACCTCCCATCTTCCCTGTGGAAGAACTGATCCCTGCTTCCCTGGCTATTCAACTCAGGTACTGAGCTACAAAGGAATGCAGCTTCTCTGAATGCCACGACATCCAGAGCCCCCAGGATCAAGCAGGGCAAGGAGCCCTCCCTCTGGAGCAGGGAGAGCTGTCCTCACTGGCAGCCTCCTTCATGGAGGTCCGGCTTCCCCACGGTGCCCGGGCTCAGACTCCTGGGGCTCCTCGCAGGCCCGTCCCAGGGGCCATTGCTCTGTTGGACGCGGCGGCCCATGTGTGGTTCATGTTAGCACAGCTGAGACAGCCGGGGCCCCTCACAGAGACTTGTCTGAGCTCTAAGGCCAAACAAAAGGGAAATAAACATGGAGAGTCTAAGAAATGCAAACAGCTTGGCTTCTGGACGGCAGGCTGCTCTCTCTGCCCATTCCACTCGGTGCTCAGCAAAGAGGCGGGAAGCCGTCCAATGGCCACAGGCAGCTGCCAGCCAGCCTCGTCCGGTGGCTCTCCAGCTCCCACAGACATGCATGGAGGCGCCCCGACCCCTTAATTCTTCCCTCCTTTTGAGAATAAAGGCTGAGTCCCGGCCCCTGTCAGGTCCCTCTTTGCATTCCGAGAACCTGTTAGTTCTCCAGGGCTTGATACCAGGAATGACCCCTCCCAGTGGATGAGACTTTTATCCTTACATAGGGGGAGGTGGCCTTACCCTCCGCGCCACACCAGTTTAGCAGTGTTTTCATAAAATATAATATTTCGTAAGGCAGAAGTGAAACAAATGCATGAATGGGAAGACGGGATTTTCCTTTCTTTGGCCATCATGGTTTGAGCCATTCATTCCTTCGGTGTTTCAGTTCTTCAACAGTCGCTCAACACCTCCTGCGTCACTGAGCCAGGTGCTCTGGAGAGAAGACAAATTAGAGGTATCCCGGGCCCTGAAGGAGCCTGCAGCCTGGTAAACTGAGGCAGCCTGAACAAATCCTACTGTAACTAAACAGTCCCATAGGGTTCAAGGGGAGGACGAAAGAGAAGGGCATGGCTTTTATGCAGTGAAGGGGGCCCCGAAGCGGGAAGAGGTCGTCAGTCCAGGACATGGAGGGGGAGAAGGCAGCTTCGAGAGGAAGTAGCACGAGCAGCGCATGAGAAATGAGTACACGGAGTGTGGTGTGGGTGGTCCGGGCGGTGCCTGGGGCCGTGACAAGAGAGGTGGTAGGAGCCGGGCCGTGCAGGCTGGGTGGCAGAGCCAAGGAGGGTGGACTGGAAACAGAGATATGGGGAGAGTGGAAGAGGCAGCCAACTCTGGGGGATGGTGGGGTACGTGGGGGGTGAAACAGGGCAGTGGTTTCCACCGTGTGGTCCCCAGACCACCAGCATCAGCATTGCCTGGCAGCGGGTTAGAAATGCAGATTCTCAGATCCCGCCCCACATCTCCTTTGCAGATGGGCTCAGCGGCCCGTCTTAACAAGCCTTCCTGGTGATCCTGACACTTCCTCAAGTCTGAGAATTGCTGACATGGAGACTATAGGGAGAACTAGAAGGAGAACAGTCTTGGAGGGGGAAAGATGATGAATTTGGGCTTGAATGTGTGGAATTTGAGATGTGTCTCGGGGTGAGTAGGCCAAGTGTGGTCCCAAGACCCACGGCCTCAGCATCACCTGGGAGCTTGTTACAAATGCAGAATCCGAGGTCCACCCAGACCTCCTGAATCAGAAGCTGTATCTTGACAAGATCCCCAGGTGAGAAGCAGACTCTCTCTCTGTAGTCTAGAGGTCAGCCGGGTCTGTGGGGTTAGCACTCAGGAGAAGGGTCTGGGCAGGCCGGAGAAGTGTGGGTGTTGTCAGTCACGGGGGATGGTTGTAATGACACAGTTCCTAGGTGCGTGCGTGCGCAGGGTGGAGAAGAAGGAGACTAGATGGGGCATCTGTGCTGGGGTCCTCACACTGGCCAGGACTAATGTCACAAAGCTGCACAACATCACACATAATGAGGCCCTGGCTGGCAGCCAGCCTGTTGGAAGGAAAACATTTTATGTGCTTGTTACCCTTTCCAAAATGCTATTTGCAGCCATTATCTAAGAGAAACAACAATTTCGCAGACACCCACAGTAGGTCACTGGAAGGACTGGGGCCGGAACCTGGCATCAGAGCCCTTACTGTCAGGTTCTTGTCCTTGGGCCGTCCTGTGGGGGAGGGAGGCTCTGCCTTTACTTCTGTTATCAGGGCCTGCAGTGTGAACAGAGATGACATTACACGGGGTGCTCAGAAGAAGTTCATAGAATCTGCTCTGTGAAGGTTTGTCGATGGTCGTGGAAACAGATGATGAAAAACAAAATGAGAGAAGCTGCTTTCAGAATCAAAAAGTACATCCCTATTGGTAACCTCAATTTGATCTTTAAAACATCATTGTAAGTAGATAAGACAGGAATTATTCATGGTCTAATATTTTACAAAGTAACAGCTTTATGAGATATGATTAATATGCTATAAAACTGACCATTTAAAGTGTAATTCAGTGGGGCGCCTGGGTGGCTCCCTCAGTTAAGCATGACTCTTGATTTTGGCTCAGGTCATGATCTCAGGGTCCTGGGATCGAGCCCTTTGTCGGGCTCCCAGCTCAGCAGGGAGTCTGTTTCTCCTTCTCCCTCTGCCCCTCCCCCTGCTCTAGTGCTCTCTCTCTTTAAAATAGATAAATCTTTAAAAAAATAAATAAAGTGCATAATTCAGTGGTTTTTATTATATTCACAGGCTGTGCAACCGTCTCCACTGTCTAATTACAGAACATTTCCATCACCCCAAAAAGAAACCCCATACTCGTCATCTGTCACTCCCTATTTGTCCCTCCCCCAAGCCCCTGGCAACTGCTAATCTTCCTTTTTTAATTATTTTTATTTTTTTGATTTAAATTCTTGTTGATATACAGTTCAATATTGGTTTCAGGATGATTGGTGGTTCATCACTGACGTACAACACCCAGGGCTCATCACAACAAGTGTCCTCCTTAACGCCCATCACCCACCTAGCCCATTCCTCACCAACCTTTCTCCATCAACCCTCAGTTTGTTCTCTATTAAGAGTCTCTCATGGTTTCTCTCCCTCTTTGTTTTTTTCTCTCCCCCCTCCCATATGTTCATCCATTTTGTTTCTTAAATTCCACAAGTGAGAGCAAATGATATTTGTCTTCCTCTGACTTACTTTGCTTAGCATAACACTTTCTAGCTCCATCCACATCATTATAAATGGCACGACCTCATTCTTTTTTTTTTTTTTTAAAGATTTTATTTATTTATTTGACAGACAGAGATCACAAGTAGGCAGAGAGGCAGGCAGAGAGAGAGGGAGGAAGCAGGCTCCCTGTTGAGCAGAGAGTGTAATGTGGGACTGGATCCCAGGACCCTGGGATCATGACCTGAGACGAAGGCAGAGGCTTTAACCCACTGAGCCATCCAGGTGACCCCCGCCTTTTTTTTAACGACCTAATTCTTTTTGATGGCTGAGTAGTATTCCAGTGTGTGTGTGTGTGCGCGCACACACGCACGCGCGCTTACCGCTTTATTCATTCATCAGTCGGTGGGCATTTGGGCTTTCTCCATAGTTTGGCTATTGTGTCACCTACTTTCTTTCTTTGTGGATTTGGCTCTCCTGGGTAGTGCGTATCAGTAGGATATGCCTTCTGTGCTTGGCCTCATTCACTTAGAACATTTTTGAGGTTCCTCTCTGTTGTAGCCTACCTCAGTACTCTACCTCTTATGGCTGAATGATAACCCATTCTTTGGATATGCTGTGTTTTGTTCGCCCACGCATCCCTTGATGGACATGGGTCGTTTCTGTCTCCTAGCTGTTGTGATGAAAGCAGTTACGCACATTCGCGTATGAGTTTTTGTGTGGATGTAGGTTTTCATTTCTCTTGGGTATAGAGCTAAGATCGGAATTGCTGGGCCGTGTGGTGGCACTGCATTTGCCTTCACTGAGGAACGTCCAGATAGATTTCCAGAGTGACTGCCCCATTTTACATTCCTTCCAGGAACGTGCGAGGGCTCCAGTTTCTCTGCATCGTCTCCAACACTTGCTGTTCCCTGTCCCCTTTATCACAGCCCTCCGAGGGGTGTGCTCTCATTTAATAGGTAAGAAAACAGATGGTGCATTGTCCGCCACAGTTCAGAGAGCTAGTAAGTGGTGAAGTTACAACTTTATTTTATTTTATTTTTTTTAAAGATTTTATTTATTTATTTGACAGACGGAGATCACAAGTAGGCAGAGAGGCAGGCAGAGAGAGGAGGAAGCAGGCTTCCCGCTGAGCAGAGAGCCCGATGCGGGGCTCGATCTCAGGACCCTGGGATCATGACCTGAGCCGAAGGCAGAGGCTTAACCCACGGAGCCACCCAGGCACCCCTACAACTTTATTTTTTAAAGCAAATACTTGTATCCTGCATGCTCTGTGTTAGGCATTATTTAACTCTTCCACTTTTACTGTTTATTCTTTACAACAACCTGTAAGGAAGGTACTGTCCTCATCTTTGTTTGTAAATGCATACAGGGCAGGACTGGGCCTAGAGTAGGGGCCCTTGGGCACAACATTTAAGGAGACAGCACTCTCAGATGCTACCAGCACCTGCACGGCCCCTCAGTGCTATGTCCTGTGTGCCTCCCTGGCCTCATCCTAGCCCTGGCCCCGTGGGAAGAAACGGAAGCATCAAAAGATAGAGTAACTTGCCCAAAGCTGCGTAAGTTAGCAAGTGGCAGACCTGGGATTCCGACCCAGGAACCTGGCTTCAGAGCTCATGTCACTAACCTCTATGCTGTGCTCACACCTAGGCCCTTGATATCCAAACTGAGCTTTTTTCTGTTTCTTTCTCAAGACCTACATTTCCAAAATTTGCCAAGTGAGGATTGCAAAGTAAAGTCGCAGAGACAGGTTATGGAGAGACCAAACAGAGCTAACTGAGCCCACAGCTTCCCAGGTGCCCACCGCATGTCCCCTGGAAGGGTTAACTGGCCACACAGTTTTCCTTGGCCACATCTGTGCTTGTTACCCCAGCCCTGCATAAATCTGCCTAGCTCGCAGCCGCCACCCTGCACGTGTCCAGATGGACTCCGTCCTGGCAGGGAAGGGGCCATCCTGAACCATCACGATGAGGAGCTCTGCCCGCTGTAAGGAAGACACATGCTGTCTTGGCCAGGTGGGAGGGGTCTGGCCCTCGCTGCAGAATCCCGACTCACGGGTGCAGAAATCCCATCCCTCACAGTCACACCCCAACCAGCTGCTCATTCTTTTTTTTTTTTTTTTTTTACATTTTTATCTGCATCCATCAGATGCACTATACATCCAAGTACAAGAGGCAGATGTCTTCTCTGAGAGGTGCAAGAGTTGTTCTTTCATGAATGGCCTCTAAGAATAGTGAAACCAGCAATTTTCACATGTGCATGCATGTCCATATGTATGTACTTCATAAAAAAGCAAAGTGTCATCTCTTTGTCCATTAACTTAATGGTAAGAATGGAGGCCACCAGGCATCGGTGGGGCACCAGAAGGTCCTGAAGGCACTTGAAAAGGATTGCTGGGAGTGGGATAGAGTCCTGGTATGGGATATGATCCTGCAGGAGCAGGATATGGTGCTGTTAGTCCCCAGGTTCCTGGTGGAACAGTGCCCCACGGAACAGGTGGCACTGCCCCTGGTGCTTGGGGACGGGGTGTGGGATATGGCCCTGGAGATGGATATGCCCTATTAGGGGTAGGATATAGCCCTCCCATTCCAGGTTCCCAAGGTCCAGAAGACATGGATCCCCAGGGACCTAAAGGACCAGCATCAGCTGGATCCGTGGATGTGCTACATGGTCTTGGAAGCTCTGGAAAGGGCATACTTGGTGTAGGATATGGCCCCGAGGGGCCAGGTGGGATGCTCATTCTTGTTAGCCTGCTCATCCCAGTTAGCTGCTCATTCGTTTCTGAAACATCATGTCTCCAGGGGTGCTGCTGTTCATGGGGATTTTGCATGGTTCTCCAGTTTAAGCTGAGGCTCCTGGAAGGCAACGTGGGTACAAAAGTGTCCATCAGCACATGCGTCGGTCACCTGCTCCGGGAGACAGGCAGCCTTTGGAAAGACGCTTGCTCAGGTCATCAGTAGGTTCTCCCTCTGCTGCCTCTGTTCCCCAAGAGCAGGATCGAGTCAGTCCCGGTTCAGGAGCTCTCGGTGGGTGAGCTGTAGTGGCGCGTCCTGGCCTGGGCCAGCAGATTTCTGTTATGCCAGAAGAAAATTTTATAGCTGTTGTTGTCCATTAAACATGAACATTCTTAAAAATACATTATATGTTTATTAAAATAAAAAATTAAAAAAAAAAAAACATGAACATTCTTGGGGCACCTGGGTGCTGCAGTCGGTTAAGGGGGTCTGACTCTTGGTTTCAGCGCAGGTCATGATCTTACGGTCATGAGATCGAGCCCCTCCCCGGGAGTCTGCTTGAGTTGCTCTCTCCTTCTGTCTCTGTGCCCTCTCCTCTGCTCTTGTGCTCTCACTCTCTCAAATCAATCAATAAATCCTTAAAAAAAAAAAAAAAGATCACTTTCTGGGCGCTTGGGTGGCTCAGTGGGTTAAAGCCTCCAACTTCAGCTCAGGTCATGGTCTCAGGGTCCTGGGATCAAGCCCCGCATCGGGCTCTCTGCTCAGCAGGGAGCCTGCTTCCTCTCCTTCTCTCTGCCTGCCTCTCTGCCTACTTGTGATCTCTTTCTCTGTCAATTAAGTAAATAAAAATAAAAAATAAATGATCACTTTTATGGTTGGATTCTCACCCTTTGGTTTAGAATTTCAGTTCCTTAAAATCTGGGAGCTTGCTGGAAATGCAGAGTCTCAGGCCCCATCCCAGACCAACTGAGTCAGTATCTGCCTCTAACAAGGTGCCTAGCTGATTGCTGGGCACATCCAAGTTTGAGAAGCGCTGCTGCATGTGTCCTCATTTCTCTCTTACCTTTAGCGGGCATCTCCACCCGGTGCTTAGCTGGAGGCTGGAATTCTTGGTAGGTTTTCAGATCTTAAAAGGAAAAGACACACACACACGTACAGAAATTCTTTCCCTTGCCTTTACATGATGTCATTCATTTTACCTGGCCTGCCAGAAGAAAGAAAAAGGCAAATTACATCCAAGTTATATATATTTTTAAGACTAACTTCTTAATTGCGTCTCTTAAAGCAGCACGCTGGATCCCCCCTCATTAACAGAGTCCCAAGTGTTGCCAAGATTAATCGAGAAGTGCTTCAAGGCAAAATAAACACTGTAGCACAGTTTAATTCAAAACCATATCAGCTAAGAATGAAGGTGCAATTAGTGATAAAGATGTTAATAATTAGTTGTGGTCTGTTAAATTTTATATTCAGTGGTTACATAGGGTGAAGAAAGAATTTCCTCATGAGGACAGAAATTAATGTTTCACCTTGATTGCTGTTTTAATGTGCTTATTTTAATGGGGCCATCCTGTAGAAAACCCTTGGGCACATTTCCAATTTTACATAAATGTAGAATTAATTATTATGGAAGCATATAATTTTAGAGCTGGAATGATCTTCGTGGTCATTAGATCCAGTTCAGACATTTTCCAAAGAAATAAGAAACGATTTCTTCAGGTCCTTCCACAGTATTGGAACCTTGCTCGCCAACTCGGACCAGTGACGGTGAAACCCTTCTCACATCCCTGCAGACAGAAATGCTTCCTCTAGCCTCAGAATTCCCACATTCCCGTGTGTAGCTGCTCTCAAGGCCCTTACCTCACCTTGAGTTATGTCCTGGCTGCTTTCTGTTGTAAGGCTGGTAACTTGGGAACCCTATCTGACTCACTTTTATGTTCTTGACCATTCCTAGCTCTGGGTTTTGTAAACAGTAGTCGCCCAATATATTGGCATGCAGTGTGGTGTGCTGCAGCCATTCTGTCTCATTCACCAGAGCTCACTGAGTCTTCATGATGGTGGCTTGAGATCGGCCGTGGCAGAAACGATCATATCCTGGATGTAGATAAATGCCACAAACCAGGACTTTCTCCCAGTCATTAAACATGCACCAGCACAGAAGAGTTTATGTGATTTTTCTAAGGCCTCACAAGGCAACAGGTCTTGACAAAGTCTAAAGATGATGCCAACACGAAGATGCCGGTTCCCCCACCGTTCGGCGTGGGTTGCCTCAAGAGTGATGGAGAGCCAACCGTTTGACCTCCTCTAGTTTCTTCGGGGATTAATGTGACCCAGTGCAAGTCAGGCCTCAGGGCTGCATTCGGGTGTGGTCGCTTAGCTAAATTCCACTTACCTGGAAAAGCTATTTGGGCATGAATGGTAATGGAAACCGGCCTGAAGTCTCAGGCACCGTTGAGTGAGAAAAAAACCCGCAGATTATTTTCAGAGAAAACAAATGAACAGGAAGTTACTGTGGCCGAAATTACAATTACATCCTTATACTTCTCAAAAAACCTCAGTGGCTCCCAACAGCTTGCCAGCAGGCCCGAGGGCCCGCCGTCGGTCACATGCTGACCACAGCGTACCGTTCCAACCTCGTTTTCCACCACTCACATCGCCCACCTTCATTCGACTTTCCAGCCTCCGTGGAGCCTCTCTGCGCCAGCTTCCGTGATGTCCCCTCCTCCTGGGAGGCCCGTCCTCCACCTCCCTGGTCTGCCACAGGCTCCCTCCCAGAGTTTCCATCCCTACCCAGTCCCCTCTGTCGTGATCACAGCGTTGGGGTTAACGGGGAATACCCGGTGACTCCCTTCATCTCTGTTTGTGTGTCTTTCTTTAGGAGCAGGACCCGCGGCCCCATCGGCCCTGGCAAGTATGGCTACGGTAAGGCCCCGTACATCCTGCCGCTGCAGACGGACTCTGCACACTCGCCGCAGAGGCTTCGGAGGCAGAGGCCTTCCAGGTCGCAGGGGCCATCGGGTCCCAGCCACGGCTACAGCCCGCCGGCCCACCGGGCTCCCCAGCATGGGCCTCTGTACCAGAGTGACGGGGGGGCCCGTTCTGGACTGCAGACCTCCGAGGCCTCCGTCTACCAGCTGCCATTGACCCATGACCCAGGCTTTCCCGCAGCTTCCAGTCTCTTCCACGGCCTGGAAAGCAGCAGCAGCCACGATCCGGGGGCCCCCAGGGCAGTGCAGAGCTCCTCACAGCCCGCCCGGTCTGCAGCCATCTCCTGCATCGGGGCCTACCGACAGTACAAGCTGTGTAACACCAACGTGAGTACACACCGCCGCTCTGGGCCAGGCCAGCTTCCGCCCCTCTTTCCGCTTTGCCATCACGCGGAAGACAGCGAGGGCCCGGTCCTTTAGGCCCTGTTAACGCACTCCTGCATGCTCTCTCCCTCTCTCCTCTCTCCATGAGTTCTCCACGGACGCTTCCCCTTTTCATAAGGTTGTGACTTCAGACTTCTCGACAGTCGCTGTTGCTGCGTATCACACAACCTCCCATCCTCAGGGACTTCCTGTCAACAATATTTATTTGTGCACAGGTCAGTGGGTCAAGTGCAGTTTGGTTACTTCACGGCCGAAGGTGGTGGTGCCCAACACGTGGGAGTTGGGGGAGGTTTGACCAGCATCTGTAGGTTCTGGTCAGTGTCCTGCCGTTCCAGGCATGAGGACTTTACGTATTGTATGATGAAAACGTCTGAGACTGAGTAACTTGCTGAAGATTCCATAGCTGATCAGTAACAAAGCAAATTATAAATGGGAACTGCATAAGATGACCAAAAGTGGTTTTTCAAAAAATATGTCAGTTTAAAGAGTATATCTCAAGGAGAAAGGAATAAGAGAATGTTCAAAGGTTAAATTTCCAAGTTGCTACATTTTTCATTAATAATTTAATCTGCTTTAATATTCTGTTACTGGGCAACAGGACAGCTGTTACATATTAGCTTCAATTTCCTCATTAAAAATATATTTCCTGCTATAGGGTCCATAGAAATGACTTAATTTGTGATTTTAATAATTCCTCTGAATGCCTGACTTTTTAGCCTGTTCTTCCACTGACGGACTTCAGGAATTATTAATTTTTGTAAAGCAGTAATTTTTCTAAAGCCATTACAAATCAGTCAACCATTAAGTCTTAATTAAGCATCACTGCTTGTCTTGAAACGACCCAAGGTGCCATGGAAGATGAAAGAGAATTCGTACTATCTGTCTTGTAGAATCATTAGGAGGATCAAATGAGGTGATGTTGAGGTGGGGCTTTATAAATCAGAAAGAAATACTTGTGTCCGTGATCATACATGGTCCTTGTTCTTGAAATCATCACTATCCTTTTAAGGATCTTTAAGATTCAGGGGCACTTGGGGGGCTTATTCGGCTAAGCATCTGACTCTTGATTTCGGCTTGGGTCGTGATCTTAGGGTCACGATCTCAGGGTCGAGGACTCGAGCCCCGTGACTTCGAGATGGGCTCTGCCCTGGACCTGGAGTCTGCTTAGGATTCTCTCTCTCTTTCTCTCTTAAAAAATTTTAAAGTTAAAATCTTTAAAAAAATAAATGAGATGAATTCATCTCAAATGTAGAACACCTCCTCCCATTGACTACTATGTTTCTTAATTTTGAAAACCACATAAATCATAAAGCAAAAGAAAAGGAGAAAGGGCACTTGGCATGTTTGTGATGTCTACTTAGTATTTCTGTCACTTCATCCCCATTTTTCAAGGACACACATTTTGCTAGGCCTGTGCTGCCAAGAGCAGAGCCACCTCTCTCCGTGTAGACATCGTGGTTTCTCCAGGTGCTGGCATGACTCCACTACTAAGGACACTGACTTGCAGATAATCTCAGAAAATTCTTGTGAATTTATGATATCTGCCATCATTTGACAGCTGGCAAAGTAACACCTCCAACCCAGGACAGAGAGGTGAATGTTGACAAAGGGTTATATAGCTCTAGTTTCCTTTTCTTGTGTGTAACATTTCACACGGTGTTCTCCCCAGTGCACCCATCATCCCGAGTCCCATCCTACTGACCCTTATTGAGAGATGCCATTCCTTAGAGGTCTCATGACTGCCTGTTTCTTTTTATAAGCCCAAGGCTTCTTGGGTCTTGGGCCATTCCTTGTCCCCCATTAAAACTCTCTGTGTTAAGGTCCTTAAGACCTCTCCTAGGTTTGATGATTTACTGGGAGGACTCTTAGCTATGATTTATTACAATGAAAGGGCACAGAGCAAGATCAGCAAAGAGAAAGGTGCATGGGGCAAAGTCTAAAGGAAACCAGGCACATGGTTCTTGTGTTCTCCTAGTGGAGTCGCACAGGATGTGCCTATTCCTCCAGCTAGGAGTTGTGACAATGGGTGTGAAGTGTCATCTACGAGGAAGCTCGTTTGAGACTTGGTGCCCAAGGTTTTTATTGGGGGCTGGTCACATAGGCGCCCTCTGCCTGCCACATACCAAAATTCCAGACTCCTAGGAGGAAAGCAGGTGTTGAGCATAAACTATATTGCTAAAGCAAATAGTTTGGGCATAGTGAGTCACTCTTATTCCCTCAGGGAATGATGGAAACCCTTCTGAAATCCAAGTTCCCAAATGCCAGCCAAGGACCAATCTTGCAAGCAGGCCTTTCTGAAGAGAGCTGTTTCAGTCCTGCCATGTGGGGTCTTCCTTGCATACCTCCTGTGTGGACCAGTGTGCACTGGCACCTTAGCGTGGGTGACCTTATGTGGATATGTATGTACCCCCCCACCCTGCACCAGTGGGCAACAGGGAGAGGTAGCATGAATCTCCAAATTGTGTTAGTCTTCCTACTCCAGGATGAAAGAGGTGAAGGGAATATAGGTTATCGCTTATGTCCTCTCCAAAGATTAAAAAGGAATATGTGCCTTTAGAGATCTCTCCAGTTCCTATCTGGGAGAAGAGAAAGAAAGGAAGATAGGCCAGGACGGCTTGGAAACATCCCCTGATTTCAGAACTTCACCCCTTAAACTAAGTGCCCAGTAGATCCCACCCAAATTCTCAATGGAACACCTCACTTTCTAAGACTACCCGCACAGTAGAGGTCTCAGTTGTGTTATATACTGTAATGCATAGAAGGGGTGGTATGAATTAGGGGAAATAGTTTGGCAGGCTTGCAGATCTGGGAACAGTATCTCATCACTGCTCGCAGTCCTTCCCTCAAGACCCTTGTGGTCCTGGGGCAGAGAAGGTGCCCAGGGCCAGCAGCCTGGACGTCACTGCCTTGGCGCTGGAGCACTTGGGGAGGGGGAGGAGCTCTGGGAGCAGAGCAGGAGGCCACGCTGGGGTGGGGAAGACTGCTCTGAAGAGTGAACAGCTGGGCTGGGCTCCTGAGGATGGCCGGAAGAGACATAGGGGCATCTGGGGGCAAAAGAAACAGCTTAGTCAAGGACAGGGAGGTAGGATTGTGCCAGAGCCTTAAGATGCCGTGGCACCTGCCAGGTCGCAGGGTCCCTCCTTTCTTTCCCTCTGGCCTCCTCCTAATCCACTTTAAATAACCACAGTTTTAGTGGGCATCTTGTTCTGTAACATCTCAAAACCCGGAGATTTCACATGGGCCTTGCCTGACTTCCATACATGAGATGAATGCGTGAGAAACTTTTAGAAACACAGTGCAGAGTCAGAAAGTGAGCTCATGAACTGATGGAATTGGAGGTGAGGCCGCGGGGCGTCTGAAATAGTGGGCTTGGGAGCAGGCTGTGCTAGCCCGGAGCCCCAGCTTCCTTGGGCAAGGTGCTTCCCATCTGGGACGCGGGGGAATACCACCTGTTCCACAGTGTTGACTGGGCACGCAGGAAGCTGACACACAGGGAAATAACGGGTTTGGGGCCTGGAGAAGTCGGCAAGGCTAGCCTCTGCCTCTCCGGAACCTGCACCAGAGCAGAGGCTTGCCGTGGCATTTTCCAAAGTGCTCAGTCACGAAACTGTGGTGGAGGTGGTCAGACTTGCTCAGAGCCCCCTTCGGGCCCGTGGATTAGCTGGGGTTCAGAACCCTTTCCCGTCGCCGGGCAATAAAATATGACTTCTGGGGCACCTGGGGGGCTCAGTCGGTTAAGTGTCTGTCTTCAGCTCGGGTCTCGATCCAGGGTCCTGGGATGGAGTCCTGGCTTTGCACTTCCTGCTCCTTAGGGAGCCTGCGTCTCCCTCTCCCTCTGCCGCTCCCCCTGCCTGTGCGTGCTCTCTCTCTCTCTCTCTCTGTCAAAAAAATAAAGAAAATCTAAAAAAAAAAAAAAAAAAAAAAAACATGATTGCTGAGAGCCCTAACATGTCAAGTGTAATGTAGCTTCCGCACAGTCACTGTTGGGTCAGGTGTAAAGTGATGGAAAGTGAAACTACAGATAAGTTCCTGCCAGTAAATGCTTAATGCCCTCAAATGTGCATGTTTCATGTGAAGCCCTACCTTGTGATGTCATCTGGGAATTTTAAGCATCTGGTGTGTTTTCAGGATTGCTTGACTCCTAAGATATCCTCTATGAAATACTAGAAAATAAATAATAAATGCAGTCCCGATGATCTCTGCCTGTAGACTTTAAAGATAAGGAAGGGGTTTTTTTGTTCTTTTTTTTTTTTTTTTCCTTGCTTACCTTGTATGTGCGGAAGTTAAGGTGACAAGCCCCAATGTAACTAGAGACTCTTAGGGTCTTTTGGAGCAGACCCCAATCTTTGACATCTACTGGTACAACACGCCAGGTCACTCATGTGGGTTCTTGGAGTCCATAAACACAGCACTGACATCAGTGGCGGGGTCAGGTGTTAGGCTGTAGGTCAGGGACACTGAGATAAGAACACACTCTGGCCCTCAGTGGCTCCCAGTCCAGCGGGAGAGGCTCAAAAAAGGTCATGACAAGCAAGCCTAGGACACAGGCACCACCGGATGCGCTGCACTTTGCAGTCCCCCGGCCGTGGAAATGAGCCTGGCTGGGCCTCCTGGAGAAGTGCAGGGGGGGTTCTCAGGGAGGGGGAGTGACAGGGGCTCCCAGAGGGGCTGAGGAACAAGAAGGGGGCTCTCAGGAGACCTCTCGGTGGATCCAGATGCTTTTCCTGTGAGCGGAGACTTCCCCACTAAGTATGCAGGGAGGTCTCTGTGGTTTGTCCCCAGCCCTGCGCTTTCTCAGCTGTGGCTAAAGAGAATGAGTGCTCGAGGAGCCAAGTAAATAGGTTTCTTCTTCGTGGAAGCTCGTGGAAGGCCCAGAGTTGGAAGCAACAGAACTGGAGTCTTGATGAGGGTGCCATGGGGGAAGGAGAAAAGCAAACCGCCGTCCCTCCGGTGCCGGAGGGATGGAGTTAAAATCGTTCTACTCGCTGTTTTGGGGGTTTTATGTTATTATTTGCTAAATACAAGACTCGTGGAGGCCGAGGTGTCTCTCTCCCCACTTTGTTCTCCTAAGCACTCGGAATTCAGGCTTTCTCCCTCGGGGACACTGACACTCTGGCTCTTTCTGGTGAGAGGGGGCTGGAGTGAGTCAGCGGGTGCAGGGCGGGGACGGGGTTACAACTGTAATGGGCTTCACTGCCAAAGGAGACGTGATCCCGAGTTTAGACAGAGTGCACTTAACGTGATGGGGAAAACCCCCTGGGGCTAAAAGCAGCTTTTAGCAAACACTGATGTGATGAGTTCTGGTATCAGTGACTCTCTAGTAAATTTCCCCGGAGTGGGACCAGCTTCACACAATGGGTTTGTCCGTGTAGAGTTGTTTCTGTCTCCACGTAAGTGAAAATGAAGGGAAGATGTTGGACAAATCTCAAATATAGCTGAGCTCTCTTGAGGCAGGTTCTACTTCGACCCCGTTTCTAGTCTCCTGTTGAACGAAAGATGAGCTGACAACCTCCTGACTGTTCTTTAAGGAGGAACTTCGCAAATGGGCCAGGTCAAGAATCCAGAACAAGGCGGGAAGGGGTGAAACTTACCAGGGAACTGTGGGGCAGTCACGGGGTGGACAGTCCATCTAACTAGGCGCTCGATGTAAGTTTCTCTTATCGTCAGTTTATCACCAGCCTCCTTATCTGGGAAATATGTGCGGGTGTCAGCACTTTTTTGCATCCATTTCTGCTTTCCATCTTCTCAGACCACTTGGAATTTCCCATAGAAAGTTCTCTTATTGACTTTTTCTTATTCTGTCAGTGACCTTTTATAAATATGGCATGTGAATACATGCAAACGTATAAATGGTATAGATATTTCTTTGTACAATATTTATGGGTTTCATATAAACATAGTTCATATATCTGAAAGATACACATGGGAGTCACACGCACACGTACATACATGAGTTGTTCCCGATTATCACTTCTGATCATTATAAAAAGTAGTACAAATGGTAAGAAGTACCAGCATGGCAGAGAAAGCTATATCCTCTCCCTAGATATAATCGCAATCACTCATTTTTTTAATTTGCTCCTAGGGTCATTCTCTCCATAACTCTAATAGCAAACTCATATCTTTGCTTCTTGATACATCAACTTCAAATTTTCTCCGTTAGCTACTTACTCCAAAATACGAAGAAATGACCCCATTTCCTCCCACACTGCGGATCCTTACTAGCTACGTTTTTGTTTTCTGTTTTACTTTAAATTACATATAGTGTGTTAACAATTTTTATTTTCTGGATTTATCCACGTTCGGGAGGACTCCTTGTTTTGCAAGATTGGAAATGTCGTGCCCGGTTTGCCAAATTCTTCTCATTGCATTACGTGTTTTGGCTGATGTATTTTCCTCCACACGGCCTCTAAAATCCCTGCCAGAGACTATAATGAGGGGTTCTCCGTATACCCAATAGTCAGTCCTAATACCTGATGCATAGTCATAGGGGCACAGTGAATATTTGCCTTTGAGGGAATTTCTCCTCTTGTCCTAGCAGATGGCAAAGGGTCAGGAGGCCACTCTGACTAATGTGATCCCTGAAGTAGCAAGTAGTAGGGGAGGAGAAGTCTTAAATGTTTTAAAAAGTTTACATTTGGCCGTATGCTTTCTGATTAATTAGAAGACAGAGGTTCTTGTTTAGGTCCTCTTACAGGCATAGAGATAGAAAAATCTAAGGAGGGAGACATAAGCACTCCTGGGATAGGCCTCGATTTGTATGAACGTTTATCCAGAGTACCTAAAAATACGTGGTTTTCCTGGGTGAACAGATGGGGTTAGTCATCTTACTATCCACTGGGTCTTTGATGGAGATATTGAATGAGAGAAACACCTTTCTCTAGGAGAACATTATGAACTTAGATGAAGAAAAAAAGGTGTTTGAGAATGAAGAAAACCTCGGGATTTTGGAGGGATTTTTGCCTTGTTTTTTGTTTTAAATCCAAAACCTTGACCCAACTCTGACTAACTTTCCAGAGAACGCTAGGAGTGGTAGCAGGTGGCAAGGGTTTTTGCGAGGTTGAATTTGTTCCAAGTGACTCGAGAAAGCAGATATGAAACGTATTTGAAAAATGTGCTGGATAATTTCTAAGCAATGTTGATCCACGGTTGTATTATCCTGCAGCTGGAAACCAAAACCCCTTTTTCCAACCGGGGAAGGGAAAGGGGAATGTTTCCTCAGAACACCTATCCGTCAGGCACTTGAAGCTTCTGGAACTGCCGGAATCATCTTCGATGTCCACTTAGATTCTAGCTCAACTGACATATCCTGAGCATTATTATGAGCTAGAAATTTTAATGTATTACTAAGTCAAACTTCACAAAATATCCCTGAGGGATGGGAGTGCCGCGGGGCTTGCTACTGACATGCAGTGATTTGGGTTTAGAGAAGTGAAGTGCTTTGCCCCAGGCCACCCGGCCACCTCCCCTGGCAGTACAGGGATGTTAACTGCATCACATATCGTAGGCTGGTCGCTGGTCTTTTGATTGAATCCAGAGCAATGCAAAGGATAAAAACAATGCCTGTCTAACCCAGGCAGACTTCAAGGTCATGTTCCTCGGTGCCACCTTCTTTGGGGATGACAGCCTTCGGTCCACTGAGGAAGTGAAAGTAATTAATTATCAAGAGGTAGGTATGCGATCACCAAGAGTGGCCCCTTGAGCCGTGTCAATTCAGATCAACCGGGATCTCTAGGAACATAGCCCGAGTTTCCATAACACTCTTTGTAACTCATAGCAACCCGAGACAATTGTCGAGATGGAACTTTGGATAGGGTCTCAAGTGCTTTATGAGGATTTTCAGCTCATTATATTAAAGTCCGTCTTCATTCCTTTTGCCATAAGAGACCAGTGGAAACATTGCTGCCTCTTTTGGGTGAGAGGAAGTCATTTGAAGGGTGGTTATCTCCCAGAGACATTTCAAGGCAATGAAGCTCCGGTCTTTGCTAGCCCCATTCTGCGTGGACTTGATCTCTATCCTCCCGGATTTTTCTCTGTCCCACTTTTCTGGCCTGAAGGTTACAGGAATCTACGTCCATGGAAAGGATTAGTGTCTGCAGGAAATCTGCCCAAAGCCAACTCACAGTGTAAACTAGACACAGTCACCGATAAGATGTGGGTGACTCAGTCCATGGCATCAGGAAACAAACAGCCCACTTAAAATGTAACAAATGTAAAATGATCTGTAACCTGAAAGTTTGAACTTCAGAGAGTCTGTTAAAATGAGAGGAGATCGTATACTGATAATAGCATGACAAGTACAAACAGATGTAACCCACAGAAGACGTGAAGCCGAATTTCCCTGGCCCTGCTTGGTCCTGAGTCCACAACTGCATGATCTTTACAGCCGAGGCCCCTCCACCAGGCCTCAGAGGCTGAAATCGACCTCGGCCGCTAGGACCTCTCGGGCAAGGGGTTAAGTTCCCCTTGTCTGAGGACCCATGCCAGATTCACTTTGCTGTCCTCCATTCTTGAGGGGCACCATGGTATGGTGGTTACTGGCATGGGTTCAGGGTCCAAAGTGTGTGGGTTCCGATCCTGACTTCATCATTTATCAACCCATGACTTTGGGCAGCTCCTTCAGCTTTCTGCTGCCTTGGCTTCCACATCTGTAAAATGGGTATAATAGTTGTGGTGAGGCTGACATGAGCTAAGATACACAGGCTCATGGGGTAGAGTGCCTGGCATTTAGTAACTGCTCAGCACAAGTGAGTTGTTCTTAACATCCTCACTGGCCCAGGCTTCTGCCTGCATCACCTTTACTATAATTTTATCTTAGGAACCCACGTCCACATTTGAGCCCTGTGAGCCTTGCATTTCTCTGGCCTGGGCCGAGTGGCCCCTCATGTGGCATCCCGTGAATCCTGCAGGGGGAACACACGGGGCGAGGCCAGGGCCCCCGGTCATCTCCAGCGGCATCTGCCCACACTCAGCATGTGCTGGGTACCACAGGGAACCTGTTGGGCCCACCTGCCTTTGGGTGACTGGAGGTGGATTTGCTGCCTCAGTGCCTGATGCCCCACTGTGGGTCTGATGCCACATGAAGCCCCCCAACCCCCGCCACAGGAGGTAACTGGGCCAGGCTCACATAAAAGGAACTTGTTGGTGACCTGGGGCAGGGTGCCCTGTATGATCCCTCACAGGTGACTGGTTGGCTTGGCAGATGTGTATGGTCAGAGTGAGAGCCTTAGTGGGGCATTAAGATATACCCTAAGATTATAAACTGCGAGCACATGTAAAGCTGGCAAAGGGCCGGAGTGTTTGGAAGGGCTCAGTAATGATCCACTTTTATTACATAAATATTACATGTTTATTGCAGAAAAATTAGACAATGCAATACAACAAAGCTTTCTTTTCTTTGTGGAAATAGAAAAAATCTGTAACCCACCTTCCAGAGATAATGCTTTTAACCTTTCTTTCTCTATGGGCGTGCACGTGCACACACACACAATCATTTGGCACTTTTTTTTTTTTTTCACTGAATGGGTTGTAGACTACTTTCCGTGTCATGAAATATACATTTCTGTCATCAAGTATTGAGCATTTCAAAATGATTCTACAGATGCGTTGGTTCATGGTCCAACCTCTTGGCATATTTTGCTGGTGGAAGAGAAAGGGGTTAAGCAGACTGGCTGAGTTTTTGTGGTCTGTGGCTTCCAATTCTGATAACTGTCCCCAGACAAATTAAGGGTGGCTTCTGGCTGGAGCCTCACTGCAGAGCAACTTGGCTTTCCAGAGGTGTGGTTATCTGAGGAACAGGACATGTGCCCGCTTGTTCTGGTCTGTTTCCATTATGAAAAAAATGCAACTGAGTAGCTAATCTCTAGTTTCTGATTAGGGCCAGAGTGGGTGGTCAGTGCTCTGGGCTCAGTCCCTCTGTCACTGTGACCTCTGGTGAACTGTGCCACTTCTCCAGGCCTCTGTGTCTTCATCTATAGAGTAAAGGGTTGGATTTGGTGGTCACTGTTCTAATACTGTGATTGAGTGTTAACTAACGCCGAGTAAGAATGAGGCTGAGGTGTGGCCTTTGGTTGCTGCTGTGGTCCAGTGCCAGGCCAGCTGGGCCATAATCAGTGAGGGAGTTCTTCAAGCATATATTCCTGGACCCTTTCCCTCCCCTAACACTGGGGTAAGGCCTGAGAATCTGCATTTTTAGAAGATTTAATTTATTTATTCATTTATTTTTATCTTATTTTTTTTTTTATGAGAAAGAGAGAGTGAGTTGGGAGAGGAGTGGAGGGAGGAGGAGAGAATCTCAAGCAGACTGCACTCTCAGCATGGAGCCCCGACGCGGGGCTCAATCTCACCACTCCGAGATCATGACGTGAGCTGAAATGAAGAGTCAGATTCTTAACCAACTGAGCCACCCAGGCACCCAAGAGAATCTGTATTTTCAACAAATCACTTGGCGATTCTTTCTCTTTGCCGGGACAGTGACTTCTCCCAAGCCACCAGCTGATCACATCCTCGTTGAGCTCTGGTTCTGACCTAAGGGTTGTCAAAAACATCTCGATGCCAAATCCTTCATCGAGACAGCTGGTGTTGCCAGGCGCCTGCTTGGTTCTGGCTTGGGTGCCGCCAGCGGCCCGGCTTCCGGAGGAGACAGCCTTGCCCAGCCTGCTGGCTTCTCACCGATGGTCAGAGCTCAGCCCACCCTGACCATCCACTGGGCCCTTCTCTCCCCACCAGTTTCTAGCACATTCTCCTTCCCATAGCTTCCTGCTGCATATGGTTTGGTTCAGGCTGTGGCAGGGTCATGACCAGCCAGCAGCCTCGCCTGACTGATCTTTATCAAACAAGAGATGTTTTTCCTTCCACCTGTTTGTTTTTTGTTTTTTTTTTTTTAAGATTTTATTTATTTATTTGACTGAGAGATCACAAGTAGGCAGAGAGGCAGGGAGTCAGGGAGGCAAGCAGAGAGGCAGTGGGGGAAGCAGGCTCCCCACTAAGCAGAGAGCCCGATGCGGGGCTCGATCCCAGGACCTTGAGATCATGACCTGAGCTGAAGGTAGAGGCTTTAACCCACCGAACCACCCAGTTGCCCCTCCTTCCACCTGGCTTTATTCCTCCTCTTGTTCCCTCCTCTTGAAAAGACCTGGTGTTTCTGATACATACCGTAAATTTCTTTATAAATCCTTCAGGACTTTGAGTGACCTGATTAGCAGTTTATTCCAGAGATTTCTTATACACAGGGTTTTTAATATTTAAGGGGCCAGGTTCCTTTTCCTCTGATTATTAAAACACGCATGTGCACAGGCGTGCGCACGCGTGTGCACGCACACCCCATGCTTAAGTAAGAGTATATGTAGGATTTAAAAAGGTAGATCATGCTTTATCCATGATTTGTATTAGAGATTCTGATCTTAGTATTATATTTTGCATTTATTTATTTCATGTCACACTTTGCTTGTATTTATCTTTTATAAATAAGAAAGAAACCACAGGGAACTGGATATTTTCTTTTCTTTTCTTTTTTTTTTTCACTAGTGAGTTCTACACTACTGGATATTTTCTTAGAGTAGTCTAGTTTATCAGAATTACCTGGGTAGTTTAATAAAATATAGATTCCTGGACCTCTTCCCAGACTTACTGACTGACGATCCTTGGGGGAGGGACCTGGGACTTTGCATTTCCCGTGAGCTCTCTGGGTGATTATTTTGCATTCTAAAGGCTGGGAGCTGTGGCCTTAGATGGTGGAGAGAATTTAGACAAGTTGGGCAGCCTGGTGGCCACCAGACCAGTTAGCCTTAACTCCAGCTTCTGCCCTCATTGGCTGTGTGGGTTCCTCTGTGCCTCAGTTTGCTCATTGGTGAAAAATCTGCAAAACTATCAGATTGGCCTCATTGGTCACCCTGAGGATTAAATGCATTAGTAAGTGTACTGTGTTCAAAGCCGTACCTGCACATGGTAAGGATTCTGTACATGCTTGCTGTGAATATGATCCCATGTCCAGGAGTGGCACGAACAAAGTCAAACAGATGGAAATGGATGGCCTTGGTGGGGGAGGAGGCAGGCAGACCAATTTGTCAGGAGCAGAAGGTTTCAGTTAGTGGTTTTCAAATTACAGTGCAAAAGCTTAACCTGGGGAGCTTGTTAAAATTTTAGTGTCCTTCCAAAGATTCTGATGTAGTAAACTTGGAAGGAAGCCTTGAGATCTGCATTTTAAATTTTTGATGCAGGTGATCCGCACGGTTTCAGAAATGCTGCTTTTGATGGAGGAGGATTGGCATTTAAAGCTGGAGAGGTCTTCTGGGACGGGCCTGGGGCTCTGAGAAAATGCAGACACTAACTGCACATTTAATATCTGTTTTATTAGGTGTGTCCAGAAAGCAGTAGAAGCATCCGGGAAGTCCAGTGCGCATCCTACAACAACAAGCCCTTCATGGGCCGCTTCTATGAATGGGAACCGTTTGCAGAAGGTAAGCCTAGACCCAGCTCTGCCCAGAAGAATTATTCTCGTCTCTTCCCCAACCCTGTTCTCTTCTGCCTGATGCTGGAGGAATTGGTGTGATCCTGGTTTGAGCTGAAATAGGGAGCAAAGTAGGGCCCCAGGATGCAGGAGAGCCTGCCAGGCAGGTTAGCTCAGAGGACCCCTGGGCCATCTGTCAGAGAGATGAGGCGTTGATAGAAAAGAGAGGCATCTGAGGCTGACTGGGTGTTGGGAGGGGGACAGCATTTGAGGAACTGGAGGGAGTGAGAGGTTCAAACCAAGTTGTGAGGATTGAGTGGGGGCAGTTGCCCTTTTCCTTGGTTTCTGCTCTAGGCTTGTGTGGTGACTTCAGAGGATGTGTAGTGTTGTAGAGTTGCCAGTTGTTTGGCATTTGTGTGTATCGGGGGGGGTGGGTGGTTCACACTGCTCTTTCCAAAGCTGAACTGCCATAAGCAGGCATTGTCCTTGGTACCAAGGTTCCTGCCATTTCAAAATGGCGGCAGGTCTGATTTTGACAGAATTCGGTAACACTGCTCTGGATCCCAGAGTCCCTTTTCTTAGTTGAAACTGAAGTGATAACCTGCCTTTCGGACTGAGAAGTATTAAATTCTGGGAGATTCCTTCCGTCACAGAAAAAGTAGGCTCCAAAAAGGCAAAGGGTCAACCAAAACTTGTGGGCTTAAATACTGGCAGCTAAGTTGGCCAGAAGGGGAGAGTCCAGCCACCCTCAGTGTCCACTGTCGGCTGAAGGCAGTGACCAGGACCGCTGGTATTGTCCAAAACCCAGAGTGCACAGCCCTGCCGCCACGTCTGCGACCTGGAGACATTGTCCTGGGAGAGGGCTTCATAGTGATTTCATCACAAAGTCAATGCCCAGGGAAGCCAAGCTGTGGGAAGTCATGTGTTGGTGGGAACCCTGGGGGAAGAGGGAGGCATTGATATCTGCTCTGAAATTGGTTGCAAAATGGTTCCCTTCTCATGGATTCTCAAAGGTGTCCCATGACCTCAAAACTGTTAAGAGCTGACCTGACTAAAAAATCGGGGTTACCAGATCTGAACAGGAAGGAAGAAGAGATGAAACATAGTCAGTTGGATGCAAATGTGAGATTGGCAGGGAGGCTAGAGGGCAAACTCGGGGAGGATGCCTGGAGTGAGGTTCTGATGCCGTGAATCAGAGCTTGGCTTTGATTCCACCCTGAAAAGCCTTGTGTTAAATGCAAGCTGGTGTCCTGATTTGGATCCCGGAGTGGGCAAAGGCATGAGTGGAATGCCTGCTGAAAGATGCACGAAGTATATAGTTATGTCAACAGTATCGTACTGTTGTGAATGTCTTAGTTTTATAAGGGTATCGTAGTTTCACAGGACGTTAATGTTAGGGGAAGCTGGGTGAAGAGCATTCGGGAACTCTCTGTACTATCTTTGCAACCATTCTAGAAGTCTAAAAGGACTCCAAAAGAAAAACATGTTTTAAAAGGCATCGTGCTCCCAGTTTGCTAGATCTTATATGCATTCTGATGAAGGTAACGTCTAAGACTTGCTTTCTGCGGGTGACCGGGAGTGCCCCGGATTGAAACAGTGTGCTTCTTGGAACCTCAGAATGTGTCCCTCTCTGGAGACAGGGTTGCTGCAGGTGGAAGGTGTTGTGGTCCTGCCAGAGTAGGGTAGGCTCTTAATCGAGTATGACTGGTGATCTTACCAAAAAAAAGGACACAGACTTCAAGGGAGAATGCCAAGTGACAATGAAGGGAGAGATTGGAGCAATAGGTCCACGAACCAAGTGACACCAAGGATTGCCAGCAACCGCCAGAAGTTAGAAGAGGCAAGAAAGGATCCCGGCGTAGAGCACGGCCTGCCGGCACCTTGCCTTTGGACTTCTAGCCTCTAGAACTAGATTTCTGAGACTTTATTTCTGCTGTTTTAAGCCACCAAGTTTGTGGTATTTTGTCATGCAGCCCTAGGAAACTCCTAGGAAGAGGAAAGAACTAGGTTCTGGATGGATTGAAGTCTGCCCACACATGAAGATCAGAAAGTGGGGTGGTCCAAGCAGTAGCAGGGGATGCCCGGAGAAGTGAGGCATAATTTACAGTGAGTGAGCCTCTGACGGATCCGGGTCTACCCAAGTCTGTGGTTCTCCACCCTAGCCGCTCATTAGAATCATCGAGGAGCCTTCCAGAAATATCGACATCTGGGCCCCACTCCCAGAGATTGTGATTTCATGGGTCTAGGTTGCCCCTGGGGCATCAGGATTTTTCTAAAGATCCCAGATATTTCTAATGGGTACCTGGGGTCAAGAACCTCTAATCCCAGGGGAAGGCAGGACCCCATAAGGAGTGGTTGGCTCTAGCCTGAATTAAGAGACCGAATTGTGCTGGTGTTTATAAACTGCGAGATATATTGCGTCGGAACAACAACGGAAGTCCTCAGCGAACATTTGGGGATGAAGTTACCCAGGCCTTCGTCTGAGCCACACCCTTGCTTTACTGTGGGTCTTGGGTAATAGCTGCTTTATTGGGATTACCTGGGAGGAAGAGCGAGTTCTTCCAGCAGGGGGATGTCTACTCGATTGTTTTGCCTGGAGCTGAAGCGCTTGGCCGGACCTTGGCTGCATCGTTTGGGCTGGTCATCAGCCAGCCATGGCTGTCCAAGGCCCCCGGCTCCTGTCAGGCCCTCATAGATTTGGGTCTCATCTCCAAAGCCCTGTGTATTGCAAAGAACTCTTGTGCGGAAGTATTCATGTATTGCAGCTATGTTCTGTGCACATCCGCTGTTGTCTGGTTTACGTTTGATTCTGCCTCTTCTGCTCTTTGGTTTGCCCTGATTTGGGCTGGACCTGAAATGTGAGGCCGGTGAGATTTTTTTTTTTTTAACACTTACCTTAACATATATAGACAAAAAAATAGGTTGATAGTATCGTAATAAGCTCCTTCTACTGATCACTTAATTTCAACAGTTATCTACTCATGGCCAGTCTTTTCTATATATACCCCACCCTGTCTTCCTGACCCAGATTTTGGGGAACTATTTGGAATCACATCATATAGCACTGTTCCTTGGTAGATATAGTAATTAGAAGTCTTGGTTGTGAGTGACAGAAACCCACTGGAAAGTAGGGATTGGGACATAGAAAAACAGATTCAAAAATCGTTACATACTTCTTGATCATAGACCATAAGATTTCTTTTTTCTTTTAGTAACACATAATGTATTATTTGTTTCAGGGGTACCGATGTGTGATTCATCAGTCTCACACAATTCACAGCACTCACCATAGCACATACCCTCCCCAATGTCCATCACCCAGCCACCATATCCCTCCCACCCCCTCCCCTCCATCAGCCCTCAGTTTATTTCCTAAGATTAAGAATCTCTTATGGTTTGTCTCCCTCTCTGGTTTCCTCTTGTTTCATTTTTCCCTCCCTTCCCCTATGATCCTCTGTCTTGGTGCTCAAATTCCTCATATCAGGGAGATCATATGACAGCTGTCTTTCTCCAATTGACTTACTTCGCTATGCATAATACCCTCTAGTTCTATCCACATCGTCGCAAATGGCAAAATTTCATTTCTTTTGATGGCTGCATAGTATTCCATTGTATATCTATACCACATCTTCTTTATCCATTTATCTGTTGGTGGACACCTGGGTTCTTTCCATAGTTTGGCTATTGTGGACATTGCTGCTATAAACATTCGGGTACACGTGCCCCTTCAGATCACTACATTTGTATTTTGGGGGTAAATACCCAGTAGTGCAATTGCTGGTAGCTCTATTTTTAACTTTTTGAGGAACCTCCATACCGTTTTCCAGAGTGGCTGCACCAGCTTGCATTCCCACCAACAGTGTAGGAGGGTTCCCCTTTCTCCACATCCTCACCAATACCTGTGTTTTCCTGACTTATTAATTGTAGCCATTCTGACTGGTGTGAGGTGGTATCTCACTGTGGTTTTGATTTGTATTTCCCTGATGCCGAGTGATGTGAAGCACTTTTTCATATAAGCTGTAAGATTTTAAGAACCAATAAGAATTGTGGTGTTTTACAAAGGAAAGGAAATGCAAAATAACAGCAGATTAGAGAAATCAGCTACCATCTACAATGTGTTACTCTGTCTAGAAGATTCAGCATTCTTGGAAGATATTTATGGACATTAATATGTCTCAGGTGCCCGGGAGAGGAGCAGCCCGTGGTCCCTGATAATTGCATTTACTTTGACTTTGTTTCCGTAGTTCTTTCTGTGGCTAAGATTGTTTTCTTGATTTCGTCCTTCTTCCTCTTAACTGACTCCCAGGCTGCCCTGCGGGAGGAGGACGCTGTTAATGCTTCCGCAGGGGGTTCAGACATCTCGGCTGGATTTTGCTTCAGGTTCTTGGTTTTGTTTGGATGTTTACCGCTACCCACATGTGCCTGCTTCGAGAAACAGCTGCACTCACTCAGTCCAATGCCACATAGGATAGTAAAAGCAGAGGACACTCTGATAAACACATTAATTTTACCACAGGCCTCGTCTTTGGCCTTTAATCACATTTCCTGGATATGGCGATCTCTCCCGAGATAAAGCCTCTCGGCGTTTTCCTCATACCCCTAGACCTAAGACTGTAGAGACGTGGCGTCGGAGTTAGGGTGCCCACGCACCCCTGTGTGCCTGGGAGAACAAAGATTTATGCCTGTTGCCCAGTCGCCTTTCACCCTCCAAACCATTTTGGACAATAAATTACGCGGCCAGCCCCGCTAGCATGGGCCGCATTAATAGGAAGACTCTTGCTTAGATGCGGACTGTGGGGAACGTGGTACCGGTTTTTCATGCTCAGGGCACTGGGGTTGGGCAGCACCAGAGGCCAGGGTTTGCCGGGTCGCTGAGGACTCCCCAGCAGTAGGGGTCGGTCTTCGTCTGTGAATCAGGAGACAGCTTTGTGTGTGGGTAGCTTGAGTCTGCTTCGTGGCCCTGAGGGCTGAACTCAACAGAACAGTGGGGAAATCTAAAAGCCAGAGGTGAGGCAGAGTTAGAAGCCGGAGGTTGCTGGCTGGTCATGAACAGGCCATGGTATCTGTCAGGATTGCCTGGGTTAGGCGGCAGCAACAAAGAACCCAGTCCCAACGACTTCTCGAAGCCAGATTTGTTGCTCGTGCTGCAAATGTAATGGGGTGTGTGTTCTGCTCCTCCGGGGGGCCCCAGGCTGGCAGAGGCTGCCTGTCCCCTTATGCTCCCACAGAGGCGGGGACAGGGAGTATGTGAATCACGCACGGATTCTCGAGGCTTCTGCCAGAAGCCGTCCCTGTTGTTGCTGCTCCCGTCTCATTGGCCAGAGCGAGTCGCCTGTCATACTGAACTTCAAGGGCGGTGGAGGGGCCATCCCACCGTGTGCCCAGAGAGGAGGAATGGAATCTCTGCGACCCGCCCTCATGACTAGCGCAGGCATAAAGCTGCGGCGGAATCCCCCAGATGCTTTCCTTAGACATCCAGGGGACTTGGATCAGGCTGCTTGCAAGACTAGGAGATTTTGTTCCAGGGAATATTAAAGGTGCTGCGCAGCCTCCCATGGGCACAGGGCCCTGAGCCATTGAGCTCAAGTTCTTCCCCTTGAGTAAAGCTTGGAGGTGCGGAGATGGAACGTTGATGCCCAGGTGCCCAGCTGCCCAGCTGTGCCCCTGCTTCCTCCGCTGGCCCCGCAAGCTGCCCTGTCACGGACACCATGTTCAGGCATGGAGCAAGGGCTCCCAGAGAGAAACACTCACAGTGTCATCACAACTGTGGAGCATGAGATGGGAAGGCTTGGGACCAAGTCCTGCCGGACCCGGGGTGAAGACGCTCATGGTTTAATGAAGCAGCTTCATTCCCAGGCACTCGGCATGCTCACCCCCACAGCCTAGCCCTCCTGCAGAGTCTGTAGTCACTATGAACCTTCCCAAGTGGACAGGACAGGCCTTCAGGAAACAAGAGGGATGTTCCAGTGATGCCTTAACAAGATCCATTCTTGGCCTCTCTTATACACCCTAGGGGGAACTGGCAAGGTGGGGCCATTTATATTTGGTGTATGCATATACAGTGAGGACAAAGAGAAATCCCAAGGTCAATCTCCTTGTGAAAAGAAAAAAAAAACAAAAAAAACAAGGATTTTGGTTTTGTACATGTTGGGTTTGAATGAATGGTAGCAGATGCCGAGCAGGAAGTTGGGGATGAGATACTGATATTTAATGGTCGTCGACCTATATTTGAAGTCATTGGCCTTGGTGTGATCATTAAGGCCACCGCAATGCATGAGACGTTCAAGAGAGTGTAGAATCATAAGGACAATGACATCCAGGAGGGAGCTTGACAGTATGTCCACCTTAAGGAAGCACGGGTAAGAGGCTCAACCATTAGAGTTGTGAAGGGAAGGCATCATATGCTCTGGGTTCATCTCCTCTCTTAAGGAAGTCTGCCATGCTTCGTAAGTTTCTCTGATTGCATACACCAGAACGAGGAACAAATGAGAAAGTAGAAACTGCTTGTCTTTATTGAGTACTTACTATATACCAGGCACAGTTGTAAGTGCTAACTCATTTAATGCTCACAATAACCCTGTGAGGTGGGTCCTGTTATCAGCCACAGAAGAAACAGAGTCATAAAGAGGTTAAATAACTTGCCAGAGTCACCGCAGCTAGCAGGGGAGAGAGCCAGGTTCAAACCCCAGAGTCTGGCTATGGAATCTCTCCCATCAGTGTGGATGGAAGCCAAGAGAAGGATTTGCACAGTGGTGAGCATTTAAGACCAGTCTTTGGGTACCTGTTTTCATGGTAAAAATCAACTGAGTAATTGAAGTTTAGCTTTTCTTAAAAAGCAAGATAGGAGAGAGAGAGAGAGAGTGAGAGCGAGCATGCGCCAGTCAACACAGCTGAACACTGCAAGAGGTCAAAGAGAGAATGAGAAGTGAGAAAATAAAACCACGATGGGCTGTTGGGACCACAACTGGGAATTTTTTAAAAATTACCATGAAAAAGTCATATTGAGAGTGTTTGCTAGTTTAAGGAGAGAGAGAAAGGTTTATTTAGAATGGTTGAGAAACAAGGGTGTGTGCAGATGGAAAGAATGAAGCTATTGGAGAGGGAGTTGGGGTTTAATAGAATGGTATCTACAAACCTCCCTTGTCCTAAAAGAAAAATAGGCATTTTCCTTTTCCCTGCCGAAAGTATATTATTGTTTCTCTGCAAGGTATTATAATAAGAAAACTTCTTCAGCGTTTAATAAAAATTCATTTATTCAAGAGAAATGAAAGCAGTCATATGTCCATAAAAAAGATTTGTTTAAGAATGTTTATAGCAGCTGTTTTCCTAATAGCCCCAAAGCTGGAAACAACCCAGATATCCATCAACGGGACACTGAGTAAACAAACTGAAGTACATTCATACAATGGAGTATTACTCAGCAGGAAAAAAAGAACACCCTACTGAAATGTATAAAAACCTGGATGAAACTCAGAAATATTAAGTTGACCAAAATAAGCCAGATGCAAGAGTACATTCTGTCTGATTACATTACATGATATTCTAGAACAGGAAGAATTAGGCTGGGGTGATGGAAATCAGAACAGTGTTTGCCTATGGGAGTGAAGAGGGGTCAGCTGGAATGGGACACGAGGGAACTTTCTAGAATCAGGTGATGTTCCTTTCTCTCTTCCTCCCTCCCTCTTTTATTTTTCTTACTCTTTCCTCCTGACTGTGGAGGAACAAGACAATTTTTAGGAGAATAGACATTTTTAGAATCATCTAAAATTTATTGGGCCCGGAAATCCTCAGGTCCAGAAGCTAGGCATCTGTATTAGTTACTCTTCTTCTTTTGCAAGCAACAGGCACTGATTCTGGTTAAGTCAAAACAAAAGGATTTTATTGGAAGAATATCCAGGAAGTCAGAGAAATCAGGAAGTGTGCAGAACCAGGCTTGGTGAGGGACAGGAATTAAGGAAATTCTGGGAGTCCAGGTGAACAGAATTGATGGTCTTCCTTGCGTGCTACTGCTGCAATGGATAAGTTCCAACAGGTTTCTCCACCCAAGATTCAAAACCCTGGAAACAAGTAAGAGCTCAGTTGGCTTGGTGTAAGCCACATGCCGTCCTCTTGGCCTGAGGGGTGAGGGGGTGGGTCCCCTGATTGACATTCCCACCAAGACTATATGGGCCGGGGCGGGGGGGGGGGGTGGAAATCAATTCCCAAAAAGGAAATCCAGATGCTGAACTGTAAGAATGGGGGTGGGAGTGGATCCTGAATGGCCCCAGCCAAAGTCCGTAAGAGAAACTCATGACAAGTCAGAGTACCCACCAGGCTGCCAACTTTCATTTCATCCATAGACTCACAGGGCTTCTTCATACCTTTGAGGGATTATTGGAATTGGAATATAACATATGGGTATCACTCTTTCATTCTTCTTGTGGTGTTCACATTTCTAGAGGTTTCTGCAGGTAGGCCCCCTTATGTATGCATGACCTATAACTGTGTGGGTCCCCCTTACTCCTGAACCTTCTGCCGGCATGATTCAAGTTGACCGGGGAGCATTTACACAGGGGCATGGGAGAGAGGTTGGGGTTCCGTGGTGCCCTTCCCACCCCACTGTGTCCAGTGACGGGGATGGTCTCAGGGAGAAGTGAAGGGTTAGCAAAGACTCTTCCCGCCACCCCCAGTCTCCACAGTCTGGGTCACTGGGCTAGGATTGTGTGTGTGTGAAACATGGCTATTCCTCACGTCCACGCCGTGTTTCTCTCTCTCTCTCTTTCTGAAGAGTAAGGGGGATGTAGTAAGGGCGCACATAGGAATCACACCTCTCTGTTTGTCTTTTCCCTGGGGAGTTAAAGATTTCGAAAAGGAAAGATTGTTTGAGGGAGAACATTGTCCCTGCTGGAGGGTATTCCGGAAAGTGTAAATGATTCCTGTAAAAGCAGTTTCTTTCCTGGCACTTGAACTAGTGTCATTCTAAGTAATTAGTAAAGAAGAGCCTCAGGATATATTTCAACATCCAGTGAACAGATTCGTCTCTTTAAGGATTTGCAACCTAGTGTGGAGCTTAACCCCATTGCAAAATATTAAATAAGGAGACTCAGTCCTGTTACTTCTCTCTTCCCCAAAGCTCAGTTTCCCACGGGGACTGCCTCCATCCCATAGTGTGGCTGGCCCGGGTGAGCGCGGTTGGGTGTCCCTGCAGTGTTCCCATTCTACAGACGCAGGAACTGAGTCCAAGGGGTGGATGGTGGGCGCAGGGCACAGAATCAAATGGAAGGATCAGATTAAATGAGAACTTACACAACCACAGCCTGCTGAGCCGGAAGCAGGGCTTTGCTTCAGAGGCTTCCGATGAATTTTCGCTCGGCTCTGTGTCACCAAGCCTGGTCAGATTTGTTTCCTCTACAAAGAAACCAATGTGTTTTTACGTCAAGACCACCAAGACTTCTCCAGGAAATCCCGGGACTCTATGTTCATCCCTTGTGCCCCCTGAGCAGAGGGCTCTTACTACAGATCAGAGGGGACATGTCCCAAAGGAGCCATCGGGACACTTTGTGGCACCTTGCGTGGACATGGAGAAATTAGTCATGGGCAGATACCGAAAGGTATTCAGAGTGAGAGGGTTTAGAGCTAAAAAGTAATCAGGGAGTATGCAATATATACTTGAATTGCAAATTCAGCTTATCCTTTCTGTATTTATCCAAGAATTCTCCCTTTATCTGCATAGTCCCTCCCCCCACAGCTATTAAACAGCAGCTGTACCTGTCCATCTCTCTTTCTTCGAAATCCCAGTGGGAACATCCCATGGAGCAGTGGGCCTCATTTACAGAGGATTCAAGGAAAAATCTGTTGTGTCTCTGAGGTTGGGCGGCAGAAGGGAGAGAGTTCGAGGCAGCATCCATTCACCCTGACTGCCTTACCCGCCTCCTCACGCTGCCTACACTACAACACACTCTTGTGATGCTACCAGTGTTTGCCATGGGGTGCTGTTATTACCTGGCTGCCCTTTGGAACCACCCTGAATGAAGGGCCCAGTTTCCCCCTTCGGATATTTGAAAGCAGCCATCTTGGCCCCTGGGGCCTTGTTTGACCAGCCCAGTGAATTCTTCTTTCCTCCTCTGGATGGTCTCTGGACTGGGGCATGCTGTTTGTTTATCAGTATGGCTGTTCTCTTTGGAAGATAGTACATGAGTCCCACCACGCGGTCTCCTAGCCTGCGCCAGCCCTGGCTGAGTGTAGCTGTGCTGTGCCCGACTCAGGAACGAGGGGCGTCACAGGAGTGATTGGTGAGGTCTTGCATGGGGACGGGAGGGGAGATGGCCACACATAGGCTGCCTTTTTGCTGTCTGCACCATTTTTCAGCATTTCGGACTGTAGCTACAGAACCCTTTTCGTTGCTTGAAAATTTGGGATGAGTCCCTGTTCTTTACTGAACAGAGTTGAGATCCTTGAAGCCTTCATAAAGTTACCAAGCATTGCATAAGGGTCGATACAAATGCCTGTATAAAGCTTCTGTAATCGGGGAAATGATGCAAATAAATCTGATGGACACATGTCATTGTATGTTCTCTCTAAAATATGTTCACATTTAACAAGTAAATAAAAACCAAGCAATAGGTAACTGGTTATAATTTCCCAAGAGAAAGCCTTAGGATAGCTGCAGTAGTTGGGGACAGGCCCGATTTCCAAAATGATCCTTTATTTTTTTGTTTGTTTGTTTGTTTTTTAAAGATTTCATTTATTCATTCGAGAGAGAGGGGGAGAGAGAACATGAGCGGAGTGGGCAGGCAAAAGAAGAAGCATACTCCCCGCTGAGCAGGGAGCCCGATGCAGGGACTGGATCCCAGGACCCTGAGCTCATGACCTGAGCCGAAGGCAGACGCTTAACTAACTGAACCACCCAGGCGCCCCCAGAATGATCCTTTAAATTAGGGATTCCTTCGGGAGTGCAGGGTATCTAGAGGTGGAGGAATTTAAGTCAGGAATAATTTCTAAAAACGGGATTGCCTGATATCTATGTATTAAACAGTTTTCATTCTGCTCTTGGACTTGTACTTCCTGTCCGCATCTGAGGCTATATCTCCTCCAGCAAAACAAAACTGTCATCGAGGCAATCATTTGTATCCGGATTATCCTGCTTCCAAACCCAGCTCTCTTCAGCCTGAACTGTGGAGAGCACTTGTCATCGGATCCGGAGATCCCATGCGTCATTGCCACACCTCTTCCCTGCAAACCCAGGCTGCACCAACAGCTCGCTATTTGAGGTCTTTTCAATTCGAATGCTGTCCCGCTGAGTCTATCCTGGGATATGTTCCTCTTTAGGATACTAATTGTGGTATATATTATTACCCCAAAATATAAGGCATTTGTTCGCTTGCAACCATGTCTGTTCACGTGGGAGAAATACTTGTCCCTCTCTTTTCTGTTCTGGGACTGTCACTTCTCCATTCTTGCCCCTGATGGCATCCCCCTGGGGAAGACACATGTTTCTGGGCCCGTTGTGCTGGGATGGAGACGGGGCAGGTTTTGTCGCTTACCCAGGGCACAGCCCAAGGGGTCATCACTACTCGTGGTATCACATCCCCCCGTTCAGCTCACCCGTCCTTGAGCCATGCTTCGTTTTTTTTAATGTGGATTTTTTCATTCTCTGCTTTGAGATGTCCAGATACACACACACCCAACAACCCCTGTAAAGAAACCATGTCACCCCTTGTTTACAAACTTGTGTTTGGATGTTTAAATGGCTCAGAAGTCAAACAAGGGAAAGCCCCCATATGAATTCTGGTTTGGAACCGAAGACGGCAAAAGGCAGGTAGCAGTTTTGTAAGTGGAAGTGATTAAGAACTGATAGCAGCTTTGGAGCGTGTCAACAGAATTTCCAGCTCGAGAGTGCTACTTAGTAATTAATAAGAAAGGTTTAGGGAAACAGAGTTCTAGTTGTGCTCAGTCAATTTTTTTTTCTCTTAAATCTTACTGTGGACAGCATTTCAGTGTGGAGACAAGGAGAAGGGTGAGGGGGATGCCAGGCCGGGGAGGAGGAGGCTGAACAGCTGTAAGGTAGGGGTGGAGAGAGCCAGCTCTGGCAGGGGTCAGAGGCGCAGGGCAGAAGAGCCGTGTCCTGAGTTGCCAGAGGCCAGAAGTCAGCAGCAGACAGAGTGAGAGACTGGCAGGGCAACCATAGATTTCACATGGTTACTGAATTCACTTTTGTTTTAAAATTTTATGGAAGGAGCCATCATTTATTGGACTGAGTCGAGTTTTGTCCGGGGGAAGGATGTGAAGTTTGGGTCAGTCCCTGAAACGGTTTTCATCGAAAGTCATGCTCTAAAAAATGATGTTGAGTTTTTTTGTTTTTGTTTTTTTAAATTGAGCTGCCCAATAAAAATAAGTCAGATTGATACAGGACAGTAAGGCTTTTGGTTTGGAGGGACACTTACAGGAACTGGGTTGAGATGTCTGCTGTGATCATGAGACCTGCCTGCCACAGGGAAGGGGAGAAAACGGAGGGGCCGGCTCTTCCCTTCCAGTCAATATGGGTCACTTCTTGATGCGAGGGTTAGAAAGGGAAGCATATCAGATACATACAGCCCACATTCCACTTGTCCTTAAGGTTACACAAATACTCATCATGTAAGAGCTTTGGCCCTTGTCCGGTGAGCGTGTGGCTTGGCATACTCAGCAGGGCCCCGTCCATCAGTCGTGATGCCTTGTCCCACACTTGGTTGCCGTGTTTGTTGAAGCTGGCTCTAGAGGTTGTATGGAGAGTGGGAGAAACCTGCTCTCAAACCCTTGGTGAGAAACGCTACCTTAGAAAGCCCTTCGGCTGTTCTTAGGATTCCAAGGAGGACTGGAGCCACTGACATTTACGATGGTGATCATTCCCCTTCTGTGTCTGTGCTCATGACGTCTCCAGGCAGGGAGTGCCGAGGGGGGTCTAGAGTATCAGCTGTCCCACCCTGGCCCCCTGGACCTCTGGGGCCTCTGCCTTTGGAATCAGCTGGCGTGGCATCTGGGCTCACAGCGCCGAGCAAGGGGCTATCCAGTGAAACTGTGTGTTGGGACTGGACAAGCGAAGTCAAGTTCACGCAGAGTAGGAGGGTGCACCTTTTCTTCTTTAAAAGCAATTTTTGCCGCAATGCGTTGGCATTGATTTATGAGCCAGCTTCTGTTCTGTGTGAGAGGTAGCCTGGGGGCAGCACGAAGAGCAGCGGGCAGAGGACACAGCCCCGGGTCCCCGGGACCGCAGTAAGAAGTTACTTCCTCCTCCTGTGAGGGTCCAGTGACACGATGCGTATAAAGCACGTGGGTAAAGCTTGCAGGGTCTGCTGCTGATAACTTCGTGCCTGCTTCGACCCCGACGTCCGTCAGGCGGAGTCTGGAGAGGTCAGGCGTACGGGACATACGCAGATCTCAGAAAAGGCATTCCAGGCAGAGGGACCAGGACAAGCAAAGGTGCAAGGCCAGAAAACACAGAATGGGTACAGGGGGGACATCAGGGAGTGTATTTTGGCTGGAACGAAGGATGTGTAAAGGGAAGAAGTGCAGGGTAAGGTTAGGCTAGAAGTTTGGGGCCAGATTATGGAGGGCCTGAAATAGGAGGCTAAGGAAATTGAACTCGATTTTCCAAGCGGTGAGGAGCTATTGGGGTTTTTAAGCAGGGGAGTAACTTGATCAGAGTTGAACTGAAGGAAAATTAATCTGGCCGCAAAATGCTGGAACAAGAAAGGGGTATAAATAAATAAATAATTTGAAAATCTGGCAGGAGTGTTTTCAAATATGTTCTGAAACGTATAAGCTGTATATTTTGAAATGATAATGTCTTTCTTGTTCTTTTTTTTTTGCCTCCGCACGGCAGCCAAATTTTTTTTTCATGCTCTCTCTTTTCTTTCTTTCATTTCTCTTTCTGTCTCATTTGCTCATGCTTTCTCTTTGTCCTGCCTGTTTTTTTGTGGTTGGCGGTATTTGGGGTGGCCAGGGGGCGGGGGTTTTCGACTCCCGTCAGAGGCTGAGAGTCCCAGGACAGTGTTTCGAGAGCATCCAGCTGCTGGACTCTGTGTGCAGTGTACCGACTATGACTGGGGTCCATTCTGAAGGCAGAGAAACCATCCAACTGTGATTTTCACCAACCCCAACCACACAAAGTATAGGTATTTTGAATGAGTAGGCAAATTCCTGTCATTCATGTGGCCAAGGTTTCTATAATCACATTTTCTGGACTCATCACCAAAAAGCTCAGCAGAGTTCTGAAACTCTTGGGTTAGCAAGAACAGCGGGATTTCTGTGGGTTCTGTAGATCGGGCCCCTGCCGCTGCCCATGCAAACTTCATGAATGTGTAGATCCTCAGTGTTCCCGGATTTCGCTTGCAGGTGTGTGACTCTCTGTGTGTTCCCCTGAGGGTCTGTGGCATGAGTCTGACTGAGATACGGCTCTGAAAAGTCTGTCTTGCAAGATATATGTACGGAGAAGGGTCATTTAGCTTTGCTATTCCCTGCTTACTTGTGCACTGGCAATAATGCTCATTAATTGATTAGAATTTTTTTTTTTTTTTTTTTTTGGTAAGAAATGACAGCCGAGTGAGAGATACACCTCAAGTGAAATGTGAAAGTGTGATTCATTTGTAGTGTGTAGCATATAAATTTCCTGGGAACAGGAAATGTACACGACTCTCCGTGGACATGTGATTCGCAAGAAAGCTAGGCGCCTCTATAAACATTTTTGTATTTGTGAATCTGGGAATTCAAGAAGGTTCCGGTTGTATGCCTCAGGAATGTCAGGAGTCTGCTGTAAATCCAAACTCACAAAACAGATAAATTATTGAGTGACTATTCAGATTACAAAACGATCTTTCATTTTATTAACTATTTATTGCTTGTTTACCTTAGAGAAGCCTTTTAGTAAATGCAGTTAGTATTTGATTTACAGAAATTCAGTGTGTGCAGCTGTGTCTGGATATATGTATTGTGTTAAGTGGAATCTTGTTTTCATTTCCTAATTCAAAATTAGGAAATTTTAAGATACTCATTTCTCCACTTGAAAAGTTAATTTGCATATATGAAAGGTATTTGTTTTGTAATCACCCCTTTGTTTTTTAGGACAAGGAGTTTTGCATTGATGATTCTACTTTTCAAAGCTGTTTAATAACAAAGGTTCTTTTTTGTGATGCTCACTCATTTCCATATTAACTATCTTTTGGCTTAGAACCTAGAATTGCCTTTAAAACCCTGACTCTGATGATTACCTGCTCTGGGACTAAAGGCCTCAGATTCTCTATCAAGAAAATGGAGCTGGGTGCCTGGGTGGCTCAGTGGGTTAAAGCCTCTGCCTTCAGCTAAGGTCATGGTCTCAGGGTCCTGGGATCGAGTCCCGTATCGGGCTCTTGGCTCGGCAGGGAGCCTGCTTCCCCCCCCCACCTCTGCCTGCCTCTCTGTCTACCTGTGATCTCTGTCTGTCAAATAAATAAATAAAATCTTTAAAAAAAATGGGGCTAATTAATATCCCCTCGAAGGTCTTTGAAAGATTAAGTGAACTAATTCATGAGTCTTGCCGCCAGTAGGTACTCAGTGAATGTTAGCTATTATAGTATTACTCTTATTTTTTCCAGTCCCAGAGATGCGATCAGTGAACTCAAGCTGAGCAGCTTTTTGTCTCCAAATGAGTGTTTTTCATCCAACTTCTGTTCTGTATTTCAATTATTGCGCATTTCCCCAAATGAGGAAATTTTGGGCGTCTCACCGAAACCACTGGTGGCTAGCGGTATTGGGAGACACCCTGCGTTAGCAGGTGCTTAAAGTGCTTTGAAGGTTCACTGATTTATGGTATCCCTACGCAACTGTACGGTAGCCTGAGAAAGAACGAAGGGGGAAGAAGAGAGGACCATGAGTTACTTTTAGGTAAGTGTTAGGTTGCTCCTGGTGTTTGTCACTGTTCTATTTCCAGAAGTAGCCCCTTGCTGGTGCAGTGGAGCCTTGGCTCTGACATGTCCAGTCGAGCTCTGCTCCTTGACTTTGAAGGTCTGTATAGTCTAACACTCACAGCTAACCTGCACTTCCTCTCCTCCCATTCCCACTCTAACCAGGTGATCACCATGAACTTGCTCACGTATGGACCCTGTCTAGGGTTTTCTCCAGTTCACCTTCACTTCTCCAGATTCCATCTGGTCTTCAGGACCCACGCACACCTTACCCGATCCATCAAACCTTCCCTGGCTGCCATATTCCTCGCGAATTTCTTCCCGAGCCAGCTTATGTTTCTTTGTCAGCTTGGGCCCCCTAACAGAATATGCTATTATAATTATGGAAATCATAGCAATAATTTCAGACACCCACATCAGATTCTCTAGCCCTCCTTTTCATTTGCATTATTTCTTTGGTCTTGCTAGCAACCCAGTGAGGTAGGCAAGTCAGATATTTTCAGCCACTTGGCCAAACCCAGACAGCCAGTGAGACGCTTGAACTCACCCCATCTATCAGGCCTATTTCCCAAACACAGTTTTATGGCATTCGTTTCTTGTTTGTTAATATCATCTCCTTAACTAGTCTGTAAAACTCTTATTTGTTTATTTATCCCTTTATTGAAGGAGGGGGAGAGAGCAAGCGGTGGGGAGGGGCAGAGGGAGAGAGACTCTCACGCAGACTCCCCACTGAGCTTGGGGTCTGTCTTGGGGCTCGATCTCACGACGGTGAGCTCATGACCTGAGCTGAAATTAAGAGTCAACCGCTCAACCAACTGAGCCACACAGGCGCCCCTGGTGTGTTTTATTTTTTAAAATTCAGACTTCTCTATAGCTTAAAATTCAGCAGCAGCATTGACAGTGAGCTAAATTATTGCTCTGGGGTTGGCGGGGGGGAGGTGTTTCTGCTCTGTTGAAAGCACAGTGCCCCAGGAATGGTAAATGAAGAATTTGGGTGAAGATCTTGGTTCCTGTCCCATTTGGATCCTTTATCTTAAAACCAAAAAAACAGAATAGAATAAAATTAAATGAAATTAAATTAAAAAACAGCCCACTAATACCTAGCATAATTTCACATTTTGGCTGGATCAAATTATGTCCATACCATCATGTTCTACTTAAACTGGAGGTGCAGGGCTCTGATGCCTTATCTCTCAAGTGTGCTTAATCCCGGAGTGGATGAAGGAGAACCCTGGAGGTGTGGCCCCAAGTAACACAAAGAAAGGCTAGAAATGTCTATATGATCTTATAAATCCATGTGGGTTTTGCATTATACACAATGTTATACGCTTGGTGTATTTTTTATTATAGTGTGTCTAGAAAAGTCAAATAGTCAGCCACTGAGTGCATTTCTCTCCTTTTAAGAGTGTGTTGTTCTCTGTGGATGCCCCAGCAGTTTGGGGCACATTCACCAGCCCCCATACTGGCTTCCGTTCTCAATGTTAGGCACAGTCTCTACGTTTTCAGAGATGTGAGCACTATCCTTACTATGAATGGGATGGAACAAAGTGGAATGGGATGAACTAGTCTCACCCTATTAAAAATTACTTTTTCAGATATCCCACAGCAAGCATCTTGCACATTAACAAGCCTTTACACCAACGTTATTAACAGAAGCAGCAAAGACCATTAAATGCTCTAATCGTTCATGCCAAACTTCTCAGCTGGCTGGAGAGTCCCTTCCCTGCTTCTTCACGTGTGTCTGAGATGTGTTGTTTGGTAATACTCGTGGGTTTTAGCCTGGCAATCTCTTTTTGATACAAGCAAGAAAAGTTTATTTGTACAGAGTGAAGGTGTCACCAATGTGCCCTTCACAGAGCTTTGTTCACCTCCTAACGTGTTTCTGAAACTGACCCCACAGGAAACTTCAAGTAACTTAGTGCTTCACGTTTTCCAATGGATTATTCCAAATTCCAGCTTCTCCGTTAAATTGAAAAATATCCGGGGTGCCTGGGTGGCTCAGTCAGTTGAGCATCCGAATCTTGGTTTCAGTGTGGGTCATGGTCTTAGAGTCCTGGTTGGAGCCCGGCAGCAGGCTCTGCACTCAGCAAGGAGGGTGCTTCAGATTCTTCCCTCCCCCTCCCCCTCTGCCCCTCCCCCCTCACGAGCAGGTGCATTTGCTCTCTCTCTCAAAGAAATAAATAAAAAAATTTTTAAGATTCAGTGATTTTTCTTCAAAAACTTAAGTAGTTTTTAAAGGAAATATCATTGCAAGAAATTGTTTTCATGCAGCTGAAAGTCAGATTTTTTTCCTACCACAATAAAAAAGGAAGTCACGTTTAGGCCTAAACGTTTGTATCTCTGCAAAGATAACCTTTCATTTGACAAATACACGGGGCACATTGTTAAATCTGACATATACATATCAAGGCATCCTTCGCATTTTAGAGTGATTGTGATCCGTTTGCTCTAAGTTGGGTTTGGGAGCATCCGACTACTTTTGTTGTTGTTTTGCTATTGTTATTACTATTTCTTGTCCATTTTATAGTGAGAATATCTCAACTTGTGTTGATTTCAAATCATTTTGATCTGAAAAACTTCCATGTTTTTTAATTTTAAGATTTATTTCTTCATTTGAGATAGAGAGAGAGAGAGAGCATAAGTGAGGCGCGGGGCCGAAGGGGCGGGAGAGGGACACAGACTCTACACTGAGCACAGAGCCCCATGTGGGCCTTGGTCCCGTGACCTTGAGATCATGACCTGAGCCAAAAACAAGAGTCAGGTGCTCAACTCACTGAGCCACCCAGGCACTCCAAACCTCTAGTTTTTAGCAAATGATTGCCATTTCTAGGGCTATGTGGACTCTCATTTGAGAAGCATGACATCGAAGTCATAATCACAAATTAATACTAAAAATTGGGACTGCCTGGTAAACATCCCAGAGAAAAGGAAATATTTAGGAAGCAAAGGAAAAGTACCCTTTTTGGGTGGTTGAATACAGCAGTGTCAGATATTTATGTTTACAGAAGGAAATGGAAGAAAGCTCAGCATCTTACAGAATACCGTGTTAATATTTAATATTTAGGAAATCATAATAGTATCCAAGAAAAACTGAAAGTCATATGCTTATTATCCCATAGTGTTTTTGTATAATCCTACAGGCCTAGAATTTTACCCATTGTGCTATCTGTAATAAGCATTATGGGATAATATTAATGTCCTTGCATTCTTCTTTGATATGCATGAGGATATTTTTAAATTTAGATGTTTTATATCCAAAGCAGTTCCAGACAGGACCCGAAAAAACAATCAAACTTCATGTGGGGAAAAGAAATAGGAACACGTCCCTGGGAAACCGATAGATAGAGACTATAAAAACAGCTCTGAGCGCGGCAAGCATAACTTGTGGAAAATCGTCTCGCACGCTTTTGAAATTAGGACAAGCCTCCAGCCACATAGGAGGCGAGGACCACTGAGGGGTCAGATGCCAAGAGGATGAACTTGCATATTTCAGATGCTTTATATTTTGCGTTTGATGTTCTGAGCTGCTGGAGTTGGGTGCAGCCCTTAGACTGATAAACTTTGTTAGGAGAGGTTGAGTTCAAGAAGGAATTTTTAACCCTTCTGTATTTAAGGATGAATGACTTCTGTGGCCAAGGGCTGATACGCTCCCTGCAATCCACTCCGGAAAACGTTTTGAGAAGAAATTGACTCCCTTTTACCTTTGGGCAATTTCATGCAGTATTTGGGGCATGCCCCGTGAATACAGGGGGGTCGCCTGCTAAGTGTGCTTGGTGATGTTTCCTACTGCAGATGCCCTCGTTTATGCCCAGTGAGACATACCTGATGTTTAGGAAAAATGGGATCCCGACAGTCGAGCCTGACTCTTTGCTTGGTATTTACTAAATGCAGCTCTGGGTTTCGATGACAAAAAGGAACCAGTCCCTAGTGAACACCTCATGTGGAAGGAGATAAAGACACATCGGAAACTATTTTTGTCTTGTCATTTTGATCCGTTTTTGAAGAGGCACCCTGATAGCAACTAGGGAAGGTCAGCCTGGAATTCATCCCTGTCGGGTTTGGCAGATGTGAATAACTATTCTTTCCCAGGATCTAAGAAGTAAAAACAGCAACTGAAAAGCACCTCAGAGATTATCTTAAACCCCCCCTCCCCATTGTACAGACGGGGAAACTGGAGCCCCGAGGGGTCTCAGGACCAGCCAAGGTCGAAGGGCAGGTGAGGGTGTGGGAGGAGAGTCAGAACAAATAGCTTGACTTCTCTCACCATCCTGTCTCCTGTTGGTCAAGTCCAGCTAGAAGTCAGAGGGCAAGGGCTCCCTCCTGAGACACAGAGCAGGGGGAGGAAAGGCCAAGATTGGGTCTGGGAAGGCAGACAGAGAATGAATGACCAGCCTATCTATGACATCCTTCATGAAAAGAGCTCTTATGAATGGAGAGTCAGCTCACTGAGTAGATTTCAGTATCTAATTAATCAAAACAACATCTGCATACTTAATGAAATAGTGCCTTTGCGCATGTGTGAAAAGCATTGTGGACACAGTCTGCTGACAGCATGTGGTAGATTTCATGTATTCAGGCTCCCCCTGATTGCAGCACCAGAACCTTCTAGGGGTCTGCAGTCTTCTGTGTGGGGGATTCCTGCGTAAAGAAACAAACACTATCAGTGGGCAGATGTCCAACTGGTATTGATCTCTATTTATTAGTGCTGCTTTTTGAAAAATAACATCAGCTCTGTCACTTAAGAAAATAGCAAAATATTACCAGAATTTTTGAATTAGGATTTTGACAGTGAGCCGGACACAATGTGAGGATATCTCTTACCTTAGATCGTCTTGGCTACACCTGACTTGAGGGCCTTGGCTCAGTCATGGCCTTACCCGTCCGGCTGTGGACACCACCCCACAGCTCCCGACTTCCCATCTGCCACCCTGGAGCTTTCCTGTCGACTCTGAGGGGGAGACTCCCAGGAGCCCTCGGGCACTCAGGCATGTGCCCCAGAGAATGTGGGGGGGGGGGCTAGCGTACTGAGAGTGAACCCCTCCTAATGGGAGGTGGACGTGCTCCTGAGCCGCGGCAGTTCATGCTCCCTATGGGCATCCAGTCCCGCCTGGTCCCAGGGTGAGTTGCCCTCGACAGCAGGCGGTCAGCTTGGAAAGACACCCCGTCTCACTTTCTTTCTCTCCTTCCCTACCTCACTCCCCATATCCCTCCATTCTGAATAAAGTAAGTAGGTCTGCTTTGGGTAACCCAGGCCATGCTAGATACCAAGGCCACATCTTTGTGGGTCCCCTTCTGAGGTCCAGGTTTCAAAGGAACTAATTAAATGACTGTTAAATGAGTATGGAGGACATTAAAAGGATCAGTCAGAGACCCAAGTATTACAAGTAGTCGGATGTTTCTGTGACTCGGAGAACAGAACAACAACCATCTGTCTTAAGAGCAAAGAATCGTAGAGGGTAGGGTTCTAAGCCACGTGGCACTGCCTCAGTCTGACCATTTCTTAGCCCTTGTTTGGGGCTCATCTTTTTTTCTTTCTTTCTTTTTTTTTTTTTTTTTTTTAAATAACAAGACCTGTCGCTTGCTTCCTCCTGACGGATATGAATGATGGGAATTCTGTTGCCCATTTTTCTAGCTGCATGATCCCTCCCTGCCTGATAATCCAGAGTAAGGGGCTGGTGCCCGTGCACTGGAGGGGCACCCACACAGGCTGAACACCTCCTTGCCCACCTTTCCCCAAAGCAGATATTCATCAGAACCCTCCAAAATATTTATTAGTTCTTTCTTTCTAGCGATAGATGGAGTGGGGAGAAGGACCTAAGTTCTGCTCTGGATCGCGCTACCTCAGTCCCTTGGACCACACATGCCCTGTGATAGTCCTGGAGGGGTGCGGGGCGGTCGGCTTCCCAGCGGTAGGTGCTGAGACGGGGTGTCCTCGGTTTCTGGCTGAGGGGCTTCCGAACTGGCTCTTCTGGGGATTAGGAAGCCTAATGTCTTCTAAATACATTTTCCGCTTCAACCAGCGAGGTTGGGTTCTGTGTTCCCAAGAGCGCAGTAGAACACTTAAAATCCATGAAGGATGAAAAAAACAAAACAAAACAAAAATCCATGAAGGATGCTGCCCTTGGAGGTTTTAATCGAAGTCCCAGGCTTTCACTTAGACATCATGTAGATCTTTCTCCGTCTGTCCTATAATGTCTTTTGGGGACCTCCTTGCCAGTCAACTTACTGGGTTGCTTTTAAGAATGATCTTGTTTACAGTGAGATCCAACACATGCAAGAGTTCTTCTCTTCTAAGAACTGAATTCCAAGAAAGCCAAGTGTGTGGTAATTAGATTTATTTCAGGCTTTGAATACCAAAAAGAGCAAAGCTACATCATTCATTAGTGCTTTAATTTCAAAAACGTTTGTATTATATAAATATCTCTTTTAGTCATAATATAGAAATTAGTTGCCTTTGTATTTTGTTTAAAGCCGGTAAAACACTTGACTGCATAAAAAAGCTGTTGGCTGCAAATAAGTAAGGTTGTCATCACGTGTTAAAGGTGGCAGGAAGGTTTGTTTCTGCTGCCAATTCCAATCAAGTTATTTTTAACATGTATAATCACATCCTAATTGATCTGTCTTGAAAATCTGGTTTCCTTTTTTTCCCTTCTTTAACTTTTATTTATGAACACATGCATATAATTTAAAACTCAAATAGTCCTAGAAGGCTTATAATGAAAAACAGTATTCCCCCCAAATCCTAGCCACTCCTAAGAGGCAGCTCTCTTCAATTTCTTGAGCTGTTTCTTTTGGCATTGAACTCCATATTTCTAGGCAATGCGAGTTATCCATTTTGAATATTCCTTCTTGACTTCTTGTAAGGGAACCGGATTTAACAATCTTATACCAGCCACCCCAAGCTTCCCTTCCCTTCCCTAACCTGCTCCATGTAGTCACAAGTGAACTTTTAAGTAGTCATTATATATATGATTATGACTATGGAATTACTGTTCACTGTACTTCTTTGATATGTTTCCATATTACTTTCTAAATAATACATCTGTACTAGTCAGGATTCTCCAGAGATACAAAACCAATAAGATGTATGTATATATTTATGTGCGTGCTTGCATGCGTGCGTGCGTGTATGTGTGTGTGTGGAATTGGCTCACATAGTTATGGAGACCAGAAAACCCCAAGATGAGTGTTTGGCCAACTGGAGACCTAGGTAAGCTGATGGTGTAGTTCCAGTCGAAAAGCCAGCAGGCTCAGGACCCAAGAAGAGCTGATATTTCCATTTGGCTCCAAAGGTAGGAAAAACCTGGTGCCCAAGTTCAAGGCAGTCAGACAGGAAAGGTTCCTTTTTACCATGGGAGGGAGGGGTCGGCCGTTATGTTCTATTTGGGCCTTCACCTGATTGGATGTGGCCCACCCACAGTAGGGAAAGGAAGGCAATCTGTTCTGTTCAGTCTGTGATTCAAATGTTCATCTCGTCCAGAAACACCTTCACAAATGCACCCAGAATAACGTTTGACCAAATATCTGGGCAACCCGTGGCCCAAATGAGGTGACACAGAAAATGAACTCTAGTGATATTTTTCTGATATCTGTCCATTTTTCCAAGTGCTCATTTACCTTTCACATTCTCTTGGAGACCTTATCCCACTTAGTCTTCCTCCTCCACCACCTGCTCTAATGTGTATTGATTTATGTTCAAGGCTGGGGGCATCACTAACATCCTCTGTTGTGATAGCCCCTGTCTACCATATCCCATGTCTTCTGCTTTCTTGATTTACTCTCTTGCTTGGCTGAAACACATCCTTTAGAAGCTTTCTAAGGAAGGGTGCAAGGGAAATGTTTTGGTTTTTGCATATCTAAACACTGTACACTCCACCCCCATAGTTGGCTTATAATTAAACTAGTTTTAGAGATCAGTGTTGGAAATCGTTTGTTTTTGAGAATGCCCCTTGTGATCTATACACATGTCCTGATGGGCCTTTCATTCCTGGGTAGTTTATTTTAATATTTCTTTGATGAGTTTCTTCTCTGTATTTACTTTTTATTATTATTTTTATTTTATTTCTGGGTCTCCTTTTTGGCTAGTGTCTCAAATTTTCTTTCCTATTTTCCATCGTTGTGATTTTTAGGTCTATTTTATCAGGAGTTTGCTTGGCTATCATTTAGATTCTCAGTTGAACTTTTTAATTTTTATGATCATGTAATTTCCAAGAGCTCCTTCCTGTTTTCTGATTCTTTCTTTAACGTCGTATCCTGTTCTTGTTTCATGGATGCGTTATCTTCATGTATTCACCCTCTAAGAAAATAATAGGATTTTAAAAGTTTGTTTTATTTTCCCTGTATTTCCTCCACTTCCAAGTTATTTTTCTGTTTGTTTTGACTGTTCCTTTCATGTCACAGGCTTTCCCTGAATGTCTCTTGACCCGTAGTAAGTATTCACGTTTAACAGTAAGGCACTAAGATCCAGGTAGAAATTTCTGTGTGCATGGGTTGGGGTAGTTGGCTGATGAGCCTTCCTTGGGGAGAACAGAGTTTGAGCTGACCTTTCTTTTAGAAACCTCACACACAGATGTCACCATCTGGCTCTCTTTCCTCCGAGGCTGTTCTTTTTCTCCAGAGAAGAATCGTTTAATCTCCTACTAAAAGAGATGGACATATGGCTCTGTTGGGGGAGCCCCTTGCCCCTCACTACTGTCCTCTACCAAGTCTCCTTGCTGAGTCTACAGCCCCTCCTCCATTTGTCCAGAGGAGACACCTCTTGCCTGCTTGGAGAGGAGGGTGGGGGATGCAAGATGGTCTGCCATGTCCAGCATGCTTGTCCCTGTGTTCCGCTGTGTACCTGGGCCCTATCTTTCGGGAAATCATGCCTCCAAGGGCTGAGTGGCTGGCCCCAGCAGGACCCTTCATCACAGACACTGAGTTTGCGACTTCCTCCCTTACAACCGTTTCATCCACTTCTCTCCAAGCTTGCTGAAACCTTGTCTTTGCTGATGTCTCCTTCTGTTGCCTTTATCCTTGTACTTTAAATGATTTATAATTGTTTTACTCACATTTTAGTATGGTTTGGGGAGGGAGAGGAGGTAAAGGCCGATGGGTACTCCTCTGTGTTTATTTGGAAGTAAAATTCTAGGCTTTCCCTTTAGGCCTGAGAGGTTCACGAAGAACACACTACCTGTGTCTGCCGGGGACGCTGCTTGCGGGACTCTGAGGCCACCATGAATCCTGGGTGGGGTCATTTGCAGCTCACTTGCTAAATATTTGCATTCCTGTTTTAGATGTTTGTCCTTCTATCCTTTGCTTTTCTTCATATTTTTCCTACCTTACTCCTTTCCCCCTTCTAATTCCTTCTGTTCTCATTTATCCTCCTGCTGCTGCTTAAAATTATATTTTCAGCAAGTGTTTCACACCTCTCTGCCAGCCTCTAAGCCTGCTTACTGTCGTGAGCCATGTGCCTCTGTTTCCTTTGTCTCCTTGCCTATCCCAAATGACCTTTTGTAAGATGCCTGTGAGTCACTGTCTGGTTCAGTTACCAGGTGCTAACTGCTCACTGACACAAACAGGTTCCTCCAAGAAGTTACATTTCCCCTGGAATGAATACAGCAAACCCAGTGCAGCCTAAGTAAGCAGAGTTGGACGGATCCCTTCACCTTCTGCCACACTGACATTCCTGGCCGGTCCTAGAGGCCGAGAGTTCAGGATCCCCTGAGATGGATTCAGTGCGGGAGATGCAAGCTTTTCCATTCTTTCTTCTCAGAGAGCATCCCGGCCTAAGTGTTCCCCCACCCCGACACGGGCTGCACGTCTCTCTGTGAGTACTGAAGCTGCTGTGCCCCATCCTGGTAACTCATGATTCTTGCTCTGTAAAGCCTGTATTCACATCGGGGCTCTCTGATTAGTCCATAATGTAAACGCCTGGCCCAAAACTTATGGCCTGAGTTTATCCAAGGCCCAAACAATTACCAAACATTCCTCTTAGATAGAATACAGATTTCTTTCCCTTGGCAAAGATTTTCTGCTGAGATATATTACAGGATGTTTTACATTCTCTTGGTCTTGTAATAACACCACGCCCAATCTAGTATTCGATGCATCGGTGGCCGCTTGGAAAGTTGTTATTTTTTAAACATATATTGTTCTCAGTCTGGGGCTGTCGTGTCTGTGAGGAAATACAATCCTGTCTCCCCTTTCCAGAGTTTTATGACACCTGGGAACTTGGATCAGGCTAGGGCTGGGACCAAGATCAGAGGGTGCCTGCGTCAGGGAACCTTGGAAGGGCCCGCGGGTGCCCAAAGGCTGGAAGGGATGCTCTGATCGTGGTGTCTAGATAAGCAGATTGGGCCGGACATCTGCGGTTTCAGTTAGGCACGGAGGAAATCATCTGGAATCATCTCTTGCCCGGATTACTCAATGTCTTCCTTACCAGTGTCATGGTGATCCTGGATGGTGATTGTTATCGGCTCCGTTTACAAATGGAGGAACAAGATGAGACCCAGGGAGGCGGAATGGCCTGCGGGGGTCACCATAAACTTTGGGGGCCAGGATTGGAACTCAGGCCTCCTGCCTCCAGGTCCCTGGTCCTTCCACTGCCCTCCAGCTGCTTCCTGAGCCCCTTTCCTGGATCGTTCAAGCAAAACAAGCTGGCTTCCTGATATTTGGGGGGGAGAAGGGTTTAGTGGGGACTGACTTATTGAGGTTGGCTGTCCCCTCTGAGTCATTTTACCAGGTCACCCCCCAGCCCTCCATTTCCTTTTGCAGAGATACAGATCAGAGGTCTTTTGGCTCTGTATAAACTCACTTTGTGACCCTGGGTGAATCATTTCCCTTTGTGCCTTTCAGTTTCCTCTTTGTAAGATAAGCATATTGGAATTCAGTGGCTCTCTAATTTGCTGGTAAAGAAACAGCTCTGTTAAGGTGTAGTTTACGTGTTATAAAATTTACCCATTTACGTTGTTCAGTTCCGTTGTTTTTAATAAATTTACAGCTTGTACAGCTACTACCATCAGTCGGCTTTAGAACATTTTCATCACTCCAGTACTGTCCCTCGTGCCCATGTGAATCCCATTCTCATCCCCAGCCCCTGTCTCTACAGACTGATCTTTTCTGGACTTTTCCTAGAAATAGAACCATACAATATACGGTCTCTTGCATCTGGCTTTTTTACTTAACGTGAAGTCTTTAAGGTTCATGGGTGTTGCTGTATGCATCAGCAGTTTGTCCCTTTTTATTGTTCATTACTGTTTATTATACCAATAACACTGCATTTGGCCTGTCTGTTTGCCAGTTCGTGGACCCTGGGTCCAGCTGAAGGACTCAGCAGACAACAAGCAATGCTGCTGAGAACATTCGTGCACAGGTTTTTGTGGGGATGTATGTATTCATTTTCCTTGAGCATATACCTAGAAGTGGAACTGCTGGGTCCTGTGGTCATCCTGGGTTTAACTTTTCAGGAAACCGCCAACCCGTTTTCCAAAGCAACTGTTCCATTTTATATTCCCACAACCAATCTGTCAGGGTTCCCCCAGGAGCTTTTTAAAAATTCTCATTTTGGGGCTTACTCCCCAGAGGTCTGGAGCGAGGCCCAGGAATTTGGGTTTTATAAGCTTCCGAGGTGATGCAGGTGCATCTGGTGGGTGGATGTGTGCTCAGACCCACGAAGACCAGGTAGTCTCAGAAGCCTCCCTGAAGCCAGTGGTCTCTGCTGGGGGAAGATGCATATTCCTGCCGAGTCTTTCTTGGTGTTTGTCCTTGGATCAGGGAAGCAGTGATGCAGAACGGGGTTGAGGGAGTTGGCCAAGTTCAAGTAGCATGAGTAAGTCTGTGCAGCACCTGTCCTCCATTATCCCTAACACGGGCCAAGGCTTTGTGTCCATGGCTTCAGAGGCATAAAATTTTATCACAGGTTTTTATGGGTTATCACACTGTAAAACTGCCATTAAAATCAAGGGTCCAATTTTCAGTGTGTCAGAAAGCATCCCGTTCCTTTAAGTCATGCTCTTGGCGCTGCCATTTTGGTAACTTACTGAATAGCCCTGTCCCGGCCTTGCCATTTATTAGCTGTGACTAGTTTCATAATGGCTCAGGGCCTCTGTTTCCTCATCTGCAAAATGGGGTTAATGATATCGACATCATGGGGTCTCTTGTGAGGCTTCAATGAGATAATATTTGAAATGTAACCGAGTTGGGCCTCAGTGCTCTTTCCTCCCTCTTTCTTTCTAGTACTAGGACGCTGGTGCCCTCTTCCATTATTTTTAAAAATTTTATTTCGTTGTAACAGAAACACGTAACATGAGATGTACCCTCTTAATTTTTAAGTGTGTGGTATAGTATTGTTAATTACAGAGACATTGTACTTTTTCGTCTTATATAATGGAGACTTTATGCCACGGATTAGCAACTCTGCATTTCTCCCTCTTCCAGGCCCCTGGAAACCACTGTTCTACTCTCTGATTCAGTGAGTTTGAGTATTTCAGTTAACTCCTATCAGCACAAGCGTGCCCTGTTTGTTCTTTTGCGACTGGCTTATTTCATTTAGCATGATGTCCTCCAAGTTCACTTACATTACCACCCATTACAAAATTGCCTTCTTTTTCTAAGACTGAGTAATACTCCATCCTATTTATAGACCACATTTTCTTTACCCATTCATCCATCAATGGGCCTTTAGATTGTTTCTGTATTTTGGCTATTGGTGAATAGTGCTGCAAGAACAGGAAAGCACTAGCATCTCTTTGAGATCCCGATTGCATTTCTTTTAGACATGTACCCAGAAGTACTATTGCTGGGTCATATGGTAGACCTATTTTTAATTTTTTGAGAGCTCTCCATACTGTTTTCCCCAGCAGTGTACCATTTGGCGCTCGCACCAACGGGGTGCTGGAGTTCCAATTTCTCCATACCTTTGCCTATATTTGTTGTCTTTTGGTGTTTTTTTTTTTTTTTTAAATAGCCATCCTAACAGGTGTGAAGTGATATCTCACTGTACTTTTGATTTATCTTTCTCTGATGATTAGTGATGTCCAGCATCTTGCATGCACCTAGCTTGTGTGTGTCTTCTTTGAACAATGTTTATTCAAGTCTTCAGCCCCAATTTTTAATTGGGTTATTAGTTTTTTTGCTAATGAGTTGTAAGAGTTCCTTATATATTTTTGGAATGAACTCCATATCTAATATATTTTCTCCCATTGTATAGGTTGCCTTTTCACTTTGTTGTTTGCTTTGCTGAGTAGAAGCTTTTCAGTTCAATGTACTCTCACTGTCTATTTCTGCTTTTGTTGTCTGTACTTTTGGTGTCATGTCCATGAAATCACTGCCAAGACCAATGTCATATAGCTTTCCCCCTATGTTTACTTCCAAGAGTTTTGTAGTTTCACTTCTTACATTTAAGTCTTTAATTCATCTTGGGTTGATTTTTGCGTATGGTGTAAGGTGAAGATCCGGTTTTGTTCTTTTGCATGTAAATATCCAGTTTTCCTAACACTATATATTAAAGACACTGTTCTTTCCCCGTTACATATTCTTGGCACTCTTGTGGAGGATCAGGGGACTGTAGATACGTGGTTCGATTTTTGGCCTTTCTCTTTTCTGTTGGTCTATATTATGCCAATACCTTAAAATTTTTAAAAAAGATTTTATTTATTTATTTATTTGAGAGAGAGAGTGAGTGCGAGCAGGGGATGAATCAGAGAGAGAGGGACAACCAGACTCTATACTAAGCATGGAACCCAGCATGGGGCTCGATCCCACAATCCTGATGACCCGAGCTGAAATCAAGAGTCAACTGCTTAACTGACTGAGCCACCCAGGCACCCCACCTTACTATTTTAATTACAGTAGCTTTGTAATATACTTGAAATCAGGAAGTGTGATGCCTCCAGCTTTGTTCTTTCACAAAACTGTTTTGGCTATTTGGGGGTCTCTTGTGGTTCCATGTGAATTTTAGTACTGTAGATTTCTCTTTCTGTAAAAAAAAAATGTAAAAAATTGATATTTGGATAGGGATTGCATTGAATCTGGAGGTTTCTCAAAGTCGTGTGGACATCTGAACAATATTAGCCCTCCAGCCCAGAACAAAGAATGTCTGTCCATTTGTTTGTGTCTTCCTTAATTTGTTTCATCAGTGTTTTATAGTTTCCAGTGTACAAGTACTTCACCCTCCCTTGTTAAGTTTATTGTAGGTTTTGAGGATATTTTTTTGGAGCAAATGGGATTACCGAGTTTCCTTTTCAGAGAGTGTGTGGAAATGCAACTTATTTTTATATATTGATTTTGTATCCTACAACTTTACTAAATTTATTTAGTAGTTATAACAGTATTTTTTTGGAGTCTTCAGGGCTTTCTAGTTGTAAGATTATGTTGTTTGCAAACAGGGACACTTTTTTTTTTAAAGATTTTTATTTATTTATTTGACAGACAGAGATCACAAGTAGGCAGAGAGAGAGAAGGAAACAGGCTCCCTGCTGAGCAGAGAGCCCCATGCGGGGCTCGATCCCAGGACCTTGGGATCATGATCTGAGCCGAAGGCAGAGGCTTTAACCCACTGAGCCACCCAGACTTCCCAAACAGGGATACTTTTACTTCTTCCTTTTCCAATTAGAATGCTTTTAATTTCTTTTTCTTGCCTACTTGCTGTGGTGAGGACTTCCGGTACTATTTTGAATAAAGATAGCAAGTGAGCATCCTTGCCTTATTCCTGATCTTAGAGAAAAAGCTTTCAGTTTTTCAGCATTGAGTGTATTAGCTTTACATTTTCCCTGTATAGCCTTTATTATGTTGAGGTAATTTCCTTCTATTCCTAGTTGGTTAGGAGTTTTTAACCATGAAAGGTGTTGAATTTTGTCAGGTGTTTTTGCATTTCTCAAGACAGTCATGTGATTTTTATCCTTTATTCTGCTAATGTGGTGAATCACATTCACTGATTTTTATATATTGAACCATCCTTGCATTCCAAGGATAAATCCCAATTTTTATGATCCTTTAAATTTTGATAGTATTTTGTTGAAGATTTTTCTATCTGTATTCATTAGATATGTTGGCCTGTAATTTTATATTCTTGTAATATCTTTGTCTGGCTTTGGATGTTAGGGTAATGCTGACCTCATAAAATGAGTTTGGGAGTATTCTCTCTTCTTCAGTTTTTTGGAAGGATTTGAGAAGAGTTGGTATTAATTTTTCCTTAAATATTTGGTAGAATTCACTGGTGAAGCCATCTGGTCCTGGGCTTTTCTTAGTTGGGAGGTTTTTTATTCTGCTTTAATCTCCTAGTTATAGGTCTGTTCAGACTGTCTCTTTCTTCATGATTCAATCTTGATTTATGTGTTTCTAGGAATGTATCCATTTCTTCTAGGTTATCCACTTTTTTGGCAAGTAATTGTTCACAGTAACCTCTTGTGATTCTTTTTATTTCTGTAGTATCAGTAGCAATGTCTCCTCTTCCATTTCTGATTTTATTTGGATCTTCTTTTCTTCCATTATTTTTTTCACATGAGGTAAGATTCACATAACACAAAACAAAGCAATTTCTTCCACATTCTCACCACACTTGTTATTTTCCCTTTTAAAACAAATTATAATATGTTAGTGAATGTGAAGTGGTATATCATTGTGGTTTTGATTTACATTTCCCGAATGACTGATGATACAGAGATTCTTTTCATGTGCCTGTTGGCCATTTGTATGTCTTATCATGAGAAATGTTTCCTTCACATAACACAAAACAAAGCAATTTCTTCCACATTCTCACCACACTTGTTATTTTCCCTTTTAAAACAAATTATAATATGTTAGTGAATGTGAAGTGGTATATCATTGTGGTTTTGATTTACATTTCCCGAATGACTGATGATACAGAGATTCTTTTCATGTGCCTGTTGGCCATTTGTATGTCTTATCATGAGAAATGTTTCCTCAAGTCCTTTACTTATGGGTTTGTTTTTTTTTTTTTTGTCTTTTTGTTGCTGAGTTGTAAGAGGTCTTTATATATTCTGAATACTATATCAAGTATATCATTTGCAAATATTTTCTCTTCCTATTCTGTAGATTGTCTTTTCAGTCTTGGTAGCATCCCTTTGTGCAGAGAAATTTATAATTTTGGTGAAGTCCAATTATGTATTTTTTTTCTTTGTTGTGCATGATTTGGGTGTCTTTTTGCTAAATCCAAGGATATAAGATTGACCCCTGTGTTTTCTCTTGAGAGGTTTATAGTTTTAGCTCTTAAATTTTAGGTCTTTAATTCATTTTGAATTAATTTTTGTATATAGTGTGAAATAGAGCCCCAGCACCATTTGTTAAGACTTTTTTTCTCTTTGAATGGTCTCAATACCTTTTCCACAATCAATTGACTGTATATCTACAGGTTTATTTCTGGACTCTTGGTTCTATTCCATTGATCTATATGTCTAGCCTTATGATAATACCACATTGGCTTCATTACTGTAGTTTTGTAGTTAGTTTTAAAATTGGGAAGTTTGAGTCCTCCGATTTTGTTCTTTTTCAAGATCCTCTTCCATTTAGTAACTGGCCATTCCAGTCTTCTGCAGTACCCTCTCCAAAGCACATTTAAATAAATGCAGTGCATTCATTATTTTGCTCCTGGACCAGGATATCAGCAATGTGTACTATAAAATCAGCTACACATGTGTGATCTCACTATTTTTTTCACCTGATGAGGTTTCACATCCTCCTTCAAAATGACAGATTCCACCTCTCTCCTCAATCTGGAGTTTTATACCTAATTACTCTTTAAGCCCCTGCTGACCTTTTTATTTTTATCCCCTCCATGGTTGGGGAAGCAAAAACTCTGTTGTTGGGTTCTGAGGATAACTTTGGCTTCAGGCCTTAGTTTTCTCCTTGCGGCCATCTAGCCTGGTTAGGGACCCTCATCTCAGGAGCCTTCTCAAGGTGTCCAAGACTCCATTCAGCAGCTTCTACCTTCCTCACTTGCCCTGTTATTGGTGCTCCTCCCACAGACTGGGCACCCCTGCATCAGATCTCAGTAAGCCTCTGGGGTTTTATTATAGTCAGAGTTGTCATTTTTACTGTCATTGCCCTTGTACCTTCCCAATTCATCCACATACATACTGTCTCCCCCAGAGAAATCAGGTGACATTCCCAATTAGGAACAGTTGAAACCCACATTAGAACACTGATGTCAAGTCTAGTGACTCTGCCTTGTTTCTTGACGGATGTGTTTTCTGTCTGTCTCTTGAGAAGAGCATGAACACTGAATTCAGACAAATGTAGGTTTGATTCTAGCCAAGGCCCTTGCTAACTGCCCAGACTTGGGGCCATTTCTTAAACCCTGGGAGCCTCTGGTTCTTCATCTGTAAAATGGGGATAGAAGGGCTGACTTTGTGGGTTTAATGCCCAGATCAAATGAAATAAGGAATGAGAACTACCTAATACAATACTTGACACAGGTGCTGGATATCTTTAAAGGCCTGCAACCTCCTTGACAATGATGTTTCCCTTTGTGTGGACTTAGCACATCCCCATGGAGTACTGCATTCCTTCACAGATGGCCTTCAACCTGCACACCACCCCGTTTGGTGCCAGAAGTCTCCATCATCCCTTCCCCCTGCATAAGCCTGGTGCTCTCATATTCTGCCTTAGCCTTCTGTGAGTCTCTGATCTGACTTACGCTTCATCCTGCTGAGCTGGGCAGTGGGGATGAGAAACACAAATAGAACAATAATGAAAAGAGCGGGGATGGAGTTGCTGACTTTTTGGGGGGGTATTTTTTTATTTTTTTAAATTATTATTATTTTTTTAATTTCTTTTCAGTGTAACAGAATTCATTGTTTATGCACCACACCCAGTGCTCCATGCAATATGTGCCCTCCATAATACCCACCACCTGGCTCCCCCAACCTCCCACCCCCCGCCCCTTCAAAACCCTCAGGTTGTTTTTCAGAGTCCATAGTCTCTCATGGTTCACCTCCCCTTCCAATTTCCCTCAATTCCCTTCTCCTCTCCATCTCCCTATGTCCTCCATGTTATTTGTTATGCTCCACAAATAAGTGAAACCATATGATAATTGACTCTCTCTGCTTGACTTATTTCACTCAGCATAATCTCTTCCAGTCCCATCCATGTTGCTACAAAAGTTGGGTATTCATCTTTTCTGATGGAGGCCTAATACTCCATAGTGTATATGGACCACATATATCTTCCTTATCCATTCGTCTATTGAAGGACAACATAGAATTAGAAGTCCTAGCAACGGCAATCAGACAACAAAGAGAGATAAAAGGTATCCAAATTGACAATGAAGAAGTCAAACTCTCTCTCTTCGCAGATGACATGATACTTTATATGGAAAACCCAAAAGACTCCACCCCAAACTACTAGAAACTCATATAGCAATTCAGTAATGTGGCAGGATACAGTCAATATACAGAAATTGGTTGCTTTTTTATACACTAACAATGAAAATACAGAAAGGGAAATTAGAGAATCGATTCCATTTACTATAGCACCAAGAACCATAAGATACATGGGAATAAAGCTAACCAAAGAAGTAAAGGATCTGTACTCGAGGAACTACAGAACACTCATGAAAGAAATTGAAGAAGACACAAAAAGATGGAAGACCATTCCATGCTCTTGGATCGGAAGAATAAACATTGTTAAAATGTCTATACTGCCTAGAGCAATCTATACTTTTAATGTCATTCCGATCAAAATTCCATTGGTATTTTTCAAAGAGCTGGAGCAAATAATCCTAAAATTTGTATGGAATCAGAAGGGACCCCGAATTGCTAAGGAAATGTTGAAAAACAAAAATAAAACTGGCGGCATCACATTACCTGATTTCAAGCTTTACTACAAAGCTGTGATCACCAAGACATTGTGGTACTGGCATAAAAACAGACACATAGACCAGTGGAACAGAGTAGAGAGCCCAGATATGGACCCTCAACTCTATGGTCAAATAATCTTCGACAAAGCAGGAAAAAATATACAGTGGAAAAAAGATAGTCTCTCTTCAATAAATGGTGCTGGGAAAATTGGACAGCTACATGTAGAAGAATGAAGCTCGACCGTTCTCTTACACCATACACAAAGATAAACTCGAAATGGATAAAAGACCTCAACTTGAGACAGTTTGGGTGACTTTTATGGACCTATTTTAAATATTTTCCTGTATTTTGAACGTTTTTAACATGTAGGTCCTGTTATAGTTCTTTTTTTCAAAGTTCGTTTTCTTGATAGGGACAAACTAAGCACCGTGGATGTTTTGATATTCTTCAGATATTTGTTCCACATGATTTAGAGGAGAAGCGGATCTGAGTGATGGGTGGGGAGAGGAGGACCCCTGGAGACAGACTCTGTTTTGTCGTTCTGTCAATTTCACTTCTGGCCTCAAACTTGAGTGCCACACTGAGCAAAATAAAAAGGGTCCCTTTAACAGGCGGCATGTCGGTGACCAGCTACTGTGACCTAAGTGTCCCTCTTACTGTTGTCATTGCCACCACTGGACCCCTCCTCAGAAACTTTCAACCATTTGCAGATCCTCTTTGAAAGAAGTTCTGGCAAATACTATTCTCCCCCTGACCCCTCTCTCTCTGTCGCTTTCCAGTTAGCTTTTCCTTATATTTTGGCATCCTGGCAGCTTCCTGTCTGGCCTGTCCCTTAATCTGGCACCAGAAGAGACCCTGACCTTTTTAAAAAGCAGTTTCTGAAGAGCATTGTAGCCGGGAGCCCAAGGTGGGGGTAGGGGACTCTGTAAGAGAAAATTGCTACTTGCTCTCCGGACCCAGAAAGCCCCAGACTAATGGAGGTTAACTCTCACACTCCCAGGGGATAAGAAATGGAATCTTCACGTATGTGCCTTTTGATAGTTTTTTTATCTTTTAACTCTCTTTGGGATATATTCTTACATTGGAGCAGTCTGGAACATACTGATAAATTCTCACCCCTGTTGTAAAGTGAAGGCCAAGCTTTCCTATAAAGAAAGGTTTTCTATCCATAAATGTTTTCTTCCAAATACTTAATAGAACCTTTTCTTAAATATCATTTTTTTCTACTCAGTCTTCAAGGATATACCACTCGTGTGTGTGTATGTGTGTGTGTGTGTGTCCTTCCAAACCTACCCAGGTTAACAGAAGAACAGAAACAGCACCTTTAATGGCAATCAGATCTCTCCAGGACGAGGATCTTTTGTCTAGAAGGGGGTCTCAGCTGCACGGGATGGCTGGGAACCTGGGATGGATTAACTAATGCTGATTGTTAGGATTTGGCTTAGTTGTTATTTCTGGACCAGATGCTGTGTTCCTACAAGTTTCTCATCACTTCATCCTCTAAATCACTTAGTGCCTATCCTAGGCAGAGTTCAGCTTTTTATAGCCCTAGCACTTATCAATCCCCCGGAATGATCCATGAAGATAAAAGTATAAGAGTAAGAGGTAATGGTAAAAACCTAGAGAGTATAATGTGCTCTTTTTGATGGCCTTTTCTGCTTTCAGCGCTGTGTGTAATGTCTGGCAGTAGGGAGAGTATATGAGAACTCAATTAAGTTCCAAATTAAGAAATCATAAATCAGATAATAAAATAAATGGGTCGTGCTGGCAAGCTTTAAGAAAGCAACAAAGTGCCTTGATAAACATCTTCTTCCCAGAGAACCATCTCCCACCTTCTGAATCACAGCCAGGGAAATCTCTTTGCTCTGAAATTTTACCATTGTGTGAAATGGTATCTGTTTAATTGGATAACCCCTTTTAGGTCATAAGAAGTTCGTTCCTTCGTTCTTCCTTCTCTTCTTCCTTCTGAGGGAGGGGTGGAGGGCAGTGGCAGAGGGGGAGGAAGAGAATCTTAAGCAAACTCCGTGCCCAGCATGGAGACCAGGGTGGGGCTTGATCTCACAATGCTGAGATCCTGACTTGAGCCGAAATCAAGAGTTGGATGTTTAATGGACTGGCCACCCAGGCTCCCCAGGACATAACATTTTCAAAAGGAGAAGGTGAAGTCTGGAAAGAGCTTATTTTATTTAAAATAATCTGTGCCTTTACTGTAAGACAAAGAAAACTTCTCTGCCCTGTGGTCATTTGCCCCTAAATACCTAAAACTTTTCTTTCATTAAATGTTGGGGGGTTTTGTTGTTTTTTATATGTTTTTAAACAGAAAAACAGGGACTGAAGGTAAAAGAGAGACTATCAGCCCTGATTCCATCACTCAGAAATAACTGCCATGATTATTTGATTTTATAGATGATTTAATTTTTTAAACAAAAACTGAGATCATATTATTTATAACGTTGCTTAGCCTGTATTGCTAGGTCAACAGAGAGAGACTAAGATCATGATTTTTAGTTGCTCCAAATACCCCCATTTAATGGATAGATCATCACATATTTTATTAATCTCCTGCTGATGGCCATCTGGGTTGTCTGTAGGATTTTCGCTATTTGAAACAATGCTTCAATAAACCTCTTTGAACATACACTTTTGTGCATTGGGGACAATCATCCTTTTCCATCTTCACTGTTCTAAAAACATGGTATTTCTTAGTTTCTTTTTGAGCACCTTCCCAGATCTTCTGGTCATTTATGTTCTACTTTGATGAGGTGTTGGTTCATGGTTTTTGATAATGACAACTTCTCTTAAGATTTCTATAAAATTTTTATTTGCCCTCATTTATTGGGGTGGGAGAGGAAGCCTGGCTCTCTCTGGACTCCTCTGCCTGGCTCTGAACTCTAGCCCAGCGGTTTCTAGGCATGACGGAACATCAAAATCGGTTTCCTGGGGAACTGTGCGGACGGCTGCCGCCCGGCTCCCACTCCCAGACATTGATTTGGTGGGGATGAGATGGACCACCACTCTGGGGGCCTCACCCATCACGTGTGCTTCCGTAGACATGTGTATTTTTCCAGTTGGTTCCATTTATATTTTGTCCTGGGTTTACTCCAGGTCTATACATCTTCTATTCTTCCTTTCTAAAGATTTCATCTTACATCGTAAGCCGTTTTCCAAACTGCCTCTTTGTTCATTACCCATTTTAGGCCTACACAATACCATTTTGAGTTTGTTGACAATAACTTATTTAAAATTTATATATATATATAAAGATACATATTTTAAATATTTTTTCACATTTATATTTTATAAGTTGTATTTTTAAACTGTCTCTTGTCATAAATAAATAAACAAACAAATTTTTTTAAAAAATGGGGTGTCTGGGTGTCTCAGTCAGTTAAGTGCACAACTCTTAATTTTGGTTCAGGTCGTGATCTCAGGGTTGTGAGATCGAGCCCTACGTCCGGCTCCATGCTGGGTGTGGAGCCTGCTTGAGATCCTCTCCCTCTCTAAAAAAAATAAAATATAATAAACTGTCTATTGCATCCAACTAATATGATTCTATTACAGTTCCTTTGTTCTATGTGTTAATATCTTAAACAACAGATTTCCCTTTGTTACCCTGCCTTTTCCAAGATTCTCCTTGCTGTTCTGGGCTGTCCTTTTTCCAGATTAACATAGAGTGATTCTTGTGCTTTCCTTTGAGAAGTAATTTAATATCTTTTTTATAACACTTTTTCTTGGGGCTACCTGGAGATCTCCTCCAGCGATTTGAGGAGACTCAATTTACAACTCAGGGTCCCCGATTGGAAGGTGTGTTTCACTGTAGCTGAACTGTATTCTGCCTGGACACCTACACGGTAAGTGTCCACTCTTCTGGCCAGTAGAACTTGTCAAGAGCAGAGGAGACACCACTCGCTGTTTGCAGTACATGGCATCAGAGATGTGGGGTGCCTTTAATCCCTCGTTTGGGGGAGTGGGGCTTTTTGGGAGCTGACATCTGCTGCCTGATGTCCATACTGGTCTGCCACAAAATTCTAGGATGCTCTGATTTTATATGGTCAGGCAAGACCTGGACAGTGTGTCTGTGGGAGCAAGGTTAGAACTGGCTTACTTGGGAACTGAAGACTGAGGTTCAGAGTAGTAGGTTCATATCCAGAAATCTCTTCCACACACAAGACGTGAACTTCCAGGTATCACTGTCTGAGTCCTCCTTCCCTGGCAAGATTTTCAGTCCCTGTTTCCGGTGGAATTCCGTGGGCCTGAGACCACACAGACGTTGTCTTCCCCAGGTTGGAGGGCACACCAGAAGTGGCGGAAGGTGGGGGTAGGCAGAGCGGACCTGAGACCCAAATAGGGAAGCCAAACTTGGATGACCCCAGGAGGGAAGGCCAGTGAGTCACCAGAACCAAGAGGTCCAGAGACAGGCAGGGAAGCCAGAACAGAGCTGGAAAGGCCACAGTCAGGGAGGTGGGAGGAGCAGAACCAGCAGTCCTCTCCATAGAGGAGGCGCTGGGCGGCTGCTCAGAGCAGGCCCATCTCTGCCTTGGTGCACACCACCCGCAAAGGGCCTGCTAACGTCCAAGACCCCAGTGAGATGGCCTGGGGATGCCCAGGGGGAATGAGGTAAAGCTACAGGCAATGAAGATGTGGGACTACTGTCTCCAAACATACTCCTACCCGTGCCAAGTCCAGTGGGCACATCCCCTCATTGGGCCTGCTGTAATCTTGGCTGGACGAAGGTGGCACGGAATGATCTGTCAGTCACTTCCCCTCATCTTATCGAGATTGAACTCATGTTCCCCTTGTTATAACACCGTGGCTCCCGAGTCACGGGTACCTTCTGGCTCCTTGTTTAGTCCTCCTTCCTCTACCACCCTGCATTGTACAAGGGGCTCAGGAGGCCACCCTTCCCTGCGAGGCCTCAGTTCGGTCCCTAGAAATGACAGTCTGCATCTGGAGAATGTTACCTGCAGCTCTAGGTCTGCTGACCCCCAACAGGAGGTCTACACGTGTCCCTCTCACACCTCTCACTATTCCGATTCCTGAACTCCCTCATCTGGGAGGACACTCTGAGCTGCCAGGTCTGGGAGAAACAGTGGGATCTGTGTGGATAAAGGGTCCCCAAGTGACCCTGGTGGTCAGCACGTGTGGGTGTTACCAGCTCCGGGCACCGGTACATCCCCGTCAGCTGGGACAGTGGCTGAAGCTCCTGGCAAGGCCCACAGAGCCTCAGATGAGAGAGCGAGAGGGCAGGAAGCGGGCAGTCAGCATGGGCTGTTTGTACAGAGCTCTGGCCGACAGTCTTGTCTGCTTTGGCTAAAGAGGGAATGGGGAGGCAATTGATAAATGGCCTCTCAAGTTGTCATGAACAATGCAATATGCACTAGCTCACGAATGTGGCATTCCTACAAGCCAGTGCTGGGGATAAAGCAAGACATTTTAGATGAGTTCCTCCTGGTGTGTTTTTGGTTTTTGCAGGAAGGACCAGGGCTGTGGGCCTGAGAGCAATTGGTATAGGGTCTTAACTGTGTTGCCTCTTCCAGAACCTTCCTGTCAGGTTTTTCCATGTTAACGTTGGCGCTCCTTCCCTGGAGTTTTACATTTAGTGCCGTTCACCACTGGCTGCAGTGCTGGCGCCTGGGGACCTCAGGGAGGCTATTTCCCTGGTGTTTAGGTTCGTCTGAGCCTGACATTGCAGTGTGGTTACTGCAAGAAGGTTGACCTAGAGAACAGCCCCGGGCAGCTGCAGGACGGTTTCTTGTACTCATTGGCTCTTATGCCTCCAGACCTCACACCAGAAACTCTGGGCTCGTCCACCTTGCTTCACAAGGACCCCTTGGCTTGAATCAGGAGCCAGGTTCCTCTGGTTCCCTTTGCCTGGTTGGTTTACATGGGCCTCCAGGACCAGATAACTAGAATCGAGAAGGTCAAGTCTCCGAGGAAGAACGCCAGGGGCTGCAGAGCAGAGCTGGCCCTAGCTGCCATTCCGTTTACTCCCTCGGTGGGTGGGATGCCTCCCGTGGTGGCAGCTCATTGCAGAAACCATGCAGGGGTAGGGTGGGGCGGGGGACTTGCTCTAGAAGGCCGTCCAAAAGGACTAGCCTGCAAAGGCGGGGACCTCTCATGCTTTGTGATGCTTTGTGAGTCATGAAAAGCCTGTCCTTTGGGACTGGGACCAGACCCTCCAGTGGGGACTGTCTGCGCTGCCCCTCCCAGGTGAGGCCTGAAGGGAAAAGAGAAGGCCTTGTGCTCCTTCAAGAGGTTGGCCAGTGCCTTGACAATTGTTACTTCAGACTGTAAATCCTCCTGGAGGGTGTGCAAGGGGGACATCACTTATCTTGAAGCTGGCCATATAGAGAGCAGCATTTCTCTAACAATGTATTCCAAGACATTCTATCTCCAGTGCAGATATAATGTGTGCTATTATAGTGCATATTGAAAAATACGTTTGGCAGTAAATTTTTTAGTCTTATCGCTAAAATTTCAGCCCAGATTCTCTTTTCACCTTTTTTTTTTTTGTTGTTTCTTGCTCAGTTTGAGGATTATATCAATATTTCCCCTTGGGAAAACATAAGCACATTACCTAAGAACCTTGAAATGATTTTCCAAGAACTCAGGTGCTGCTAATTTGGAAGGAACCAAAATGCATATTTGCCCCATCTCAGATAATTAATCTCCCTAACAGACGTGTGGATTTATGCAAAAAGAGTGGTAGAATATAAAAGATCATTAATCATCCTGGCATCATGATCTCATGTTGTTATGAAATAAATATGCTTACTAAATGGATCCAGATGCTATCAGATATGTGTGTCCAACGAAGACTGTTTTCTCTCCTTGGCTCAGGCAATCAACACACCGGGCTTGTTTGTAACACCTTTCTTCCATCCATCACCAGTGGTCCCACACATATTTTTTGAACCTCTTACCCCAGCCTCACAGTTGCTGGTGAAAGGTGGCTAAGTGTTTTCTGATACGGATTCTGGGGAAAACCCTAAGGAGTTAGGAGAATTTCCCCCATGACCCAGAGCTGATGGATGATAGGGGAATGAAAATTACATGGCCAATCACCCACCAACCTGGAACCAAGAAGTTTTTCTTCATCAATCTTCTTTCCTAAAACATCAAAGTACAAATTCCAACTGAAGACATTACCAGTCCCCAGAGGACTTGCTTGAGTCTCCAAGGACCCCCTGTAATCTGCCACGAAAGGACAGAATGATAGAAAGATGGAGACATTTTCAATTATCATCCAACACCAGGTTCTTGATGTGGGTGAACTTTCTTCCCAAGACCACCCCCAGGAGTTGACTGCAGGACTGCAAAGCCGAGGGCCCCACCCCCAACTCTGTGAGAAAAGCTGGAACTCATTGTGAGCCGAGGGCAGTGGGTTAACCAGACACATCCTGGTTCCAATCTTGTGTCTTTCAAAGATATTCTACCTTTCTGAATCCATGTTCTTTATTTGTTAACTCTGAGTTGCTGGGAGAATTAATGAGGTTATTGTTACACACTGCCCAGCGCCTAGGATGCACCTACAATGTGTAGCTGTTATTACCCCATTTACAAGATTACCACTGATGCCAAACAAGGTTGTCCAGAAGTTTGTGAGTGAAGACTATTTATCCTAATAGCAGAGTGATGCTTACGAATGCCACTAACCACAGGGCCTCCTCTGCTGAGAAAGGCCTCCCCTTATGGCCAGTTCCAGATCTGTCCTGGAGTTGCCACTCACCGTCATCTCCAGTTGCTCACTGTCATCCCCAGGGTCCCTGGTTCTCTTGGTCTAGGATTTGGATCAGTTGCCACCACTGCCATGATGGCCAACGTGCCTACCTTCCCGTGAACACTGGTGGAAGTATGAAGATGCCTACTTTGCCCCTGAAACAGAGCTATAGGAGCTTGAAGGCTCAAAGATAAGGAGGGAGATGGAGGGCGTTATGTATTTATTGTTACCTTCCCTTATGGTTAGCCCCTCGCTAGGTAATTCAGATATTTTATCTCTTTGCTATCCTCTTAACAACCCTGAAGAGTGTGACCACTACATCTGGGGAAACTGAGGCCATGCTCAGGTTTATCTTCCTTAAAAGCCTGCACTCATTCCAACATCCCTTCTTGCTTCTCGGGTCCTTTTACTAGGAAACTAAGGTAAGCAAAGCATCACACAGGCACAAGGGTTCACAGGAGAAAGAGTTTTGAAACAACATGCTTGTGTTTTGCTGAGTATGGGTTTCCATTTTCCTGGATAAACAATCTTTCTCAGTCTGGTGTTGGATTGGGTGGATCTCCAAAGTCCTGCTTGGAAGGGAATTCTGTGGTCAAATACAGTTGGGAATGCTGCGTGTTATATTCCTATCTTGACAGTTCATCATGCAGATTAGCTTATTAAAAACTTTGAGAAAGGGACGCCTGGGTGGCTCAGTTGGTTAAGCAGCTGCCTTCGGCTCAGGTCATGATCCCAGTGTCCTGGGATCGAGTCCCACATCGGGCTCCTTGCTCGGCAGGGAGCCTGCTTCTCCCTCTGCCTCTGTCTGTCAGTGCTCACTCTCTCTCTCTCTCTCTCTCTCTGACAAATAAATAAATAAAATCTTTAAAAAAAAAAATAAAATAAAATAAAAACTTTGAGAAAGTCCTGCGGTTAAAAACAACAAAAAATTAGTTAAAATTGTTTAACCCAGAGTCTTCCAAACATATTATAGATCTCTATGAAACACATACTAATATCCTGTTGCATTTCTCCTTCACAGATCATTCTATGCAAATAATGATCTGGAGTACAAGCATAAATTTCTTAGATTTTTAGGTTGGCACTATTCTCAAGTCTGGAGGGATATTTAGGCTCCACGCCAGAATTTTCTCCCCGTACTCTCCTGGTCTTGCTCTGTGGCCATCCCTCCAGTCCTACTCTTGAGGAAACCACATTTCTTCTAGGCTTTGGGATAACTTTGCCTCCTTTGTTTCTTGAGGATTCTCTGGAGTTCTTGTCTGTGAACGTTGCTCTTCTCGACTGGGACCCGTTTTCCACTAGCTGATTATTAAGGCTCGCTGAGTAAATGTGTTCAAGTCCTCCACTCAATCCCTAGGTTGCCATCTTGCTCCAGTCACAGCCGTGGTCTGTGGTCAGGTTCCATCTTTCCTTCGTGTGACTGAATATTATACTCAGCTGCTACACCTGTGTGATTTGCTTGCATGTTAAGTGCACTGGGTAAGCCAGCACCTTCAAAACTCAGTGTGTTAGGGATTGCCAAGACCACCCTCAGGCTTGATGATTGGATGGATGGAATCACCGGACTCAAGAAAGGTGTTGGACTCACAGTGATGGTTTACACATTAAAATCAGTGGAGGGAAAAGGTGCCTGGGGTGAAGTCCAGGGGAAACCAGGTGCAAGATGCCAGTAGAGTTATGCAGGGATACACCTACTTCTCCTGGCAAGTAGCTCATGAGAAGTTTTGCCAACCTGGGAAGTGCACTCAGGCCTTGGTGTCCAGGGTTTTTATTGAGGTCAGTCATGGGGGCATACAGCACCTGCGTGACTGACCTCAGCTGTTCAGACTCCGGCACCTTCCCACTCCCCAAGCAAAACCAGGTGTTCATCATTAAATTACATTGCTAGGGTTGACTTGTGTGGTCACACTGTACAGTATCTCCAAAGCCTTGGGCATATGTGAACACTCTCATTGGACAATATTCCAAGGTCTCGGGGCTTATCTTCCGAGGAGCCTGACCAAGAGCCAGTCCTTAAGATAGGCCTTTCCCTGAAATATACAGGGTTTGGGCATCACAGGCCTCCCGAGTTAGCCCTTTCTTAACCCTTTCTTCCCTACTAAGGTTAAAATACTCCTCTATGTTGCTACTTTTGCAGAATGATTAAACTCAAGTAAAATGACAAGTACTTCATAATGATTTATTTATTTATTTAAAATTTTTTTTTTTTTGCAGCGGGCAAACTTTTTGAAACATGGCAGAGATATTTTGGGGCCATGGTTTGATGCTCAGGAGAGCCCTGTCCCATTTTCTTCTCTTTATTTTACTTATTTTTACAGATAAGATCCACAAAAAGTAAAATTCACCCCTTCAACAATTTTACAGTATACAATTCAGTGATTTTTAGCATACTCACAGCATTGTATAATTATCATCACTACCTAATTCCACAATGTTTCTCTCATCCCCAAAAGAAACCTCTTCTCTCCCATTTACCCCCTTCTCCTATCCCTTGTGGATACGAATCTACCTTCTTTCTCTGGACTCTTCACATAAATGGAATCCTACAATATGTGGTGTTTTGTGACTGGCTTCTCTCACTTAGCATACTATTTTCAAGGTCTTCTATATTGTAGCATGTCTCAGTTCTTTATTTCTTTTTATTGACAAATAACATTCCACTGTGTGGATATGCCACATTTTCATCCATTCATTTATCGATGGACATTTGGATTGGTTCCACTTTTTCACGAACATAAAAAATACTGCTGTGAACATCCATGTACAGATTTTTTATGTGAACATATGTTTTCAGTTCTCTTGGGTATGTGCCTAGGAGTGAAATTGCTAAGTCATATGTTAACTTTATCATTACCTTTTTGAGTAACTTCCAGCTGTTTTCCACAGCAGCTGCACCATTTTACATTCTTACCAGCACGTGTGGAGGTTCTGATTTCTCCACATCCCTGTCAACATTTGTTATTGTCAATCTTTTTCATTTCAGCCATTCTGGTAGGGGGTGAAGTGGTATCTCATTGTGATTTCATTTTGCTTTTTTTTAACAACTAATGATGTTGAATATCTTTTCGTCTACCTGCTTAACATTGGTATGTCTTTTTTTTTAGAAATATCTATTCAAATCCTTTGCCTATTTTTAAATTATATTGTGTTTTTATTGTTAAGCTGTAAGAATTCTTTATATAATCTAGATATTTATCAGTTATATGCTTTGTAAATATTTTCTCCTATTTTGTGGATTATCTTTTCACTTTCTTTATAGTGTCTTCTGAAACACAGAAATTTTTTATTTTGATGAAGTCCAATATGTATTTTTTCTTTTGTTGCATGTGCATTGGGTACCATATTTTAAATCCATTGCTTAATCCATGGTCATGAAAATTTATACCTATGTTTGCCTCTAAGATTTTTAGAGTTTAGATTTTTACATTTAGCTCTTTGATCCATTTTGAATTAATATTTGTAAATGGTGTGAGGAAGGGGTCAAACTTGATTCTTTTGCAAGTGATTATCAAGTTGTCCTAGCACCGTTTGTTGAAGAGACGGAGATATTACTATTCTCCCATCGAATGATTTGGTGCCTTTGTTGAAAATCATTTGACCATAGACATATGAGTTGATTTCTCCTTTTTTCCCTCTCCTTTCTTCTTACAAAAAGATTTGCTTGGATAGCATGCAGGCCCTGCTACACTGACAATACAGGATACCCAGTTCAGTCCATATACCAATCTCCCGCTTTGCTCTCTGCTGCAGGCACACTCAAACAGACCTACAGCTATTGATGGCTCCTCCCCTGTGTAGCTTGTCTTCATCCTGAAAGTATTTACTATTCATATAACTCCTGAAATATAACTGCTGTCAGCCTTGAGAACATTAGCTGGTAGATGGTAGAAAGAAATCAGTTCAATAACTCAACATCACTGTCATGTAGGCAGTGGTTTTCAAATAGTGGTCCTTAGAGCTCTGCCCCTTTTAATCCAAATAGTTCTGCTCTTAAAATTTTACCTACCTGTCTATCTAGCATGATTTTATCATAGGAACCCAACACTCTCATCTACCATGAGATTGGGACAGATTCTTTAGAAACCAGTTATTACTAAATTGAAAGGATGCCTGGAACAGTGTGTAGTTGCCTCCACCATAGTGTTCTAAAGACTGTCCCTCTCAAATTATATGAGCTGAGATTTAGTTTAGTGTTAAGAAGCAGAGACTGAAACAAGTGGCTTAAACAAGATGGAAATTGATTTCTCTCTTACTTAAAAGTCCAGAGAAAGATAATCTGATACTGGCATGATGGCTCAGCTCCACAAAGTCTCCAGGAGGTTCTGGAACTTTCCACCTCATCCATCCCTAAAATTTGGTCCTAATTCCTAAATTCCAAGAGGCAATTAGAGTTCCAGCCATCATATTTCAATTCCAGGCAGCAGGATATTGAAGAAGACAGGAGAGCAATGAGCAAAGTGGATAGACCTGCCTTTTTACATGCAAATTACCAGGAAGTGGCCATATGACACCTCCACTTAAATTCCATTGGCTGGAAAGGCATCTTGTGGCCACACCTAGCTGCAAGGAAGGTCCAGAAATGTAGTCTTGGGAGGGGGTAGCCATAAGCTCATCTAGAAATTCTGTTATCACGGAATATCATGGGTTTTGGAAGACATCCAACATTCTCTGGCACACCCATGATTTGAATAACTCCTAGAATCCAACCTCTTCCAAGAAATTGTTTGAACTGATTAGAAAAGTACTGTGCTCTCACCCTTCTTAGGCTGATCCAGGGATTTCCTGATTTTCTTTCTAACTGGCCACTTGGCCCTTCTTTCTATCTTTACACATCTGTTTTTAAGACTTCTAATGATGAACCTAGCATCATGTATTGAAGTCATGTTTCTCTTTTATGCATGTGTGTAATAAAATAGAATCTGTTTCCATCTCAGTAAATGGCATTACTGCCTACCCAGTTGCTCAAGCCAAACTCTTGGGAGTCAACACTTGGGAGTCTTAAGGCCTGTCTTCCTCTCATTCATCCTATTCAATCCATTCACAAGTCCTATCTTTTCTACCTCCCACATACATCCTGTATCTGGCCTCTTCTCTCCACCTCTATGCCTCCCTTCTGGGGCACACCACCACCAGTTCTTGTCAGGGCTGCTGCAAATCCCCTCCAAAGTGGCCTTCTTTCTTTCACCTCCACCACCTCCTCCCCACAGCATGGCAGGCAGTTACTGTGTGTTAGGCTACCCTGCTTCAGACCCTCCATGGCCTTCATGTGTGCTTAGGAGAAAATTCAGAATTCTTTTTGTTTCTGTGACCTCCACTGTGGGCAGAATTATTTCCCCCTGAAATTCATATGCTGAAGCCCTAACCCTCAGTGGCTCAGAATAAGACTGTTATTTGGAGATAGGGCCTTTCAAGAGGTGAAATTAAGAGGGATGGGCCCCCATCCAGTCTGAATGGTGTCCTGATAAGAGATTAGGACACGTGGAGAGAAATTCAAGGGGATGAGTATGCACGGAGGGACAGTCCGGTGAAGTGGCATCTACAAGGTAGCCATTTGCAGGCCAAGGACAGAAGCCTCAAAGGGAAACCAGCCCTGCCAGTATCTTGATCTTGGACTTCCAGGCTCCAGAACCATGAGAAAAAAATTTCTGTTGTTTTTTCCCCCCGTCTGTGGTGTTTCTATGGTAAGCCCAGCATACTAATATTATGTCATGTGCACACGTGATCAATGCTTCTGGCTTCATACCCCTTCTCCCTCTCATACTCTACTCCAGCCACACTGGTGTCTTTCTGCATTCGCCTGGCAGGACCTTTGCACTTGCTGCTTATACTCCTTGAAATGTTCTGACCTCCAGATCTTCTTACGGTTCCCTCCATGTCATTTAAGTCTCACTTCAAAGTCACCTCCTTTCAATGGCCTTCGTGATCATACCCCACCACTCTCTTAACACATCACCCTGTTTATTTTCTTCAGAGGACTTGCAACTGTCTGAAATTTATAGAGTTGGTTTGCTTATTTGCTGGAATGAAAGCCCCACAAGCGCAGGCACTTCCTCTCCCTTGTTCACGGCCATATCTCCACCAGCTAGAACAATGCCTGGCACATAATGGGGCTCGGTCAATATTCATTGGAATGAATGAGTAGATGTATGAAAACATTAGTTTTAATATATGAATAATTTAAAAGTTTTAAAAATACGGCTTTGAGAGGGGAGGAACAAGTCTGCCTTTGGCAGTAGTCTCTTAGGAGAATCCTGTCATTTTTGACTTCCGATTTGTCATACTTACCTTTGCCCCCAGGCAACTGACCTCTTGGCTGTCGTGTATACACTCTCCTCCATCTCAGCAGATTCGTGCTGACACCAGGTCTCTGAGGCTTTGATGCCATTACTAGTATCATTTTTCTACATGACCGTCTCTTTAGCTGAAATTTCTCTGTTAGAACAAGGACTCAGATAGTGAGAAAAAACATAGCAGAGGCTTCTACTAACAAAAGCAAATGAAATCTATCATTTAAGTGAGCTCTGATGGAAGTGTTGAATCACTGTATTGTACACCTGAAGCTATATATAATGCTGTATGTTAATGGGAATTAAAATAGAAACTTAAGAAAATAAATTAGCTTTAAATGTCCTAATACAGGTGACAAGGCATACAGAGGCTTTTACTGGGGGATTCTTTCATCTTGAGGGGCTTTGAGTACAAACTTGCTGAAAGTCCCATGTTTTACCCAGTCTTTAGACACTATCGACCCTAAGAATGTTTTTGGATGAGTTAGAAAGGATCGCTTTAGTCCTGTGACCATAGCTCTTTCTAAAGGTTTGGAAACAGTCATGCTTTATTGAGAAAGGTTGAATGATTCCCTTTGGGTTGGGAGCAGGGAGGCCTTGTTTATTGTTTGTAAGTATGTTTGTTTTGAACAGGAGGGTTTAGTTTTAGATGTACTTATTTGGAAGGAAACTTGGGATATTAAAGAAGAGCTATTGAGCAGAAGTTGAAAATGTGAGAATGAAAAGCAGGATAGAGGCCAGGAATGGCAACAGGGATAAGTTACTGCATTAGCAGAATCAGGAGGTGTGTGGCTTCAGTCCTAGCCAAGAGCCTGTCTTGGAACCAGATTCCCATACAGGCTGAACGTGAGACCTGAGAATTTTAGAGACATACCGGTAGTAGGATTTACCAATAAATGCCTACCTTTGTTATATTTGTTCTGTACCACTAAGGATGATTTCTGCCTAGTATGGAAAACTATTGGTTTGTCCCCAGAGAGTTTTATCTCCATTTCCAGACCAGTCCCTTCCTGAAAATGGCCTTTGGGTCTACAGAAAAAGAATAACATGAAATCAACATGAAAGTTACCTTTCCCTTATTTGAATTCTGTTAACACTACTTTAGTCACAACTATATGATGACACTCTAGCTAAAGGAATCCAACATCTATACAAGTAAGAGATACCGAAACATTGTGGGATATGTTCAAAACAGCTTTGATTTTGAAATTTCACTTCTATGTTTCATTTCTAAGTTGGATATCTTTGTACTTTTCCAACACCACATTTCTGTTTTTTGGAAAATTTAAGCTACTGCATCCTTATGAAAAATATTTGGGGCAGGAATCATGAATAATGTGATACCCATCCATTATATTGCACACTTTCAAGATGGTGCCATATTTTTGGTGATCATATTGGAACTCTTGTTATCCCTGAATAAGTTTTCCAAGAAAGGATTGTATTGAAGTACGTGATTAAATATTTACATGGTTGGCTCTGATTGGTTGGCTGATACTTAGTTACACCAAAGCTCATGGGGTATATTGCAACACATCTTCACTTTTCTATTTCAACAATTACCTTTTAAAAGTTCTTTTTCTTAATAACCCCAGAATTTGTGTTATGGCTTTTTGATAGATTTTTTTGAATGAAGGACCATATGCATAGGAAGGAGAGATATTTTGAAAGCCTGCTGAAAATTTCTGGGCTAAATTATCTTTTTGATGGTACCGGGGTGAAGAATAAATACAATTAAGGCCATGAGCAAGCCTTTGTTTAACACGTTGGCTAACAGAAGTTACCTGCCTACTTTAGCAGTGATGATCCCATGCACCTGTTGAAGGAGAAATAAGACATGTTTGTTGATATCTGTGTCAACTAATGTGTACCAGCATCTTTTTGGTTTGTTGAGTCAGGTTTCTGCCAGGTTTGCAAATGTAACCTAAAAGGGTCATAGGCTTTGCTGGGCTAAGTGATGGTACTGTGTAATGGTCACTCACACTCCCTTGTGAGCCCAGCTTCTGTGTGGACCATCTTCTTTGCATCAACTTTCCATCAACTTCTTTCCATCAACTTTGCAGTTGCCCTAATTGCATAAGTGTGCTAACCTTGAACAATATGCAATGTCAGAAAAAACAGCAATGTCAGAATAGGAGAGAGGGACATGGAGTGGACACTCTGACAGCACCCCTAAAAAGGGGATGCTTGTCTGAACCCAACATTACAGAGTCTGATTCTCCCCTGTGGAAACAGACATTAGATGTTAGTGACTTGGATTACATGAGCTCTAAATTATTAAGAGTAATTAAATGCAACTGACAGGTGACCTGAAGACTCAGGGTAGTTAGTCCCCACGTTCTTCTCCCTGGAGGAGTGTGTGTAGGGGAAGCCAGTTATTATTCTGGTTGAAGAGCAGTTATCCTAATATGATGTAATGAACATGAGCTGTTTTGCTGGACAAGGATAACATAACAGAAGTTGGCAACTCAGCCTTAACATTTACAGTGTGCAGCTTTGTGTAATCTTATTAAATTCACAGAACCTCAGTTTTCCTCTTTATAAAATAGGGTGGCAGTCGTTCCTTCTACTGAATTGTACTGAGGATTACATGACATAATATGTAAATGTCATATGTAAATATATAAATATGTAAATGTCAAGCACCAGGGTAGTTACTGATATTACAGTACTTTTATTTAAAGGTCACTTGACCATTGAATTTGAGCAGAGGCACCCTAAGAGGGCTTAGTGTTTTGGAGTCTGATGTTTCTTGTTTCATGATCAGAAAGCCTGTCTCCAAAAAATAGACGTTCATCAGATTTGCCTGGGACATGCTCTCCCCAGCAAACAGACAAATAAGCATGGCTGATTTCCAGTAAGCCTGTATTCACAAAAAACAGACGGAGGGCAAGATTATGGCCCAGGGGCTACAGTCAGCTGGCCCCTGCTCTAGCTTATCACTTATCTTTTTGTTTATGAAACCTTTTTGTTCTTTTTGTTTATGAAGCCTTTTTGTTATACTGAACTCTTTATTTGAATGTAATCAGTTTTCTTCCAGTCTTTTCCTGTTTGGTTGTGCTTTTGTGTCCTTTCAAGATAGTCTTCCCTACTGCTGGTATTGAAGATTTTGTCCTATTTATACCTCTAAAAGCTTTCAAGTTTTACTTTCTACAATTTAAGTTTTCAGTCAGCCTGGAATGTATTTTTGCACAATGTGAACTATGAATCCATTTTTTAATTTCTTCTTCTGGGTCACTTGTCCAAGCCACTGATTGAAGGGTCCGTGGTTCGTCACTGATTTGTCAAACTGACTCTGCCCATATCCATTTGTTCAGCTATAACTCTTGTTAAGTTCTGTGGAAACAACACGAAGCTGCTACCTATTGGTTGCTGTTTACATGAAGAATTAAGCCCGGTTGGAGACCTCTCGGTTGGGCAAAATTTAAATACTCCTGTTGAGAAATACTTTCTTAAGATCCTTGCCCAAGAAACGAGGTATAATTAGTGACTTAATCTCATAACTGAATGCTATCATAAACAACGCCCAGATCTCAGTGGCTTACCCCAATCAGGCTGTATTTCTGACTCACATCACAGAACAGGGTGAGTAGGTGGTAGGTAGGTGGGATTGCTTAGTTCCACAAAGTCATTCAGGGACTTTTGCTCCTTCCATGTTAGGGATTCACTGTCACTTAGTGCCTTGGAGACCTCCAGTGGGCCCTCTGTCATAGGACTGTTCATGATGGAAGAGAGAAAGAATATGGGGTTTGGTGGGAGGTTTCACCTGCAAGGTCCAGAGGTATCGTACATGGCTTCTTCCCGCATTCCACTGACCAGAACTCAGTCAACTCATGGGGCTGCACCCAATGATGAGAGGTCCTGGGAAATTAGTCCAGCTAGAAGAGGAAGTGGGTCAAGTGAACAATAGGTGAATACAGGTACCCCTTCATTCAGACCTCGATATGATTCATAGTAAGAGCAAGACCATATTTATTGTACTCCCCCATCTCTCTAGCAACAGAAACAGTGCCTGGCTTATGGTAGGGGTTTAAGGAGGAGGAAGGAAGGAAGCAAGCAAGCATAGGGGAGGGTAGGAGGAGTCAGGGAAGGAGAGAGGGAAGGTAGATTGACGGGAGAGTGAACAAATGAATGAATGAAGAGGGAAGCCCAACAGGTTACTGAAGTGATTGTTCCAGACTTTTATGGAATCTGTCAGTCAAACACAGGTCTGCCTAACGAGGGCAAGTGGTAGAAAATTGTGACCCTGCAGGGCCTGGTTATCATTTGGCTCTTTAAATGCAATATGCCCCAATCTAAGCCCATTACAGGTAAGGCTGGGGACCCACCCGGCTTCTAGGTTTGGTTCCCAGGGGCTAAAGGACTGAATGGAGGGGGATCTTCAGTTCCAGCCGCCAAGCAGAGTGGGGCTCCCTGGGCCTAGAGCATCTCCTGGGTCCCCAGTGAGCCACAGGAACCGGCTGGAAGTCTTCTGTTCCAAGCCTCCCAGTGGAGTTATAAGAAGACAGTGTAATGGATGATAGGACCAGAATCTGAGGCCTCTCAGATGAAACCTTTTTTTCTGCCTCTTCTGGGAGAGCCCATGTTGGAAAAATACCCAAAGTATTGTACTTTGTAGTTATCAGTGGGACCTAATAAACCATTGCCAATCTGACATTTATATTTTCATGCAACCCACATGGAGCCATGGGAACTGCCTTCCAAGGCCCCTTCAAAAATGCTGGCAGAACCCAAGGTTTTTAAAAGATTGGGTGGGATGTAAATGTTTGGACAGATTAGATTACCTAAGTGTTTGCTCTGTATAAGAATGGTCTGAATAAACTGCACAAGGGTAGTTCTCAGAACTGGTATGAGTGTCTAGAGCAGCTGGTCTGGATGTGACGAGCTCTCTAACCTCCTCAGCTCTGAAGCAGACTTGTGGCCAGAGAGTAAGGAGTGAGGTGGAGCTCTGGAAGGAGAAAGGGTGTCCGTCTTCTGTGAACCCATTTCTGTGTACATACAATGGAAGTTTGAGGAAAGTGATAAAATGTGCCCATTGGGAAATTTGCTTTTCCTTAAGTTTCCAAGGGAGAGGTTGCCTGCAAAAGGGGGCAGCCGAATAGTTGAGCATTGGGGATGGTCTGGTTTCAAGTCCTGGACCCACCACGTAGCACTGATATTCGAAAAATTGCTCAGCCTCTGGGAGCTTTCTTTCCCTCCTCTGGACACATGGGGGAAACTGTAGTGACTGCCTTCATAGGGTTCTTATGGTGTTAAATGAGATAGGCCACCTCAAGTGCTTGAAGACCAAAATGTCTGATATGTCCCAAAGCCCTTCCTGAAATTTCCAGGAAATACTTTGACCTTAATTCCAGAGTAAAACTGCTCTTTCTTAAAGCACTTAAGAAAAGAGAACATGGTTTCTTCCCTAGTATTTAACTTTGTCCTGGTTCCAGAGTGCCCAATTGGTGATGGTACCCCATTAGAAGTCAGTTACAGTGGCCCTGAATATGAGTTTTGCTCGGTTATTAATGAAAGCTTCTTTTGTCTGCAGATGACAAACATGATCAAACAAAGGTGAGCACATTTTTTATTACGGGACTTCTCAGAGCTTTTACTGTCCTAATGTAAATAATAGATTTTTAAGAGGATGGTATGGTAAGTAGACTTTACCGAAAGGGTCACAGAACCTTTTTCAGATTTGGAGGGTTTTTCACAGCGTTCTACTGGTGCTGACATTCTTGAGAAAGTGCTTTGGGAAATGCTGACTCAGGGCTTCATGTTTGCTGAGCTCAAAGTGGGCTGGGTCACCCCCTAGTTGAACTCCCAGTTTCTCGAAGTTGGCCTTTGAATGAATTGCCTTTCCACATCAGGTGAACTGCGTCAGGGTCATTCTGCTGTCACTCATAATAACCACATCACAGTCTAACGGGATAATTCCATAATGCCTTACATTTGGTGTAAGATTTGAGTTCATAAAACACTTTTGTATATTTGGAATGTACTAAAGACCATCAGTTATTCCAGACTGGAACAACCTCTAAATTATTTTTGAGTGTCTCTGTATTGCAGCAGATCTCCTTCTCCCAAGCTCTGCCCTTTTCCTCTTTCCATGGGGGGTTGGGAGGGGCACCTTCTAACAGAGGGCACTCTCCTTTCCAGCCCCAATTTCTCCCCTCCCCAAAGGTCCCTGATATAATAAGCTTTAAAATAGGGGCGCCTGGGTGGCACAGTTGGTTGAGCGTCTGCCTTCAGCTCAGGTCATGATCCTGGGGTCCTGGGATGGAGCCCCACTTCGGGTTCCCTGCTCAGTGGGGAGCCTGCTTCTCCCTCTTCTTCTGCCCCTCCCTCTGTCCTTCTCTCTCTCTCTCAAATAAATAAATAAAATCGTTAAAAAAAAATAAAATAGACCAGCTCACATTTCTGGCCTTCTAACAGAATACCTTCCATCTTGGATTGGTAAAGAGACAGACGGCACATAAAAGAGAAGATCTGAAGAGCCAGGAAACTTGTTCCTGGAATATCATGAAACGTTTTGTTCCACAACATACCTTACACCGGGTTTTCAGAAAGTATGAGACTACTCACTGCTGGCAGTAGCTCACCCTTGACTTTAGATGAAACCAGAAACCTTATTACATGACACTGAATCATAGAGTGAGAAAGTCATGCTTTCCAGTTCTCTTTCAACCCCATGCAACATCTTTTTTTAACATCAAGAAAAATGCCTCAGTTGGGTACAAGTTACGTCTTTAACAGTTCTCAACCTGGGCCAGCCTTTGGGAGTGCCTTGCTAGAATTTAATAATTCTGCTGGTTTTCTTTTGTATTTATTTTACTGTGACCTCTTCTTGATGGAAAGTGACATAGGTTTTCCATCTACCATGGCAAGATAGAATTTCTCTTGAAAATTATTTTGTTTTAAATTTTGAACATATAGAAGTCCGTGTGATGGCAGAAAATGGAGTTGCTGTCATAATGTTTGCCATGTCACCTTCTGAATTTGGCCCCAAATATGGGGCATGTCATTTTACAGATGAGTAAACAGACTTGGAGCCATGAAATGGCTTTGATTCAGTTGTTTGGCTAAGATGGCCAGAGCTGGGACCAAGATCTTCTGAATCTCTGTGAATCCTCATTAAATCCTCTATATTGGCCTTTTGTACTATAACAGAAGCTTGAAGTAGTCTCTTACCATAGTTTTTTCTCCCCCCACAGCATTTTGTAATCATATTCCAAGAATAGGTTAGAATTAAATAAAATATTAAAAACAGCAATGAATGTAAAAGCACTGAAATAAATGTAATTGTATTCTTAAAATGCTTTAACATCAGATGATAATTTTTAAATGAAAATATTTAACTTTTTGAAAAACAGCTGAAACAACTTTAGACCTGTTAAATCAACAAATGGGCGAATATGAGCAAAGTTGAAAAGAATCTTAAAATATTATAGTCAATTTAATATGGGCAAAAAAAAATTACTTTCTTAAAACCCTGAAAAGTAGCTAAAACAAATACAAGCCAGAGTCAACAATTGCAAATGTGAATAACAATCAAAGCCAGTTAGAACGAAAGGGCAAACTTAGAACTGAGTAAAGTGATAACATAGATTTCTTTTTTGGCTTTTAATATGGGTCAGATTAAGTTGAAATCAGGCTTGGAGTTTATTAAAATGCACCTACTAATGGTTTTTAAAAATCCACTTCAAGTCAGGTCAAACAGTGTTGTGGAATTCTTCCTGGAAGGCATGGGTGACTTTAAGGACCTTGGAGAGGTTGTACCCCTAGTCTGCCTGATTTCTACCTGTTAACTCACTTGCTGGCTGAGAGGGTTTCCATGAGGTAAGGAGACCGGGAGGCTGAGATTGTAAATGGGCTGACAAACTCAGGGTCTGCTGGAGAATATTTGGTCATCAGAACCAACCATGAAAAAAAAAGTCAGGAAAAAGTGAGGAAGTTTAGTCCAAGGAACAGACCAGAGTAACTTATTAAGACTGATGAATCATTGTGATTTCCTCTTGTTTTAAAATTTGCAACCCTGTTTCAGGTAGTACTGGGTAGAAGAATTCTAAAAACAGAAATGTATTAGTTAACTACTGATGCATAACAAATTATCCCCAAGCTTAGTGGCTTCTGACAAAATTTCTGTGGGACCAGAATTTAACCAGTGATCAGCCAGCTGGTTCTGGTTGGTGTCGCCCAGGCAGTGGCTTAGTCCAAAGTTGGCCAGGGCTGCTGTCATCTGAAGGCTTGACTGGGGCTGGGGGATTAAACATCCAAAGTTGCTCACTCTCGGGGCTGGCAGGTCGGTGCTGGCTGTTGTCAGTCCCTCTGCCCGGGGGGTTGGTGGGGGGCTCTCCACTGGGCTGCTGAGTATTTTGCTCACATGGTTGCTGGCTTTCCGTGGAGCAGGCAGTCAAAGAGGCAACATGGCAGGTGCAACACCCATAATCCCCTGGTCTGGGAAGGCATAAACTGTTACCTTTACACAGACGAGTCCTGATTCAGTGTGTGGGGAGACTGTGCAGAGGTGCAAACAGAAAGAGGCACTGGTCATGGAGGCCACTGGAGAGGCTGCGTACCATGACGAAGAATTAAAGGTCACAAAGAGAGCAGAGAAACCCCATGTTTGCTCACTCCAGCCCCACAAGGGACAGAGGCCTGTGAGTTAGACAAATGGGGGCAGCTTGGGAAAGGGAAAAGAAACCACTAAATCCCAGTGAGGCCAGTTGGAAAGGAGACGGGTTTGTTCAGACAGCCAGCAAGGAGCTGAGGGGGAGCATAGCAGTAGAGGGGTGGGAGGTGAGGCAGTTCCAACAGTCTGTTGAGGTCTCTCAGATTCCCTGAAACCCGGCTGCAGGGCTTTAGGCCGGTTTGGGCCCCAGAAAGGTCATCTTGTGCTGAAAGCTTTGGGCTTTAGATGCCGTAGCGGTTCCTTGCAGTGAAGTTGAGTGAGTGTCCCCGGGTGGCAAGAGGAAAGCTTGTTGGTGGGAAGAAATATCGAAAGAAAGCAGCAAATATCAAGGGCTCTGCCGCTCCCTCTGGTTTTAGCCCAAGATGATCAATAATCTAATTCCTCGAAACACATGCGGAGCCATTTTTCTCATAAGAAATATATTTTTGAAAGGAACTTTAAAAAAAAAATGTAGGTACATAAGAAGATCAAAGTAATCTGTAATCCCACTACTCAAAGAAAATGATGGTTTCTGTTTTTCCCAGTGACTGTATGTATCTCGCCGTCCGTCCGTATGTGTGTGTGTGTGTGTGTGTGTGTTGGTTTTGTGTGTTTGTGTTTTTACCAAAGTAGTATTGTATGCCTCTGCAACCTGCTTTTCTCATGTAATACTCATGTTTAATATATCATGGTTTCTCGTGTTTAACGTGGATCCCTGTCATGCGTGCTTCTACTATGGAAGTGTTTCTCAACCTGCATGAAATTTCAGTACCACAGACACACTGTATATCTGTTTATATATTGTTGTCTTTTGGAAGGAACAAATAATTATAACATCTAAGGGTTTTTTTTTCTTCCTCCACAGAACAAATATTTGCCCCCTGTGCCGCTGCCCCTGTACAACACTGTCTGTTGCTTTATGGTGTTTCATTATATGAGTGTATAATGATCTATATAACACCCCCCAATACTGAAAATGTTTTACTTTTTCTATACAAAGTTGCAACAAACTCCTCACACACTTTCAGGTATCATTTCTCTCATGCAGCGGAGTCACTTTTATCCATAACCTCCAGTGTGATCTCCCCCTTTCCTTTTGATTTCAACACTGTGAGTTTTCTCTTCATTCTTCAGTTCAGTAGTGCATGAGTGTGCCTACCTGGTGCCAGCCAGTCCTGAGGCTGGCACTGGTAATAGAGAGATGAGTGAGAGGCCAATTTTATAGGTCCAGAGCCCATGCCCACTGAAAGGAAGCAAGCAAATATGAGGAGGAAAAGAGGCAGGGAACTTGGATGCCCAGAGAAGTACTCAGAATGGCCTTAAGGGGTTCAGCCAAGGGCTTTGTCATAGCCCCGGTCCTCCTTGGAACTCAGGTCAGGGCATAAGATCACATGATTTGTGATTGTTGCAAGCCTCAATTTCCACATCAGTCAAATGGGCTAGCAATACTGACTGTGCAGGGATTTTTTTTTTTTAAACCTTCTGCCCTTGGGACTCAGCTGCTGAAATGACAAACCCAGAGCAGAGGGAAGTCAGAGGAAATGCAAGTTAGAGCCCATTTGACTCCTGAGTGTGACATTAATTTAACAAAAAACTCTCTAGAAACCCTGGGTAGTTTGTCTAGAGAGACATTGTGAGTTTATGATGACATCAAAGCCAGAAGGAAATAAAGATTTTCACTGGGAACTCTTTTTCCCTCTCACCCCTGAGTAATTCTAATGATATGCATGTAAAATACATTATGGCAAATCCTCTAACAATTTCCGCCTCAGTAATAAATGTTGCATTCTAGTAGAGCAGGAACATCTGCTTAATAATTTCATGTAACTGCTCTGCAGAGCTGCCAGGGGTAGAATTTGGTCAGTTGGGTGTAGCATGAAGCGGATAGCGTGGGAGAGGAAGGACACAGATTCAGCCATTATTGTGACCTGGGGAAGTGGTTTAACTTTTCTAAGCCTCAGTTTCCACATCCACAAAGTGGAGGTAAAGATGATATTCATATACCATACAGGGTTGTTCTGAGGATTCAGTGAGTCAATGCATGTCAAGGGTTTAATGTTAATAACTGCTCCAGAGCCAATATCTGGTCCAGAGCAAACAGTCAAAAAATTGTAGATGATGATGATAGCGGGAGTGATGTTGATGGTGGTAGTGGTGATGGTGGTGGTGGTGGTGGTGGTGGTGATGATGCTGGTGATGGTGATGATGGTGGTGGTGGTGATGATGATAGTGATGATGGTGGTGGTGATGATGCTGCTGATGGTGGTGTTGATGATGACAGTGGTGGTGATGATGATGCTGGTAGTGGTGGTGATGGTGGTGGTGATGATGATGCTGGTGGTGGTGGTGATGATACTGGTGGTGGTGGTGCTGATGGTGGTGGTGGTGATGATGATGGTGGTGGTGATGATGATGGTGGTGGTGGTGATGCTGCTGCTGATGGTGGTGGTGATGATGATGGTGGTGGTGATGATGATGCTGGTGGTGGTGGTGTTGATACTGGTGGTGGTGGTGCTAATGCTGGTGTGGTGGTGGTGGTGGTGGTGGTGGCGATGATGATGGTGGTGGTGGCGATGATGATGTTGGTGGTGGAAAAGTAAAAACTATATTGCCAGTTTGAATTAGGAGTGTTTTCTGGTGTTTCTTCTGTAACTGAGATACAAGAAAGGGAAAAATAAAACGAATTCTTTTTGGACAGCATGAAACTCCTTCAGCAATTGGAAAGCATAGAAGGTGGAGAGAGGTGGGAGGTGGACAGACCAAGAGCAGCATTTTAGCCCTGACCCTTATTGGCTCTGTGGTGTGAAGTCTCTGTGATCCTCAGTTGTCCTCCGTGATACGGGAACAGGACCTTCCCTCAGACTGCAGTGATGGTTAAGGAACTAGTATGTGTGAAAGCAACTAGTGGTAGGTGGGCCCAGTAGACATTAGCTGTGTTCATGAATGAGATATTCACTTAACAACTTGAACACTCCTATGGACCACTCTTTTTATTCCATTTCCTCCCTTTAATTGTTTTTGGTGGCCTTTTATTCCTCCTGTGAAATGTGTGAATTCCCATGCCTGTGGAGGGGCACACAGTGTCCAGCCATCCACTATTATTTCAAGCAGCTCCTGCCAATCCAGATCTTAGCCTTCCTCCACCAGATTCTGGTCACCTCCCTCAGGAAGCTCTCTCTGACTGACCTGGCTCACCCAGAGCTCGCTTTCTTCGGACTTTATAAATCATACAACTTGTAAATCAATTCACTAATGCTTTACTATGCTAAGTGTGTGTATTTATTTTATACAGGTTTGTTTTGTCTCCCTAATAAATTAGAGCTCTATGAAGTCAAGAGTTCTGTTATATTTATTTTTTGAATCTCATCTGCAGTCTCTTACCCCAAATCCCAACATCCCCCCACGATCCTTTATAGTGTAGTGCTGAACGTATAATGGGCATTCCAGGGTGCTCAGATGGTTCATTTGTTAAGTGTCTGTCTTTAGCCCAGGTCATGATCTCAGGGTCCTGGGATGGAGCCCCACATCAGGCTACCTGCTCAGCGGGAAGCCTGCTTCTCTCTCTCCCACTCCCCCTGCTTGTGTTCCCTCTCTCGCTGTCTCTCTCTGTGTCAGATAAATAAATAAAATCTTTTTAAAAATGGGCATTCAATAAAGAAAGCCATATTTGGATTCCTTTTTTATAGATCCTTTTTGTCTTGCTGCCTTTTCTTCACCTCAGTCCCTATATCATGTGCCTTAAAATATACACAAAGACAACCTTTTGTGTTTATATATTTAGTGACCTGCTTGTGAAAATAAATGTGTTACAATGTAGGGCCTGGGACACTTGATACCATTTGAGTCTCAGAATATATTAATTAATTCAGCCGTGTCTATGAGAGAATGTGGTGATTTCCCAATTTCAACAAACATACTGTAGCAAGTACAGCCTATGGTTACTAAAAGGAGGAATGGGACAAAAAAAGTAAGGCTACTCGCTTAACGGCCTTGCTGACTGGCCGTGCGTCCTCCTCCCCAAACCCTGGTATGATCTGACTCTGAAAGCATTGAGAGCTCTGGCTCAGGGGAGGGTCCCTGGTTCCAGGGTTGCCTTTGGTGGTGGGATCCCCTGCGACCCCTCTGCTACCAGCAGGTTCTGCAGTGTATTTCTCTGCTCTTCCGGGTTTATGCCTCCCCCTTATTATTTCTTTTTCTTTTTAATTTTGTTTTCAATCATACAGTCTAGCCATCTGTGTGAATGATAGTGGCCATTGGTGCATTTTGGACTGCCTTTTATGGCAGCCGAGGTGAAACCCCTTTATCTGATTCTCCTAGAAGACATCCTTGGCCACACACCTTGGTGGGAAGAAGAGAAAGGTTGATCTCTCTTTCTTTTGCTCCCGGCTTTGTTCTCCCCTACCTACCAATAGTCAGTTCCAGCCTAAAACTTATCTTTCTCCTCTTGACTCCTTTGTTCGTTTATTCGGTCAGTCTGCCATTTAATAAATATTTATCGTGTTGTCGACTCTGAGCCAGGTGCTATTCTGGGCTCTGGAGCTAGAACAGTGAGGAGAAGCGATAATGCCCTCCTCCCCAGGAGCCAACATTCTAGCAGGGGAGAGAGGACAACATACCATGCTGGCTTTTTTCAGTTGGAACTTTTTTTAAACTCTGAACCTTGGAAAAAATCCACTTTCCATGGGCTTATTAAATATGCTGAACCAGACAGTTGCTGCTGCTTACTGGAGATCACGGTTCAGAAGACTTTAGCTCCGTGACCCAGAGCTTTTGATTTTATGATTTATAAAACAAAACAAAACAAAACAAAAAACGATGGTCCTCTGCAGATGTCCCATCTGATTTGTTCACTGTGTTTCCTAGAAGCAATGTGGTGTCGTGTTTAAAAAAAAAAAAAAACAAAAAAGCCAGCTTGTAGTTCCAGTCACTTCTGCTCCCTGGGCCTCGGCTTCTTCATCTGTAAAATGGGTGGGGGAGGTGGGACAATAATGGTTCTCTCCAGCTCCCCAGTCTGATGCCTCTAGTCGTGCAAGATCAAGATCCTTTTCCTGAAGAGCGCTCTGTCTTATTTTAGCTGAAGGCACAGCCAGGGCATCTGACAGACACCAAGCCTCCGTTATGATGTGTCACCATGAAAACGTTGGCTGCCCTTTGGACGTAACTGCTGGTGCTGGGGCCCAAAGTTAAATTTAGATAAAAATCAGTTAGAAGCTAAAAATAGTCCTGGTTTTCCTGACAGGTTGTATTCATCATCATGGGAGGAAAAATAAGGAACTGGCTGCCTGGTGACCGGGAGTGGGCCAGGCCGAGTGTGAGTTCAGGCCTCGGCTAGAATCTCACTGACTTGAAAGGCCAGAGCCGCATCCTGGGAAATCCAAGGCAGACTGTGGGAGGCTTTGGCCTGAGGAAAGTTCAAGTTAGAGAGAATGGTGGCGGGGCCTCTGGGTGACCCACACGGTCCAGAGCTTCTAGAAGGTTCTTTTAAGGACTCCTGTTCAGAATGAAACCCAGGCACTTCCTTTGCTGCCTCCTTAATCACTTGCCTTAAAAGGGATTTTTCAGCCTAAAGACATATTTCAGTTAAGCAGAAAGGTGAAAATTGGGGTGACGTCATGTCCTGAAACATGCCATCTTGGCAAACAATATGGCGGTTCTGAGGTAGAACTCCAGTTCTGCTCAAATGACATGTCCAGCTCTGCCTTTCTGAGCCTCAGATTGTGACATTACCTGACAGGGCCATGGCAATGATTTCATGAGATGATGTGTACAAAGGGCTAGGTTTTGTACTGAGGATATTTTAAATGCTCAGTGTTGTTGCTAGCAGTATTATGTCCTCCTGGGCCACATGGGGGGTGCCTGCAGCTGCCTCCAGGTGCACCCATGAGGAAGACTCTTGGTGTATGGAGTCACTCAGTCTTGGTTTCAGTTGTACCCCCACTTGCTCACTGTATGACCTTGACTAAACTCATCTTTCTGAGTTTTAGTTTTCATGTCTCAGAAATGGGCACAACACAGTTTTTGTAAGATTATTATAAGAAGTACATGAGCTCAGCCTGCACGGCAGGCATTCAGTAAACACAGGGAATGGTTCATTGTTACGGCTGATAGAGTGAGCTCTAAAGTTAGACTGACTTGTTAAAATCCAGGCTGAACAGTTATTCGTTGGGAGGCCTTGGGAGAATTGCTTCACCACTCTGAACGTCAGTTTCTTCTTCTATAAAATGGAAATGATCATAGTACCAGCCATCTAGAGTCGCTGTGAGAGTCTGATGACATACCTCAGGTAAGTCAGTCAGCCCAGTGCCTGGCGTGCAGCAAAGCCCTCACTACATGTTAGCTCTTTCCCTCCTGCCTTCTCCGTTCTTCTGGGACCCCGTTAAAGGCAGTGCGCCTGCACTAAGTTCCTTCAGACCTCAAATACCGTTTTACAAAGCCACTCTCTTTCTCTCTCTGCCTCTGCTGCAGCTGTCACTGGGCCATTGCTCCGTTGCCTGCCAAGAGGGAGAGGGAGGCTAGTTCAGTGAGTAACTTAAAATAAAACAGACAGCCGTTGACACTTTAGAGGTTGGAATGGCACAGACCCTAACTAGCCTGCGTAGCGGACATCCCTGTGGTCTGGCCCTGGCCGTGCTCATTTGCTCTCCCACCTGTGTGTCTCCTGGGGTCGAGTCAGAGAACTGAACTTTACTCCCTGCACTCCTCTCAGAGGCCTCTGGCCGGCAAAGCTGTTTGTCTCCCCTTCCATCGCTCTGCTACAATCATTTAGACCGTGTTGATTGGTTTTCCTGCGGTGGTGTTTGGGCGTCTCCCCCAGCCACCTAGGTGTTTGGCCGGTGATGGTGACGGAGGGATGGCTGCCCTTTGTCAGGCTGCTCCTGGCACTGGGGAAGCAGCTCTGAAATCTCCGACTGGGCCAGGCCAAGAAAATTTGGATGCGGACACACGAACCTTTGGTTTCATCTGAAGACATTTGGGTCTCAGGCGGCCAGATCGCTGGGAAGAAATGTGGCTTTGCCTCTGAACTCGGCATTTGGGGAAACTTGGAGTTAATCAGCCTCAGCTGGCTCCCACTCAGCGTGGATTAGCTTTTATGAAATGATTGTCTCTGAACACACTTACTAAATGCAAAAACCTGCTGTGGCTCCAGGGGCCCAGGGGGTGGGGGGCGCAGGCTGAACCAGAGAGGCCCGCACTAGCGAGGATGGCTCTGATGCGCTCTGGCTTTGAGTGTTGGGGCTGTGGGAGGGGGAATCCCAGCCTCAGACGCTGAAAACCTAGGCTTTGGTCTTGGCCCACTGCTAATCAGTTGTGGGACTTGGAGAGAGGCGGAGGCCTTCACGGAGTCCCATCTCTGCCATTTAGGTTTGCGCAAAGAGCCGATACTGAATCATTTCTCTTTCCTCAGCCCCTGTGTGACACTGGGCTAGTACTTGTCCCTTGAACTTCGGCCTCCCCATCTGTAATACAGAGATAATAAGATCCTGTTGGTCAGGCTCTTGCAAGAAGCAGACACCAAGACAGGATTAAATATGCAAGGAATTTTATTAGGGGAAATGGGTAGGCTAGGAAAATGGTCACAGAGCAAAGCAGGTGTGTCCTTGGCTGAAAGAGAGCGGGAGGGAAGGTTGGGAGGAAGAGTCCTAGATTTACAAGGAGGGTTCAGCCGTCTGGGGGAGCCCTGGAGTCAGAGTTGGCTATCAGAGACATCCGTATCTTCCCCAACGGATCTGTTTCGGTACCCCTGCTGCGTTCAGCCCCTAGGAAGCTCTGGGTTTGCCCTTGGCCCCTGGGAAGCTCAGCCGAGTGCCAGTGCTTGCTTCCGTGATCGATTTCAGAACCCAGCCGCTGGGGCATTTTGTCAGTTATGCCCCCCCGCAGTTGGAGGTCCGCACAGCACATTCATTCTCACAGGAGCCACGAATGGCCACACTGTCGGGTGGTACGAGGACCCAAGATCAAAGATGTGGAGAACGTCGGGTCTTATTTTAAGAGTGGCTGCATGGGCATGGGTCCATGCATGGATGGAAACTCGTGGCTGTAGGAGGTAGCGGGAAGAACACCAGACTTGGAAGCAGGGGGCCCGGGGGGAGGGAAGGAACCTGCTCACGGTCCTTCACATTACTCCTTAATTTAATTCTGTCCACAGACCCGGGGACGTTGGGCACCTGAGGTGACCAAGTCAGAATGTACCATGCTTGGGATTTGAAACCCATTTCGAGTCTTGTGACATTGACATTTTAGGCCCAGTGGCTGTCACATGGCTAAGGGAGGGGGTCCTTATCCCTGATGGCAGCTGGGATTTTTGTCTGTTTTGTCTTTGCTGTGTAACCAATACCTACAACTTGCCTGGTACACAGAAGGCTCTCGGTAAATGCTGGAGGGATGAATCCGTTGACTAAAACTATTAGCTTGGGGCCCAGTCTGTCTCTCCCAGATCCTCCCCCCCTTTTGAGTCCCCCCACCGCCACCCCATTAGGCCTCCCTAACAGTGGTGTTCCTCTGGGGAGCGAGGGATACTTAGGTGAGAGGGACATTTTCCCTCTTGGCTGGCTGGAAGGACGTGGAGGAGAGAGCCGCTGCCTGGCCTTGTGCTTTCTGCTTCAAGAAGCAGGGTGTGGTGCAAGCTTTAGTAGGTCAGCCCGAAGACCCGAGCTTCCTTCCTCCGGGGGCTCCAGGCTTAAAAAGCACCAGGATGAGTGTACCGAAGCTTAGCTTCCAGATCAGGTATGGTCTCTGTGGGGTGGGTCCCAGCCAACCTAATGCTCCCCATGACTGTGCTTGCAGCCACGAATGTGTTGTGGGAGTGGGAAAGGACCCACCAAGATTCCAAACAGCTGCCTATGTACACTTCCCATTTCTGGTGTGTGGGCCTCTCCGACGAGTTTCTCACCCTCAGCACGCTGTCATGAGACCGAGCCCTTGTTTTTTTTCTTGGCCCTGCGCCTTGTCATTCTGGCATCTACAATTTTAGACAGGAAAAGCGTGGGTTTGAGTGGCTGGCAAGTGGTACGCTGCAGAAGGGCAGCGGTATGAGGGGACATTCCCATGGCATCAGTGTGGGCATTTCTGTTTTCCCAAGAATCAGCCGGACCGAGGGTGCTAGGCACCGCGGCTCTCACTGAGGATGCACAGTAAGTCTCGGTTCAAGCTTGACTTAGTGCTATTTCCCTCTCAGTAGAGGTAAGTCACATTGGCATCAAATGCCCTGTGTTTAAGAGGGCACCAAAGAGACACAGACTTTCCTTCTTTGCAGGGCTTAGTCGATTCTTGTTGAGAAAGTGTGGACTTGAGCTGACAAGATACTGCTGCAGAACGTCGCTTCTGCCTTCCTTCCCCTCCCGCCCTTTGTCCTTTATCCTCAACTAACATTTCTCTCCTCTTTTATGCCAAGTATGTGGAACTCAGAGATGAGGAAGACACAACCTCTGCCCTCAAAAAGCTCGTAGCCTCCCAGCCTGTTGTTTCAGTTATGAATTCAGCTGATGAAAGTACTTAAAGAAAGGCAGTCTTTTCTCAGCTTTAGAATTCACAGTGTGGAAGAAAGTGTTGTAAGACACATCCGGTAAACAGGAAGCCAGAGTAGTATGGCAACAACTGAAACAGTGATAGAGTGAGAACTGAGCTATCTCTTTTCCATAGAATGGTCCAGAGCATGTTCACGTGGGTCATTTCTCTTCATGACATAGGACATGTGACAGACAAGGGGAATTTGCTCCTTGCACATGGGGAAATGGAGTTAAAAGATGTCTTCAGGATCCTAGCTTTAAAACAAACACATTATCTCTCTAGAACCTTTTTCCAAGAGAGTCTGCAGCAGCCTTTCTGAATTAACAGTCATCGAAAAGTTTGGGGATTAAGCGTGAGAGTGCATGTGAGGCATTTGGCACGTTTCCTGGGCACTAAGCACCCAGTAAAACTGGTAACTCTCACTTTTATTATTTTCATCGTCGTTCTTGTTATTTTCTCACTCCCCAGCTCTGGGGGCAGCTGGTGCAAGGCTGTTACCCCGGATCCACAGAGAATCCCTGAGGGCTGGCATTGGCATTGGCCAAGTCTATGGCCAAATGCTGGCCCCTGGGGGTGAATGATTCAGCAGGCCAGGGTCTGGCCCAGACCTGAGAGAAGAAACAGAATAGCTTTCCTCTCTCCCTTTCCCCGAAATTAAGCCCTTGGCATCATCTGGATTTGTTGCTAGATAGATTTGTGGCCCTCGTGGCTCTCGGAAGTGTCAGCAGACAGGGTAGATGGATGAGAAGGGACATGTCTGTTCTTCTTAGAAGCTGTGCTGTCCATCTGGGGCAAAGGCAGAATATGAAACAAAGTCTGCTGCTTTTTGAAGCTGCACATTCAGGAATAGAATGTGGCTGAGTGACAGACTGTGGCAGATGGGCCTGGGCGGCCCTGGGTTTGAGAAAGGCCCTCCTTCTTGAGCAGAATTAATGGAGCTCAGGTCCTGGGAGGCTGAGCACACTCTTGGCATGCAGCTGTCCTGTGACTCTTGCTACATTCATCTGTGAAACATGTTGGATCTAAGAAATGAGTCTTGGATCCTGGGTCATGTTAACATCCGAGTCATCTTTGATTAATTAAATGAGACAATAAGTGTGAGGTGCTTAGAGCAGTGCCTGGCATACAGCTCACGTTCACTTGATGCAAATCATCAACAGCAGCGGCATCTTCTTTAAATTGATGGTTCTTTGCTGAAGTCAAGGTCGTTGGGCTCAGATAGGACACTTCAATGAAACAGAACTTCCTACTCTGTTTAGGATTTGAGTGGAGTATCCCCTTCCCTGCACCCCATGAAGATTTTTGTATAATCCTCATCTCTTGGCATCTAGACTCCCATGATGGCAAGTAGATTTCATCTGGGGCTATATGGACTCCTTTTTAAGAATTCTGGGACTCCAGACTCAGAGGAAAAGGATAGAGTAATTGATTAGTGATGTCTGTCACAGGTGTGGGAAAGGGAAGGCGTGGGTGCCCTGCTTTTGCTATCTCTCACTAAACAGAAAAATTAAGGCCCAGCCTTGGTGAAGATGAGCATGAGGCTCATTTCTGAAGATGCTGCCATTCTGGCAAGCAGCGGAGACCTGCACAGCTGTTTATCTTCCTGGTCATGTTTCTGGTTTCTGGCTGTTTGTCTTTTAACAAGAGGTCAGCGATCGAGGGCTCCGCCACATCTGCAGGGAGTTTCCTGCAGAATTAGGATGTGTAAAATAAACCCATGAAATCAAAGCCCTAAGCAGATGCTGGGGATTGTTTCCCACTTCAGGTCATCCTTCTTCTCGAAGGGCATCGGGGGTGGGTTGTAGAGGAATGGTGTACGAAGCCGAACTAAAGAACTAAACTGTAACAAAGCACAACCAATAAAGAGGAAAAAAAAAAAGAATTCTCCAATTGCAGTGAAACCACTTTGGTGGATGGCCTTCCCATTGTGATCTGTTAGGCTGGAGAAATAAAGCTGTGGTCGCTGTAGTCCCAACACGTGTGAGACACGCATCCATGCACTCTCTCCCTCTCCCACAAATGCACAAGCTTGTAGAACTTACATAGTTGGTTAAGTGATTTAGGGCAATTGCTTTTCAACTTTTGATATAAAAATAAAATTTATAGCCTTGGTTGTAGTGATGAGAGCCTAATGATGCATGGAAGGAAGTACTATCCAATAAATATATTAATACTCTTGATTTTGTTAAACCTGAAATACAGTTTCCATTTAAACATAAAAGAAATTTAAAGTCACTGAAAAGTTAAATTTTCTGATTAGCAATTAAAGTACTGAATTTTATATTCCATCCTTTCAACATTTAAGGAAAAAAAGTAAGGCAGTTATGTGGGTGTGATTGTTTTTCTTAAAGTTGAAGATCGGTATTTGGAACAGTTGTTGTTACCACTGGCCATTAATTATATTCCATATTTAACCACATCTCTGTGTGTCTCGAAGTTCCACATTTGCAAAGAAACAATAGCTCTCATGGAATTAGACATTTTTAAAAGGCATCCAAATATTACATTTTTGTAACACATGCTTTCAGAACCCCCAGGCTACAATTCATCATTTCTGTTCCTCAAAACATCTTTTTAAATTCATAACTTATTTCCTCGGATTTGGTCATTCGGATGCAGTTTCTGAGGCAACAAATACTTTCGACCCCGATCTCATTTTTCTGCAGGACTTAGGTGAAATTCGGAGACTGACACACAAACCTGTCAAAATGGGCGAGACTTTCATACGTTCATCGGGGGAAAATGTTGTTTATCAAGGTCAGCTGGAGGTGGGTTGGGTCCCAGGGCAGCCCATACGCCAGGACCTCAGAGGGCACCATGTGCATGGGCATTGTGTGCATGGGCATCGTTTGCTTGGGGGCCTTTTGTGATCTGCCCGACCCTTCCAGACCTTAGGACAGATGAGCATGGGGGCCGCACATGTGTCGTGTCTGCTTTGGTCGGGGGCAGAAGAGGAGAGGAAGAAGGGCTGTAGTCCCCACCCTGGCCCTGGGCTGGTCAGAGGACGTCTGTGGATAATGGAAGGGGATTTGACTGGGTACAGCACTGGATTGCTTCTCTAGCTGCTCTAGCTGCACCCCTAAGAACTGCTCGAAAGAGTGGAGGTGGACTCAGCAGTGGCAGCAGAGAGTCCAGGAGAACCAGCAGCCACGTCAGAACCAGGTAGACCTGAACCGAGCCGGGCCACCGGGCCCTTGGCGGACTCACAGTGACTACCTGGGCGGAAACTTGCCGCTGGAAGGCTTGGCCCTATTTGTTCAGTGTGTTGCCCCAGGAGAGAAACCACAAATACTTGCCTCGTGAGCTAAACCCTTACAAGAATCAACTAGTTAGCACGTAGAACATTGTCCTCAACGGGAACTGGAGAAACTGGTCAGGCCTGATGCGGAACTAAAAGGCTTCCCAGCCAGGGTTGGGGTGAGAGAGGGAGGCTCTGACATTCTGCCTGGGCAGGCGATCCACCTAGCTAGTCTTTCTTCAGCCCCCGGAGGGCCACAGAAGCTCTTGCCCTCGGTGATAGGGACACCAGCCAGGCTGGATAGGAGGGCCCTGCATGCGTACGCGGAGGCTCTCTGGTACCCCAGGTGAGCCCATGAGAGGGCCGAGACACCCGGGAGGGAGGCGTCCCTGGAAGACTCAAGGGTTAGTGAAGGGACCCATGAAGGCGGTGTCATGCAGGCAGAATGACCCATCCAGAGGTCAGACTGAGCTCTGTTCTGACCTGTCAGTCTCTGATGTACTGTGGCCGAGAGTCTAAGCCTTTCTCAAGCTCAGCTCCCTCCCTGTATCTATAAATCAGTGGTGCTGATAATATCTTCCTTGAAGGACTCTGAAGACTCATTGAATTTTGCGTGTCACACACCCAGCGGTCCTTCACCAGGGCCGGTGCTCCCATATCCCTTCCTTGTGCTATTGTTAACCTCCCTCACACCCCGCCCTCAGGTTCCACCATCTTGCTTCCCTAAGAACTGGGTTCACAGTGTGGTTTTCAGCATTGAGCAATCAGAAGTGTGAGCTTTGACTCCTAGAATTTCCCTCCCTCCCTGAGTGACCTAGAGCCAGTCCTGCTGGTCTGCCTGGCCGTGGGAGGTCTCCTCAGGTGATCGTGGCCAGATGCGCTGACCTTCTTTCTGGGCTCCCTACAGAACAGGAGAACCCAAAAGCAGCGTCTCCTTACGTGTAGCGGTTTTCCTTGGAGCCGCGTCTGCACTGGCCTCAGATATCAGGGAGTTGCACGTCGTCCCGGTTAATACTCACGTGTGGAGCCTAGAATCGGGCTGTGAGGTCATGCGGAGAGTATGCGAACTATTATAAATTAATATGCTGATCTGCACCACAGCAAGGTTCCTCCGGCTCTGATTTCTCCTTTTATGGTGTCTTGAGAAAGGCAGGCACGCCAGGAGGCAGCTGACTGAGGAGTTAACAGAGGCCCGTGTGTGCAGCGAGGCAGGCCTGGGGTTTCGCTTGTACTTTTCGGGCATGTTCTGTTGTTTGAATTTGGTTAATCCGTCTCTGAGAACTGGGGTTGTTAGAAGGAATAGGCTAAGCAGCCTCTTGAGGTGACAAACACTCGGTGGGCGGTAAGGGGCAGGGGCCGGGGGACAAAATGGAAGGGATCCTCCGGCTCAACCCACCAGAGGGGGCCTGGCAACATGTCTGGAAACCCAGGTCAGAGTTCTGGGCTCTCCGTAAAAGGCCATCTGTCCCCAGGGCCGCTGTCCTTACTCCTACGGGAAGGGACCACAGGAGGCCACATGGCCGGCATTTGTAGGATGAGTGCTGAGCTCCTTGAAAGGTGCCATCATGCCGTGTCTTGCTGTAGCCACTGGCCCTCTCTGTGGCTCATCTGTTCTCGGGCCATCCTGTCCGGACCCTGTCCTCGGTCTTCCGGTCAGCCGTGTTTCCAGCCCTCAGGGATCACGCCCTCTGTGTTCTGTGCACCTCTCTGCCCACCATCGTACCATTCTTACTTTTTGGTCTCCATGAAACATCTCCCATGTTCTATGCTGTCTCTTGCTTTTTTTTTTTTTTTTTTTTTTCTTTTCTTTTCTTTTTATGCCTCTGCCAACCCAAACTATTGCTTCTGTCTGGGCTTCCCGTTGATGTATTTTTTAATCCAGAAAAACTCCCACTCATCTGTCAAAACCAAGGTTGGGTTTCATCCCTCTTAGGAATCCTTTCCTGACCCTCCTGGATCAGGAAAGCAAATAACTAGTTGCTCCTGGTCACTTCTGTACTTTGCATGCCTGTCTTGTTAAACTGACGCATGTTTTTACCTATTTTCCCATGCTCTGCCCCTCTCTAAAAAGGTAACCTCCTTAAAAATGAAAGCCACATGCTATGCATTAGAGTAGGCATAAGGTGTAGTGTTTAGGGGATGGACTGACTGAATGAAAATCATCGTGCTGCCTTTTAGAAGCTTTGTGACTCAAGGCAGGTTCCTAACCTCCTGTGCCTCGGCTTCCTAATTTATAAAATGGGAATAATTCAAGTATCCACCTCCTAGGGACGTTACAAAGATGAAATGACAAATATATGTAAAACACATCGTTGCTCAGTAGGTCTTCATTATGAAGAGGCGGACCTGAATTTCCGGGCTCCATGACAGCTTCGGAGCTCAGCTTGGGCTCAGCGGAACTGTGCTGAGTGCTTTGCGTTGTGGGTCTCCGGGCTGTGTGCTCGCTGAGGGAGGGCAGTGGGACCTGCCTGTTGCTTGCACACTTGGGCTCAGCACCTTGCCGGAGTGAGTCACCTGTCCCCGGTTCACAGATGAGGAACCTGAGACTCAGGGAGGCTTGAACCAGAGTCTAAAATGCCAACCACAGGAACCTCTGTAGACTCTTCCATAAGCTTTCCCCCGGGGTTCGCTTGTGAGAATGGGACGGGAGGGCCTGGAATTCTAGGGTGGGTGGCTTCACCCCTTCTACCCAGCACGTAGTTTTCCGTCTCTGCAGCTTTGCTTTCCTTCCCTTCCCTCTTCTCCCCTCTCTGCCCCCCCTTCTCTTTCCTCTCCTTCTTTCTTTCTGATTATTTCCGCTTACAGCCTTTTTTTATTATATTTCTTTCAGAATAATGACCTTAATGCCTTACCTTTTTTCCTAAAAGGAACATGGATCCAAAGTAAAGAATTCAAATACTCCGGATGAGAGCCGAGAAGAAAGTAAAAAAATTACTCCAAATCCCACCACCGAGAGTTAATTCTTGTTAACAGTAGGTGAACATAATTCCAGAGCTCTCGACATCTCTAATGCATGTATTTCTTTCTCTCTCATTCTCTCTCTCTCTCTCTCACACACACACACACAGAGAAGGATGGGTGAGTGGGTTGATTATTGGATGTCCAGATGAGGAAACCGATACATTGATTGAATGAAGTGCGGTTTTTAGAAAAACTGTTGAGTAGATGTTCTTGAAGAAACGCCAGAAAGATGTTCTTAAAGAATATCTACCGAGTTCCATTTTTTTTCCTGGAGTTTAAAAATAACATAGCTGATGAGGTTTTAAAGTATGCTCTGGGAAGCTGGAAGGGAGTGGCCATTTGGGTTGCAGAGACTGGTATGGGAGTGCGTAGTATTCCCGGTGTGCACAGCAAATTGAATCAAGAAGTGGGGTGCTGTCTTGACCTTGGGCGTAGGGCCCTCTCCCTAGACCCTGCAGAGAGCCCCAAATATTTGGGGAATCTGAGGGTTCGGGGAATAGGAGAGAGGAGACCACAGAGGTGCAGTGTCAGCACACCTGTCAGTCCTTTCTCTGCCCTCACATTGAACTTGTCTCCGCACACTGTAGCCTCTCCTATGCCCTAGATTCCTCACCTACCTGCCCATGTCGGTCTCCCTGTCCCCTTGCCCTGTGTGCTCCAGCAGGGACAAACCCCACAGGACTGCAGGGTGGCCCTTGGGTCCCAGCATGGTCATAGGCACTTTGGCTGATTCTCACCTACCTGTCTTGTTATCAAAACAGGTGGCTGTGTCAGGTGGGTGCCAAGCTACAGCCACAAGCAGGGCTGTCCCCCCATAGGATGCCAGCCAGGGGCCCCTCTCCCCATGCTGAATTCTCTTCCGGGACCTTTGGTGTCAGACCATCTCAGAAGGTGTGTGAGGTCCCAGTTTGTTCCAGGGCTTTCTGCCTCTTCTCCTGTTTTCCAGTTGTGCAGGTAGAAGAGTGTCAGGAGAAGTAGCCAGAGACTTTGTGCCGACTAGTCTTACTAGTTATAATAACTGGGAGGGACAAGGATTTCCTCTCTGGACAAAGCCCACCCCAAAAGAACCTGCCTGACCTACTGTTTTAGTTTCCTAGGGTTGTTGTAACAAGTGGCCACAGATCCTGAAAACAACCAGAATGTACTATCTCACCATTTCAGAGAACAGAAGTCGGAAAGCAAGGTGTCAGAGAGCAAGGTCGGTTCTGGAGGCTCAGAATCATTCCATGCCTCTCTCCCAGCTGCTGGTGGCTTTCCTTGGCTTGTGGACACATCACCATAGTCTGGGTCTCTGTCTTCACATGGCGTTCTCCTCTGTGTGTCTCTATGACTTGAATTTCCATCTGCCACTCTCTTAAAAGGACTCGTGTCACTGGATTTAGGGTTACTCCTCTTTCCAAATAAGACCACATTCAGAGGCTCCAGGGTTAGGACTTGGACGTATTTTTGGAGAAGGGGGAGGCCTTCAACCCTCTAACCCACCTTAATAGAGAAGTATTCGCAGCCTCCCCCCAGATATGTGAGCTGCCTCTCGGGGACACACAGGCAGGGTCCTGGCTGGGTGTCTGCTCCAAAACCCCTCACATCCTTGACCCTCTGTGTCCTCCTGGACACCTAACACTGTGCTGTAAGCTTATCTTTAGTTGGTTTTTTTTGCCAGGCGTGATAATTTAGGAAAACAGTAAACTGAGTGAAGGCCTCCTGGGCTTAGGATAGGGGCATTATTTCATAGAAAAAAACAAAACAAAACAAAACAACTGTAGACATGACAAATTGTGATGTAAGCATACAAGAGGATTTCTTGTGCTGGCTTCCATGGGTCTGTGTCCATATGCATGAGATCTACTCAACAAATTGACCTCAATTCACCCGAATTTTCAGGGCTGTGGGAAGGGGTTTGAAGTTGGTGTAGTATCAACATCTGTTTCTCAGGTCCAGCCTTCCGGTGTGGCTGAGGCAGGAGATGCCCTTTAGGCATGAAGGTAGGAGACTGAGCAAGAATTCTGAGTATGTAGGCAGTAATAAGAGAGAAGTACGGGAAGAGGGTGCAGGTTGCACACTAGGCAAAATATTGTAAAGGGATAATGTGAGGCTCGAAGTCCAAAAGAAAACTGTTTTCTTCATCTTTATCCTTGACTTAATCTACACAGGGTCTGTGACTGGCTATAATTATATGTGTGATTTCTTGTTTCTGTAGGATACACTCGTGTTGTGTTTTAGTATGTAGTTTGTGTGTGTGTGTGTGTGTGTGTGTGTGTGTGTGTGTAGGGTAAAGGGAGAGACTGATTTTGAATAAGGAGGACTTGTACCCTCACAGCCTGCCAATCAGAAGGGCATTTCCAGTGTCAGTCAGCAACTCTGATCTTGGGCCACCTAAGGTGGGGGATGGGAAGCTGAAATAAAGAAGCCACTGGGGTGGTGGGGGTGGGGGGGATGCCGGGGCAGTCTGTAGTAGGAGAAAGTGCTGAGTTCTCTGACTGACCCCTTTCTGCAAACAGGAGAGCCAGTGCTGCCTAATGGCAGACTTTTCCTTTTTACTTCAACAGTTAGGATTTGGCAGTAAATCACCCATAACAAGAAATCTAGAGGTAGCCAGTTTGAGGGCCTGTTAATTTCGTAGCTCAACAATGTCAGTCTGGCTTCTCTGAGTTTTTCGTGGCATTTCCCCGGGTGCAAGATGGCTGCCATTGCTCTGGGCATTAGCCTCAATATATAAATGTCCGTGTCAGGTAGAAGAGATTTCCCACACACTGTTCCCTCTTTTTGCCAGAGGCGAACATCTTTCTGAGATGTCTCTAAAGGCTTCACCTTACAGTGCATTGGCCCAAAGTAGGTAGACCAGACATCATTCGGGTTCCACATATTGTCCCAAGAATGTTTTTATAGTAAAAGTATCTGATTCAGAATCCCGTGTTATATTTAGCTGTCAATGTCTGTGGTCTTCTTCAGTCTGGAACAATTTCTCAGTCTTTTCTTGACTTTCATGACTTTGATATATTTGTAGATGCAGGTCCTTTATTTTGTAGAATGGCCCTCAGTTTGGGTCCATCTGATGTTTCCCCATGAGAGATTCGGGTTACGTTTTTTTAGCAGGAAAAATCACAGAATCACATACTGCATCCTAATAGGTGACACACGATGACCATTTGTTCCTTTATTCTGTCATTTCTTTATATCGATATAGACACATGGGTTTCTCTTTCACTTAGTGCCTTATGATCCATTACTATCACTCTTTATTCTGGGGCTCAGATCGTCCCAGTTCGGGTAGCAGTAACCCTGTGAATCTGGCCCCCATCCTGTTTTCATGTGTCTCCATCATGCTTCGACTCCTTCCTCAGCTTTCTGGCTTAAGATATTGTATTTTTTATACAAACTTATATTGTACTTTTTGAGTCCCAACCCTGGAATCAGCCATCAACCATTTTTCGAGGAGACCTGGTTCGTTGTAGTGGAGAATGGTATTTAGAAGCTAAAATCTGGAAAATGGGTATGCCTATTGCCGTTGGGGTGTGGCTGCTTTCAGGCCCTCACAGTGGACAGAGCTCAGCTGTAGACACGTGTATTCCCAAGTTTCCATCTATAGTCCACTGAAAATCGTGAGTTCACAATCAAATTTTAGTTGCAATCTAACATTATAAGGTTCATTTTAAGTTTTCTCTCTCCGTATTTTTTTTTAAGATTTTATTTTATTTATTTATCAGAGAGAGAGAGAGAGAGCATGAGCAAGGGAAGAGGGAGAAAGAGAAGCAAGATCCCCACTGAGCAGGGAGCCTGATGTGGGGCTCTATCCAGGACCCTGAGATCATGACCCGAACCAAAGGCAGATACTTAACTGACTGAGCCACCCAGGTGCCTCTCAGCCTAACTTTCCATTCACATGATCAGCTGGACCATCCAAACATTTGACAGTCATTTAAGTTAAATAGTCCATCTTCATACCCACGTGGTAACCACTTCCCTAATTTCTTAGTACTTATTTCTAACACCCTTCTGTCTATCCTCATTGCTCTGACCATCCAGGATTTGTGGTCTGCAACAGAAAATTAATACTGAGAACATCATGAGATTTCTTGGACTTACAACTCCAATCATTTTAAAATGAGAGTAATCAGGGCGACTGGGTGGCTCAGTGGGTTAAAAGCCTCTGCCTTCGGCTCAGGTCATGATCCCAGGGTCCTGGGATCAAGCCCTGCATCGGGCTCTCTGCTCAGCGAGGAGCCTGCTTCCTCCTCTCTCTCTGCCTGCCTCTCTGCCTACTTGTGATTTCTGTCTGTCAAATAAATAAATAAAATCTTAAAAAAAAAAAAAAGCCGTTGAAAAAGCAGTTTGGCCTCTTTCTCTCAATGTTTTAAAAAATAAATAAATAAAATGAGAGTAATCAAACTCCTGCTTGTCTGAGCTTTTGAAAGGTTTGCTTTGGGGGGACATTCCGGGAAATCTTGATTCCAGGCTGTCTTTCCAGTTCCTCAGTACCTAACCCCTGGCACAGGGCTTTTTCCTCCAGACTAGTGCTTGTCAAACTTAAACATGCAGCAGAACCACATGGAAATGTTACAAAAATGAAGACATTCTGATTCAGTAGGCCCGAGAGTCTGCATTTTAATGAACTCCCGGGGGTGCTGGTGTAGCTGGTCTGGGGACCTCATCAACAGGTCCCAGGTGTCTGAGATGCCGCATCTCAGAATGTCAACACTCTCCTCCGTTTTTCCTTTGCCCTCCCTGGGAACACCTGCTCACCAAACCTTGATGCCTAGAGGAGGACTGTCTTTCGACAGAGATCTGAGAGTCTCTACTCCACTGATAGCCCTACTCCAGAAAACAGCTCAGAGCTTAGCTCTTGCCAGGGTGCCGAGCTGGGTACAGCTATAGTGGATACAGTCTGTTTGTAGTTACACCTAGGGGCGCCTGGGTGGCTCAGTTGGTTGGGTGACTGCCTTCGGCTCGGGTCATGATCCTGGAGTCCCGGGATCGAGTCCCACATCAGGCTCCCTGCTGGTCAGCGAGTCTGCTTCTCCCGCTGACCTCTCTCCTCTCATGTGCTCTCTCTCTCATTCTCTCTCTCTCTCTCTCTCTCAAATAAATAAATAAATAAATAAAGATGTAGTTACACCTAATCGTAATGGCCTTTAAATAACATGTACACTTCCCACTACAAACTTTTGCTCCAGATTTGGTTCCAAAGATGAACGATTGTTACCACCAAGCTATTTAAAGGAATATGCCACATGTTCCAAGGCTTCATTTAAAAAAAAAGATGTTTATTTGTTTATTTAAAAGCGAGAGCAGAAGGCGAGGGAGAAACAGATTCCCTGCTGAGCAGGGAGCCCGAAGTGGGGCTCGATCCCAGAACCCTGGGATCATGACCTGAGCCAAAGGGAGATGCTTAATCGACTGAGCCACCCAGGAGTCCCCCCATAACTCCGTTTTAACAGATGCATATAAACGTTTTGAGTGGCAACAGCATCTTTGCAGTGAATGCCCAGTCTCTAGAGGTGGTAAGTTCCTCAGAAGGGGAACACAGCTCTAACTTGGATAGGAGGCTTTCCTTTTGTAGTTATGAAATTTGCTTTCCTTTATAGTCTTGTCCTGTATTTCAGTTTCTATATCTACCCATTCTGGATTCTGGACACAACTTCTCTTTTCCTGGATCGTTCTTTTCACCTGTGAACTCACATCCATCCCATCCCCCAGGGCTTTCAAAAATGGTGTGGTAGAGAAGCTGGGACATTAGAGTCAGGCTAACCTGGGTTCAGGTCCCAGGTCAGTGCTTCTGAGCGGTAAGATCATAGACAAAATATTTCACTTCTCTGAACTTCCAGTGTTCTGACTTAAAATGAGGCTATTCTGACATTAGGGATTAAATTAGATACAGTGCGTCCAAACGATAAGTTGGACATAGAAGTGCCCAGGCCAGCCAAGCACCCAGAAATGTTGTTTCCTTTTCTTAATTAGCTCTCTCCTTAGTAACTGACCCCTCCCTTGCTCAGTTCTTTCCTCCTTCATTCAAATGTGCACCTGTCCGCTATCTGGAAAACGCCGAAGACGACCTGGCTCACTTCTCTAGATGCTGTTCCATCTCCCGGCTTCCCCCTGTTGAGAGAGTTCTCGAAGACATGCCCACTAACTGTTCTCACCACTTCCCTACCCGCCGAGCACCCGCAGTGACCCCAACCCCGGAGTGTGGGCCCTTCCTTGGCCTTGGCAATCCTCTATCTTCTCTGAGCCGCTCACCTTGGTGAGGGGGCGTGGCCTCCTTTCTTCACCTGCGCCAGCGTGGGTGAAGGTGGACCACAGCCAGCCCTGGCCAAAGACTGTTGTGCGAAGAGAAGGATTGCCGAGAGGTGAGTCACAGGGTCAGCTTTTCATTTTGTTTTGCTTTCACGTGCTTTGGAGAAACAGGACAAGGCTGTGGGTGCCCGTTTTCGGAATAGGATTGGGGTCGTTACTCTGAGAGGCTGCAGGAGCTTTGTACTTGCAGGGAGGTTCAGAGCGGGCCCGTCTGGGGGAGCAGCTGCTCTCAGGAAGGCATTTAGACAGGAGAGAAAGACAGGGTATGGTCTGTTTCAGCAGGAGCAGGTCTTATAGTCCATTAATTTTAACGTAATGCAAATCGGCTTATGGAAGTGTTGACACGCTCTTATTTAAAAGGCATGAGTAGCCTGATAATTAAATCTCCGTCGATGTTTTATTCTAGCACATTAATAGTGTACCTTGCCCAGCTGGTGTGATAGATTTCCAGTCTTATAATTATATAAATTGCAAAGTGCCAGCAAAAGGGGGAAAAGTGAACAGCAATGCCAAAAACAAGGTGGGGTATATTAACTTGATCTTCATTATTTTATTTTAAGATTTTTTAAATTCATTTGAGAGAAAGAGAGAACATGAGAGGGGAGAAGGTAAGAGGGAGAAGCAGACTCCCCAAGGAGCAGGGAGTCCAGTGCAGGACCTGATCCCAGGACTTGGATCATGACCCGAGCTGAAGGCACCCGCCTAACCAACTGAGCCACCTTGGCGCCCCAGTCTTCATTATTTTAAAATAACTTTGTTTTGTCCCTGAGTTTGACCACGTTCACTCACTAAAAATATCCTAAAGTTATGCTGTCCAGTGTGTAACAGAGCGGAGATCGGTGTCTGTTTAATATTTCCTTTTGGCACCTTGGCTTTGAAGCATGCATTCTTGGTGGGGAGCCGAGCGTCCTAGAGCTCAGACAGTCATTTGCGGCCGAGCAGAGCAGTGGGACAGAAACGCACCCTTTGCTGGGAATCCGGAGCCCCGAGTTCTGCTTTGGGGCCGACTGACCGATGATGATGTGACCTTCCCTCTGGGTCTCTGTGCCTTAAGGAGCCAAGGCGCCGTAGCTTCTCGTGTGAACATTTTGTGACTTGACTTTTTCTTTTTCTTTTCTCATCCCTTAAAATAAGAATCTCCCTTCATAGTCCTTTACACAGCTCTAAAGTTGCATTTCTTCAGTTCCAAAAAAACATTCAGCCGGTAAGAATGACCAACACGCTTGAGATGTCCCTGGAAGATTAGGAGGAGGCAGGGAAGGTAGGTTGAGGATTGTGGGAAGGGCCGATGGGAAAAAGAACAGAGTCAGCGACGAGGCTGTTGCCACCCCAGATTTGGGGAACCTCCTCTTTCTAAGTGCAGAGCTGCAGACAAAGCATATGGTTATGCTTCCATCATTTTCATTGTATTGAGCCTGTTGGTAATTCAGCTACGGAACACCCCTGGGAGGTTCAGGGGTTTTATTACCTTTAAGCTGATCTGATACCTGAGGCCACTGGGGTCCCTGCGTTCAAGGAACATAATCAGACACATCTGTCAACAGGCGCGGTTGGAACAGCTTTGCTGTGAGCACCGGCTGGGGTACCAATTATCTCTGTTGGGGAAGTGCTTCCCAAGGCCAGCTGTGGTCCTAGGGTATCAGGTGAGTGTTTAGGGGACCGCTGGGGAGCAGTAGAAGGCCGTGCGTGCGCCGTAGGAAAAGGGCCCCGCGTCACGATGAAATGCTGCGTGGTAAATCAATCATGGGACGTGAGCCCTGCAAGAGGCTTTAAGGATCAGCTAGCCCCAGTCCGTCTTTTGTGGAGGAGAGCCCCAAAGTCCACCAGAGAGGGGCAGAGCCAATCCGTGGGGCCTGGTCCAGAGCTGAGCCGTCTGCGTTTCCCGCTGTAACACACTATATATATGTCACTGTTACAAAAAAAAAAAAAAAAATCCCTTTAGGAAAAGTATAGCTAAGTAAGACAGACATGTACAGTAGGCCCTTACACTCTGTTGCTTCTGTTGATTGATTTTACCCTCTAAATACCATTCCCCACCCCCCCGCCTTAAGTTATGGATTTCGCGAGTCTTCCAGCCCCGCTGCTTTCCCCAGCCATCTGCTCCTTCAGTTCCACCTTATACAAAAACGAAACCAGCCTTTTACAACCTCAAAAGGATATTTAGACATTGCTCACATGCGCTCTTGCTCTCACGATCGGCGCTGAGGCCGCAGACAGTTTCCAGGGTCTTGCCGAGATTCTCACCAGGGAGTGGAGACGGCATTTTCCCATTTCCTCTCCCGGGCTGGTGATGGTTCTCTCCATCGCCACAGAGTGCTAGAAACAACAAGGAGGCCAGTCTCCTTTCTGCAGAGCATCTCCCAGCTCGGTCCACACCTTTGCTTCCATCTCTCCACTCCCTTCCCGTGGCCATACTGAGTCAGGAGTCGGGACCTGAACCACGGGAATGTGCCGACTCCCGCCTGCATTCGGGAAACCCGCTACTTCCCGTCTTCTGGCTCTTCCATCCGCCCGCGCTGGTTCTTTTTGAAACTTCTCCATACGTTTGTGCAGCTCACCGCTAAAAACCCCTTTTCCAAGAATCACGAGAACCCTGTGCTTTTCACATCTCCCCTCTCCAGCTTCCAGAGGGGCCCGCTTAATTAAACAAAAGAAGAGATTTTCATGCTCATTTCTTTTTGGCAGGTTAGTGATTGGAACGGACTTGATACTTTCCTGTCCTCTCTTTTTTCGCATCCTTTCCCAACCAAGAACATGTTGAATGTTCATTTGGAAAGGCTGAAACTTTCGGGACCCTCGCGCCTTGTGTTACTGTTTTTTGTATGTGCAGTCTTCAGCCAGGTTAAGCTTTGATGATCGGTCCACAAGGTAAACTTCTGACCCAAGGCACATGGCCTGCGTTGATCCGAGTTTAGCGCTGATGGTTGCCAGCCATTCTTTCCGAGGAGCAGACGTGTTCTCTCCCTTAGCAATGACTTAGCCTGGATATAAATTACAGGATGGCCCCGTGACTGAGCCACAGGCATTACTGTTTCTGCTGGGACAGTTATGACTGGGATTGAAAGATACGGGTCTTTTAAAATCAGGTAAGTTGGAGCATACTTGGACTTGACTAAAGCTTCTAGACACCCTGGGACTTAGGAAAGAGTTTGAGAGAATTTGTTAACATAGTGGAGTTCAGTTTCCAAGAGTGAAATGCTGATGGACATCCTCTGTGGTCTCTTAGGGATACACCTGTTGGAGATAGGGTCCTGTCCCCAGGAGCTGACACACCAGGGCAAAGCGATGAATAATTGCAGCCTAGTATCCTAAGTGCTATGACAGAGTCTTAGCCACAGTACTTTACAGGCTCCAAAAGGAAAATAAATTCCAGCCAGAGTTTGGGTAGATGGGGAGTCATGGAAAGCTTAACATTTAAGCTGGATCTTGATGGAATTTTCCGTATGGACACATTGGTGGAAGGGCATCCTAGGAAGAGGGAATAGCATGGGTGAAAGCCCAGAAGTCTGAGAGCTCTGGAAAATGCTTTTTAGTCTCTGGCTGGTCTGGAGTTGAGTAGGTAGGAGGATTAGGACAGGAGGCTATGGAGGTGGGCTGTGGCTGGCTTTCCAAGGACGTTGAAGGCAATAACTCACATTCATTCAACATGTCTCAAGTACCAGAACCTTCGGTGAGTACTCTCTGCTTGGCACCTTATTTAATGATCACAGGATCTCTACCAGGTCCTTCTGATGTGAACAGACACATGACACGTGAGGCGGAACCAATGTCTCTCTATTTCATCCAGGGCTGTCATGGTTAGAACAGTGGGGCAGGAAGGAAGTAAGATCTTCATGTCACACAACATCTTTGATTGGTTTAGGTCCTAATGCCATTTTTTGTAATAAGTAAGACAAGGTGACAGAAATCAGGTGTCTAGTTTCTTATTAGAAAGCATGTAATCTGATCACAAAACAATCCATGGCTTGAGACAGTTTTCCATTTGCTTACTAGAGGCAAGTCAGAGCAGATGGGAAAGAACACCTAAACTATGGTTTTATTTAAAGTATTAGGGGTGCCTGGGTGGCTCAGTCAGTTAAGTGTCCAACTCTTGATCTCAGCTCAGGTCTTGATCTCAGGGTTGTGGGTTCAAGCCCCACACTGGGCTCCATGTTGGGTGTGGAACCTACTTAAAAAAATAAAATAAAGTACTTCAAAGATATTTTCTGTGTGTCTACAGGTTTGGTTCTTAATTTGAGGTCCCTGACCCAGAGGGAGTCATTGATGAGTTCCAGGGGGATCCAGGACACTCTTCAAATTGTATACTAATGTTTCCTATATTAACACATTCATAAGTCACCTCTATGAAGAATGTCCATGCTTTTATATGATTTCAAAAAGTTCATTGGTCCCGAAATAATAGGAACCACTGATTCGTAGGTTATTGTTGGAATGTAATGTTCTCACTAGTTCTTCAGAACCTGGATGATAAAATCCCAGCTTTTTGGGGCAGGAGGCATGGAGTCGAGACTCAGACAGATGTGGATTCAAACCCTGCCTTGGCCATTTGCTGCTTATGTGACCTCAGCTTTAGTGCCCTCCCTGAGAATGTGGAAAATATGGAAGTGGACCCTGGGATTCACACCCATGTAATACAAAGAGGGCAGACGAGGTTGCCAAGTGATTGAGGAGGGAAGGAGCTGAGGATGAAACCCTGGGGAGCATCTGTACCCAAGAGACTACTGAGAAAGGGGGACGGATAAAGGGGACCGAGGGAAGACCAGGGACCCGGGAGGGAAACCAGGAGCTCAGAGTGCCCTTCGACAAATCTAGCTGGATAAGAGATTAGGACTCAGAAGGTACCTTTGATTTGTCATTTCGATCCCAGATCACATGGCTCCAAAGTGTGCTGAGGAAGTAGATGATGAGTTAAAATTCTTCCTTTGTTATTTCATTATAAATTGACTCAATGCCAGTTGTACACCAGGCAGAGCCATTGGTGCTACAGAGCTTGGTTCATGAGGTCTCACTTTTAGAAACTTCAGGCTTTCCTGCGATTTGTGCCGCTGCCCTTAACAAACACAGGGTGAGCCACCAGACAATAATGTAGGTCTGCTACATGACCTTGAGTGGGCCATGAGATCTCTCCAGGCCTAACAGTTGGAAGCTGAATTATCTGTAAACTTTCCCCAGTCTAAAATGAATCCCACAGCACAGCCCAGTCAAGATGGAGGACGGGGTGCTGGTCCAGAAATGCCTTTCACATATCAAGCTCTGGTTGTATGTCAAGCGTGTCATCTTGTAGGCTGTCCCTCTGCAAACTTCACACTCCTCTGGCTCTTCCTTGCGTTTCCCCTGCCTGTCTGGTGCCCTCCCAGGGAATCCTGTTATTTTCACACGGAAGTATTACAGAAAGTTTTACAGAACATCTGTAAAACAAAAATAACTTTTCCTAAATGCCGGCCTTTTGTTTTGGGTGAGTCCTCTTTATGGAGATTTCAATGCCTTGCGACCATAATGTTGTGAATAAGCGTATTCCTGGAGCAAAACCACAAGCCATAAAAGACTGATCGAACCTGCTTCGTGCATGAGGTGAATTTGAATCCTGGCTGCCTCACTCCCAGCTCGCTCACCGAGGAGCTCTTCTCTATTTCAAATTGGCCTCCAAACCCAGGTGAGACATGCTTTCCTCCAGCTGGTCTGAAATTTGCCTCTTTCCTCTGTGCGTGTGTGCACACTCCTAACAGAAGCTCTAAATGAATGTCTGTTGGTATATCGCCTTCTCTGCCCAGAGATTTATTTCTTGCTTTTGTGGCAAATGTGGACCTACATCCCCGAGTATCACTGGGTTATGTATTTTTCAATGGTGCCTGGAAAGGAGGGAAGGACCACAAGGTAGAGAGGACTGTCATGCGTGGCTGGCTCAGTCCCTCTCATCTGGGAACCTGCTCTGGGGCAGCTAAGCCTGGGCCTTGGGGAGCTGAGTTCACGGAGGGGAGGGCCCAAGGAGGATGCTATTGCTTGACTGAGTCTCTGTCCGCAAGACCCAGGGTCAGGGCATGAGGTAGTATTTTCTTCATGTGCCCAGAATGGAGCCTTGACATACGGCTTTCCGCAGGGTTCTGATGTAGTTCTAACCATCTAACTATGTCTTCTTCCAAGGAGGCTGGTTAACTACTCTGCCGATAGTGGCGTCTGGGACCCAAACACTTTCTGTGAGCCCCCAGGCCAGAGTGGCCATGCAGTCACTCCCTATTTGGTCCCCCGTTCCAGCTCTGTCCATCCCACCCAGGACAGTCCAACATGTCGGGGGACATTTGTTTCCTTACTGATTTATTGTCTGTCATCCCTCCCACCCTCAATAGGGCATTACTTGGTGAGAGTAAAACTAGGTTTCTAGAGCCTTGGCACGTAGTAGGTGCTTAACGAAAATGTGTTGAATGGATGAGCAGGAAAGTAGAGGGAAGGAAAGAAAGGGAAGGGGAGGAGGAAGAGAGGGAGGGAGGGAGGGAGAGAGGAAGGAGGCTTTAGCAGGAACAGTAATTCTTGCATGAAGCAGTGGGAGAGATCCTGGTCGTCAAAGCTCTGGGGTACCCTGCTCCCTTAGTGTTGTTCACCTAATCTGGAGCCCACAATGCTGTCCCAGGCCAGAGAGAAGTCTGCCATAACCGTTCAGCTCTGAGGGGCCTAGAACTGCCCTCTTCTCCTCCCCCAGCTTCCTCTGCCCTCACATCTCCTTCTTTCTAATGGGAGCTGTGTTCTGAGGACATTAACAGCACTGAACACCCCAAAACACCAGGGAACAGCATGCAGGGAGGCAATCAGGCCTAGCCTAGAGGGGGCCCGGAGAGGGGCTGGGGCTGCCCAGCTGAGCCTCTGCTCTCCATCACGCTAGTATGAGAGAAAACTTTGTTCTCATGCATTTGGGGTCACAAGAGCCTATCCATGCCAGCACTCACAGTGCTCTGTGGGTGCACGGGACATGGTATCGCCTCCGTGTGTGTGCTGTGGCATCTTGGAGGAGGGAGGGCTGTTACTTCCTGGCATGCTCCTGCTCATTGTCGCACAGCAGGTGGTGAGAAGCAGAGGAAGGTCCTCTCCTCCTGCCTCCTATGCTAGCTGGCTCAGGGCTGCAGTCCCTGGGTTTGGTGGCTGTTACACGTGGGCCAGGCCTTGTGCCATGGGACATCTGCGCTGCGGTGATGAAGGTGTTGCTGTCCCCACTCCTGCTCAGCCCGGGAGGCGTGTGTTTCCTTGGCTACAGGTCCTGGCCCCCTGGGTGGGAGTGGATGCGCTCCTCCCTGTGTATTTCAGCACGGACACCCCCCGTGGGACGGCCTGCAGGCCCGCTTCTCGCAGAGGCCTCGGGCCGCACCGCCCAGAGCCGCGGGGGCCGCTGCCAGGTCTCCAGAAAGTGTCTGAGGCAGCGAGACCATGCAGGGCCCCACGCCCTTGCTCTCTCGCCCCTCCTGGCTCTCAGGCCTGCAGTTTTAATATGGGCGGGGGCTGGATTGAGTGTCTTGGCCAAATCCAGCAAGCGGAGTCCTTTCTGGCACAGGATAGGGCGTGCACATCAGGATCACATTCTAGATGCAGGGACAGAGGTTTGGGAAGGATAAAGCAACGAGAGTGAGAAAATTAAATGTGGCGAGAAATGGATTTACCCTTTCTGCCGTCTGAAAATAATTGAGTTATGTTATTTTGTAAAATAATCTGTTTTGAGGTTTTTCCTGTTCCCCATCATACTACCAGTTGCCTTACTGATTTGAAGTGGGGGGTGGTGGGGAAGCATTCATTTTGGCTCCGTGCTGTGATTCGTACCAAATACCTCAAACTTGGGCCAGGTTCTAAGAGGTGGCTCTGCTGTCTGTTAAGACTGGGAAGGAGAACCAGGTGGCCTGCAGAGGAAGGGGCGGCTGGCTCCTCCCACTTTTCCAGACAAGCGCCCCGCCCCCTTGCCTCTTACCCCCCCCCCCCGCCCCTCCCCCCACTTTCCCCTCCTCTGGGCTTTAAAGGATTTAGTCACATTTGGCCAGAGACCTCAGAGAGGCCTGTCTCTCCTCCTGATGTCTTGTCCGAGTTTTCCTCCCCCTCCTTCTCAGCTTTCCCTTGAATTCTGCCCCTGGCCTCCCCTTGTGGTGGTGTAATGGGGAGTTCCCACGTCAGGGTTGACCTTCCAGTGAGATCTCTTTAGTATCACTCCAGGGAACTTCAGTCACTGAATAGCTGGACATTAATTGTGGAGTGCGATAGATGGGATTTGGGGCAGCTGTCCCACAGAAATCCCATTGGGTAGGTGTCCGTGGAGAAGCAGCTTCACTGCGTGACAGACAAGAATGAGCCTGGGTCTTTCGGGAGCTTCAGCTCTGGAACCAGATTTCATAAAAGGTGTATCTCGGCTTAGTCGCTTATCAGTGGGATGGCCTTGGGCAAAGACTGCGCTTCACGGTGCCCCAGTTTTCCCATCCGTGAAATGGGTGCAAAACCAGTGTTTACCCCTAGTTGCTGGGAGGAGTCGGTGAATTGATAAACGTAAGTGCTTAAAACAGTGCCAGCCGCTGCTCAGCTAGTATTACTTAACCTCGTCGGCATGGCCATTGTCATCTCTCTACTTATTCTCTGGGGGCTTGGTGCAAGCTCCTTTGATTCTCCGAGCCTTCCCTGTAAAATGGGTATGATACCAATAGGACTGTCAAGAAGATTCAGAGAGAATATATGAGAGGACTCTTAGCCTAGGCTTGACACCCAGGGGAAACTCGGTGAGTATGAGTTTCCTTGTCCTCTCCAACACAGCCTGCCTCTGTACAGACTGTCAGCTCCTGGGGTAGAAGGACCCATTTGATTATGATGGGGCTGGCTGTGTGGTGGCAAGCAGAGTCCTTGTTACGTATTTGAATAGGGCGCAAGTTGCCATAATCTTCAGTGTGAACAGCCAGCAACTTTTCCCACCTCCTCATGTCCCCTTTGCATCTTTTCTGCCATGAGTCAGTCAGACAGTCTCGAGGACCATGGATGTGTCCAGGATTCAGCTAGGTGGCTCAGAGCTCACAGGAGATTTGTGAGACTTTCTCCTTGGATGTCATATTCAACATGCCTAAAACTTTCCTGAATCATTCATGTCACCATTCTCCCAGTTACCCTGAGTGAAGACCTGTGGTCACATTACTGAGTGACCTCACTTTGTCATCTCAGTGGTTTTCCACAGTGACTGTAGGAGGTAGGAACCATAAGCATCTCATTTGACAGATGAAAAAACCGAGGCTTCATGAGGTTAAGGACCTTGCCGAAGGCCACTCAGTGGTCAGCTAAGCTGGAATGGAAAGCCAGGTATGTGAGAATCCATCTGCTGCACTCCCCGTCCACTATCTCATGGCTGCTGGTTTCTTTATGTTTTGGCTGTTTCTGGATAGCAACTACTCCAAAACTGAGTGACTTAAAATGACAGTGTATTTTATCGTTGTTGTTGTTGTTATTCATGGTTCTGGAGAGCGACACCGCTCTACTGAGTGATTCTTTTATTTTTTTAAGATTTTATTTTTTTGAGAGAGAGAGAGTATGCACAAGCAGGGAGAGTGGCAGAGGGAGAAGTCCCTGCTGAGCAGGGAGATGCTGGGCTCCATCCCAGGACCCTGGGATCATGACCTGAGCTGAAGGCGGTTGCCTAACCCACTGAGCCACCCTGGCGCCCCTCTACTAAGTGATGTTTTGCTTGGTCTCTTCTGTACTCACATTCAGATGGTGGCTGGAATTGGAATTATCTACAGGCTGCTACACTCACCTATTTGGCACCTGGGCTGGGAAGAGCTACAGCCAATCAGACGTCTCTCTCCCTCTATGCAGAGAGCTTGGGCTTCCTCACAGCATGGTAGTCTCAGGGTGGTCAGATTTCCCACAGAGCTGCTGATTTTCCCCAGAGCAAGCTCTGAAGGATCCACTGGAAGCTGCTAGGCTTCTTACAGTCGAGCTTTAGGTGTTGCAGACCCTCACTGCCATCACGTTTTCTTGGTTTTATTGGTCAAACAAGTTACTGAGGCAAGTCCACGTTCAATGGGACCCATTATTAGGCTTGATCTCTTGAAACGGGAAGAAGCGTGGAGTACAGTGAAGGAAGGGATTGATGATTACCATCTGCATCTGATCATCCCCGAGACCCATCTGTGTTTTTGCTTTAAAAAAATCCCTCTTAGAGATTCTATTCTGCTGCCACTCCTTAGTAGGCTCCAATTTTTTGTGGTTCATTTTTGGTTCAGAACAAGCATCTCCTAACTGGGCTCTGACTCTGCCCAGCTCCTAATCCCTTGTGTATTTTGATACCATACAAAACCTCATCAGTTGGCTCTTTCATGCACTGGTTCATGTAGTCATAGGTCCACGTGGGACTTCACAAGTCATCTACTCTTACCCTCTCCTTTTACAGAGGAGGAAACCAAGACCCCAAGAGGGTATATTCAAAATTATATGGCTCATTTTTTTATGGAGTTTCAAGTCAGTCAACGCTTATAAACTGTCTTCCTTAAGCTAGAAGAACAAGGAGAGAGAAGACCCAGTTCCTGCCCTTAGAAAAACTACAGTTTAATAAGAGTGATGCATACCTTAGAGATTATTTATTTATTTATTTAAAGATTTTATTTATTCATTTGAGAGAGAGAGAGAGACAGAGAGAGCACAAGCAGGGGAAGCAGCAGGCAGAGGGAGAGGGAGAAGCAGGCTCCTTGCCGAGCCGGGACTCCAACATAGGGCTCGATCCCAGGACCTGAAGATCATGACCCGAGCTGAAGGCAGATGCCCAACCATCTGAGCCACCCAGGGGCCCCTCAGAGATCATTTTAATAGAAGTTTGCACTTGGTCCCTTAGGTGTACACAGGAGAGACCTGTCATCTGATTTGTGGTTCAGGGAAGATTTCTTGGGGAATGTGACCCGGTACTGAGTCTTCATTCTACAGAAGTTATCTGGGCAAAGAGAGGTGGAAGGCTGTTGGGACAGAGGGAATGGCCTGAGAGACAAAGGCAAAGAGGCAGGAGCTAGGGTAGGAGGGTGTGATAGAACGTGCTATTTGATATTTCTGGAGCATGAAGAGCCTTGAATGCCCTACTAAGGGGCCACGACTTGATTCTTTAGGTAATGGGGAGCCACTGAAGAGTAAGACCTACATGCGGCCCTTTAACGTAGTCCATTTATCCGGGAAAGAGTTCAAAAGCTTATTTGGTGACTGACTTCTCTGCTTTCAGACTCTATCACGGCCAAGCCACTTTGGATGGATTTTAAAGCAGAACCCCCGCCCACCGGAAAAAGACCAGTAGCCCAAAAGTAATTGGACCAAAAATACTTGGATATCCAGTTCTTAGAGATGCAAATGCAAATGCTTTAACTATATGAGAAGATGCTTAGTCTTATTCGTAATAAGGAAAAGGCAATTTTAAACTATATTAAGATATTATTTGTTACATCTTAGAGCAGCAAAGAGCAGAAAGGCTAAAATCACCTGAAGTGGCGAGGGTATAAGCTTCCTCATACATTACTTGTAGAAGTGTGACTTTGGTACTTTCTCTGTGGAAAATAACGTGGTAATATCTGTCAAAATTATGAACTCACATTTTTTTGCCTGCTTCTCTGCCTACAGCTATTTGTATATTTAGAGGAAGCAACAAATGCATATGATTATTTATTGTAGTCTTGTTTGTAATTGCAAAGGATTGGAACTATCCAAGTGCCATGAAAAGAAATTAGTCAAATAAACTGTATCTTATCCATACAAAGGAATGCTAGAAAGTCTTGAAAAAAGATGAGAATTTCTATATATACCAATCTGGATGGATTACCAAAATATAAAGTATTGGGTGATTAGAAAAAAAAATGTAAAAAGAAAACAGAAAAATAAATATACATACATATTTGTTCAAATATATGTAAAATATCCATGGAAGGTGACATAAGAAATTTATATTGTTCCTAACAAGTATCTGGGGTACGGAAGTAGGAGGAAAATATTTAATCACTTAATCCTTTGTACCTTTGAATTTTGAGCCATATGAATCTTGTTTTTTCTTTTTTTTTATTCTCCCCAATGCACATAACCCAGCCACCCTATCCCTACCCCCCCACCCCCCAGCAACCCTCAGTTTGTTTCGTGAGATTAAGAGATTCTTGCGGTTTATCTCCCTCCTAATCCCATCTTGTTTCATTTTTTCCCTCCCTCCCCCCCACGACTCCCCTACCCTGCCTCTCAAATTCTTCATATCAGAGAGATCATATGATAATTGTCTTTCTGTGATTGACTTATTTCATTCAGTATAATACCCTCTAGTTCCATCCACATCATTGCAAATGGCAAGGTTTCGTTTTGTTTTTTTTTTTAAAGATTTTATTTATTTATTTGACAGACAGAGATCACAAGTAGGCAGAGAGGCAGGCAGAGAGAGAGGAGGAAGCAGGCTCCCTGCTGAGCAGAGAGCCCAATGTGGGGCTCGATCCCAGGACTCTGGGATCATGACCAGAGCCGAAGGCAGAGGCTTTAACCCACTGAGCCACCCAGGCGCCCCGGCAAGGTTTCGTTTCTTTTGATGGCTGCATAGTATTCCATTGTGTGTGTGTATGTATATATATCACATCTTCTTTATCCATTCATCTGTTGATGGACATCTAAGTTCTTTCTAAGTTTGGTTATTGTGGACATTGCTGCTATAAACATTGGGGTGCATGTGCCCCTTCGGATCACTACATTTGTATCTTTAGGGTAAATACCCAGTAGTGTGATTGCTGGGTCTTAGGGTAGCTCTATTTTCAACTTTTTGAGAAACCTCCATACTGTTTTCCAGAGTGGGTGCACCAGCTTGCATTCCCACCAACAATGTAAGAGGGTTCCCCTTTCTCCACATCCTCTCCAACACCTGTTGTTTCCTGACTTGTTAATTTTAGCCAATGAATCTTATTTTTAAATCTTGTTAATTTTAGCCAATTTTAGCCAATGAATCTTATTTTTAAATCTTACTTTGAAAATTAAAAATAAGACAAAACAAAAGCAAGAATTTCAAACAAATGAACCATTACCACTACTGAGAGCTTCTTCAGTTCAGGGGTAGAATAAATATTCCATGGATCCTCTTCATTTTATAGTCATTAAGGAGACAGGAAACCCAGCCAACTCTTCCCAAATTGGAAAAAAAAAAAAAAAAAGACCAGGAAAAAAAAAACCAAAACTGAAGCAAATGTGACAAAACATTAAAGTAAGTTGAGCTGAGTGTGTAAGTATTTCATACTATCTTCCAATATGCTTGAGTCATCCTATATTTCACGATAAAAGAGAAAAGTACAGTAAGTAAATAAATAAGCAAATTAATCTTTTACATGGCATGGCTTTGGTGTTTATTTTGGAACTATTGAACGCAGTTAGCTCCGTTTTCTTGAATACTGAACACCATTCTCAGGGTCATTGCTCCCACCCTCCACACATGGGGACCCACTTTATTTTATTGTCCTTTGTCTTCTCACCTAGATGTACTCATGACTTCCTTTCAAAAGATTGTAAACTCTGTCGAGGGTAAAGATTGTGTCTAATTAAGAAGTCAGCAAACTTTCTCTGGGAAGGGTCAGATAATAAATATCCTAGGTGTTGAGGACCCCGTCCATCTCTGTGGTGACGGCTCCACTCTGCCACAGTAGCACAAACTCTCCGGAGAATGCATCAGTGAATGGATGTGCCTGTGTTCCAATAAAACTTTATTTATAAAAAGCAGTGCTACAGCAGATTGGGCCCAAGGACCATAGCTTGCTATCACCTAATTCACAGTTTTCTATCATTGAATTCGTTGTTTTATTGCCTTTCTCTCTTTTCCATTTTCCTGCCTTCCTCTGGGAAAAGGCCGATGTTCCTGGTTTCTGTGTGCACGTGGTTGTGTATATATACGTGTGCATTCCTGGTCCCTGGGAAGGGGGAAGTGAGAAAGGACGGAAGAGAGACACCGTGTGTTTCTAGGTTAGTGAGGACTCCAGGCTTTCCTAGAGAGTGGCGCAGGCAGCAGTGGGAAAGGTTAAGGAATAACTTCTTAAGAAAAGGTTAAATCATGACTCTCTTTCAAATATGTGTCAAAGATTTTATTTAGCTCAGTAATTAGTGAGGGAATCAGTATCTGTTACAACTGTTTCAAAAAGGAGAAAGCAGGCACACCAAAAGGCTGTCAGGAGTGCTGAAAGGAATTTGCTCTCCATGTAAAACTGGCCTCTTGGGGAGCAAGGAGGGCTTATTATTTGCCTTCCCACCGACAAAACTTATTTCCATTACTATCAGTTTTCTACAATTTATAGAGTTGCACAATAGCTCAGCTACACACAGTAAAAGGTGCAGACCTGTAAAATTAGATGATCCAGAAAAGGTTATTTAACAGTGCCTAATTATTCCCTAGAAAAGATACTCAGAAATTTATTTTTTTTCACTTTTCAAAGTTTTCCACGATTTTGTGTGATAGAGGTAGCATTCAGGAAACTCTAGATTATAGAAGGTCTTGAAATCCAGGCGAGAGGTTTTCCAGCTCCGTCTGATGGGTGACAGCGGCCACAGCAGACTGGTGACCCTCAGAGGAGCAAAGCCAAAGCACAGGAGGCGGGGGGCTCCCCAGCACGACTCGAGGGGAAGACCGACTTCGGGCCAGCCGTGGTGGGCTGGCGTGGACAATCTTGCAACCGTTGCGGAAGAGGCAGTGTGGTGACAAGGAATCCCACAGGCCTGGAGTTAGAGGGCTGACTCTGAGTCCCAGCCATGGGACTTACCACTCCTGCCACATGGGGCGAGACTGGACCAGCTTGTTGACCTGTGGTCAGAGGAACACTATGAACTGTCTCGGAGGTCGTTGTGTTAGATGAGAAAGCACACATCTCAGTACCGAACACCTTGCCTGCCGCAGTTTGTAGTAACTATTTCCCACCTTCCATGTGGGGCGCTCACTGGACACTGTGCCCTTGGGCAAATTACTTCAGCAATCTGAGCGTTGGTTTCTTTATCGGTGCAAAGTCAGAGAATGAGATCTACCTCGCAGAGCTGCTAAGAGAATTGTAGGTAGTATTGCCAGGAAATGTTAGTTTTCCTTTGGGGGTTCAGGAAGGCCTCACAGAGGAGATGGCCACTAAGTCCGGTCCTGATGGATGAGTCAAGTTGGAGTACATCAGCATTTCCAGATTCCCTAAGATTTCCCAGCATGATAATTGGTGTTTATATAATTCAGTTTTATTTTATTTATTTTGATCACATCATTTGGGACTATTCATGTTTTCTTTTTAGCCACGTAGAGTGCTGATTGTTTTTTTTTTTTTAAAGATTTTATTTATTTATTTGACAGAGATCACAAGTGGGCAGAGAGGCAGGCAGAGAGAGAGAGGAGGAAGCAGGCTCCCTGCTGAGCAGAGACAACCCCCCCCTCCCCCCGATGCGGGGCTAGATCCCAGGACCCTGGGATCATGACCTGAGCCGAAGGCAGAGGCTTTAACCCACGGAGCCACCCAGGCGCCCCAGAGTGCTGAGTTTTAAAGCATGTCATGGTAAGGGGCATAGTAAGTGGGAAACAGTATGAGATTGTTTGACACTTACTTGGTGGTGCGTTATAAATGGAACATTTATTGTGTACATGAATTCATGGTTATTGAAAGTTCTGTTAAATTGCAGGTTTGGGGGATAGCCCTAATTGCAAATATTTTGACCTATTCGTTCCACCTAAACAGTGCAGTATCTTGGGAATTCTATTATTTTGACGCTTATCCCTCAGATTTCCCCTTTCCCCCAAAATAGTACAAAAACCTTTTATAAGATCATCGGAAATGATGCTCATTTTATGTGTAGTTCGTGAAATTGTTTCTGTGAGCGTGTGTATGTATGTATGCGTACACACGTGCCCATGCGCGAGGGTGGGGCAGTGAGGTAGCCCACCCGCCATGGCCCACTTTGTGTAGCGACATAAGGAATTTGCACGAGCATTTCCAGGTGGAGCAGAGAAAGCTTCAGCTCCTGGCTTTCGTAGTTTGCCCTCCTCATCATCAGTCTCCCATACTTCCCTGTTGCTGGTATAATGGTAACAGGGCCACCAACATGGTGGTCCCGGCAGGACTCCAGAACAAGAACCCTAACTCCAGGGTACCCTCTCTACTCCATCAAGCTCTCTTTCTGCCTGGGATCCTTAGCCTACTTCCCTTAGCTGTGGTTGCCCTAACTCTCCACCTTCCATTCTTGTAAGTCTCCCAGAATCCTCCTTCTACCATGTTTCCCTCTCTCTCAGTGATCACCTTCAACCAACAACCCGCTGATATGCTATAGAGATAGAGAGGAGCCAGGAGCGGGACAAGGAAGGGATTTTAGAAAAGGAAAGGGGGTCTCTTTTGCTCTTTAGCTTCCTTTGGAATCCTCGATGTCATAGCAACCCGAAATGGTCCTCGCTGGCATGCAGATATAGCTTGTAAGTGCAACCAGCAGGTTGACCAGAAGACTCCATGGGACATAATGGCAGGCCACTGTTTTCTCTCTCTCCCTGTCCTTCTCAAAGGAGCTCAGCAGTAGAAGTTCTTCCACTGCCCTTGGTTGAAAATGCGGGAGGTCCCATGACTTTTCTGATCACTCTCAAGTAATGGGAATTCCTAGGACCCGTGGAAGTTGACTACACAGTCTCAATTCAGTTATTTAAACTGCCCAGTCTAGTTAGTCATCAAAATTTCTGACTTCGCTTTAGAGTCACACCTGTTTCCCTCTCCAAGCCGGAGCCCCCTGCAAGTGAGAAGAACCAGGCTTCCTCTTTGCTCTCCTCTCACACATCCTCCCTTGCATTGCTGACCAGGGTTTCTGACTCCTCTGGGTAGAGAAACGGGGAGGAGGAAAAGGCAGGGAAGCTCTTACTCAACAAATTTTGTAATAAGATGTCTTCTCAGGGTGGACCTGGAAGGTCTGTAGGGCTGACTCCTCTCATGGACTCTTTTGTGGGTTTTCCTGAGACCCTTACTGCGAATATTGACTAATATTTCCCCTGATGCATGATGCATTTTCCTTTAGCTAGCTGTCCCCTCCTTAGCTGTTTTTCTTAGTGGTCCCTCTATATAGACCTTTCCCTTTCTCTTTCCCTTTCCCTTTTCCTTTCCTTCCTTCCTTCCTTCCTTCAGAGAGCATGCAAACCTGTGAGGGGCAGGGGGAGAGGGAAAGAGAGAGAATCTCAAGTCGACTCCACGCACAGCACAGAGCCCGACATGGGGCTCAATCTCATGACCCTGAGACCATGAACTAAACTGAAATCAAGAGTCAGACACAACCAAATGAGTCACCCAGGCACCCCTATATGGACTTTGTAGTTGGGGTTGTGTCACCTTCCCGTGGAGTCCTCTTAGGTGGGATTTAAAATAGATCCGGGGGCGCCTGGGTCACTCAGCCCGTTGAGCGTCAACTCTTAATCTCAGCTCAGGTCTTGATCTCAAGGTCATGAATTCAAGCCCCGCATTGGACGCCACGCTGGGCATGAAGTCTACTTAAAACAACAACAACAACAACAACATAAAATAAAGTAGATCCAGACTGACCATCTCTGCAACTTGCCATCTTGTCTCACAGAAGAAACACTCACAGATCATCTACCCTGACGGTCTCTGAGGGAACAATGCCCAACAGACATCTCTCCTACCATTAGAGCATCCAATCTTTCAGATTTCTCAGGCAGGAATTAGAGCCAGTGCCCTGCATCCAGTGATTGTAAGGAGATCAAATCCAGCCCTCCAGGGGATCTCACTGAAGCTCCTTTCTCTTCACCTGAGGGAAAGTGCCCTGCCCCTTTCCTGGAGAGGGGGAAATGCAGACACAGCTCTCTGCAAAGAAATTCCCTTTGTAGCTCCATTTTCTCACAACTGTGCTGTCCCCACCGTGCATCTGGGATTCAAGAATCATGTAGTGAATTTTGGCATTTCAGCTTTGAAATTTTTGTGTGAGAGTCTTTTCAAAATACACCATTCACGACTTTCACATCTTAGCTTAAAAGAAGACAAGAACCGCCCCATCTTAATATCCAGTTGCACAAGCTTTGGTCTTAGTGCTGTTATCACATTGGTTGAACACTCACTCTCTGCTAGACCTTTTTCTTTTAGAAAGAAGGAAATTGATACGCGATAGGACATAATCCAAAAGTGTTCAGATATAATATTAGGACAGGGATTGGGAACAATTCTTTGAAACAGTTTATAATTTCAGCTTGATGGCCTCTTTAGTCAAAGAGTTATTTAAAGGAAGATAACTTTCAAGTGGATAGATTACAAAAGAATTCTTTTACTATTGATTACCTAGTGTTACTGTTTGCTTTTTTTGGTCAGAAAGATAACCCTGGATGTGTTCCAACTTTTAGAACATAGTGAGGTTTGTATAGTGACCTAATACATGGGCAGTTTTAGTAACTGTTCCATGAATACTTGAAGACAAATGTGTTTGATTTTTTATGGTTGGGTGCAAAGTTCTGTGGCTTTCTCTCAGTTTGGACTTCCCCTGGCTCCTAGGTCACAGTCTTAACCAAGGGAGAGCCCACCAGCTGAAACAAAGACTTTCAGGAGGTGCTTATGACCAAACTAGCAAATCATCATTGAAAATGTTTGTATACCTGGGGCACCTGAGTGGCTCAGTGGATTAAAGCCTCTGCCTTCGGCTTGGGTCATGATCTCTGGGTTCTGGGATCGAGCCCCGTGTCGGGCTCTCTGCTCAGCCTGCAGGGAATCTGCTCACCCTGCCCCACCCTGCCCCCCTCTCTGCCTCTGCCTCTCTGCCTCCTTGTGATCCCAGTCCGTCAAATAAATAAATAAAATCTTTAAAAAAGAAAAGAAAAGAAAATGCTTGCATACCTGAAACTCAGCTACATTTTTGTTACTGCATTCTCAGCCAAGCAGGAAGTCTTTTCTAGATCCCTAAGATCTGGTGGGGAGTTTTTCCCCCACTTCTAATACCACTTTGTATACGAGGCAGGACCTGTAGGTTCTTGGCCTATCTCTGCCACCAACTTGCCTCCCTTGGAAGTATAAGGGTCGAGGCAGTTGTTCTCATGGTCTGTTCTGCTTCTGGAAGTCTGAGGTTTCGCAAGGTGGGCCTCTGGCTTTCCTGCCTGCAGGTCACGGGCAGTTCATGAAAGAGGGCGTTCCCACTGAGAGTGAGCGTTTCTTGGAGAAAGTGTTGTATACCAGCAAATGCTGTACACTGGTCCCTGGGAATTACAAGATCATTATTTTTTTATTTAAAAAAATTTTTTTAAGATTTTTATTTATTTATTTGACAGAGAGAGAGAGAGAGAGGAAGAACACAAGCAGGGGGATCTGCAGGCTGAGGGAGAGAGAAGCAGGCTCCCTGCTGAGCTGATCCCAAGATCCCAGGATCATGACCCTAGCCGAAGGCAGACACCCAACTGACTGAGCCACCCAGGGGCCCCCAAAATCATTATTTTTAAAACACTGGAACTTCTGGTCCATAATCAGTTGTTAAAAAAAAGAAAAATAAAATAAAATAAAACCAAAGAACAAAAAACAAAGGTAACCCTTTCCTTGGTAAGTGATATGAACTAGACTGAGTTCAAGGACAGACGAGGTCAGGGTAGACCTGGAAGGGTAGGCACAAGGCTGGCTTGTGTTCTCTTTGTCTGGAACAGCTCCACACGGGCTGGGGGATGTGTGTACTCCCAGAAGGTGATGCAAACACTTGCTTCTGGCACTCACTGTGGCACTTTCTCCCGACGTCCTTGACCGTGGGGTGCACAAAGCTCTCAGATAGGAGGAGCAGAGGGAACATAAGTAACCTCCTGAGGGGATACTTGGTTTATTTTCTGTAATTCAAATGCACCACTGAGTCAGTAGCTTCATTATTTCATTCATTTCCCATCTGTGGACCATTCAGTACATGTCAGGTTGTGCTGTCTTCTGTGGAGACAAGGCTGGATAAGAGACAAGAAGGGTCAGTGGATATTCGTCACTTCTTATCCTACCTACAGTGAGACATGAGCTAACCACATCCTAAATACAGATAAATGGGTGTGGTAAGAGAGCAAATGTGGTAGGAAAATGTCCCTCTAAGTTTCCAAATCAAAATGTGCTTCTCTGGGGAAGGAGTCATAGTGTACCAATTCAGCCGTCAGAAAATGCTGCCTTGACCTCATCAGAGCGCTGGGCCTCCCTCCAGCTTCCTCAGAGGCTGCATCGGGGAATGAGTCTGGAGGGTGAGCAATGGCTCTGACCCTCAAACTTTGAATTCTAGGAAAGAGGTTGCTTGCAGGAATGAGCTCAGCCTAATCACTTGAAATTAGGGCCGCAGAGGAAAACGCCCAATCTCTGTTTATGAATGTACAAAACAGTTTGCTCGACACAGCTATTACTCAAGCAGGAGACTGTTCACAGATGGTGGCTTGGGCTGGGGGGGTGCTGGCTGGGTGCTGCAGAGGCTAGGACCATGGGCCATTAATCACAGGCTGCTCCATGAAAGCCAGCATCCCAGGCAGTGGTGGGGCTTATTGGCGGGGCTGGATGGTGAATCCCGTCTTGCAGGTAATTAGAGAAATGCTCACAGCCACAGAAATCACGGAAAATCCATGGCAGGGGGTGGGCAGTAGTTTCGGGCCAAACCCACTTGGCTTCACGTTCCCCTCTTCTCCTCTCCTGCACCTTCCTAAATACGGAACTCCTCCAGCCCGTTGCCAATGGATGCCTCCAGTCAGGGAATAAAAATGTCCTTGTCGGCTGGAGCCCAAGCACCTGAGGAATGCCTGTGTAGATTAAAGGTTATCTCTTTGTCCCTGTGTAGATGTGGAGATATGAGAGAAATGGAGAATTGTGGGTGTGTGTGTATGGGTGGGTGTACAGACATGTGTGTACAAGATAAACAACCCAAGGCAGCAAGTACATTTCCTCTCCCTCTTCCCAGCCACCTCCTCCTTACCCTTCAGGCCCCAGCTCAGCTTGTGCCTTCCTCTGAGCAGCCTGCTCTGACCTTCCAGGCTCAATGGGTGAGGTCCCCCGGCTGAGCACCCCGACAGCTGCCTGTGCTTCCCCCGACCACCACGGCACTCCCCATACTGACCGAGAGTATGGACTTGTCCTGTGTCACTCCCAGCAGAATATATGGCAATCGACAGATCATATAAACAGTGTTGATGATGTTCTCTGAGATTAGAGCTGGAAGAGGGCCTTTGAAGCTAAGGAGAAAGGGTTCCAACTGGCCCCGAGGGATAAGCCCACACCTCTTAAATCAGAGACTCAAGGTGGGACCTGGCAATCTGGGTCTCAGTAAGCCCTCCAGATGATTATGGGGCACATCCAGTTTTGAGAACTACTGACCTTGTGACTGTGATAACATTATCATTGACATCTGTGAGCTCTCACACAGGTTTGGCCCTACCTTTCCATCTGGGACCAGGCACGATGAATAGAATTTGTTTATGTGCTACTGTCCATTGATGAGCAGTGGCTCCCTGGAGATCTTCTGTGAAGGATTCTGAGGCTATGGCTGTGCCTGGGGTGACGAGTTATCATAATTGATTAGTGATGTCTGCGGCAGGTGCCGAGGAAGGAGTATTCACGCCCCTTATATTTGGCATCTCTGATCTGGAGCCATGTCTGAATTTACGTAGCACATGATGAAGGTAGTGCTTAGGGCTGGTGGTTTGCCTACGGGCTCTGTTCTGACCTTCATGCTCTGGTTTTCCAGGATCTAGCCTCCTTCCTTATGGCCCATTGTGGGTGTCCTGCCTCTTGATACTAGTGTCTCTATGGTTGGGCCTTCGATACCATCCACTGGGCCTCCCCCATACTGCCCGGCACCCCTCTTGGTCTTGGTTGATGGCCTGCCCTGTCACTGTTTGCCCAGACCCCTCATTCTGAATTGGGACTTTTTTCTTTAGCTGTCCTCCAGTCTTCCTATGGCTGCGTCAGACCGTTTCAGTTTTGCCCTGGGACACACACAATTCTGGTGTGCCCTGAGAAAAACAGGTCTTTCCCCCTTGCTCCCATTTGCAAACTCATCTCTCAGTTTCAGCCAGCTGAGATCCGAAAACTGAGTCCTGGCTGTCTGCACGCGGATCCACATAACCAAGGATGGGATTCCAGGTGGTGGCACCAAGGACAGACTGAGGCTCAGAGGTCAGAATGTAAAAATAGGATCCGGTTCCATGAGGAGACCATTCTGGCTGGGTTAAGAACCCATGCCAAGGCACACTGGATTGAAACACTGGCAAACAGGTGGGAAGATCAGACTTCGGAAGGTCTTAATCCCCCAGCTCTGGAGCTGGGCTCGGGATTGGGTGAGGTAGTGACACTTCCGAGAGGTGTTGCAAGCGTTCTGACCGCAGTGTTGCGGGGTGTTGGGGGGTGTTCGCCATGGCACTGTGGTGGGAATGCAAGGAAGCTGACCTATGAAAACACTGCTGGAGACACTCCTGATGGGGAGTCCCCTGAGGGGGACGGCTGACTTCATGTAGAGGGAAAGGGACAGAGAAGAGCCAAAGGTGATCATGCTTTAAAGCTATGTGACTATGTGCCTATGTGACTAGAATAACAACAGCCCCGGTCCCGACATATGGGGATAGTCCAAAGTGCAGAGTGAGTTTGAGGCGAAGGTATGATACCCCAGTGGGGATGCTGGGTGGGCAGAGGCTGAGCTGGAACTGAAGGTAGGGTACAGGTAGGGGTGAATAGGAATGCGGGTGTTCCCCCTCCCAGGAGACTGTCGAGAAGAGGAGAGTAGAAAAGGAACTTTTGGACTCTGAGGCACGATCATCAGAGAATTCCTGTCTTGGGGTGGAGGGGGGAGAACCAGGGAAGGAACAGCCCATGAGCAGAGCAAGCAGGAGATGGCAGGGGCAGGGTCACCTGTGGACAAGGGGGCACCTTAAGAGGAGGACACAATGAACCTACCTTGTATTCCCTTGCCAGCCCTGGCCGCTGTCAGGTTTGTAGTCTGTGAGAGGCAGCTGAAGCCCACGGTTTCCCAGCCTGCACACCGTACAGAAGCCCAAGAAAGAATTATTGAGACATCTTTGGTGCAAAATGGTGGTTTATTAAAGCATGGGGACAGGACCCATGGGCACAAAGAGCTGCTGCCCTGGGGTTGTGAGGGGTGGCGGATTCTATACTACAGGGTTGGGGGAGTTAAGGAAAAAAGGGAGGTTTCCGAGAAAGATCTTTGGTATGTTAAAGATGACTCCTAGGGTACTGGAGGCCTTGCCATTGTCAAGTTAAGGTTGTTTTTCCCCTCTAGCAGGGCATTAACAAGAAGAGAGTTGGGAGCTTCCTAGAGGAATGTTACACTCTGCCCCCCTTCAAGTATCTGCCAGTGGGCTGCAGGTTGTAAGAACATTTAACTATATCTACATTTCCTCCTGGAAGCTAGGTCATTGATAGAAATGCTTTGTTCTTGTAAATTACGATGGCATTTGTAAACTGAGGGAGAATCAGGTCTTGAAGGATTGTGATCGCTACCAAGTTAACTATTTGTTTTCCCTCTCCTTAGCTTTAGGGCAGCCAGGAGTGCAAGAGGAATGTCACAGATACCCCATCTGGGGGTGGAGGGGGGAGGAGGTTGTGGGGTGTCAGCTTCTGCTCTGTCTCTAGCTTGCCTTCTGTTCCCTCGTCAAAATGACGGTTAAGAAGTCGTGTGTGTCCCGTACGTGCTCGTGTTTCCTGGGGCTGCTCCCTGGATGGCTGCCTGGACGAGGAGGACTGAGGACCCAGGTCCTGAGACGTAAGAACCTGGCAGACGTCAGAGAGGAGAGAGAGTGGCAAACACAGCCTCCTCCTCACTGCCTCAATGTTTGTAGGTTTATTTATTTTTAAAATCAAAGACAAAGCAGGCAGTTCTAGCACAGTGTGCCCAGCCAAATAGAAGAGCTCCTGCTGTGCACAGCTAAGAAGATCGTCCTAGTTCAAAGGCATGCCAGCCCAAGGGCTGCAGGAGCCCCTGACCTCCAGGTCAACAGTGTCCACATTCAGAGAAGGGTTTCGGGGCTGACCTAAGGATGTACAGGCTAAAGAAAGACTGATGGGACATGCCTAGACCCTGGGGAGGGGACCAAGCTGGGCCAGGGGAGGTCCTCCAAATGCCGTCAGGATTAAGTCCACGGGGACCTCAGAAGTGAAGGAAAACGAAATTTTAAATGAAATGGCAGAACATATGAACAGGAAAATGGACATGTCAATTTGGCCTAGATTTATAGGTAAATAAAACAAACATTATCCGCCTTTAATGCAGACATCTGACTTTCCAGCAGATGGAGACGTTACCACATGAAAGAGAAGTGCGGCCAGGTGGCCCCCGCCCCTGACTCCCGCCTTTTCAGAAAAAGATGGTTTATTTCTTAAGGGTGAGACACAAGACAGGACCCCTAAAATACGGAGACTCTGATCTTTAAGTACGTAACACTTCTTAAAAAGAAAATGTAGGCATTACCTAGGTTCCTAACTCAGGGGATAAACTTAAGTTCTGGGAGCCTTGGCCAGCTGTTTACTGCTGGATTTGGGAGGGTTTGGCAAAAATCATCTGTTATCTAAGCTTTGTGTTTGGAAATCTTCCGCAGAAAAGGGTTCTGTTTGTCTTCTAATCAATATTCATTTGCATTACACTACTTGCTACTTTAAGAAGTCAAGGTTTAGGGGTGGGGAGGGGGGTTGTTTTTGTTGTCTTTTCTTTTTTTTTCCTGGTCCCTAGAGATTTCCCTGGTGGCCTTGGGAGTAGGGTCAAGTTGTTTTCACAGCTTGCTGGCATTTTGTTGGAGGCTTCTGAGGACTGGGGCAGGATGCTTTTATCTGCATTTGAAGAATTGAATAGCTCTGCCCCGCAAGTTAGCTGCTAGGCATAACTCATTAACATTTAAAAAAAAAACCTGTCTGAGCGGCTATAGAAGGGGATCCTTTTGACAGACAATGTTGTCTGGGTGATCTCAGGTATCAGAGAAACATTCTCAGATCTGTGAGGATGCTGTGTCGGTGATTGTCTCCACACCAAGGAAGTGGTACCCATGAATCAGGGCTTCGTAGGGGTTGGCCACAGAAATCGATTCCACGGCCTTAGGTGTAAAGGGAATAATGTTTTCTTTCCCCCAAAGTCTTTTCCTAATGAGTTTTTCTTCCTCTTTTTTTTCTTTTTTTTAAGAGCTCAAAATCCATTCGAATGCATCTTCAGGAAAACTGTAACGGGTTCGACTCTTCGTATAGATTTTGGTCTCAGAATAAATTCCAGGAGGGGGATGAATGGGTCGGTGGGCGTGAATTCTGTTGCTTTGTGTCTGCCTTATTTCCCCCAAAACATTCGATCAGTTCTACAAAGACACCATTTTGACCTTGAATTTGCTTTCTGTGTTATCACTAGAAAAGCAAGAAGAAAGAAAAAAAAAACAACTTTTTTTTTGTTAATTAGCAGTACAGACACAGCAAAGGCTTAGAAGTAAATATTATGGTCCGGTTGGGGAGTTTCAGGCATGCAGCTCAGAATCCTCCCGGTCAGCACAATTTAGAAGTATCTTGGAGATTTTCTTCCCAGCCCAGAACCCCTTTTCCACATTCCTCTAAGTTCAAGCAAAGGTTACCCTCCGTTGGCCAGGGGGACCTCTCGCCGCCTGCCAGCCAGGGATGTCTGGATCTTCTTTTGATCTTCGCTTTTTTTCCTCCCTCAACCCAGAGCTATTTAATCTCTCCTGGGAGAGGCAGAGGCATTTGTCATTTGGCCATCAACAGTTAACTGCTTTTGTGGTTTACGCACATACACAGAAGACGAATCAAAACTGCACTCAGGATATCACACATTCTCGGTAAAAACCGAGACTTTCACAAGAACTTACTTTACCTTGTTTCACATAAATCATCCCTCGAATTTGTCCAGAAAGAGGCAATCAATTTGTGTTTTTAACACTCTTGAGGGCTTCTTACGTTTCTGCTGCATAGCTGCTTGCCTCACTGCCTCCCCCCGCCCCGTCCTGCCTTTCCATGATTCCTTAATTTGCTCCCCAAACCCACATGGAGTACCCAGGATCTGCCAGGCTCTTTAGAGTAGGGAAGATGGGTGGAACGATGAAAATGTGCCCCTGGTAATGGGGAGCACAGCAGCCTTCAGGCTTCAGGCCTGCTTTACTGGTTTGGGGGTCAGTAATGTCATCTTTGTTTGAAAAGAACGGCTGATTTTTCCATTGAGTGGAATGTGTTCCCTTCCAGAAGGTTTTGTTGTTGTTTCTCTGTGCCCAGCTTCACCAGAAGAGGGGAAGGATAGAAACCAGCCAGCAAACTCGGTGGGGCAGAGTGGTCTGGTGGGCGATCATCCCTGATACTGGAATTGGGCCACCAGTTTTAGATAGAGTCTCATTCGAGAGTTGATTTGGTGCCTTGGAATATCACTTGGAAGGTTTGTATGAATTCTGGCATCTTGGTGCCAAGGTTTTTAAAATGATGGCAAAATACACATAACAAAAATTTGCAGTCTTGACCATTTTCTTTCTTTTTTTTTTTTTTAAGATTTTATTTATTTATTTGATGGAGCGAGAGGTCACAAGTAGGCAGAGAGGCAGGCCGAGAGAGAGAGAGAGAGAGAGAGAGAGAGAGAAGCAGGCTCCCTGCTGAGCAGAGAGCCCGATGCGGGGCTCAATCCCAGGACCCTGAGATCATGACCTGAGCCAAAGGCAGAGGCTTAACCCACTGAGCCACCCACAGGCCCCTTGACTGTTTTAATTTAAATACACAGTTCATAGCATTCCATGCATTTGCACTGTTATGCAACCCGTCTCCAGAACCTCTCATCCTGCAGAACTATTCAGCAATAACCCACAGCTCTCCATTTCCCCACCCCCACCCCCTGGAAATATTATTCTGTTTGGGTTGGCTTCTCCTTTTTGGGCTCTTGTGAATAATGCTGCTATGAACATACGTTTACAAACATCAGTTCAAGACCCTGCTTTTACTTCTTGTGGCTTTATTCTGGGAAGCGGAGTTGCTGCTCCGTATGGTAATTTTATTTTTAATGTTTTGAGGAACTGCCATGTTGTTTTCCGTAGTGACCACTGTGTTTTACACTCCCACCAACAGTGTGCAAGGCTCCCAGTTTCTTCAGTCCTCCCCACCTGTCCCATTTCTTTCTTTCTGTCTGTCAGTCTCTCTCTTTTTTGATAGCAGCCATCCTGATGGGTATGAGATATTGGTTCTTTTTTTAATAATAAAACCGAATGAACAGCATATCCAAAGCAGTGCCTGCATTTTCAGATAAAAGGATACAAATCAGGAAATGCTAACGTTTACCACTATACACCTACTATCAAAAACCAAACAGGACGGGCCCACTGGAATCTAGGCCAAAGGCTTAAGGGAGCTTATGTAACATTTCCTCTCTGTTTATGTTATCTGGTTTGATTTTCATGAGACTATCTGTTTTCGGTGAGCTCTTTGTATGGCTTTAACTGGACAAGGAAATCAGGGTAGGGGGATTGGAGAGGACTTAGAAATATGGGTATGATGAGGGAGCGGGAGGCTGGCTGAGGACAAAGCAAAAGCTGGCACCTTGCACCCCCTCTCCATCCGCTCCCCTCGGTGATGTGTGTGGCATTCCTCAGGTACCCCTGACTGCCAAAACAAATAGTTAACTTGCTGAGATCACAATCCCGCAAGACAGGAGTCTCCCTTGGTTTAACAAAGAAGTTACATTATCAATAGCACAATTTCCAGAGGCAAATGACTCAGTTCCTCAAGCCTTAATGTTACCCTCCCCTCCATAAACAAAACTGGAGGAGGCTGGGGTAGAAGGAAGTTAAGTTTCTTCTATACCTAAATCTCACTAACAAAGATGCTTGATAGCAGGATTATGACATTCCACCAGGAATCTCCCAACCATCTTGATGTTAATGGCTTGCCAAAAGATAACATTGATCAAGCCTCTGGTATCCCTGCGCCTTGGAGGCCTCCTTTAGCATATGAAAGCTCCGTTGAAACCTCCCTTTCTCACCTTCCCCCAACTGCAGGGTACATAACCTGCCATCCCTCACAACCCGGGGCAGCAGCTCTTCCTGCCCACGGGTCCCGTTCCCGTGCTTTAATAAACCACCATTTTGCACCAAAGATGTCTCAAGAATTCTTTCTTGGTCATCGGCTCCGGACCTCAGCCCACCGAACCTCACCCAGGTTCTAGAACTTCATCAGGTAGAACCACTGGAAAACTTCCTATTGCGTAGACAAACTGTGGAAAGTTTGACCTTCCTTTACCGAGGTCTACAAGGTTAAATCCAATGTTGCATATTGTGTTTCCCTATGTCTACTCTCATATAATCTTCCCCTGACCTCAGCCCTTCTCAGCCCAGGGCAAAGACCTTGAATGTCTTTCCTCTAAACTTGTGCTTGCCCATTTGTCAGAGTTTTGCCCTGAGGACTAGTTTACTCTTTTGGATTATCCAGGAATTTTTCTTGGAGCCCAATCAGAGTGTAGTGGGAAGGGGGTCACCCGTTGAAAAGATCATGTCCTTTCATTTTAAATATATTGGGCATCTAAGGAGAATGCTCTCTTTTTCTGGCCTCTCTCCCAATTTATTCTAGGTAATTATGGATGGCCAAATCTATCCAAAGGAAACCAGAGCATCAGGCTAGAGCTACAAAGTCAAGGTGAAGTAGGGGACTGAGGAAAAGAGCGAATATCCCAAAGGTTTACTGGCTATGGCTACAGTTGGGGCACATTTTTTCCAGGTATCCACTTCTGTCCTCACAGATTTTTCAATGAGACTGAGCATGTTTGTGGGTGAGAACTTTGACCGAAGGCCAAATTCTCTCACTGAGACCTGTGTGCATCAGCGGATGATGGTCGAACTGCAGGGGACTATGGCCCTTCAATGCACAGGAGACTCTGGGAAGAAGGAAGAGGAGAAGCATGTCTCTGTGCAGGTCCAGGAATGAAATAAAACTTGCAGGTGGCAATTTGCAAAGAGTCATAATGAAGAACATGGAATAATGAGATCCGGAATGGCATCCCCAAGGTTTGGCAGCTCCTGAGTCCTGAAGTGCCCCCAAAAGCGGGGAACCACTCTCTCTGCTCCTCTTCCAGGCATGTTTGAGCTTGGCCATGCTTCTGCGACAATTATCAAAGACAATGCAAAGAACAGGCAGCTCAGAAGGGCTTTGGGGATGGCCAGCTATCAGTGGACCACCCACAAGCAACGGAGTACTTTTAATAAAGCCTGGAGACTGCTGGGCACGACCACCGAACCCATCTTTCCACTGCCTGGGGTTGCCACATTTCCACAAAGGTAGTTTATTTCGGGCGCCTGGGTGGCTCAGTTGGTTAAGTGACTGCCTTCAGCTCAGGTCATGATCCCGGAGTCCTGGGATGGAGTCCCACATTGGGCTCCAGCTCCGTGGGGAGTCTGCTTCTCCCTCTGATCTTTTCCCCTCTCATGCTCTCTCTCTCTCTCTCTCAAATAAATAAATTAACTAAAAAAAAAAAAAGAAAGGTAGCATATTTCTATGTCTGCAGTTTTTTTTTTTTTTTTAAGATTTCATCTGTTTGTTTGACAGAGAGAGAGATCACAAGTAGGCATAGAGGCAGGCAGAGGGAGAGGGGGAAGCAGGCTCCCTGCTGAGCAGAGAGCCAGACGTGGGGCTCGATCCCAGAACCCTGGGATCATGACCTGAGCTGAAGGCAGAGGGTTAACCCACTGGGCCATCCAGGTGCCCCTATGTCTGCAGCTCTTATAAAGCTTCCCAAAGCAGACTTTCCGCCACTTCCCGGGGCATCTAGTTTCAGGGGAGAAGAAAGGAAGTGGACGTTTATTGAGGGCCTGCCCTTTTACAAGCATTCTCTTACGTGGTTGTCAGGCAAGAGTGCGAGACAAGCACTGGAACACCTGTTTTAAAAGAGAAGAAAAGCAAGTTTCAGGGACATAATTTGTCCAGTGACACAAGCTTCATATGTGACGGGACTCAGATTCAGACCCCGCTCAGGACGTGCAAAAACCACGCTCGCTCTTCTGCCCCGATGCCTTTTAGTAGATTCGCAAACGCTAGGTAGTTTGCCTAAAGGTGTAACCAGCCTCTTCTCTGCCACATCCCTCTGAATCCAGTTGCATTTCGGTCCTCATGGACCGAAAATCTTGGCTCTGGAGCCCTGATGCCAACAGCAGCAAGTTCTGCAGAACGGGTTTGGGTCTCGGCGAGATTGAGAGGAAGAAGGCTACACTTCATTTAACTCAGTGGCCACCATCCAAATTGTCCTACAGTCAAGAAGTGGGCAGCTTTTCATGCTGTTCTGTACACATCCTTTGTTTCTCTTTTTTGTCTCTGCCCATCCTTTCCCCCAAATATTACAAAACACTGTTTCAGCCTGAAGTTTCAATTAGGTTCTGGCATGATGAGCTCATGCCCCGCTTTGTGTGGCCGCGACTAGAACATCCTTCCCGGTGCTTCCTTTGAGAGGGAGCCGGGGCTGCTCAATTCCCTTTTCATCCTTCCACAAGGGAACCTCCGTTTCTCATTTGTCCAAATCCGTGTTTGTCTTCAGAAAGTGAAATGCTTGCATTTGATTGTGATTGGGATGGATTGACGTCTTTTAAAGCCCCGGAATGAAAGCCAAGCTCACTCAGGGGGATTAGCCCCTGCATTCAGCAGAGCTGAATGTGGAAGGCTGCATTCGTTTGGTAAATAGTGGCGGAGGGACCCGCCCTGGCTTTTTCTCCTGGTGGTTGTGCATATTTGGACAGAACGTGTTCTGCCTGCAGAGAGAGCCTGAAAAAAAAAAATCTCTTAGCAAACACGCGGGGCCTGAAAAGGGACAAATGAGACTGACTGGTGAGTCCCTTCAGGGTCACAGTTTTCATCTTAAGGTAAAAATGATCACTTTTCACATGTGCTATGGAAATCCAAAGGGCCACCATGCGGGCGTAAATTCACCAAGCCAACACGGAGGAGAGCCTTGGTTCTGGGCTCTTTTAGAATCTCCAGGAAAAGGCAGGAGTGTAGCTGGTTGAAGCAGCCACTTGCTGGGGTCTTTTGTGTCTGCCCCTGTGTTTGTGCATGTGCAAATGGCCCGTTCTCTGTCTGGCTTGCTGTTTATTTTGTTTGGAAAGCCCCTGGCTGTCTGGAGTTGTGTCTATTTATCCCCCTCTGTACAGAGGCATGTAAATGAGCTTGTTAATGCAACTGAGCAATTGATTAAGCCCTTTTTTAATGTGCTCAGCGCTGTCCTAGGCACTGCAGGGAGGCGTGGAAGAAGCCCCAGTTGGGTCTCTAGCTTTGACCTTGAGCAGCTCCAGGTGCCTTGCTAAGTAAGCCTCCTGTTCTTGTCTGTAGAGTTAGAAAGTTAGACTGGCTGGTTTCTAGAAGGACTCTTCCTGCTCTGAGGTTCTCTGATTGAAGTCATCAGAGGCAGGAAAACATCAAGTCAGCTGAAAAATAAGACCCGTTGTGATTAAGAATGCAAACGAGTTATGTAGAAAACATGTCCTCTTGTTGTATCCAGAGTAAGGTTGCTAGCAAATAAAAATAAAGAAGGCTCAATTAAATTTGAAGTTCAGATTTACTAAAAATTTTTTTAGTATAAATATGTTCCATGTCATATATGTTGTATATCTGAAAAAACTTCTCTGGTATCCTGCATTTTATCTAGCAACCCAGTCCAGAGAGATCATGAGAACTGTGGACTTAAAGAAGAGCCACCTTTCCAGGCTGGCTTACTCTGTGCTGTCCAGCCACACTGACCTTCTTTCTACTCCACCTCCTGCCACAGGACCTTTGCACGGGCTGGTGCCTCTGCTTCGGACAGTTTCCTTACTATCCCCTTCCTCACAAACTAACTTTATCTTTATAGATTTCAGTTCAAAAGTCACTTCCTTAGTAAAGCCTTTCCTGATATCCCAGACAGAAGCAATTTTTCTGTTTCATATTCCCTGGGGGGTGGTTCTACCTCCACTTGCCACAGTTTTTGTTTGTGTATTTCACAAACCTATGTTAAAGGTGGGGTTTGTGTTAGGTATATTGGAATATCAAGGACATTCTGGAGAGTTGAATAGAAGAAATAGAGCCACAGAGATGAGAGTGTCCATGGTGTGTTTCCAGAACAGTAAAAAGAGCAGTGGAAGAGTTAGAGACCCAGTCGTAAAAAGCAGTGTCCTTGAAACCCATCTTAGGACAGTGAAGAACTCAGGTGGGCTGTCATAAGATGGTCACATGGTGGAAGTCACCCTTTGGTGGGTGTTATTAAAGCCTGACAGGGAGAGCTGAGCCCAGAGCCCCCTGGGGGTGGAGGGTGCTAAGGAACATGCCATGAATGGGCTCGATGTTAAGAATCAAGTTCCCTCTGCCTCCAGGGAACAGACTTTGTGCTTAGCATGGGCAGTTCACAGACTCAGGTGAAGCTCAGCCAAAGCCCGGCTCTCTCGTTTCTGTGAAAAGTGGAGACGAAGAGAACCTGGGGGGCTCAGCTGGTTAAGCCACTGCCTTCAGCTCAGGTCAAGATCTCGGAGTCTCAGAAATGAGTCCCGCACTGGGCTCCCAGCTCCTCGGGGAGTCTGCTTCTCCCTTTTTCTCTCTCATCTTCTCTCCCTCAGTCTCTCTCAAATAAATAAATAAAATCTTAAAAAAAAAAAAAAAGAAAGAAAGAAAGTAGAGAAGAGGTTAGCTGGGGCCCCTTGCCATTTTCCCCGAATTCTAAGAATTTGTCATACTAAAAAATTCTTTCCCTGAAGCCACCAGAACTTTCTTCCTGCTGAAACCTCTTTCCAGTGTTTTACCATGTCTGCTCTTCAGTGTTTAGAAGACTATGAGGCTTTTTGTGAGAGCCCCTGCTTGGCTTTCAGGCCTGTGGATTTTCTGTCGCTGCTCCACACATTCATGCAGTTAAGTTTTTCTGCCTTATGAACCAGCCCTCATTGTGTTCTTACCACTGTTGATTGCCTTGGACTTGTGCCAACAGCCTGGAAGATACATGTACACACATACACATGCTATATATACAAATAAACATACATATAAACGCATGCATCCCTGCGCCCAGATATATCCATTATATACACACACTGATGTAATATGCACACAGCACACAGATGCACACAGCACACACACGTGCACACACAGACGTGTTTTACGAAGGCGTTAATAGCGGGGGGTGGGAAGGCAGGCCGCCTTCCTCTGTACCCCTTGGTACCCCTGCCTCAGGCTCTGGGTTCCCTGGGCTTCTGACTCCTCTCATTTACATGGCATCTGTTCCGGAGTTCTCTGCTGTGAGTTCCATCTCACAGCTCTTAACATCCTTAGTTCCTGACAAGAAAAACCCCAGCCACCTCATTTTTCTGGAGGATCTGTATACGTTCCATATATTAATATGTCCATATCCGCTCACAGAGAGCTGTACTCTCCCAAACTCTACGAAACCGGTTATGACCTCCCGCGTCTCCTGCAGCTGTCAGCCTGCTTTCCTGACAGTTGGCCAAACTGGCTTTCTGCTGACAGAACCTCCTTCCAACGTTTATTTTTTATTAAATGTAACATGTTAAGATGTAACAGTACGTGTCCCACAGCTTGAAGAGTTTCTTAACAGCATGGCATTTTTTTCCACAACGGGGTTTGTTTTCAGTCCCTTTTTCCAGCCATAGATTGACTGTGACATGAGGGAAAAAGGAAACCTTTCAGAAAGAGGTCGGTCACTCGGACCACGTTGGCCGATCCCATTCCCAGGAGGCTCCGCGTCCAGCAACTTGCTCTAAACAGGAAGCTACTGCCGTTCTATGTTCTGGTCTCTGGAAGCGTCCAAGCAGTGTAGGCCACGCTGCTTCATAGTGTGTTCCTTCTTTCAGTGAGAATGGTGGTCTAGTGTGGCCTGGGTCTGCCTCTGCGGCCTCACCTCACATCATCTCTCCTCGCCTCATCTCCCCTCACATCATCTCCCCTCACATCATCTTCCCTCACTGTCTACCTCAGCCACTGAGGTGTCTCTCATCCCTTGAATGGGCCACGTTCCTGCCTCTTGGGTATGGCCTTCGCTAACCTCTGCCTTGAATCCTCTTCTCTCCTCTCTGCCCCTTCACGCGGTCAACTGTCTGTCTCCGTTATGGTCTCATGTTTGTTCGTGTGAATAGCCAGTGAGTGGCTGCCTTCCCTGTGAAGCTGGGGCTGGACTTGGTTTTGCACTGGGTCAAAGACTTGGTCTCTTTTTCTTGTCATTTCTTCGACACTTACTGTAGTACCTGGAATAAGGTAGACTGCGTGGTAAATATTTAGTGAGTGAATTCATAAAATGAATGAGCGCTGATTGCCCGTGTTGGCAAAGACTCTGTCTTATCAACTCGCGGATACCTAGACCTTGGCACAGTGCCTGGCATACAGTAGGTGTGTTTTGGTGAATGAACGAACATCGCTTCACACGTGGTACCCTGTGAAGTACCATCCTGTACCTCAAGGAAGTAAGTTTCTATTTAGGGACATAATTTGTACTCAGGTGAAAGAAGTAAAGGTTCAACAGGCAGTGAGAGTAAGGGTTCTGCTTCTGGGTCAAACCTGGACTGGAACCCTGCTGGCTTCAGCACTTTCTAGTGGTGGGGGTTTTAGCAAGTTCCTTAACCTCTCTCAGCCTCAGGTTCCTCATCTGTCAAATGGGATGATAACAGTATCTATTTTGCTGAGTTGTGAGGATAAGATGGTCTAATGCCCATGCGATGTCTCACACAGGACACGGCTTACTGTGACTACTACCTAACTAGCCATGTTAGGTATCATTATTATTAATTCCGGAAGCTCTTCTGCATTTTAAGTAGGGTCAAGTGATGGATCAACAGCATGACTCTAGGCAAGTGTGTTCACTTTTCTGAGCTTCAGTTTTCTGCTGTGTAAACTGAGAGGATTAACTGACAGGTTCTTTCTAGGTGGGACATTCTGTTTAAAGATGACTAGATCAGTGGGACAAGTATGGCCCTTGTCATAGGGGGGAAGCTTCCAGGAGCAGGTGGACTGACTGAGCCACATCTGGAAGATCAAGTAGAATTTGCTTAAGCAGAGAATAGAACATGCTGTAACCAACCTAGAGAAACGGCATGTGCCAAGCCATGTGGTGGGAGGGGCATGGGGCATTTGGGGAAAGGGTAGAGTGGGGAGGGTAGGCATTTAGGATTCATGGGAAAGGCATGTAGGGCTATGACAGGTCCTTAAGAGGGGCACCCTCCTCTTTCCTGAAGAAGGAAGTTTTTGGTAATATAGCTTAAGCTGGGTAAATGAGGAGAAAGTAGGGAGCTGGAATCAGGGAAACCAGCCAGGAGACCCTGTAACCCTTCTGGCACAGGCTAATGAGGACCTGGACTGGGGTTTGGCAGAAGCTGTGAATGGGTAGAGAAGAATCCAGCATGAATGAATGACACAGGCTGGTGACAGAGCGATAGAGGGAGTAAAAGAGATTTCTTGAATGCTTGCTGCACTGACAGAAATGTGTCCTGTTCTGAAGAAAATTGGGCTGTGCCCTAGAAGGGCGCATCAGCGCTTGTCAACCGAGAAGGAAACCTGGGGTCTGCCAGCAGATGGTTTGACCCTCCTCCCTGGAAGCTAGTGGCCGTGGGGAGCGGGCAGGCACCAAGATCTGTTTCTACTCCCAACACTTCTGAAACCAAATGTGTGAGTTTCCCACACCAAGCAATTCTCCAGGTCTCTGCGAACACCAGCCAGATGTCCTGTGATTTCATTCAGCTCTGCCACTAATTACCCAGAGTTAGCATAGACCTTATAGGTCAGAGGCTGTCCTGCAAGCCTGCCCCCGCTCCCCAATTCAGACACCATTTACACGTAGTGGGTCACCGAATTATCTTCTGCGCAAGTTGGCTCCAAGTAGAAGGTTCCCAGGACCCCCTCCTCGGGTTTGATACATTTGCTAGAATGGCTCCTGGAACTCAGGAAAAGTTTACTTCCTGTTACCAGTTTGTGATAAAAGGTAGAACTCGGGAACAGTCAGCTGGAACTCCAGATGTGGAGTTTCCATGCCTTCTACGGGCAATGCCACCCTCCCAGCACCTGTGTGTGTTTGCCAATCCAGAAGCTTTCTGAACCCTGTCGTTTAGAGTTTTTGTTTTTGTTTTTTTGTGGAGGTCCCATGACATAGGCAAGAATGATTAAATCATTGGCTACTGGGGATCAACCCAGTTTCCAGCCTCTCCCCCTCCCCTGTAGTCATGCTTTGGTCTTTCTGATGACCAGCCCCCATTCTGAAGTTATCTAGGGCCTACCAATAAGTCAGTCATTAGCATAAGCTCAGGTATGCTTGAAAGGGTCTTATTGTGAATAACAAAAGACCCCCCCCCCCACACCTCATCTCTCAGGAAATCACAAGGGTTTTAGAAGCTCTTTGCCAGGAACTGAGGTCAAAAACCAAATATATTTCAGATTCTATCTCAATATTATGGTGGGGAGAGAAGGAGAGGTTGACAGCCAGCACATGGACCCAGGAATGGGACAGAGCTGCCCAGTGTGGCACAAATGCCACGGGACAGATATGAGTATGGCACAGAATTAGGCAGGGTAGGGGCTCGGCCTTAGAAATCCACAACAGAAGTACAGGCTACTTTCTAGATCCGCTGGAGTGAGGCTGTCCTGGCTGTCCTGGGGGAGACCCAAAGTCCTCAGGGACCCGAGAGATGCAAGCTGGATAGTGCTAGCTAGGTAGGTAACTTGGCTTCCAGTAGGTGACTTTGGGGTGACTAGTGTCCCAGCTGTTTCCCATTGGCAGGACAGCAGTGGGAAGCTCTGTCTGGACTAGGTCTGGGCTCCAGCACAGCGTGGGAGGGTGGAACACCACAGCCCTGGGTTCAATGCTGAGCTCTACCACCTACCGCCTTGGTCTTGGGAGCTGGTCACTAAGCCTGCCTGCCCCTCAGTGTCCTCATCCTCCGTAGGTGAGGATTAGCTGGGTTAATATCTGTGAAGGGTCTGGCATACAGTAGGTGCTCAATAAACAGCAGACATCTAAATATTATAAAAGATGGGAAGAGGTTAGGCAGCCAGATCCAAATGCAGATGCTAAGATGCTAAGGAAAGAGAAGCTCCTATTCCCGCTTCGCCTTCTGCCCAGCGTGGGCTGTACCTGACTGCTCTGAAGGGAACTTCCTCCTGAGGGTTGCAGTTTCCCACTGGCTGGCTTGCAGGCCTAGAACTGTGACCTTTTATTCAGCTGACCACGCATGATTTTGGATGGCGGCTTTGGCAGTTCCTCCTGAGGGGCTCAGGTAGTAAGTGGTGTGGCTATGGCCAGGTCTCCTTTCTCCATCCTGGTTCAACAGCTTCTGTTAGAACAGCGGTTCTCAAAGTGCATGCAGTTCCTGGGCACCTGTCAGAAATGCAGATTCTGGGGCCTCCAGCCCAGACTGAATAAATCAGAAACTGCAGGCAGGCAGTTGGTCCATCCGTCTGCGCTTTGGCAAGACCTCCGGGCGACTCTGAACACGCTAGTGGGGGAGAACCAGTGCCTTGGAGCATTTCAGCCCGGAACTACGTTCAAGGGCGAGCGATGACGCTAAGAGGAATTTACCACCTGCGGAACATGGAGCCAGTAATTTTTCAGCATTTCCAAAAGACGTTTCTGTTCATTGTAAATAATCTAGATTGCCAAGTCTGCTAAGGTGGTCAGTGAAATAAGATTGAGTGGGGCACTGCATGTGAACTTCTGAAGTTTAAATTACACAGAAGTCCCAAGTGTGGGATTGAAGGTTAGGGACGTTAGCAGTTGATGAGCTGCATGTTTTTGCATTTGAGTTTTATTAACAGAATGCGCCCCAAACAATTTCCTTTTTTTAGAACAGGAAAAGCTAGGAATTAGACAGTCTCGTCCCTCTTCTCTTATTTTTTTTCAGAACAGTTTTCTAATTCCAGAGAAGAGTCTGGGCTCTTAGAGGCATGCTCCTCATCTTATTTTCCATAACTTTGTCCTGGAAAATGCAGTCTGGGGGGAAGGCAGTTTAAAGAGTAATCACCCGCGTCTAGTCCAGAATGCGGAGTCCAAGGGCAGGCAGATCCTTTGTCATCAGCAGGAGGAGCAGTGCCTCGATGATGCAGGTGGAGGTCAAGCCTGGCTTGGCTGTCGCCCCTGGATTATTCACCCCCCAGCCAGAGCTGCAGACTCTGCCCTCCTGGCTCCAGTTTTGAGCCAGCCCCTTTTCCTTTATGTAAACGCTGCCCACACACGTACGGCATCGCTCCACGTGTTTCTAATTCGTTTACACTTCACTCATCAGCATGTGTTGGGTAAGCACCCTGCCACGTCCGAGTTTTACGAGCTGCGTTTACGAAGCTGCTTTTCTTGAACAGGGATATCATATATTCCACCAAAAAAAAAAAAAAAAAAAAAAGGAACTTGAGTTTGGGAAATGAAGGTTTCGGTGCTAAACTTGGAGTGAACTTGTGAAGTTTGAATGGAGCCGAAACTAAGCACAGATGTTGCCCATTCTCCAAGAAGAGCTTTGTGTATTTCTGCATAGGATCTCTCCGCTTTGCTTACCTGACATTTTCTCCCTGCTTATATGAGGATGGGAGAATGTGCAGTTACGGGAAAGGTGTGAGCTGTGTTCCCTGCCAGTCTTGCTTCCTAGCTCATGCAAACCTAGGAAGCAGCAGAGCTAGCTGAGGTCTGGAGTCTCCACGCTCCCGCAGCATTTTGCTTTCCTAGACAGCAGCATTTTGTTTCGAGGCCCCGCTCCCGCAGAGCTCCGGGAAAGAGCGGTGAGTTTGACACTTCCATGTTAATGTTGAGCAGAGATGGGAGAGAGCCTACCCTTGACAGAAACTGCGCCGAAGGATTCGGTTTCTGGGAACGTGAATTGTTGAACATGAGTTTTTGCCATTCCTTTTTTTTTTTTTAATATTTTTTATTTATTTATTTGACAGAGAGATCACAAGCAGGCAGAGAGAGAGGGGGAAGCAGGCTCCCCGCTGAGCAGAGAGCCCGATGCGGGGCTCCGTCCCAGGACCCCGAGATCATGACCCGAGTTGAAGGCAGAGGCTTAACTCACTGAGCCACCCAGGCGCCCCCAAATTAACTTTTATCATTTACTCCAAATAATGTGGGCATCTGTTTTACAGAAACAGTTCCACAAACTTTGCCCCGCTGCCACTATTTCTTACTCCCCAACTATTTTAGCTGTTCTTCTGCTGTACCTTCATATCTATAAATGCTGCTTGTGTTGTTACTTCCGGATTTTTCAGTTTCAGGTGTGTTCTGTTGAAGATGAGGTTGGAGCCCACTTTCATTATCAACACGTGCACACTTCCCATCCCCACAGTCTCTCAATGTAATTATGTTTTCGTTTTGGTTAGATCAGTAACCACTGCTTACAGCATGACTGGGTGGGGGCTCTTCGAAGCTGAGCCGTATGGTGGACTAGCTTAGTGCGGGTCTCCAGGATGCTGAGCCTGAGGCAGTGATTTGTATCCCGTGCCTACCGGCGAGTCATCCTGGGACAATGCCTGTGGGGACCTGAGATGCAGAGTGGGACAGCTCTGAGCCAGGCTAGCTTGCAGAGTTCCCCCAAATTGAGACCTGATCAATCTTTGTGCAACTACATGGACCAGTCATTGGGCTCTCCGTCAGGAGGAGGCTTAACCTTGTGTAAAAGAGCTCCCTTAGGCTGAGGGCAAGTTCCCAAAAGACACAGCTTTGAGCTACCAGCCGGCGGCACTGCCAGCTCCAGGGGGAGTTCTGACCTGGATCAGGTGGTGCTGGTACCGGATAATCTGGGCTTCAGGCTGTAGCATCCATTCCAGGTGCTGTGATGACTTTTCTCTTCCTGCAATCCTTATTTTCTTTGTTGTTAATAAATGCCTTTTTCCTTTTAGTTTGTCTGCTTTTCTGTGTACTTCACACCAACGCAACCCCAAGCACTTCTAACTTGTGTAAATCTTCTATCAATTACTTGATATCTCAATATTGTAAAATATCAGTATCTTAAAATTGATAGGATATTTTATCCATTTCACCTTCTCCTTGACCATCCCCCTCTTTTTTTTTAAGTAGTATGGAGCCTAACACAGGGCCTAAATAACCAGTCCTGAGATCAAGACCCGAGCTGAGATCAAGAGTCCGACACTTAACTGCCCCCTCCTTGACCCTTCTGACCTGCTCCAATCCTAGCCTAGTGCAAATTTGTCTTGTCAGGATCCCCTTTCACTGTAGTTCTGTGCATTCCCTCTTGCTTCTCTCTTGGGTTAGATCTTCTATTTCCTGGATCCGACAACTTCTACTTTCTTATTAGTCTGGTCTTTCATTATGGTAGAATATATTCTCTAGGAAGTGTGCATGAGAGGGAAATTGTGCAAGAATTGGATTTCTGAAAATGCCTTTATTTTTTTCTCAGAGGTTGATAAATTGATTAGATATAGAATTCTAGTTCTTGATAGAAAACTCTAGAAATGACTTTCATTCAAAAGTCACAAGCTATTGCTCAATTATCTTCTCACTTCCAAAGTTGTTGAGAAATCCAATATCATTTTATTTGTTTGTTTCATCTTTGGTAGCCTCTGTTATCTTTTCTTTGTCCCAACTGTCTTAAAATTTCACAGCCATGTGCCTTGGTGTTATTCATTATCATGCCTTCATTGGGAGACACTTCTTAATGCTCCTACAGGTCTTGTGGAGTATGCCAAGAATGCAAGGCCTTGCCCACCCCAAAACGAGGTCATTTCTCAAGGTCCTGTTTGCAGTGAACGACCTTGAAGGATGAGATACATCTCCACCCAGGACAAAGAACAGGGCTCCTTATTGCTTCTCCCTAAATGCAGGTCCTTCAAGCAAGGCATCCCTCAGCCGCGTATGCAATTGGTGGACTCCTTCAACCTGGAAAAAGTTTTCCTGAATTATTTATTTGATGATTTCTTGGAGATCTAGGAAGCTACCTGCTTTTTTTTTTAATAACAGTTTTATTGAGATAAAATTCATATACCATAAAAGTCACCAGTTTAAATACTGCAGTTTAATGTTTAATAGTGTATTCAGAAGACTGTCCAACTATTACCACTAAATTATTTCGGTATGGACCCCAAGAAGAAAGTCCATACCCATTAACATTTACTTTACATTCTCTTCTCTGGGAACTGCTAATCTACTTTCTACCTTTATAGATTTGCCTGTTCTGAACATTTCGGATAACTGTAATTAGACAATAGGCAACTTTTTGTGACTGGCTTTTTTCAATTAAGACAACGTTTTCAAGACTCATCCACGTCATAATACATATCAGTACTTCTTCCCTTTCTGTTGAGTAATATTCCATGTATGATATACCACATTATTAAAAAGATTTTATTTATTTATTCATGAGAGAGTGAGAGTCAGAGGGAGAAGCGAGCCCGATGCGGGACTTGATCCCAGAACCCTGGGATCACGACCTGAGCTGAAGGCAGATGCTTAACAACTGAGCCACCCAGGTGCCCTGATAGACCACATTTTGTTTTTTCATTCATCAATTGAGGGACATTTAGATTGTTTTCACTTCCTAGCTATTGTGAATAATGCTTTTATGAATATTCATGTACAAGATTTTTGAAGTATGTGTTCATTTCTCATAGGTATATACCTGGAATTGTAATTGCTGGGTCATATCGTAACACTGTGCTTAACATCCTGAGCAACAGCCCAATGTATCCCAAAGAAACTCTTCATTTGACAGTCCTATCACCATTGTACAAAGGTTCTGACTTCTCTACATCTACTCTTATTGTCTTTTTAATTTAGGCCGTCCTAATATGTATGAAGTGCTCTCTCATCATGGTTTTGACTATATTTCCTTAATAACAAATGATATTGAGCATTTTTTCATGTACTTACTAGCCATTTATATCTCTCCCTTGGAGAGATGTCTGTTCAAATTCTTTGCCCTTTTTTTTAAATTGAATTATATTTTCACTATTGAGTTAGGAAAGTTCTTTATAGATTCTCGGTACAAGTGCCTTATCTGATATATGATTTGCAAAAATTTTGTTCCATTCCTTGGGTTTTCATTTCATTTTCTCGGTGAAGTTCTGTGATGAAGCCCGATTTATCTATTTTTTTTTCGTTTTTTACTTGTGCTTTTGATATCATATTATCTAAGAAACCATTGATGAATCCACTATCATAAAGACTTATGCCTATGTTTCTTCTAAGATTTTTTAGTTTTAGCTCTTATGTTTAGATTGATGTTCCTTCTTGAGTTAATTTTTAGGTATGGTGTGGGGTAGGGGTCCAGCTTTATTCTTTTGCATGTAGATATGAAAAGTCCCAAAACTATTTATTGCAAAGACTGTTCTTTTTTTTAATTAATTAATTAATTTTAATAAACATATAATGTATTTTTATCCCCAGGGGTACAGGTCTGTGAATCGCCAGGTTTACACATTTCACAACACTCATCATAGCACATACCCTCCCCAATGTCCATATCCCCACCACCCTCTCCCGTCCCCCCTCCCCCCAGCAACCCTCAGTCTGTTTTTTGAGATTGAGTCTTTTATGGTTTGTCTCCCTCCCAATCCCATCTTCTTTGATTTTTTTTTCCTACCTCCCCCCAACCCCCCCACATTACATCTCCACTTCCTCATATCAAAGAGATCATATGATAGTTGTCTTTCTCCGATTGACTTATTTCGCTAAGCATAATACCCTCTAGTTCCATCCACGTCGTTGCAAGTGGCAAGATTTCATGTCTTTTGATGGCTGCATAGTATTCCATTGTGTATATATACCACATCTTCTTTATCCATTCATCTGTTGATGGACATTTAGGTTCTTTCCATAGTTTGGCTATTGTGGACATTGCTGCTATAAACATTCGGGTGCACGTGCCCCTTCGGAGCACCACGTTTGTATCTTTAGGATATATACCCAGTAGTGCAATTGCTGGGTCATAGGGTAGCTCCATTTTGAGTTTTTTGAGGAACCTCCACACTGTTTTCCAGAGTGGTTGCACCAGCTTGCATTCCCACCAACAGTGTAGGAGGGTTCCCCTCTCTCCGCATCCTCGCCAGCATCTGTCATTTCTTGACTTGTTAATTTTAGCCATTCTGACTGGTGTGAGGTGGTATCTCATTGTGGTTTTGATTTGTATTTCCCTGATGCCAAGTGATGTGGAGCATTTTTTCATGTGTCTGTTGGCCATCTGGATGTCTTCTTTGCAGAAATGTCTGTTCATGTCCTCTGCCCATTTCTTGATTGGATTATTTGTTCTTTGGGTGTTGAGTTTGCTAAGCTGCAAAGACTGTTCTTCTCCCATTGAATTGTCTTGGCACCCTTATCAAAAGTCAATTGCCATATATATAAAGGTTCATTCTTATAGTCTCAATTCTGTTTGGTCACTCTGTATGCCAGGTCTTATGATAGCAAACTGTCTTCATTGTTGTACTTTTGGAGTAAGTTTCAAAATCAAGAAGTATGAGTCCTCCAACTTTTTCTCTTTCTAACGTTATTTTAGCTATTGGTTTCCTTTTTTTTTTTTTTAAGATTTTTTTATTTATTTATTTGACAGAGAGAATGAGAGAGCACAAGCAGGGGGAGTGGTAGGCAGAGGGAAAGGCTGAGCAAGGAGCCTGATGGGGAGTTCGATCCCAGGACCCTGGGATCATGACCTGCACTGAAGGCAGCTGCTTAACTGACTGAGCCACCCAGGCACCCCTGGCTATTGGTTTCTTGCATTTCCATATCAATTTTAGGAACAGCTTGTTAATTTCTGCAAAAAAGACAGCTGGTATATTGATTGGTATTGTGTTGAATCTGTAGATCAATTTGGGGATTATTGCCATCTTAATAATACTAAGTCTTCTGATTCATGAACAAGGGATGTCCTTCCATTTATTTAGGTTTTTCTTAATTTCTTTCAAAAGTATTTTGTAGTTTTCAATATATACGTCTTAAACTTCTTGTGTTAAATTTATTCCTAAGTATTTCATTCTTTTTGATGCTATTGTAAATGGAATCATTATCTTATTTCATATTCACATTGTTTATTTTTTAATTTTTTTAAAAATTTTATTTATTTGATAGAGAGAGATCACAATTAGGCAGAGAGGCAGGCAGAGACAGAGGGGGAAGCAGGATCCCTGCTGAGTGGAGAGCCTGATGTGGGGCTCTATCCCAGGACCCTGAGATCATGACTTGAGCCAAAGGCAGAGGCTTAACCAACTGAGCCACCCAGGCGCCCTCACATTGTTTATTGATAGTGTATAGAAATAAAGTTGAGTTTCACATATTGATCTTATATCCTGTAACCTCGATGAACTTTTTATTAGTTCAAATAGTTTTTTGGTGCATTTGAAAATTTTTCTATATATACAATCAGGTCATCTGTGAATACAGATAGTTTTACTTACTCCTTTTCAATCTGGATGCTTTTTCTGTTTCTTTTTTTTTTTTTTCCCCTAATTTCCCTGGTTAGAAGTCCTTCTCTTTTCTGTAAAATCAGTAGTAATGTTCCCTCTTCATTCCTGATTTTAGTGTTATGTGTCTTCCTTCTTTCATTCTTGGTCAGTCTATCCAAAAGTTTGTCAGTTTTGTTTATCTTTTCAAAAAAACAACTCTGGGTTTCATTGATTTTCTCTATTGTCTCTCCAATCTTTATATAATTAGATTAGGTTATTGATTTGAGATCTTCTTTTTTAACATAGGTGGTTACAGCTATAATTTTTCCTCTAAGCACTGCTACAGCTGCATCCCATGTTCTGATGTGTTGTATTTTTATTTTTATTTACTTCAAAGTTTTTTCTTCTTTTCCTTTTGTGTTTTTTGCTTGATCAGTTATTTAAAAGTATGTTAATTTCCACACATTTTTGAAGTCCTCAAATTTCTTTCTGCTTTCAAATCCTGATTTCATTCCATTGTGGTGAGTGAACATACTCTGTGTGATTTCAGTCCTTGTAAATGTATTAAGGTTTGTTTTGTGACCTCACATTTGGTCCCTGCTGGAGAATGTTTCATGTATACTTGAGAAGAATGAGTATTCTGCTGTTGTTGGGTGGAATATTCTATAGACAGCTATTAAGTCTAGTTGGTGTAAAATGCTGTTCAGGTCTTCTGAGTCCTTGCTGATCTTCTGTCTAGTTGTTCTGTTCATTATCGAAAGTGTGGCATCAATATTTCAAACCATTATGATTGTTAAATTGCCTATTTCTCTTTTTAGTTATTTCCTTTTGGGCTTCATGTGTTTAGGGGGCTCTGTTGTTGTCTTCCTAATGGATTGATTCTTTTTTCATCATAAAATGCTATTATTTGTCTCTAGTAACAACTTTTACCTTAAAGTCTATTTGGTGTAATATTAGTATAGCCATTCCAGCTATCTTTTGACAGTATTCTCATTGCTTTTATGAAGGAGTTGATTTTCAAAGGCTTTGAGCTAACCATTCTGGAAAGTGGAATCTCTGACTACTTCTTAACCACCCTCACAGTTGACTTTTCTGTTTTTAGGCCTGCTTTCTGCCCTACTTACAAAGTTATCTCTTGGAGATGCAACGTACTAGGCAGCTTTGTGGCTTCCCCTCCTGCTTATGCTCAGTTTTCTTGGGTCTGCTTTGTCATTTCCAGAGGTCCTTTTGCTTCCTACCTTCCAAAATTTTGTAACTGTAAACTCCTTCTCTGTTTTGTGTGTGTGTGTGTGTGTGCTTTATCACTTAAAAAATGTCTTTACTCTTGGGGCACCTGGGTGGCTCTGTTGGTTAAAAGTCTGCCTTCAGCTCAGATCATGATCTCAGGGTCCTGGGGTGGCTCAGCCCTGCCCCTGCTCAGTGGGGAGTCTGCTTCTCCCTCTCCCTTTGTCCCTCCCCCACTCATTTCTCTCTCTTTCTCAAATAAACAAAATCATTTTTAAACAAATGTTTTTAGGGGTGCCTGGATGGCTCAGTTATTGAGCGTCTGCCTTTGGCCCAGATCATGATCCCAGGATCCTGGTATCAAGCCCCAAATCAGGCTCCCTGCTCAGAAGGAAGCCTGCTACTCCGTCTCCCACTCCCCCTGCTTGTGTTCCCTCTCTTGCTATATCTCTCTCTGTCAAATAAATAAATAAAATCTTTAAAAAATAAGGAAATAAAAAATAAAAACATAAAAAAAATGTTTTGATATCAGTGGGTTTTCTGAGGGAACACAGTTCAGTGAGTAATTTAAATATTTAACCTGTATTTGAGGGTAGCTTTTGCTGTTAGCTGCTTTATTCTAAGTCACTTGAATTTTCTTGTGTAATCAGCATTTTTTTTTTTTTTAATAGTAAGAGGGCATTTTTACCATCAAGGATCCAGATACCTGCCAATATTCTAAAGGTAGCTACAGATAGTGCTTTTATTACCTTAGAAAGTTAGGTGTAGAATTTGAACATCTTGGATTCAAAATAAGAATAGTCGGCAACTTCCAGGCCTTCTCACTGCTTGATTTTCCTTCGAGCAGTGGCTCCCGAACTTGACTGCCCCAGAAGGGCCCTGAGGGCTTGTTTAAAATATAGCTTGCCACAGGTTCTGCTGAAGGAGTTGGAGGTGAGGCCCCAGAAATTGCATTTTCAACAAGTTCCCAGGTGGTGCTATGCTTCCGGTCCTGGGACATGCTGCAAGTCACCCGCTCAGTGTGTGGAATAGAAAGGTGTTCCCTTTGGGGGTGGGGAGGACATTTGGGAAGCAGGTGAGAGCAGGGAGGGAGAGCAAAAAGAGAATCAGGGAGAGAAGGAGGTGCCCACATTGCTTGCGGCCCATTGCTCCCCGCTCTTGGACACTTCTAATTTTCCTCTTCTGTCTGCACTGAAAAACCCAAGGCAAAATCTGTTTAGAGAAGAGGCTCTTGGCCTGAGAATTGTAGTTGTATTCATTGGGGGAAAAAAGAACGAAGTGATTATCCATGGAAAACCTTAATCCGAGGCCTTGCACATAGATTTTTCTGTGGAATTTTAAAGTGGCTGGGGAGTGTATGCAGGGCGGAGAGAAGTCGGTCCTTAGGTGCTTCATGAGAGGCACCAGCTTGAGTATTGCTAAGAGAACAGAATTCTAGGCAGTTGTGTTAGGCAGTCCCTTGTCAGGAGGTTTCAGTTCTTTGCTAGAGCCCCCTTTTTCCTTCTTGTGAGCCTGAGAAGGCAGGGACACTGTCTAAACCTCCTCCTTGAGGAGCCCAGCCTCAAGGCCAGACTCAAGGCTGTTTTCAGGCAGCTGTTCAGAGACTCTGCCATCATCGTCTCACACTCAGCCATGGGTTTTTTGGTTGTTGTTGTTCTCAGAATGTTCTTCCGCTATACGGTTGCGAATATTGAGAAATAAAATTGTGGCTGCAAAAGATAGTATCCCCAAGGTTAGAGGTAGTTGGGAGGAAGCCAAGAGAAGTGAGAACTCCAAACCCTTGCCCCATGTGAGGCTGCCTTTCAGACACTTTTATTATGTAAAAGGCAATGCCCTTGGATCGTTCCTGCTGTCACCTCAGAAAGTGAGAGCTGGGAAGGAGGAAGCAGGGCCCGGCTAGATAGATGACCTGAGAAAGCAAGCTTTGGAAACTAGTTTACCCCTTCCTTGTCACCGCCTTTCTCAGGCCTGCTGTGGTGTTGTGTTTTTAATCTACGTAAATATGGCTTGGTTTTAGGTAACTCCGAAAGGTGCTTCCGTCGTTGGTATTCTTTGATTTTCCCAAGATCACCTTTTTTATCTTTTGAGCAGCCAGGGTACGAAACCCTGTCTCCTGACTTCTAAGATAGACTTCAGAGTACATAGAAGATTCAGTGTTCCCTAAACCTTGTGATCCCAGAGGCTCCATGTTATTTCCTGTTAGCGGTTTTCAGTGGCTTTGGAGTGAAGTTCATTGCTATGACAGGCAGCCACTCTGGGGAAAATATGATGTATTGTGTTGTGTAGGAAAAAGTCAGTGTTATCCAATCCAGTAATCAGATTTTCAGACAAAGGCATGACCCTGGAACATGCTGTCTAATGGCTAAACATAGCATTCATCTTGTCTCCAAAAACAGTTAAAAAAAAAAAAAATCAGTGTGTACTTGGCTTGGGGTCTGTTTTGGATATGGAAATATATCTTGCCTGATACAGTTTCTCATTCTTATTTTGGAGGCAGCTAAATTGCTCTGAATGTATTGCTTGTAGCAGTAATTAATTTAGCATTTATTAAGCACTGACTGTGTGCCAGGCTTTGTGTGAAAGACTCTGTAGGGGAATATATCTGGACGGGGGTGAGGAGAGAAAGGCAAAAGAAAAAAATGGCTGGGGCACCTGGGTGGCTTGGTAAGCTAGGCGACTGCCTTTGGCTCAGGTCATGATCCCAGGGTCCTGGGATCCAGCCCTGCTTCAGGCTTCTTCCACCTGAGGTGATGGGGAGACTACTTAAGTATCTAATAATGGAAGAATTATTACAGGAAACTCTGTGTAACAGAGTATAAAAGTGTTATAACAGCATAGATGTTCAAGTAAAAAAAATTTAAATTTTTAAAAAAATAAAAAAAAATTGTGTGCACACTGTGATCTCTGGGAAGTGAGATATAATTACGACTGTGTTAAAGCATGGGAGGATTTCTAAAAGTAGAGTCTGTTATTTGCATTGTGAGATTCCTTAAGAATCCCTTTGAATCTCTACTATAGGCCAGTAGATCAAGACCCAGTCCCTTCCCTCAATCATCAAATGTGGGGAGATGTCATAACTCCAGCCCAGTTTAAAATAGTGTGTGATTATGGGGCGCCTGTGTGGCTCAGTCAGTGAAGCATCTGCCTTCGGCTCTAGTCATGATCCCAGAGACCCGGGTCCAGTCCCAGGTCAGGCTCTCTACCCAGCAAGGAGCCTGCTTCTCCCCCTCCCTCTGCCCCTCCCCCTCCCTCTGCCCCTCCCCTCCTCCTGCTCTCTCTATCAAATAAATAAATAAAATCTTAAGAAAAGAAAAGCGTGTGATTATGAAACGTCCAGAATAGGCAAATCGAGAGAAAGAAAATAGACTGGTGGTTGCCAAAGTCGGGGGGTGAGGAGGGATTGGGGGAATGACAGCAAATAGGTCCAGGGGTTCTTTTTTGGGTGACAGAAATGTTCTGGAATTAGTGGTGGTGGTTGCACAACATTGGGAATATACTAAAAACCACTGAATTGTACACTTTAGTTAAAATGGTTATTTTTATGTTATGTGAATTTTATCTCAGTAAGGAATACCGGAAGCAAAAAGATACTTTTCTTTCTTTCTTTCTTTTTTTTTTTTTTTTGGTAGTAAAGGGCAACCGGAAGTGTGAGTTGAACTGCCAGGCAATGGGCTACCGCTTTTACGTCCGCCAAGCTGAGAAGGTCATTGATGGTACCCCCTGTGACCAGAATGGCACGGCCATCTGCGTGTCTGGGCAGTGCAAGGTAAGTGCCCAGGACTGGAGTCTGTAGCGTGTTCTCCCGGTGCTCGGTCTGGAACTGCCAACTCCATCGCGTTTGCCCAGGCCGTGGCCTGTTCCCGCCCCACAGCCTGCGGGGCACCGAACCACGAGCTCTGGGACAGGTGGGCTAACCTAGGGCGGCTCTGTCATCTCTGTGATTTTGATCTCAGGACGTCTTCCAAGGCTCAGTATGGCATTTCAAGTATTAAATGATTTATGTTTCCATCACGTGCATCCAAGGGGACTCCACCGTCCTTCCTTACCTCTGGAGTGGAGATTATGAAGAAGGTGGGGCTGGATCTGTGAAGAAACTGCTGGCATCACGAGGGCGAAGGTGGCATTTTCAGGGCAGTGTGTATTTAATCTTGCCTCGCACCTGATGCGGCAGGCTTCCAAATGAAAGAGGTTTAGTGCCTTTTAGAGCAGATTTGTACCTTAAACAGGCAGAGTTTTTCCGGCCTCTTCAGACTTATGAAGTCTCTTCCAGGAACTCACTGTCCCCCACTCTGCAAACACTTGGGGCTTAAGAGCATCCTTCTGGGGTGCTTACCTGTGCCAGAAAGAACCGTGTGGTTAGCAATAGGCACCTTCGATGAGATGGCATGGATTCCATGGCCACGTTAATTGGGCCTGGACTGCCACCCTTCTTGCACCTGTAAATGTATGAGTGGAGCTAAGACCCCAGTAGGTACATGACTCTTTGGGGCCCAGACTAAAACCCCATCTTAATTAACACCCTGTAGCTGGTAGGCTTGATTTTCACAAAGGATGAACTCTTCGGTTATCACATCTGAAATTTCCTGTTATTCCCTCCTATCTTCTTGTTTAGTTGAAGAGCTACTGATGTGTGGTTTTATCAGCACAGTCTTACCCTACTTTTTTTTTTTTTTTTTAATGAGGAGGTTTCAAATAAGATGCAAAATGACTTATTCGAGCAGAACAGATGTTTGCAGATTTTCAATGAAAGTGAAGAAAGGAGCAGCTGTCATTGGCTATCTGTTGGGTGGGAGGGGTCTTTGGAAGAGCAAAACCCCAGAAGAGGTGGGGGATGGCATGGAAGAGCCAGGCGAGCCTGATGGGAAGTACAGTAGGGGCTCAGACTTGTCCAGCCCCATTTTCCACCCCATCGGGAGAATCATGGAGTTCCAGATGTCCTCTCCGTGCCTCGCTGACCTCAAATCATACCTAAGAGGGTTCTGTTAGAGGTTTTGATCTCCAGCTGATGTGGTCTCTGCTTCTAAATGTGACTGAGCCTGAAATGGTGGGCCTTATAGCAACCTAGCTTTTTGTTCCAGGCCCTGAATCAGAGATATTTCATTTCCTGAATACAGGTGCACAGCGCCAGGAGGGGGTGGGGTGTAATGGTTAAAAACATACCCTCAGAAGTCAGACTGCCTGGATTCAAATTCTGCCTCTTCTAATTTTTGATTGACTGTGGGATCTCACACAGGTTACAAAAGCGCTCTGTGCTTCTAACACAGGAGAAGGGCAGTGTCTACCTCCTGTTCTGTTATTTAGTAAGCATACTGGCATTTCTTATATGAATACATTGTTTATGTCCACATATGTCCTGTCCTCTTTGAGTTTCCTATGCAAAAGTATCTTCTTTGTTCATTTGTTTGTTGTTAGATTACAGGTTGGTGAGACTCACATTGTCTTTCGTGAGAACACTGTAGGGTGAAATGCCAGGAGATTGCAGATGCTAATTCGCCAGGTCTGGGGAAGGTCCTGAGAGTCTGCTTCCCAGTGAGCCTCCCAAGTGATGCTGATGCCGGGGGTCCTCAAGTAGCAAAATTTTAAAGGACACTAAAGGACACAAGACTCAGAAATGTACATGTAGAGTGGTGTCATGACTTGGAAGGAAGGTGAAACCTGGGCTCTTTCCACTGGAGGAGTGTGTTTTCCTAGTGTTGCATTAAGTGTCTGTGACCTGATGATACCAAAGAAAAACAAAGACTTATATGCACGTGGCTACAGATTCTTACTAACTGTCGAAAACCTTTCATACTATAGGGTGGCACAGTTTGCAGATGGTAATTGCTAAAAGATCGGGACAAACATTGCCCAGGATGTGAGTAGATTAATAGGAATTTGATGTTACAAGGGCCACTTTGATATTACTATGTACTTGTTCTCTGTGCATTGCCTGAAATTTCCCTCCCTGAAGCTGTTGGAATCACTGATGATCCTGTCCTCTTTCGAACTTCAGTTTAGAATCATCACAAGTACATTTGCTTCCCAGGCCCGAGTTCTGTTCACTTTGCGGCTTTCAAAGGGTACAGTGTCCTTTTCTGAATATTTGATTGGAAGCCCAGAATTCGAATTGATGTCGCTGCCTCGCTGACTTGTGGCTGAGCGAGCTGTCACTCGTGGACATCTGAAATGGCTCCAGAAAGCCTCTCCTGGCCACATACAGTTGAAATACAAACCCAGGTCTACAACAAAAGTTAATGAAAGGCGACGAGCATCCGATAAGAATTCCAGCTAAACCCACAAAAGAGGAGCTAAGAGAGAAGGGGGTCGTCCCCCTTGACACCAAGCCAAAGAAAGGCCCCAAACCTACCTCCTGCAAACTGGAATGCTCTGTTCCTGGGCTAGCAGAGCAACCTCTGGGCAGCCTGTGTTTACCCTGTTGCTGAAACTCCTCTGCACTTTAGATCCTGGAGTTGGAAGAGGGGTGGGAAGAATGCAGGCATCCTAGGACTGGCTTGGTGAGGGGCTGAGGCCAGAGAAAATGGGGGTCCCTCTGCCGTCCTTCAGTGCTGGGTTAGACTTTCTTTTCTTGGCAGGGACTGAAGGGTCCCAAAAGTTGTCTTGAAGCTCAGGACTGCATATAGATAGGCTTTGAGGGGAAAGGACTGCATTTTCCTCAAGTAAGAGAATGTATCTGGAGCCCTCAGAGACCCTCCCTTCCTCAACTCGACCTCTTACCTGTAGACATCAACTAGGAATGTCTGGCCAGTGTTCAGAGAAGTTCTGAGACACTTCTAGCCCTGCCCAATCATTATTGTCATTTTGGGAATGAAATAACGTTTATATCTCATTAACAGAGAGCAGAGGAATAGTGTCTATCATTGAGCGTCACATTAACTCTGTTGTGACTTTTTTTTTCCCTTGATCTCAGCTCTGTCTGAATAACTGAATTATAATAGTTTGATGACACAGGTATTACTTTTGCTTACCACTTAATAAACCTAGATCAAAGTTTCTCTTCGGTGGGATAGCAGGCATTTGAAAGAGCGGGTTACTTGGGTAAAGGACGAGAAAGAGAAAAACACTCTTAACTGCCTGGAGACCAGCCTCACAGAAGCCTCAGACTTCTAGACTTGAATGATCCTGAGAGTGAGAACCACCCCCAAGACCCGCTTTCTTCCCCCCATGAAGAGTCTTTGGTGGGAAACGAACAGGCCTTGAGGAAATGCCTTGCAATAAAAAACGGGCGGATGGGAAACCTCAGAGAAGCAAGGTGTCAGAGCTGATGTGGCCAGCAGGGAGCCTTTTCTGAGAAGACCGAGTTCCAGACACCGTGCTCTGTGCTTTACCTATGAAATGATATTGTTAATCCAGACATGCAAAGGGCTACACAGAAGTTGACTATTAACATTGGTTTTTTAGGCTGAACTGTTCATCGGAATAGAAAGAACAGTTTATAGGTGACGGGAAGAAACCCATGGGCTTTATTTAGGTCTCTTTCCTCTTCGGAGTTTATAGTCCTCACCGTCTCTTTCCAAAACAGGCCGCCTTTCCAAACACGTATTAGGACCTGTCTCTCTTTTGCTTAAACTGCACCTGTGACGCCCCCTCCCCTGGGGAATAAAGTCCAGACCCTTCATCATCTGTCTCCTGCCTGGCCTTCCTGGCCCCCCCACCCCGCTGCTGGCCCGGCTGGGACGTGTCAGTCCCTGAGCCAGCAGGCCTGCAGGGTTCTCTGCGTCCCCGAGAATGTACATGCTGTTCCCTCAGCCTCGAGTGCTGCTCTGTGTCCATCCTTGGTCCACTTGGTGGGCTCTGCTCAAGAGCCACCGGCTGACTCCCTGGAGCACTGTGTGGATTCCTCGGTTCCCGCTTCTCGGAACTGTTTGTCCCCGCTGCCCCCACCTACCACCCAGCGAGCTGGGAGCTTTTCCAGGCGCTTTGCTTTAGCAGAATGCCCGGGATAGAATAGGTGCTTAAAATAAATGTGTAAATAGCTGAACTGAAGCCTTGGTGACTCAGGCTGTTGGATTTCAGCAAATGAAGTTAGTCTTGAAAGCAGCACGGAGCTTTCTCATTTTTGGCTGGGATGGGCAATCGGGTGCAGATAAAACAGGGACATGAAGCCCCCTTGGCCACATCCCCAGAACCCCAGGCCTCAGAGGTCGGAGAAAATTCTTGGCATCTGCCAAGCTCTTAATCCCCCGTCTTGCTCTATTTCGCTCACTCTGAATTTCTCGAGTCCCATCAGAGCTGAGGCAGGAGGAACGTAAGCACGTGTGAGAGTGCATGTTCCGGTGGGGCCTTCAGTGGGGGGAGAAGAGGCCCCTTCTGCCCTTGAACTTCTGCCTCTCATCCCAGGTCCGGTCTTGACCTTCCCGTGGGGCGACGCCGGCGGCGCCCCGTCGGTCCGCACTCAGCGGGGGCCTTCGCACCTCCTTTCCCAGCTGGGAGGCTGCTCCTCTTCAATCTGGACACGTCCACAGACACTTCCAGATTGATTCAGTAAATTAAAGCAAGGTAACTGCTTCCAAATGTTCAGAGATAAGCTGCGCACCGGCAGGCGGCCCTGGCGGGGAAGGATGACATCATGGGTGTGTGCGCATGTGGGAGTGCGCCTGCGTGTGTTCGGCCCAAGTTCCCGTCATCCTCGTGGGTAAACCCACCATTGCGCTTGCCTGAGCCACGTGGGTGGACCCTGCTCGCTTGTCTGCCTGTTTCCCCTAAGTTGCTTCCTTTTTTCCCCCTTTTGGTTACTGGCTTTATTTTGTGGACTTTGCGTGGAGTTCTGTGGCCACTTGAGTCAAACCAAGAGAATAACCAAATTGGGTATAATGTTCGCCCCTTTGCCAGACACCTGCATCATTCGGCCTTGAAATGGGGGAGGGGGGGCTTTCCCTTTGCTTGGATTCTGAGCGTAGGTGACTCCCTCTCCTATCCCCACCCCCAGCAAACTGTGTTCTAAAAGGATCGTCTGTTTGTGACTATTAAACTCTTTATCATGTTATGTTACAGTTATTTTGACACGTGTTTGAACTTCTGTAGGAGAGGGAATGAGTGTGGTGTGTGTCTGTATCCTCAGTGCTTAATGAATGTGTGAAGATTATTTGGTAAATATTCTTAACATGTATGAAAGAATGAGTAAAACAACAAATTAGAAACTGACTGTGTAACTTCCTTTCCTACAAATAATCAAGAATAGGATTAAAGAAACATTGAAATGTTAGATCCCAGGCCCCGTTCTCAGACCCTCTTGACATCTAAAACTGACACCTAAAATAAAGCTGATGACATTTGCCTTTTTTATATGTACTTCTTTCCCATTATCTATAATTTTACTCACTTCCAATCATTGGGACCACTACTAATGTAAAAACTCTGGTTAGGTTTCTTAATTAATGCATATTTATGAGTTAAGTATTAACAGCCCAAACAATATTACAGGATTATTCATTAATTCAACAAATAGTCTTAACTGCTCACTGCTGGACGGTGTGCTAGGTGTGGGGGATGAAGTGGAAAAGATGAACACAGTCCTACGACATTGAGCTTAAAATCCAATGGAAAAAGTAATAGCGAGAAAAGGTTGGTTAAGAGGCAAAAGAATTCTGAGTTTTGACGAGCATCATGAAATTAATGGGGGAGGTGGGCTGGTGAACTGGTGAGGAGGCTTACCTTAGATGGACTGTTGGGGAGGGCCGGGGTCGAGGTGCTTTTGACCCTGTAGGTCCCCAGGGATGGGAGAAAATTCAAGCTAAGTCTCCAGCCCAGGACCCGGTACCTGAGCACTGCTCCAGAGCTGATGGATATGGAGATGAACCCTTCGTGCCTTCTCTCTGCTCCCTGCCCTTGGGTTAATCTAGTCTCCCCTTGATGGTGCCTAACTTGGTTCCTCTAAAGTGCCCACACATCTTCCTGAACCCATGCTGGCTTTAGCAATAGAAAGGACTCCATGGAGTCATTCTATGAGCCCAGAAAGACTCTCCTGAAAACTGGATGACATTAAGAGCAAGTTTTGGGGTCAGCCAGGATCTCCAATAGGAAAGCAGATAAAAGAGGGGCTGCCCAGGTAAATTGGGGTATGGTGTCCAGAGCTTCAGCCTACCCTTCCTGGTGGTCCTCTTATACCAGAGAGAGAAATTTAGGGTGCCTTCCCCCCAGCTTTCTGAAGGAATGGGCAGCATCCTCCCAAGGGACCTTAAAGAAGCATTCTATCTTAATAGGCAGGGGTGGTGACTGACACTTGTAACTGAGAAATCAGAGGAAGCTTCCGCAGGGTCCCCTGGGCCAGATACCTACCTCTACCCCCAGTGTACCCTCATCACCACCCCTAAACCAATCATAGATACCATTTTTGTATTTCACACTTTTTTTTTTAAAGATTTTATTTATTTATTTATCAAAGAGATAGAGAGCTCAAGTAGGCAGAGTGGCAGGCAGAGGGAGAGGGAGAAGCAGGCTCTCTGCTGAGCAGGGAGCCCCATATTTGGGGCTCCATCCCAGGACCCTAGGATCATGACCTGATCCGAAGGCAGCCGCTTAACCAACTGCGCCACCCAGGCGCCCTGTATTTCATATTTTTTATAGACAAATCAATTTGCATGACTCTGACCTCAAAAAGTATGATCCCCTGTCCTCTATCCGTTCAGCTCCCCATGGCCTGAGAGGAAATAATCATTGTTTGATCATTTCTTTTTTAAGGCAGATGTTTTTATGTGTGTATAAGGCCATGATTTATTATTTTTTCCTTCTTTTTGACACATATAGTAGCTTATCACACACATAGTTCTGGACTTGCTTATTTCACATCCCTTAGCAAGCTTTCCATTTCGATATCTAAAGGACATCCTGCTTGCCTTTACATAGCCCTGCACTGTATGAATTAACCGTGGTCTATTTAACTATGATGATGCATATGTGGGATACATCCAGTCTTACTAACAAGCGAATGGGCAATAAATACAGTGTTTGGGGGTCATTTTACTTGTTTGCAAGTATGTGTAAGATCAGTTCTTAGAAGTGAGACAAGAGTCCATATGTCTTTGTGATTTAAATGCTTGGTGGGTGGCAAATTGCTCTCCAGAGTGGTTCAGACAACTCCCATTCCCACCAGTGATATCTGTGGGTGGTGTGTTGTCCAACATTGGATTTTTGCCAATCTGATAAGTGAAAAATTGTATCTTGGGTCATTTTCATTTGCATTTCTCTTACTTTGAGTGAGGTTGAGCGTCTTTTCGTATGTTTAAGAACCATTTAGGGGCCTGGAGTATGATGAGTGAGGTGGCTTGGATGTAGAATTTAAGGAGGTAACTAATGAAATGAAATTCTCAGGGCCTCTTTAAATTCTGAGCCTTAGGCACCTCACCTGCCCTGCTCTAATCCTTCCCCCCAATAGCACTGCCCTTCTGACCCAGGAACCATTTATATTCCTTTTTTGTGCTCTGTTTTTTTTATTGGGTGGTTGATCTTTTTCTTAGTTTGTGGTAGCTTTTCATACATGAAAGAGGTTTTTTGTTTTTTTTTTTAAAGATATAAATTGCAAGTGTTTTTTTTTTTTCCAAGTAGCCTTTTGACCTATGCCTTTGATCATGAAGTTTTTGTCTATTTTTTTTTTTTTTTTGCCATGCAGAAGTTTTAAATTTTTAAATGGAGCATTTAGCAATTCCTTCTTTTATGATTCTAGATTTTGTGTCATGGAAAGATCTCCTGCTCTTTGAAACCTAAAAACAACCTTCTATGTCTTCTTTGACTAATTTATGGCTGTATGCTTTTACATTTTTACATTTTCCATTAATGCATTTGGAATTTACCCTAGTGTATCGTGTGAGGTGTGGATTCAATTATGCATTTTTTTCAGATGACTACCTAGTTATGCCTTACCATAATGGAATAAATCTTTCCCTTACTATTTTGAGGCTCCCTCTTTATTACTGTATATATGTATGTATGCAAGCATATATTTGGGGATTTTTTATGCTGTTCCATTAGTGTATATGTCTATTCATACATGAATACCAAAACATACATTTTTTTTAAAAAGATTTTATTTATTTATTTGGCAGACAGAGATCACAAGCAGGCAGAGAGGCAGGCAGAGAGATAGAGAAGAGGAAGCAGGCTCCCTGCCAAGCAGAGAGCCTGATGCAGGACTCAATTCCAGGACCCTGAGATCATGACCTGAGCTGAAGGCAGAGGCTTAATCCACTGAGCCACCCAGGTGTCCCAAAACATACATTTTTGAGAGAGAAATAAAACATAGCAGCATGGAAACTTAGGTTGGGGAGGAAAATTTTTCTTCTGTCTTTCAAGATTCTTCTGCCTGATCTAAGAATTAAATTGACCTGAAATGGATTTACAGGAGAAATTAAAATTTAATTGTGTACTTATAGGAAATCCACATAAGTGAAAGATTCCAAAGACAGTCAGGCAAAATGAGGTCATTCTGGACCAAGGAGAAGTAGGTACAGGACTAGCACTTCAAACAGAAGGAAGGCAATTCACAGGAAGAATGGAAGGAGTAAGTGTTTGCTGGGCAATCCAGAAACCATGGTACAGAGAGGGCTTTGCTCAAACAGGCCTTGCTAAGGTCTTCCCTGTCTACCATACGTAGTGTGTATCAAACTGTAGTTACCTGTGGTGACAGCTTCCTTCCTGGAACAGGTCCACTATCTAAATACTTTTAGGCAGTTCATGGGAAGGCAACAAAGGAAGACTTCTTGAGTCTTCAGTTTCTTAAAAATAATCAGTCTAGGGGCGCCTGGGTGGCTCAGTGGCTTAAAGCCTCTGCCTTCGGCTCCGGTCGTGATCCCAGAGTCCTGGGATCAAGCCCCACATTGGGCTCTCTGCTCAGCGGGGAGCCTGCTTCCCCCTCTCTCTGTCTCTGCCTGCCTCTCTGCCCACTTGTGATCTCTGTCTGTCAAATAAATAAATAAAATCTTAAAAAAAAATCAGTCTAAAATACTAAAATAATTCACAGGTCAAAGAGACACATTTTATGGTGGGAGATTTTGCTCCCCTACACTTATGAAAAGTAAACTTGCTCTTTGCTTGGACGTAATGCACTCACAGACTTTGAATGAAAACCTTTATCACTTGGAAAAGCTATCTGTGTTCAGGAGCCTTAGCAAGACTTCATAGTCAACACATTTTTACTTAATGGAAAAAAATGAATGTTCCATGACTTTTAGGACAGTAATAGCCAAAGTTACAATCATAAAAAGTACTCTCGATGATAAAACCATGGTAGGCCAGGTCAAGATCCCATGGATGGTTGGGAGAAAGCCAAATAAATAAATAAATAAATATGAGAAGATTTATTGAAAAATACAAAACATTCATGCAGCTCTTTACTTTTAGAATTAATTGAATTTGACAGGAAAAAAAAAAAAAAAGTTGCTGCCCCAAGAGCAGCCCAGCTCTTGAGGTACTATCTTCTGTCGTTCAGTAAATTGGCAATATCTTCTACAAGCTTTACTTTACTTATTTTATTTTTTTACAGATCCTGTCAATTTCTTAAAGTTTATCAAGCCATCTCCTGATGGTTTGAAATTTAATTTATCCTGATTATTTTTCTCAGGCCTTATTTTCACAATTTTCAGCAAAATATTAATAATTATAACATTCAAGGATATTCTGGATCTGGTCTCCTAACCAAATCTTGAGAAGTTGCAAGTAGAAAAGATTCTTTTTTACCCTGCCTCCAAACTCACCCAAATGGAGTAAGGAAAGAAGATCAGTAATGGCCATGATTGCCAGAAACTGAAGATAATCATGTATGTGAAAAGATCTTCGACTCAGACATTTGGTGTCCAAATACTAGCCTTGTTTTCTTAAAGCTATGCTTGACAAAGCTGTAAAATACATTTGTCTCCCTTGTGAGAAGGCTGATTAGCTTTTTCTGGTTGAAAGATCTTTATGTCCTTTGGGTTTCAAATTAGTTTCTAAAAGCCTAATCTAAATACTTCCCACATGCAATGTGAGGTTTCAAATATATGGTATAAGTAAAGTACAATGCCTGGTGTTCCAATGGGCTTGATGTGTTCTTTTTTTTTTTTTTTTTTTAAGAGATTTGTTTTTATTGCGGGGGGAAGGAAAGAGAGAGAGAGAGAGAAAGAGAGAGAGAACAAGTGTGGGCAGGGGCAGAGGGAGAAGATCTTAAGCACAGACTCCCACCTGAGTGGGAAGCTGGACAAGGGGCTCCATCCCAGGACCCTGAAACCATGACCTGAGCTGAAATCAAGAGTCAGAAGCCCAACCGAGTAGGCCACCCAAGCATCCTGCTTGGTGTGTTGTTTTATTTCTCACTTGGGGAAAAAATAAGGTTTTTTCTTTTTTTTTTGGTCTTTATTTTTGTTTTTGTTTGGATATTTGAAGCCAGAAATCATGTAATATTTTGCACATGGGAATCTGTTTGCTGTGTTCCAATTTTTATAGATTACATAGCACGATATCGAGTTAATAAGTGTGCCTTTTAATATTTCTTGGTGTTGATTTTCTGATACCTTCTAAAGGGCGATTTTGCAGAACTGGTTGATAGCGACACCTAGTGGTAAATATTGAAATTACACGTCTGTTTGACAGCTCCTCAGGTAACTGGCATACACTGTTTAAATTCAGAGCTGAGGATAGGCTAAACAGGCCAAAATTAAAATAAGTGGAGGTGGACTAAGGGGGCAATCTCTGGAACGAATGTGAATAAGAAGGGCGATTTCTCCTTGATGACAACACCCAGAACTGTATTATACCAGGGATGGTTGTGTGTGGATGCACAAAGTAAATGGCTGTCTATCTTCAGACTTAGTTCTGAATCACTTGTTTCAGCTCAGTCTCTCTGGCTCTTCCCAAACCAGGCATGGGGTGTGGAGTCGCTAAACAAATTGCTTTGAGCAAGTGCTGTAATTTCTGTGAGACTCAGTCCTCTTAAATATAAATTAGAGATGCTGAGACCAACTCAGATAGGAGAATTAAATATTGTTTCATGTATAGAGACCCGATGGTAGCAGTGATGGTGTGCTGATGGGTCTGGGGGTTTATTTACATGGATCTTGATGTCTGAGGGCTGGCGAAGACAGATGGGGACAAGGTACTGAAATTGCCCAGGAAATTACAGCCAGATCTTGGTTGGGCACAGGGAGCAAGGGGAGCCCTGTCCTAACGTGAACAGAAAATGTGGATTGAATGAGGCTCAGAGGACGTGAACCCTGGTCCCCCCAAAGTCAGTGGGTTTGAGAAAGCTACTGCCCAACTGACCTGGGAGGGGGTTGGGGGAGAGAGGGATGGAAGTGCCAGGCATCCTTGGAGAGAGCATTTCACCAGTTGAGCTTTGAGAAGATATGCAGAAACAATTGCGGACTCCACCACTCACCAGCTGGGTCTCCTTTGTTTCATATCTTGGTTTTTCTGAGCCAACTCTTACTCTTTTGTGAAGTGAGTTCACCCAAACGACCTGGCAAGGCTGCAAGGGCTTGAGGAGGAGATGCAGTAAGCTATCTACCACCACCCAGCCTGGTTTAGCGAGCTCACAGGAACGGCTAACTTACTGCTCTCCAAAGAGGGGACATGGAAGCGCAAGATTAGAAATGGGGGCGCCTGGGTGGCTCCGTGGGTTAAAACCTCTGCCTTTGGCTCTGGTTGGGATCCCAGGGTCCTGTGATTGAGCCCCGCATATCAGGCTCTCTGCTTGGCAGGGAGCCTGCTCCCCCCACCCCTCTGCGTACTTGTGATCTCTGTCAAATAAATAAAATCCTTTTTTTTTTTTTTTTTTTTTAAAGAAGATTAGAAATGTGACAAGCAAAATCTATTCAGCCCTTGGACACATGACTCTTTGATTCTTCCTTGCCTTTCTCCCTTACTCCCTAGGCATCCTTTTCTTCCTCTATGTCCCACCTCTAGGTCCCTCTAGGTCACCTCTGAGAAGCATTCCCTGACCCTGGGGCTAACATCACTGCTCGTACTGTGTCCACAGCCCCCCGTGGTGCCTTGCCTCGACACCGTTTCCGTTCTCATTAGATGGAGTGTTATTTGCTGCATATCTGACCTCCCTGGTCCACGGTGAGCCCCCACAAAAGACTGACCGAACTTCGGTGCTTAGGAAGTGTTGCTAGAACTTGTGAATACCAGGGAGAAGGAGAGGAGAGGAGCAGAGAGTGAAACAGGTGTGGTGAAATGTGCACGGAATCTAGGGGGAAGTGCGTGTGGATGTTTCTGGAACTGTGCTTGCAACCTTTTCCTCTAGGTTTGTCATTCTTCAAAATACAGGCGTGGAGGGCAAAAAAAAGTGAGAGTTCCCGTTTTCCTCGTTGCATTCAAAGCACTTCTTTTGAAGGAGAGTGGACTGGGCTTTGACATCTGCCCTATGTTTCTGCCTTCCGTGCCTGGCCTTCCTGAGCTGCTGACGCTGCCCGTAAATACCGTTTGTGTCCAGAGGGTGAGGCTGTCTTCTGCCCACAAGTTTCTACAATATTTGGCTCTGATCAACTGGGGTTCCATTGGTCATAAAGAGTAAAATTTCTCTTGATGTTGCTCAGAAGCCACGATGCATTTTGCAATTCAAGGGGAGGAGGAAGAATGTTAAATGTTGCAAAAAGGAAGCACAGAAAGTCTTTTTGAAAAATGGATGTTCAATTCTGAAGGAAAAAAAAATCCCCCCCAAAACGATGCAGTGTCACTCGCAGATCCCCCTGCTGGACATTTGAGGAACTGCGGCTTCCTGGCTCTCTCGTAGAAAATTCCTTAATCCTGTGCTCTTGAAAAGCATCAAAGTTTCATGCAAGTTCAAAGCCGTCTCCTATCCCATTCCCTTCTGCAGCAAGCCTCTGTTACAGTGTTAAGCTCTGTATTGAATTAAAGCACAAGGGGCAAATGTAATTTCAAAATGAAAACCGTAAAACAAATGCTCTTCAAATCCTGCTATTTTATTTTATTATTTTTATTAACTTTTTTTTTTAAAAGAAGAAAGTGCCTGAGGCAATCCTAGAAGTAAAGCCTGCCCTACATCCCTTCTGTTCTGTGGATTGCTCGAGGAACAAATGCTTCATCTCAACCGAAAATCTGTTTCTCCCATGATTATCCAAGGCCAAGGTGGTATTTTCTGATACCTTCTAATAAACATTTGGTCGACATTAAAAAATTGTTCTGATCCTGGAATGGCCCATTTCTTGTGGAAATGCCTTCCCTAGGAAACGTGGCTGAATGTCTAATCCGTGTGTGATGAATGGGGCACACAGGGCAGCTAGGCACAGAGAGAAGACATATGGGCCAAGTGTGGACAAGCTGATAAACTGGTGGAGAAGAAAGGGTGCTGAAATTGGGGTGCAGGATGGGACAGGATCACCTCTGTATCCCTTTCTGTGTAAGATACTGCAACTCGGGTGCCTGGGTGGCTCAGTGGGTTAAAACCTCTGCCTTCAGCTAGGTCATGATCTCAGGGTCCTGGGATCGAGCCCTGCATTGGGCTCTCTGCTCAGCAGGGAGCCTGCTTCCCCCTCTCTCTGCCTCTCTGTCTACTTGTGATCTCTCTCTCTGTGTCAAATAAATAAAATCTTAAAAAAAAAAAAAGATTCTGCAACTCAGACATTCTACAGAATGGAGAGCCAGAAGCGCTGAATCCGTCTGAATTATCTGAGACTGACACCAGCTCTTCTGTGGCCACAAGTGACCTTCTTGACTTCTCTGGTTTTAAACAGTTGAATTCTTCATCAGAAGACAGTCATTTACTGAGAGAATCGATGCGTCTTCTGTCGCCAGGCCTCTCTCCTGAGCTCCAGACTCGTGCTAACTCAGTGCCCTGCATCCCTATCTGGGGATGCCCAGTGTGATCAGACGGAACTCATTATTATTTTCCTCCCACCTTGCTCCTGTGCTTCTGATTTCGGCAGGTGGCCCCCCATCCTGCTCATCTCCCAAGCCAGACCAGCTGGATGTCTTCATCGTTCTCACCTCCCCACACCCAGTGGTGGTCAGGTTCTGCCTCCTGCATCCTGGGTCCGTCCCTTCTTCCCCTCTTGATGCCATTGCTAATGATCAGGTCTTCACTTACTTGTTCTTTGGACCATTGAAGACTTTCCAGACTGATCTTTCTGCCTCTTATCCTGTTCTCTTTCAGTTGAGCTTCTGCTTTGCTGCCAGAGGGATTCTGAACTATAAGTCAGAGTCAATTACTCCCCTGCTTCTGGGCCCATCGTGCCTGTCCCCACTGTCCAGACTCCAGCATGGCTTTCACTGTGCATGGTGACCGAGGCCCCCCCCCCCCCCCTTCTTCACTCTGTGATCATAAACTCCAGCCGGGCCAAGCCAGGCCCAGCTCTCTGAAGAGGCCACGCCTCTGTTTTATGCATCTGGGCTTTGCGCTCCTCCTTCTGCCTAGAATGTCTCCTCTTCCTTATGCAAATGGCAAATAGCTATTCACCAGGCAAGACTCAGCTTAGGCACCATTTCCTCTATAATGCTCTTTCTCTTGATCCCAGGAGAGGGTGGATGCCTCCCCTGTTGGGCCTCAGCTAGACTTCTACCAGGACACCTGTAATTCTTTTACTGCCCGTTCTGATTCACACGTCTGCCTCCCGATGGATGCCCAGAAATACCGCAGACTAGTGACCTTGTCTTGCTCATGTTTGATCCTCCGTTAAGTAGCACAGTGAGTCGGCACATCTTACTTATTCAGAGGATGTTTCTTCAGATGAACAAATCAGTCTCTTCTTCAGCCAGCCCCGGGATTGTTCAACACTGAGCATCTGAAGCTGCTGGTGTCACATGATTTGTTCATTCTTCCCCAGGTCTTACCTGGGGATCCCGTGAACGCCAACCACATAGTACAGGGATGTCACATTCATAGCAACACCTCCCAGAGCCCATGGTCTGAGCTGTGCTAACGTGATCAGCAGGAGGGTCTGGGTTTTCTCGGATGATCCTCCAGTCTTTTCCAGTAATGATATCAAGTAGACAGGTGGATATCCAAGTCTGAATTTCTGGGACTGGTCAGAATCATGACTTTGACGGACTAGGAAGAAGCCATGATTTACCTTTATGGCTACGGCCTCAGAAAGTTCTTTTCAAAGTTGTAGGACTCAAACGTGCAGTGGCCGTGCACAAGCTCCTTAGGAGACTGTGTTTTCTTGTGCATCAAGACATTAAGCATGGCGACATTTGGCCAAGCTCCATCATGGAGAACAGCCCATACTTTGCCCCATTTAGCAACTCTACGTGGGCTAGCTCCGCCTACATGTCCAACAGGGACCTCAAACTTTGGGATAGTAAAAATGGAATATTTTCTTGTCATTTCCCCCAACTCCTCTGAAAGAAAATCATTTTGCCATCACTGACGTTTTCTCCCATATCTCCACGAGCAGCACCCACCTGGTTACCCAGGTCAGAAATGGGAATGCCGTCTTCCCCTCCTCTTCCCTTCCCTGCACCACAGCCAGCAGTGGCAACGTCCTGAAGAAACTGCCTCCTTGTTGGGTTTCTGTATGTTGTTTTTCACCTTCCTTCCTTCTTTTTTTTTTTTTTTTTTAAAGATTCTGTTTATTTGTTTGACAGAGAGAGGTCACAAGTAGAGAGGCAGGCAGAGAGAGGGGGGGAAGCAGGCTTCCTGCTGAGCAGAGAGCCCGATGCGGGGCTGGATCCCAGGACCCTGAGATCATGACCTGAGCTGAAGGCAGAGGCTTTAACCCATTGAGCCATCCAGGCGCCCCCTTCACCCTCCTTCTTACCATCACTTCCTTTCTTCAAGTCTTTACCATCACTGGGGTGGATGAGTAAAGTGAGCATGGTGATAAGGTCTTCCCACCTCTGGTGTTGCCCCTCCTTGTACAGGACTGCCAATATCATCTTCTAAAATATGAATCTGAGAGTATCACTCTGCAGTGTCATTTGACATTACTCATGCATCGGACATAAACCTGGGGTGCCTGGTGGTTCTGGGGTTGCAGCAGTTCACTGGTGCACTGAGGTCAAGGTTCCCTTCCTCTTTGCATTCTGATGAACTCTGCCTGGGCTCCCTTCCCTCCCTTTCGGGATATCTGCTATGGGCACATCTTGGGCCAACACGAGGTAGCGAGAGGAAGAAGAGACTCTTTCTTCTACATCTTCTTTGTAAGAGCAAAGGAGATTTTTCTAGATGCCCTCACAGCAGAATGTTCCTTCTGTCTTATTCCTCAGAAGCAAGTCTCCTGCCCATTCTCAACCAATCATGGGCCGGGGATTTAACGAAGTCACTAGGGGGAGGGAAGGAAGGCCCTGGAATGAGAATCAAGACACTGGGTGGGCGTATAGCCCTCTTTCTCCTTTTTTACCAGGTTAATTCTGAGTGATTTCCCAGGCTAATTCCTGAATATTCAGCTAAGGAGTCACCTTGGGGGAGACTTCCCCGACCCTCTCCCTTGCCTCTGATGCCTTTTTACGAGTTACACCGCCCCAGACCTTACCCTATCAGAGCGCAGGTGCCTCAAGGCTGGACCTTTTCAGATCTGGCACAGAAAATGAGTGACAAAAGCTGAGTTGTTGTAACAGGCATGGCTTTCTACTTGTCAAGAAACCCAACAGCCGTGGTTTCACCCAGTGAAGGTTTGTGTTTCCCATGGAGCAACGACCCCAGATCAAGAGGCCCTCACCTCGGTGAACGAAGAGGTTCCTGCAGCTTGTCAAGGACCCAGGCTCCTTCTGGTGTCTTGTTCTGTTCTCCTTAGCATGCGACAATGTTCTCACCAGCACGAGTTGACAGCTCGAGTCCACCGAGCCCGTGCTCCAGGTGGGCAGAAGGGCAACGTGTACCTGTCAACCAAGTCTGTGACTTCTCCTCAAGCCATCTCTCTCTCAGCAGCTCCACCCAGTTGACTTCTGGTTCCATCTCATTAGCGGGACTGGGGTCTGGTCTTATGGGGACGGTGCCAACACAAACGTTGTCAGGGTTCTGTTGGGAAAAAAGGGGAAGCAGGAGGATGGGAATGTACCCAAACGGCGGCCTGCCCAGTCACACCCAGAGTGTCTCTAGATAATTTATTCTTTATTGGTTGTTCCGTCTGCCAGCTTGAAACCAAAGAGCAGCCGACAGAAGCTGTCATGTGGAAGTGTTGTGACAGCCTAGAGCAGGGCCTTGTAAGAATGGCACATATCACGCTGTGCAACATCCTCACTGCGGATGTTCGGAGGACAGGGTCCGGAGGACCAAGGCCTAGAGAGACGTCGCTTGCCCAAATTCAGTCAGAAATCTGGTGGTCAAGATTGTTTGGGGGAATAACCTATCCTTATCTCAGTTTTTTTTTTTTTTAAAGATTTTATTTATTTATTTGACAGACAGAGATCACAAGTAGGCAGAGAGGCAGGCAGAGAGAGAGGGTGAAGCAGGCTCCCCGCTGAGTGGAGAGCCTGATGCGGGACTTCATCCCAGGACCCTGAGATCATGACCTGAGCCGAAGGCAGAGGCTTTAACCCACTGAGCCACCCAGGTGCCCCTCCTTATCTCAGTTTTAACTCCCTTAATGTACTGGGCATGTAGTGTGATTTCAGTGCCTATGATCTTGAGGTAATAGATTTATTAACTTCTTTTTCCAGTCATACGTCAAAGTCTGCAAAAGCTGAAACATTTGCATGATTTTCCGGATATCGTGCCCAGTGTAAAGTCATGTTGTGAGGGTCTTCATGCGGTCCTTCCGGCTTCCTCTGCAAGGGAGGGAAGAACCGAACAGGGACCCACGCTCCTGCGGTGGCCTGCAGTTACCGCCATTCACGCCTAGATGGCGCCCGTACACTGATCGGGAACGGTTGCCTGGTAATACTAACCACCCGGTAGAAACTGACAAATTCTTGAATCAAGGTGGTGAAAAGTTAAATATAGATGGCTTTCAGGCGTGGCTAGGGGAATGGACTGGTTAAGGAGAGGTGGTGAAAACCAGGGACTGGCTGTAAACACATCGGACGATTACACAGAAAGCTGCTTGCCTTCTGTTCATGCTTCCAGTCCCAGGGCCCTGCTGGGGCGACCACAACAAGCAGACCTGGAGGGAGACTGGCTGGTCTTACCTGGGTGTGCCTGGCTGACCCACGGGCGGTCTTAGCACTACCTCCCCTCCCACCCCCCAGGACTCCCGGTGGTCCCAGGGGGACCCAGACTCCAAGATGACCATCACAGAAGAGACGGACATAAGCATATATACAATTACCTTTCAACACCACTGGCATCAAACTCTTGTTCTCCTGACTGACCAAATTATCCCGAAGAATATAGGACACTGTTTCCACGTGGCAGTACAGTAGAGAGGTGAAGAACAGGGCGTTGGAGTTAGAGGGACCTGGGTTTCTAGTCTTAGGTTCTGTCACATACTCCTGTGCGGCCTTGCGTCAATCCCTTAGCACCTCCGTGCTTCAGAGAAGCAGACCCACTTCCCAGAGTCATTGTGAGGCTTGAGGGAGCTAATTCTGTGTCAGTCACCAAGCACAGTACCTGCCTCTTCTGTAAATGCTTCAAAAAACGAGCTCTTATTACTGCCATTAATGCACACTTGTGAAAGTCACAAAGGACAGTGGGGTTTATCAGTTGTTCTCAGGCTATACAGATATTTTGTAACTTGAGTTGTGACGAGTGTTGAGAGCAAAATCAGTAAAATTTGACAGTGAAACCTATTACTGGGTTCAAGTTAAAATAGCATTTTAGGAATAAGTAGATTTAATTAAGGGGGATTTGACTTGCACCAAAAATTCCAACCCCTAACTACTACCAGAGAATGAAAGGTAGGTTCTCATCCAAGGGTATCGGTAAGCTTTGCTGGTCAAAGTCGATGCCTCGTTCTCTGTGTAGCTTTCACCATAGATGCATACTAGGATTTGTAGACACTGAGGAAAAACCCATTTGGGTTCAAAAGTTGGATGAAAACTGCTCCCCGCATTAAAGCCATGACAATGCAAAGAGGTGGATCAGGGCTCTGATGCTGAACGACTGACCAGGCTGGACACGATGGCCCTAAGGAGGTAGGGGGTACAAACCCGGATGGAATCAAAAGAAGAGCCAAAGAGTGGAGGGTCTCGGTGTTAGGCAGGTATACGGGTCCCACAGTGTGGGTTTGAGAACCTGAGGGGATGGCAGATCTGTTACCTCTCTCTTAAACCAGGTCAGGTCGTGTCATTGTAGCTAATGACTACACACATTGTAGTTAACTACATCCGAGTTCACGTCCAGCTTTCATCCCTTACGAGTGGCGTGCCCGTAGACATTGCTGTCACTCTCTGAGCTTCTGTTTTCCCATCTGCAAGTGGAAACAGTGACTCTCATAACACCTGGCGTGGTGTCACAGGTACCAATGGAACAGCCGCAAATGGGAGTCTGTGGGGTTTGCTCGTCACTGATCTCCAGCTGTTCACGAGGCCTCACTTGCACTTAGGGGACAGGGTGGGAGCCTCATGATGGGCTCCCTTGTGAGAGAAGATACCAGAGAGCTGGCTCGCTGTCTCTCCACACAGACCCACAGAGGAAAGGCCCTGTGAGGACACAGCAAGAAGATATTGTAAGCCAGGAAGAGAGTCCTCCCCAGAAACTGACTCTGGGAGACTTTGGTCTTGGATTTCTTCCTTCCTTCCTTCCTTCCTTCCTTTCTTTCTTTCTTTCTTTCTTTTTAAAAGATTTTATTTACTTATTTGACACAGAGAGCCACAGCGGGAGAGGAAACACAAGCAGGGGCTGTGGGAGAAGGAGAAGCAGGCTTCCCGCTGAGCAGGGAGCCTGATGCAGGGCTTGATCCCAGGACCCTGGGATCATGACCTGAGTGGAAGGCAGATGCTTAACGACCGAGGCACCCAGGTGCCCCCTTGTTCTTGTATTTCTAACCTCCAGAACTGTGAGAAAATAAATGTCTGTTGTTTAAGCCACTCCATCTGTGGTATTTTGTTGCACACCCTAAGCAATGACACCCCCGTCCCCTTGTGGCAAGACACTGCCCCATATGAGAGCTTGCCTCTCATTTTCAGGCACACCCTGTGCTCAGCCCCCAACTTTGGGTGATTTTGTAGGCCGAGCCCTTTTGGAATTCAAATCCAAACTTTTGGACTCTGAGGCACCTCCTTCTTGCAAGTGAGACTCTCCTGTCTAAGATGAGCTTCAGAACTGCCCTTCTGTCTCCTTTGTACTTTGCCATCTCAATGGATGGAGGACCACGGACCAATGCGGTGTTGCCTACCACAAACGAGTAATACACTGCTGGCATGAACAGATGTGAAATTGTTGAGTATTGTGCCTGGCAAACAATTGGCACTCAGTGAATGTTTCCTGAATTCTGACATTGAGTAACAGCTGTGAACTTGATTGTCCTAAAAACCAAAGCTGGTTTGGTTTGAACTTGAGTGTCCTAAAAACCAAACCACCCAGAAATGGTTGTCTGCTTCTTGGTGGCTTTGTCCCCTAGAGGCGTGACATTTGGATCTGGAGGGATGGGGGTAGGTGCAGTTGTGAAGATTCTCTGATGGGAATCTAATGGATAGTACGGTTAAAAAAAAAAAAAAATCAGTGTGGTGGTCATTGCCTTCTTGCAGAGTGATCATCATGGCCAGGACTGGGAGCCCCCAGAGGCGAGGAACTCCAGGCGTGAGAGTGTGGGATATTGAATGTAAATGAGCCTTGCTACCCACACCAGGTGAATACCTTTAGAATGGAAACACCCCATGGAAATGAATCAGGATAAATGTCCACTCTTCCCTTTCCTCTAGGAAAGAAATTGAAAAAAAAAAAAAAAAAAGGAATAGAACTTGATGTTTAAGTCAAACAAGGCTGTTTCTGTACATTGCTGTAACCGGATAGCTTTGAGAAGGGCGGGATCATCCCTGGCCTGGGTCTTGGAGCCAGGCTGCCAAAGAAAGAGAGACGGCCTGGCCCTTCTCCCAGCTGTGTACCTCACTCTTGAGATACTCTAATTTATAGTTAACGCCTTTTAAGCAAACAAGAGGGAGAAAAAAAAAATCTGGTTCATATTATGGCAACTTGCGATGAAGGGAAGTCCGGGAGTTCAAAGAAAAAATGTCCCAGGAAAAGCATAGCCCGTTAAAATTCATTCTAAATGGTCAGGAAGGTAATTGAAAAGAAGGCTTTCTCAGTGCAGTGTTGGCAGCCCAGTCCCCTCCCTCAGCCCTCCCCCTTCTGCCCCCAATCATCTCTTCCTGACACGAAGGTCATTCCAAAGAGGAACAAAATTAACAAGCATGGATTACCAAGACATGCTCAACTGACTGCGTCAGTAAAAACTCCAGGGCTCAGTGGACGGGATCAAGGCGGGAGGAGGAGTACACTCGCCTTCCAAAGCCAGAATCTTTTCTGGTTTGATTTGAGGGCCAGGGAAGCTCCCTCTCCTTCCACCCTCACCTTTGCCATCCCAAAGTAGCTTCCTCTCCCGCCGATCCTATGGGGCTTGGTTTTCCCCCATCAGTAAGTTCCTAGATGGTTTCTGTGGGTCAAGGCAGCCTTTGCTGGAGGTCTATGGGCAGGGTGGGTAGGAACCAGCAGAAGACAGAACTGTGCACCACCCTTCCCCAAATGCCCCGGCCCTGCGCCAAACCCTTGGGCTTCTCCTAGCTAGAAGGTTTCATGGATGATGCGGCGCGGGCCTTGCGGCGGCTGAATCACAAGGGCCTAGGGCATCAGAGTGGTTGGAAGGTGTTGTTACGGCACTCCTCTCACAGCTGTGCTTCCTGGGAAGCCGGGGGGCTTTGCTCAGACCCTCCACTGAACTGGAGGTGTGGTGGGTGGGCAGGGTTTGAAGACACGCACGGTGGAGATATCATCCTTTATCATACCCCGCCCCCCCAAGCTATCCCGTTGGCTGGGCTAGTCCGTGGATGGGGGAGACTCCTCTCAAGCAGCCATCGTTCAACCCCCCAGGGCAGCTTGGCCCTTCACGCAGGTCCATATGCCATCAGCATGTCCAGCATGAGGCATTCGTTCCTTTGACCTGAGGAATTGGCCTGTAATAAAATGCTGTTCTCCCCCGGCGGCGTGACACCCGGGCCTAGTGTGAAAGTGAATTGGTGGGGGTAATCCGTTCCAGATGAACCCCAGTTCGGTTGAGAGGTAGGGGGAAGGAATGAGGAGGACCGAGGAAGGGGGCAGAAATTTGTCACAGTAGACGCTGAAAGGGAGGTGGGAGGTGTCAGAGACAAAATTGCCCTCTTCAGCCTCCGGGTGGCCCCTGATTGGATTGAAGCAAGAAGGAGCGCAGTCTTTTGTGCTTTTCCCGACAATGCTCGTAGGTTCTATTGTTTCTCTGGAGCTCCGGAGGCTGCGGATGCCTGCCCTGTCCCACGGAGGTCAGTTTTCTCCCTTTCTGAGCCTGCCAGAGAGTCAAGGGTCAGGCTCAGCCCAGTTTGACCCACTGACTTCTGAGACTGGGCCCCTTTTGTAAACAAGGTCAGGCTTTCTCCCTCCCTTAATTAGAATCCCTTCGAATGAATGGCAGTGTTATTTTGTGGTGTTTGGTTTGGGTATGAGGAAAGAACGTTTCTCTTCCTCTCTTTTCCTCTCGTGGTTTACTTTTGGATTACTTAAATAAATAGATGAAAATATCCCCAGTTAAGCACCCAGGGAGTGCCAAGGCAGCATGCCATGTTTATCCATATATTTGCCAGCCTGTGTATTCCCTTTCAGCTCCGATTTTAAGGCAATCTCATGCATTTCTTTTTCCTACATAATTTCTTCCATTTCCAGAGAGGACTTTTTCTTCTTTTCTTTCTTTCTTTCTTTTTTTTTTTTGTCAGTAGCCAAAAGGAGCAGCCTTACAGTGTCAGTAAGGTAGGGGAAATGCTGAAAGGATCCTACTTGCGGACCCAGAAAGGAATAGTGTTGTGGCATGCACAGTGGAGGTGGGCCAGGGGCTCCCCTGAAGCTCATGGCCAAGCAAGTTCAATCAGAATCTTTAGTTCATGCCCAGGGAACCTGAAGCCTATGAGAAGTTGTGCCCAGTCGGTGGCTGAGGGCCTGCTGGGTCCAGGAGCCCCATCCAGAGGCCGCACGCTTTCCCAATATTTGCTTCCTGTAAAACAAGCCGTAATTAGAAATTGAAAGGGTGTTGGGGTGGAATGGGGGGGGGGGCAAGAGTGTAGTGGTTGAGGAGAGATTCTCATGGATATCCTTTGGACAAGGCCGAAGGCTGGGGGTGTGTGGAATTCCATCTTGGCCTCTACAGGAGCTAGTCTGGGAGAGACAGTGTGTCTGTGTTTCCAACCGGTGCGTTCAGTCTGGGGTTAGGAAGTGGAGATTCATCACCTGGAAGAAAATGCAAACTTCCAGCTGTGGACCACGGGGTGATCTATAGTCTGCCCCCACCCCCTGCTTCATCCTCCTCTAACCTGCTCTTGCGCAGTGTCCACCATCTCTGCCTTCTTGCTCTGGGGTCTTGCCAAGCATTGCCCAGCTCAGGGGCTGGACGCTTGCCGGGACACCTGCCTAAAGCACTTGACCCTGTGGTGTTTGCACGGATCAGTCCTTCGCGTTTCCACACTCTTCTCTAGAGTCCTCTCACCAGCCTCGTCCCACTCGCCCTCCGCTGCCATACCGCGCTCCCTCTTACCGCCTCATCGTCCCCATAGCCCTGTTAACCTGAGATGACAGTGCTTATTTGTGTCTCTGTTTATGGCCTGTCACCCCTGCCGGAACGTGAGCCCCTGCGTGTAGGGTCTTTGCCCCGTTGGATTCCCTTGCCATTATGGTGCCTGACACCTAGTCATTGAATGAACAAATGAGCTCAGGGGTTCTTTGGTGTCTGCAGTTACCCAAATCCTTTACCAGAGGATTTCTGGGTTTTTCCAGTTCTGGGATGAATGATCGAAAGTGACCTAATGCTGTGAAAATCTAATTTTGTTATAATAAATCTCCTCTGTATATGCATTAGTTTAATGTTTTAATGACCATGGGTAAATTGTTATACTTTTAATCAATATTTCTCTTTCACAGATGATAAAACTGTTGCTCAGAGAAATTCATTGACTTGCCAAAGCTCATGTAGGCTTTGAACAAGGATTTTATGATACGAATACACATGGAAATTTAATTTGCATATCTGTTATTATATAGTGGAAAGAGCCTAGAGTTTTGAGTCAGAAGGTTAATATTTTACATTTCGTCGTGTTTGTATTTTTGAGTATTTACAGCAATATTATCATAGGCAACATAACTCCCTTTCTAAACTTTAGTGCTCATATTTGTAAAATGAGAATGAGGGTAATAAATTTAAAAAACAGGACTTCATTAGGACTGCCTGTGATGGGATATTAGTCTTTAGTAAAGTCCAACATACCTGTTAGGCACTCAGTAAATGCTAGTTGACTTATACACACCTATTTCCTTGCCTACAAAATATTACACCTACCTCTCAGGGTGGCTCCTAAGCTCAAAGTAAAGTACCAACGGTACTTCATGAACTAGAACACATAATGCAAATGGCTTTTTTTTTTTTTAATATCAAGATTTATTTATTTATTTTTAGAGAGAGAGCACGGATGTACGGGAAGGGGCAGAGGGAGAGAGAATCTTAAGCAGGTTCCACACCCAGTGCAGAGCCCGATGTGGGGCTCAATCTCACAACCCTGAGATTGTGACCTGAGCAGAAATCAAGACTCACAGACGCTTAACCCCACTGAGCCACCCAGGCTCCCCCATGAAGCAAACGTTAGCTGATCACATAACTGTCATGTTTCAAAACACTAGACATCCTAGAACTTTTTTTTTTTTTTTAAAGATTTTGTTTATTTATTTGACAGACTGAGATCACAAGTAGGCAGAGAGGCAGGCAGAGAGAGAGGAAGGGAAACAGGCTCCCCACTGAGCAGAGAGCCCGCGGGGCTTGATCCCAGACCTGAGCCGAAGGCAGAGGCCTTAACCCACTGAGCCACCCAGGCGCCCCCCATCCTAGAACTTTCTAAAAGAGAAATAACAGTGATGAAAATATTCTGTTCATCCTTACACATTATTGGAAAAACTGTTCAAGGCGTTTATGTTATTCTAGAGAGTCATTCTTATCCTGTGAGATTTCTTCCACCTTATGTTTTACTGCTCTACACAGACCTTTTTAAGAGACACTTCCGGACAGCCTTGGCTCTACCTTTTACTTACAGTGGTGCTCAGTGTAGGCGGCCCAGTCCCAAGATCTGTCATTTGCCGGAGGCTCGGATGAGACCTTCTCTACTGGAATCCTCACCTCACTGCCATTAGGGTCTTGTATTTCATTTGAAAATTATATTCAAAAGATCGACCAGGGATTGTTGAGGCAGCTTTCTCGTGGTTCCTAACTACATCTGTGTTGATATTCTTTGGGTCTTGAGCGATGGGCGGGCAGGCTCTTTCCTTGTCTCTTGCTCGCTGTCTGGTCCCCATGCTTCTGGGCTGGTCACTCAGCAGAGCGTTCAGTGCTGTTCCAGGTGAACTTTTGGTTTGCTCACCTGGCTTGGCTCAAAGTGGACTGCGTTATTTCTTCTGTAAGTTTTCTTCAAAAAGTTATATCTCTGCATTTGATAGACTATAGGAAGAAAGACATATTTAGATTTCTTTTTTTTTTTTTTTAAGATTTTTCAGTTTATTTATTTGACAGACAGAGATCACAAGCAGGCAGAGAGGCAGGCATAGAGAGAGGGGGGAGCGGGCTCCCTGCTGAGCAGAGAGCCCGACTTGGGGCTTGATCCCAGGACCCTGAGATCATGACCTGAGCCGAAGGCAGAGGCTTAACCCACTGAGCGACCCAGGAGCCCCATAGATTTCTTTCTCATTTGAAAAATTCGAAAAGACACACGTGTGCCCTCAAAATGAAAATCACACCTAATCCTTGACCTACGACAAAATATAAATGTAAATTAAAAGCGAATATATATATATTCACTTCTAATATATATATATTGAATATAGAATGAATATATATATATATGTTATATATATTCATTCTAGGGAGTTATAAACTCCCTATATATATAAACCAGGGAGTTATATGTAAACTAGGGAGTTACATAGTAACTAATGCTATTTCAGAATAACATTTAGAGTTTGTGAGAGGATAGCGCATTGTGTTACTGTGAACTAGAGACTGGTGGGTAGATGGATGAATTCTGGAGACATATTTAGGCCAGTAAGCTTTACGCTTTTTTATCTTTTTGGAGTAGGTTCTTAAAGGCCACATAGTCTAACACAGCCTGGATCTATACCTCGTCCTCTGCCACCATACCCTCCCCCTTTTTTAAAAAAGATTTATTTATTTATTTGAGAGAGAGAGAGCAAGCGTGTGCATGCACACACACATAAATGGGGGGAGGGACAGAGGGAGAGACTCTCAAGCAGACTCCCTGCTGAGTGTGGACCCTGATGTGGGGCTCGATCTCACAACCCATGAGATCATGACCTGAACCAAAATCAAGAGTTGGACACTTAACCTCCTGAGCCACCCAAGCACCCCTCAACTTTAACTTTTGTAGCCCCAGAGTGACCAGCACTGCTTATCTCTGGGCTTGCCTCCAAGTTTCTACCTCTGGCCAACTGATATCTCTCTTATAAGAAGTGCCATGATCCTTTTTTGGCGTTTCTCTGGCCCATGATACCAATGGTAATTTTCTTTCTTGAGCACATTTGCAAAGGATTCCCTAAAGAGAAGAGCTAAGAGGTTGAAACTCCGGGCCAGTGGTAGTTCTGAGCCAACTCAGGCTAACTGAAGAAATAAATCACTTACCAGCATTTAAAAAAATAGAGATAGATAATCAAGGAGAAAAAGAGATACACGTTTCCTATTTTTTTAAGCATGCCATTGACCCCAGATAACCCCAAGCGTAGATTAAATGGCATATTAAAAGGCTCTTAAGTATCATGGCTGTTCTCCCCAAATTAATGGATCAGAATACACTACCCACTGGATTTATTATGCCTACCAGCAGGGCTGGATGGCATGTGGACATATTTGCACACTGTGGAAACAGTTTGGTGTAGGGTCCTCAGATTCTGAGCTCTCATCAGACTCTGACAGCAATGCCGAGGACTCTATGGGAGCTGATTTATCCTGGATCATTTAAAGTCTTCAGAGACTTTTTATTCTCTGAGTTCTGGCCTTTCTCTCACAGGGCTGGTCGCTGTTCCTTTAGTGAAAATAGAAAAAGCTACCTTATGACAATGATGAATGTTACCTCTTTGAGCACAGTTCAGCCACCTTTAGTGTTTAAGGCCAAGGTCATTTTTCCTTGTTGGTGTCTAGTCATTGCCACCCAGCTAGATGGGGCTGGAAATTACCAGAGAACAGTTTGCTAGAGATGCTTATCTAATCATTCATTGTGTGGTGGATTTGGTCCTGGAAAGACAAATGGAATCTATGTTTTCTGTATGGCTTTCCTATGTCTTCATTTTGTCCTTGTTTGGTCCCCTTAGTGAGGTCTCTCACTGCTATTTAAGTACGACAAAGAGTAACTGAGTTGTATTAATTGCAGATCTGTGTTAACTCCCCTCTGTTATTTATCTCTTGCTGTGTAACAAATTACTTCAAAACTTAGTGACCTAAAAACAATAATAAAATTTATTGTCCCATAGAGTTTCTGTGGGTCAGGAATTCAGAAGCTGCTCAACTGGGTGCTTCTGACTTGGGGACTCTCAGGAGATGACAGACAGGATGTTAGCTAGCTTTGCTGTCATGTAAAGACTTGACTGGGGCCAGATGATCTGCTTCCAAGACAGCTCACTCACACAGCTCAGTTCTTCACTGAATCTGCCTCTATCTGTTGTTTTTACAACATGGCAGCTGGCTTTCCCAGATGATCCAAGAAAGCCCAAAGTAGAAGCCCTAATGAGTTCTATGACCAAGGCTCAAAAGCACACCTTGACATCTTCACCATCTTGTTGGTTACACAGGTTAGCCTTATTCCACGTGTGAGAAAACTACAGAAAGGCCTGAGTACCAGTACGCCAGGATTATTGGAGGCCATGTTAGACGTGGGCTACCACCTTCTCTAGAGCCTTTCAGAACTTTCAGTCCCCTTTCATGGAAAATTCCCACAGTGCTGTTTCCAATAAAGAACCAAAAGGTGCTCTTGGGATCTGTAGGTTCCATCAGTATTAAATATGTTGAACAATATCAATATTATATTGAGTCCTGTTAAAAGAGGTATTCACTTCCAAACATCTCATTTGATGTTTGTTAAGAAACAAAAATACAGTCCAGAAAAGTCAAGGTCATAGTCCACCTTTGATCACAATTTCCAAGCAGGATTTTCTTCCACCATGATGAAGCCATATGGGCACTGTCATGTTCCTTTTCTTCCCTCTTGTTTGCATTGAGGAAAGTCAGACAAACAAATCAAAACTGAACCTCTTTTCACAAAGGTACCATTTCATGGATTGCCATGTAGGGCACAGGCCAGGTTCTTTTGTTAGCTGCTGCTTTGAAATCCATAGCCAAGATTGCCTGGCACAAAACTTGGGTGTTGGCAAGCCAACTCCAATGAGTTGGAAGCTCATTGGGAGCTAAAGAAACAAGATCAGCAGCAGTGCAGAATCATATCTCTTATATCCTTGTAGTCGGAAGAGATCTGAGAGACCATCCAGACCTAACCTCCAGTGTACAAGGGTATGTATCCCAAAATACTAAATATGTGATAGATAATTAGCTCAATGAGAAAAGGCTTTTCTCATGGAGAAAAAGTGGAGTGGAGAAAAAGCTCCGCTATCTTTGATTGTCCGAGAGTTCTCGTTTTCTACTTGAGCCAAGTTTTATCTCTGTGTATCTTCTAACCATTGACCTTCAATTTTTCCCCCTCTGGAGCAAAACCAAATGTGAAATTCTTTCAAATAGTTGAAAACCGCACTCATGTGGGTCTCCTTAGTCTCTTCCAGGTTAAACATTTCCCTGTTTGTTCAGCCTTCTCTTCTGAGAACAGTCTCCAAATCCCTTACCATCTTGGTTTCAAGGTCCATCTGAAAATGTGGTATCCATTCATTTGTGTGACAAGTATTTGTTGAATGCTGTCTATGGGCAAGGCACCGGGCCAGTCCAGATGTCGGAACAGGACAGAGTCGAATGGGACTGTTTCTTCCAATTAATTTGGAGGTTGTATTTCTACTGATGTAACTAAAGATTATATTAGCTCTTTTTTTTTTATGGCTATGTCAAACTATTGGATTATTTTGGCTGTGATCAACTACAATTATCAGTTTTGTTGAGGGGAACTGGTCTCAGTTCAGGTCTTCCCAACCCTGTCTTCATGCAATTGATTTTTTGAACCTAAATGAAAGACTTCACATTTATCTCTATCCAGTTCCACCTTGTGGATCCAACTCATTTTTCCAGTCCATTGATGTCATTTTGACATTTGCTAGCTCTTAAATCTTGATTTCATTGTTTCGGGTATTTCTCGAAGCTTTGTGTCATCTGCAGGTTTGGAGAGCATTCTTTCTATCTTTGTATCTCAGTTACTCCGAGTAATGAGGAGTAGAATAGGACCAGTGACAGAGCCATTTGGCAGGTCACTAGCACCTCCCTTCCCCCTTCCATCAGCACTGTTGGGGAATAGGTTTCTAGCCAACTACGAGTCGCCCAAATTATACTGTCATCTGGTCTGCATTTCTCCATCTTGTCCACAAGAATTTCCTGAGAGATGTTGCCAAATGCCTTGATTAATCAATACATTCTGGGTCTCTGACATTCACAGTTGTCAGTTACAGGGACCTGCTTCTCACTCCACAGGAAGAAAGCGAATGGGGCAAAATGGAAACTGTTTTGTCCTCTGCTTGTGCTCCCTCACCGGCAAACTCCTGAGTCAGTGTAAGGGATTGGCAGATTCATGAAGACATATATCTACTTATTGACCCCCTTGTCCTGACCCTTTAAGACCAGGGGACCAAGAATTACAAATCTGTTTAGAACCCAAGCCTCTTAACTCCTAATCAACTGATCTTTTGCTATCCTGGTTTTAGCTCATCATCCCCTTTTAACCTCATTTGTCTGTTCTCTACTGTGCTTCGGTCCTCAGATTCTTGGATTTTCATAATCCAAATCACCTAATATTTGAGGATTTAGTGTAAGTTCTTGGGCAAGACCTGCCCTTGCCACGTCAGTACCTTTTAATGCACCTGCACAACCATCCAAACTGACCCAGATATGGATCCATAACTAGTCATCCTTGTCAGTTTCACTCCACCTTAGGAAACCCCACGAACTCATGCCAGTTCCCCCCCTATCCTAGTCATCCAGCTTTAAGTGTTAGGGCCTGTGATTTCTTTTTGGCTTCCTGCACTGACTTGCACATTTCCCCCCCTAAACTGTGGTTTTGAGTCCCAACCGTTGTTCTTGGTGATACCAGTGAAATGGTACTCAGGTCAAGAGTCACAATTCAAGGTAACTGTGTTACTCAGAGTGTGTCTCTTGGTTTGCAGGTGCTTTTGGTTATCAGCAGCACACTTGATCCACTTATCCTAATTTTTTCATGGAAAATACAGAGCTTTGGTACTTTCCCCATTATGTGAATGGGACATACTTCTTGTCTTCTAGTATAGTCATAGCTCCACATCTGAACATGCCCCTCTCTAAAGCTGACTTAAAACTCTCTACGATCAGAAATTCCTCCGCCATATTTTTCCCCACTTTGGGAAATATACGCTGTTTCTTTTTCTCTTTTCTTCTTTTTTTAGAGTTTTTTTCCTGAGTTTTATTGAGGTGTAATTAACATAAAACAGTGCATTAATTTATCATGTATAACATAATGACTTAATATATGTATATGTTGTTAAATGATTATCACAGTAAGTTCAGTTAACATCCATCATCTCATGTAGTTAAAACTTTTTTCTTGTGATGAGAACTTTTAGGATCTTTTCTCTTAGCAGCTTTCAAATGTACAGTACCATGTTGTTGACTATCGTTGCCCTGCTGTATATTACATCTCCAGAACTTACTAATCTTATAATTGAAATTTGTAACTTTGACCACCTTTACCCCTTTCCCCCATCGTCTACCCTCTTACTTGTGACAACGACCCATCTATTCTGTTTCTGAGACTTTAGTTTTTTGTTTTTAATTTCCACAGATAAGGGAGAGCATGTAGTATTTGTTTTTTTGACATCTCACTTAGCACAATGTCCTCAAGTACCACCAATATTGATACAGATCTTTTTATGACTTATAATATTCCTGTGTGTGTGTATACACACATATATATACAAAGTCTTCTTCAGCTATTTATCCATCTATGTCTCTATGTCTTGACTATTGTAAATAATGCTGCCATGAACATGGGAGTCTCTTTGAGATTTTGATTTCATTTCCTTTGGACAGGTACCTAGAAGGGGAATTGTTGGATCATATGTCAGTCTTTTTAGTTTTTTCAGGAACCTCTATACTGTTTCCCACAGTGGCTGCACCAGTTTACTAATTCCCACCAACAGCGCACAAGGGTTCCATTTCTCCACGTCTTCACCAACACTTATCTCTTGTCTTTTTGATGACAGCCATTCTGACAGGTGTGAGGTGGTATCTTATTATGGTTTTGGTCTGTGATTCCCCGATTGTGAGTAATGCTGTACATCTTTTCACCTACTTTTTGGCCATTTTTATATCTTCTTTGGAAAAAAAAATGGGTATTTGGTTCCTCTGTCCATTTTTAAATCTGATGGCTTATGTGCTTTCAAGTTGTATGTGTTCATTATATATTTTAGCTATTAACCACTTCTCAGATGGATGACTTGCAAATATTTTCTCCTATTCTACAAATTGCCTTTTCGTTGTGTTGATGGTTCCTTTGCTGTGCAGAAGCTTTTTGGTTTGGTGTGGTCCCTGTTGTTTCTTTTTTCTTTCCTACTTCCTCTCTCTCTCTCTCTCTTACTCTCTCTCTTTTTCTTCCCTTTCCTCTCCTCTTCCCTCCTCTCCTTTCCTCTTTACTCTTGGTATCAAATCCAAAAAATCATTACCAAGGCTGATGTCTAGGAGCTTATCCCCTGTGTTTTCTTTCAGGAGTGAGATAGACACTGTTTCTACCAAGGAGTTCATGGAGTTCTCATTTGTGAACCCCACGTAGGTAGTAGCCTCCTACCAATTTCCCATCAGTTCCATGGTCTTCCAAAACTATAACCTTAAAATGAAGTAAGAGATGAAATCTTCACCTCTTTAATTCCCTTTTTAGGAGAGTGAACATAATGCATTTTTTAAAAAAAGATTGTATTTATTTATTTGACAGAGAGAGAGATCACAAGTAGGCAGAGAGGCAGGCAGAGAGAGAGGGGGAAGCAGGCTCCCTGCTGAGCAGAGAGCCTGATGTGGGGCTCGATTCCAGGACTCTAAAATCATGATCTGAGCCGAAGGCAGAGGCTTAATCCACTGAGCCACCCAGGTGCCCCAACATAATGCATTTTTAAAGTCAATTTAGGTACCCTGAATGGCAAGTGAAAATGAACATTTAAAACTTTCTGAATTAGGGACTCCGGGGTGGCTCAGTTGGTTAAGCGTCTTCCCAGCATGCTGGCATCGAGCCCTGCATGGGGCTCCCTGCTCAGCCGGGAGCCTGCTTCTCCCTCTGCCTGCCACTCCCCTGTTTGTGCTTGTTCTCTCTCTCTCTCTCTCTCTCTCTCTCTCTCTCTCTGTGTCAAATAAATAAAATCTTCCAAAAAAAAAAAAAAAGAAGCTTTCTGAATTAGGTAAAATGCATACTTGCGTGTGGCCTTCACCTGAGTTATTTTTTCCTTGGTGGGTGGGTGACTCGTGATACAACTCAAGCTCCCGGCTCTCCCCCTAAACCCTTAGGAAATCTGAGCTTTTAGCCACTGAAATTCTTTACTAAAGGAGCCCTGTTTATACACATTTGCAAATGTACTAATCTCTTCTTGCAATTCACTTTGAAGAAAACAAGGTTTTTATTAATTGAAGTGGGATCGCTCACAGGATGTGCAGTGTGACTGCTCGTCATTACATAATAGTTAAAAACAAATGAGCCCTCTTTGAACTTGGCTGTTCAGGCTCCTACTGCCTCTTGGCCGCGATTCCGCAGCTGACACTTGTGCCGCAGTTAATTAGGGTGGCTGTGAGGGGTGGACAGGGGCAGAAAAAAGGCAGGATTTCAAAGCTGTTCCTGCTACCTTTTGGGGAGTTTCAAGTCCTTTCTACATTATAAAGCTAAATGATAGATTTATGCCTGGTTTTCTCCCTGGCCTCCCTCCTTGGCTTCAGACTTAATGAGCCCAAAGGAACGGGGACTCATTATTTAAAATCTGGGTGACATACATTTAAATTTAAGATTTGTATTTGCACAGAGTTTTTATCCCTGAGACCCAAGTTACCTACATATAAATCAAACTTCACCAGTTACATTGTCTGGCTGCCTCTCCCCTGTTGGGAAAAGCCGAACCTAATGGGTGATTTCCCCAAACTGGCTTTGTTGCTTGCTTATTTGTAAAGCATATGGTATCAGCTGGAGCGGGAAGGGAGCTGGAAAGAATGCTTTGGTCACTTCTTAGTTTTAAAATAGTGGCCAATATGAGAAAGCCTATTCACAGTGTTTATTAGCCATTCTGTTGGGGGTGGAGGGGGGTGGGTACTAGTTTCCTGCAACGGCAGAGTGGAAGGTCCAGAAAGCAGGGCTCAGGGGGAAGCTGGTGCAGGGAAGAGGATCTGACCGACCCTTCTTTGAGAATTTTAAGACCATTTCTTCTTCCTCTTCCTTCTCTTCTTCTCTCCTATTTAGACATAGGGGAATAGAGGCCTGGAAAGGAAAAGGTGGGCCAGGGGAATGGGGTTGGACCCAGATGTGCTGTAGACCCTCACTGCCAGCTGCCCACCCCCCCCCCCCAGCCCTCCAATTCGAGGCCCTCAGAGGTCAAAAAAGGTCACGTCCCTTCTCTGTCAGACCTCCCTTCTTCGGCCCTGAGGCTGAAACGTCCAAGTAGACTCGCCTTGAGTTCCCTGAGTTCCCTTCATCTTCCTCCCTCCAGTGTTTATTCTGCTCCCTGGGTCTCACTCAAATGCTGCTCCAGTTCCGGTCATCTGGGAGAAGCTGCCATTCCCTCTTGCTTGGATTGTGACAGTGGCTCAGAAACGGAGCTCCCTGCTTCATGCCGGTGGCTCTGTGATCGGCCAACCTCCACCAACCTTGGACTCCTCGGATTAAACCTGCGGGGACTCCCTCTTCATTGCTATTAAGATGAACCCTCCCGGGGTGCCTGGGTGGCTCAGTGGGTCAAAGCCTCTGCCTTGGGCTCAGGTCATGATCCCAGGGTCCTGGGATCAAGCCCCGCGTCAGGCTCTCTGCTCGGCAGGGAGCCTGCTTCCTCCTCTCTCTGCCTGCCTCTGCCTGCTTGTGATTTCTGTCTGTCAAATAAATAAATAAAATCTTTGGGAAAAAAAAAAAAAAGATGAACCCTCCCAGTTTTGACCTGGCCTCTGCTTATCTCGCAGTCCTTACCCCTAACCCCACCCAGCTCCATTGTCAGCCACACCAGCCTTGAACTCTCTGACCTCTGGCCCTGGTGCCTCCAGGTCCTCTCGCTCTGCTGAAACAGTTTTCCTGACCCGGCCCTTAATCCAGAGTCCCGAATAACTCTCACAGAGCTTTCTAAAATGCAAATGGAAAGCCCTAAAAACATGAACGCATTTCCCATGATTTCCAGAGACTTCCAGGGCGTTTTTCATGCCTTTGCCTCCTCACTTCCACATTCTCACCTCCTGCCTTGGTTTCTGTCCTCATTAGTCGAGCCCCCAAATCCAGTTTCCACAAAAATCCACATGGCATGCCTTTACTTTTCAGGAATGGACTAACTTTACTGAAGATTAGTATGATCATGAGAGGTGACTTTAACAAGGGATTGGCTGTAGGTTCAATAGGCTACACTGGCTCAACCCTTGCTCTGCCCCCTTTCTCCGATTCCCCATTACATTAAATTCAGCTCTAATAGAACACAAAAATAACTGCAGTGATTTAAAGCAGCCTGTTTCTGTCTCATATTAAAGAATTCTGAGAGTGGCAGGAGAGTTTTGTTGTCCTCAGTGTGAGACTTCATGCCTGGCTCCCAATATCATCTTACCATTCCAAATGATTGCTGTAGCTCCAGCCATCACACATACATTCCAGCCAGCATGAAGGGCATGTACTCTCCCTTTAAGAATATTTCTCAGAAGTTGCACATACTACTCCACATCTCTTCTGTTGGCCAGAACTTTGTCACATGGCCACACCTACACACACAGTAGGCTGGAAGTGTAGTCTTTTATTCAGGGTATGTATGTGCCCAGCTAAAACCTGGGGAATTCTATTACTAGGGAAGAAAGGGAGAATAAATATTGGAGGACATCCTGCAGACTCTGTTATGGCTATAATAATAAACATCCATCCGTTTTTCTTGTGCTGCCTAGTTTGACATCTGCTCCGCCTCCCTCTAAGCTTCATAGTTGACCTAGGGACTTGTTTGTGTATTTTTCATAAACACCTGCAGCTCACTTCCACAGGGGAAGCACTGAAAAAATTTTCTACATCTTACAAACCATGCTACTTTCCTGTGCCCCGCATTGCCCCGGGCCCACGAGGATGTCATGGGTCTGTACAAGTGGGGCTCTTTGGAGTGCATACCTATGTCCGGCATACGGTAGGCTTTCGGTAAATATTTGTCCGTGAATAGATGAGCATACGCCACGTGCTAAATGGTGGCAAGACAAAGATCATGGAAACATGGTCTTTGTCCTCACAGCTCCAAATCTAGTGAGGTAAGCTAACCATAGGAAGTTATATTATGGAGAAAAATATGCAGCATAAATCTATGCACTGTGTCAGGGTGACCCAGAGGAGATGTCTGGGCTGGGTTTTGAGGGATGTATAGGAGTTTACTAGGCCTGTGGAGGTAGAGATGGAGGCCTTATGGACAGAGAAACTGGCCTGCACAAAGGTGTGAAGGTAGGAAACATCCTTACATGTTCAGGCAGTAAGTATAGGAGGTCCTCCAACTTAAAGACCTTGTAGTCTTTAAAGTATTTTTTGGTAAAACTAAACTTTTTTCTTCTAGAAGGGATTCATAATTACTACTAACTTATCAAAACTCAGAGCTTTGATTTGGGATGATTTGCATCTAAAATTTATGGAGCAGGATCTGGCCGTTTGTTAGCGTTCTAGCCATTCCCCACCCAGAGTCACCCGTGAAACTGAAAATTCTGATTTCTTTCCTAGAAGTTGATGACTTAGAGCTTAGTGAGTGCTGCACTCTGGTCATCTCAGTGTAGAGACATTTTATTTTTAAAGGTCTATCTATTTATTGGAGAGAGAGAGGTTGGCAGAGGGGCAGAGGGAGAGAGAGAGAGAGAGAGAGAGAATCCCAAGCAGACTCCCCGCTGAGCACGGAGTCTAACCCGGAGCTCCTCTCCAGAGGAGTCCCTCCCCTTCCTGTGCCGTATGCCCCTGACTCTGTTGCCCCCTCCCTCTCCAGCCCTGGGTCCTTCTCCAGCTACTCCCCTATGGCTCATCCCAGCCCCAACCCCTGAGCACAATAATACTGTCTATCTGCACGGTGAGGTTCAGATTTAAATGTTAGGGCAAGCAAGTGGAAGTATCAAAAAATCAGACCCATGGAGGAAGGGTAGAGGGGACAGTTCCCAGGACGTCCTGCCCCCTCTGAGATGGTAAGTGTGCTGAATCTTTTCTGTTTCAGCTCTTGAGAGCAGGGTTGATCACTGTCATGTCTTGAGTGATCCCTCCTGCTCACCCAGGCCAGCCCTGGGGTGACCTCCTGGTCTCACGTCGGCAGAATGCTCCTCTGGGACCTTCTAGCCCACCTCTCTCCGTTCCCCCACTGCAGCATCACCCTTGTCCCACCTCGTTTGACCTCAGTCAGATACTTAACTTTCACATCATGAGGGGAGAAGTTTGGTCTAGTGACATGCATAGCTTGGCCATATACTAAGTATGTCCCCTTAGGCCACTCCCCCAAACTACTTATTTCTCAGTGTCCCTGTCTATAAAGGGGGGCTGATAGGACCTTCCTTGGGGTGCTGTCGTGAGGATTCAAGTCAGACAATCCATAGCGCTCAGTAGCTTGGCCCCGAGAAACTGTATGTGCGGGGTTTAGAGCCTGGGCCCTGGAGTCAAACATGGTGGGTTTGAATCCCAGCTTGGCCACTGTCTAACTGTGTAACCAGTGCCCAGGTGACTTCTCCTCTGTAACTTGGAGATAACAGCAGTATTCATGTTATGGATTTGCTGTAAAGACTTCATGCTTGTAGGGGTGCCTCGGTGGCTCAGTGGGTTAAGCCTCTACCTTCAGCTCGGGTCATGATCTCAGTGTCCTGAGATTGAGCCCCGCATCGGGCTCTCTGCTCAGCAGGAAACCTGCTTCCCTCTCTCTCTCTCTGTCCGCCTCTCTGCCTACTTGTGATCTCTGTTAAATAAATAAATAAAATCTTAAAAAAAAAAAAAGACTTCATGCTTGTAGACTCAGTACAGCAAAGCACTCCGTATACACATAGTAGGTGTTCAAAAAATACCACTATTGTTTGTCATTGATAATCGTCATGATACCTGTTGGAGTTAACCCATTCAAGAGTCATTATCCTGAGTATCGGTGAAATGTTCATCAGGGCAGGATCCTTTCCGGCAAGACTCAGACTGTTCTTGTAAGCCTTCTGCTCTCACTCCAGGTTCCTGGTTAGAACTTTCCCAGTTGAAGGTTACTTTGCTTTTCTTAGCAGACAGAGGCTTGCTTGGCTACCCCCACAGGCAGAGATCCTCCACCGACACACTATGATTTTCTCCCCAAGGAATTTGCCTTCATTCCAAGATGAATGTTCCAGAAACAACCCTCTCTTGATGCATCTTTTGGAAGTCCTGTTTGCTGACCTGCTTGGAAATATGAGTCTTGATTTTAAGAAAGGGTGATTTTGCTGGAGGTTGACTGTATGTTATTCTCATAAAGCACATGTCATCTTAACTGAAACTATGTGCCTGGTGAACTTCTCATTCTAAATTTAGAAAAACGGCGGTGGGAGAGTAATCTCTGAAACAGTGGGGGAGTCAGCATGAGTTGTTTTATGTATCTCTGATGGGGGGAATGCCTGGTAATAGATGCTGTCACTGGCAAGGGCCCTTTTTGTTTCTGTTTTTGTTTTAAGATTTATTTGTTTTGGAGAGAGCGCACACAATGTCAGGGATTGGGGAGGAGAGTGGGGGAAAATCCTCAAGCAGACTCCCCACTAGCACGGAGCCCAAGTGGGGCTTGATCCCACGACCCCGAGATCATGACCTGAGCTGAAATCAAGAGTCGAACACTTAACTGACTGAGCCACCCAGGTGTCCCAAAGACAGTTTTAAACAGTGCATTTTTAGGGAGGTTTTGGTTTTCTAATCTTTTCACATTTTTTGTTGACTGTTTTCAGTCTGGGAATCTTTACCTGTTTTTACTCCATTCAGTATTATTTTAAGAACCACAACCCTTTCACCAGGCCACACCCCAGCAGGGACTCTAGATTTCTCAGAGGTGTTATCATCATTTCCCTGTCTTCGAATCCACAAGTTGACTGTTGGTAAGTTAGAATTGTCTCTAATGATAGTAACAGCCCCAGCACTAATGCCTCAGACCACTGTAACAAAGGTGGTCTCACCACTGTGCCCTGAGCCCCACATGGAGAAGAGAGGCAGGGAACATTCCCTTTCCATTGTCACTGCTCGTGGGGGGCAGGAGAGGGGGTGCCAAAGACCCTGCCCTCTCTTTTGGGGGGGGGGCTGTTGAAAGCAAAGGATGTCAAATCCTGGAGAAGTTTGAGCGGGGCCAGCAGAGCCTCTGTGGATACTGCAAAATGTACAGAGTCGTGAAGGCGGCCACCTGCTGAAGGCTGTCATCGGGAAGTGACCAGGACAGGGCAGAACCACCTGGGACATTCCTACTCAGCAGCCCGGCCCTCCTGCCCACAGGCCAATTCAGTGGCACTTCAAAGATCAGAGCCCATGTGGTCGTTTTCAGAGCTTCCCGAATGGTAGTTCGAATGTGTTTCCAGGCCAAGACCCGCCCCCTGAGGTCCCCCAGTGTGGTTCACATGCGTGGGTACAGCGGAGGTCAGTGGTCCTCTCCTAGGTTCCCACTGGTGCTGGACCTTTCTGGACAGTCTCTTGATGCTGATAGCTCCTCCCCATGTGGTTCTCTGGTCAGGCCCACGGACGGGCCCCTCTGACCTCTGCCGTGGTCAGGCTGTGCCCACTCATGGAATCCCAGTGCCCCAGAGATAGAGGCACCCACTGTTCACAACCCCGTGTACCCTGGCTGGGATATTCTGCTTTATTCAAACGTAAATGGCCGCATTACAGTAAATGGTTTGGCACTTACTGCTTTGTTCCTGCTCATGACTACGGAGTTCTGCCTGGCTTCACACAACCAGTCGGCTCTGGTACCAAAAAGACCCCTCCGCTACCCTTATCCATCCTCTCTCCGCCTACAGGAGGCTCTCTATGGAATGCATCCTTAGACCCCTTACCTTCTGGTTTCCTGTTGGGGTCAGCCAGTGGGAAGCCCAGCATGAGACAGAAAGGAGAGAGGAGAGTGGGGTTGGGTATTTATCCCCTTGTCTTGCTTCTTACAAGGTCATCTTCGGTGTTTTCTCTCCATGGCCCTCTCTTTCTGGCTTCCCGGGGTCTCTCTTTCCCCTTGTCCCATTGGGCCTGGAGGCGTCTCCTGCCCTCTCGCTAGTCCTGGCTTCCTTCCTTATGGAAGTGAGTCTCAGGGCACTGCTGCTGCACTTGGGAACTTAGACACGCAGCTTTCTAGGCCCCCCAGACCTAGCGATTCAGACACTCTGGGGATGGGGTCCGGCACCGGACAAACCTTCCAGGTGAGTGTGATGGACACTTAAGTTTGAAAAACACGGCACTATGATTTCCTCTTTTGCTTTGCGCACAGCTTTGCTAATAATCCCGTACCTAAGTCCTGCTCAGATTGTCTTACTTTGAAATGCCGTTTTTTTTTTTTTTTTTTTCTCTTGGGAGCCTACCTGTTTGCCGTTCTGCACAATTGTGATCTCTGCTTATAGATCTCCTGCACATATGTGTGACTTTATAAGGAGAATAAATCCCTCGAAGTAACATTTCTGAGTGAAAGGGAATGTGCCTTTTAAATTTCGATCGGTATTGTCCAGTTATTCCCCAAAGAGCTTGTCCCAGTTTGCCATTTTCTGAACTGGTCTCTAGTTATTTCCCATTGTGTCACGACTCCTGTGACAATGAACTAACCAGACCACGGCAGCGTGTTGGGGTCACGCTTCTCAGACTCAGGTGCACACAGATCCCCCAGGGGACTTGTTGAAGCGCAGGTTCAGATTTGACAGGTCCAGCATGGGGCCTGAGAGCCTGCATTCTTCACAAGCCTCCTGGTGATAATGGTCCGTGCTGGTCCTCAATAACATTCAGAGAATAAGCACAGAGTTAGAGAATAAGCATAAAGAAATGGCTAAGCGGTGGGTTTGGGTTTCAAATCTCCATTCAACCATTTGATAATTGTGACTCTGGGCAAGTTGCTTAATCATCTGGAGCCTCAGTTTCTTCATCCATAAAATGGGGATTGGATTCTCCCACAGTGTTCTATGATGTTCCGTGATGACCAAGTCAGGTAAGCCATGCAGGTGCAGGGCTTGGCTTGACGCATCGTTGCCATTCCACAGTTGGTAACTCACACTGTTAGATGCCCTACCCCCTGTCTGTTCCTGACACTCAGCTGCCCTGAAGTCCCTGCAAATAGCTTCCAGTGTCCCAGCCTGGCAGCTGCTCCTAAAAGCCCCATTTGTCTTCAGGGCGGCCCCCAGTCCAAAGTGGTAGCTGGGACCTGGTGGTCCTCTCCCCTGGCCCTTCGGGAAGAGAGCCCGTGGCACAGCATTGCCCAGCCTGCCACTGGGCAGTTGTTCCTGGAGGCACCAGCTGCCCCATCCGTCCCCCAGGCCTCGGATTGTTCTTTTCTTCAGGAGGGTCTTAGTCCTAATGAAGCCCGTTAGTGAGTTCTCCCACCCTTCTTGTCTTCGAGTGGACTCCTGGTGGAATAGAGGCAGAGGCCCTCCCCACCTCCCAGCAGTATCTGAACTCAGGTTTCTAGGGAACTTGGCCAATGCCCGCTTTTGTCTGCATATACCTCTCGTTGCCCCTTGGGATGTACATGCGTATGGGTCCCCAAAATAGCACTCTTCGTGAAGGTAAACATGTAAATCATTTGTAGTCCGGATCCTGGTTTACAAGGGAACATTTCGAAGCCCAGAGCCATGACAACACAGCGTGGAGAAGCAGCCTCAGACCCGCTCGGAGCCAGCCAGAGCCAGCTGCCTGAGAGCGGGACACCCCTGGCCCCCGTTGAATGTGACCTCATTCTTCTGTTTCCCATGGAGTTGAACATGAGCAGACAGCTGGGAAAGCTGTGAGCATATGGGTGGGAAATGGCATTTAGAAGTTGCCCGAAGGAGTCCAGAGGTGGAGGAAGTGGGTGTGCTGTCCCGCAGGCCCCGAGTCTTGAATTCATTTTCCCCATGCAGAAGGCAGGGCTTGTGTCCACGGGATGAAAGGATGGGCAGATCGCAAGAGACACTTGAAAGGTGCAGGGGCGAGAAGCCGGGTATGGAGGCCACATTGGGAGCCTCGCTCCGCCTGTTATGGAAAAAGAAGGAAGAGCTGCTGCTTCCTTTTCTTCTTGAGCAACTGTCTCATCAATGGGTCCTCAACCCCTTCTGTTTCCCCTCCCCACTTCACTGGGTTGGCTCTTCTCCCGTGGTTTCAACTTGCCCTTCACCCTGGAGAGTCTAGTCCTCATCACCAGCCCAGATCTCCCTCCCAGGCCCCTTCCGGGCGTCTCCAGCAGAACATCCCGCTGTCCACATCCCTAAAACAGCCCTCCTCATCCGCTGCCCCTAACCCTCTTCGCCTTCTGCCCTTCCCGCTCCTAAGTAGGTCTTTGCTGGAAGACAGCGTTTCTGTAGCTTAAAGAACCATCATGAACAGTCATCCTGCTTTCTCCCAGATCTGGGCCAGGGTCAGGTGTGATGCAGCAGAGCTCTGTGCACAGATCCAGTTGTTCTGGTGCCAAGGAGGGGGGCTCATGCTCTCAGCCTGCTCTGAGGGCTGCTGGGAGAGACAGCCCTGGGACTCTGCTGGTGGCGTTGGTGCAACATTGTCCTTGAGAATGTTGCTTACTGCATTCCACAGTGGCCTCTTAATGAGGACCCAAGCAAGAAATCTCCCTTAGGTTTAGCTGAGTAGAATTAGCTGTCTGTCCTGAGCAAGCAACCTGCTCTGGTCCTCCGGTCCTGTGAACCCAGTGTCCATTACTGCTCATGGCAAAGAGCTCAGAACCTCCTTGGAAGTTAGTATAGCAGAAGGTATAATACGTGTCTGTTAATTCTACTCCGGGCCGTGTGGTATCTTCATCTACTTATTTTAATTTATACTATCTTGTATTATTACGTTTATTTATTTAAACCTCCTATAAGATGGGCTCTAAAATATTTAAAGTTATAGCCACCATTCTCATATTTTTTAAATGAACACCTATTTATACAGTATCTGTAGAAATGTATTTATGAAGTAGGAAGATGCAGTTTTTAGTGGAAAACATGACGATGTGTAGATTCTACACAAAGGGTATATTGAATAGTAACAATCTCCAAGTAACAGCGCTTCTAGAAACCCATTATAAAGTTGTGCAGCATGGTGAAGATTTGGGTCTTGAATCTCAGGGGCGGTTGTAGGTAGCAAACCAAACTTCAAGTCTCTTTTATGTGGCTTAAAACACACACACACACACACACACACACACACACACAACTCACTGTAATTATACAACACATAACAAAAAGCCATTGGGGTCCGTTTTCTGATAATGGGAGGTCCTGGCAACCACAGAAGTGGTCTCAAGGAACAGGAAGCATATGGGCCTTCTTCCAGAAACCGAGCCGTGCGGCGAAGTGTTCCGAGGACCTGTTTGTCACTGTGTTCTCCTAATATGCCATTAGAGAAAGGGACTCTTTGCTGGTTAACAGAGATGAAAGTTTCTGTCATTTTTCTGCAAGCACACAGGTCTTTAATATTTCCTGAAACCACAGGTCTGTTTCGTGTCTTGTAACTGAAACAACTATAATCCTTAACCCCAGAGAGCGGTGGGCCCCCGATGGTGCTGTGGCCGTCTCGGGGAACAGAAACACCTGTGGGAAAATTAGGCAGAGCATTTTTTTGCAAGCCACGTCTGGGATCTGTAAATGCTAGCTGGTCCTTGGCAGATTTTTTTTTTTTTTTTTTTTTTTTTTTTTGCGGGGGGTGGTCAGATGGTTCCAAAGTCTCCCCTCTACCTGAGTGGGGTATTAGGTGGACGTAGTTCACAGAAATTCCTGGTAGACTCATCCATGTTACTGATCAAGGTTCAGAGCTTTGTTTCTGATACCAAACCTTAGTCCTTTTGATTGGGGAAGCTTCCTCTTTACCTGACACTAATGAGATGATTTTCTTTACAGTCTGCACTTTCTTAATCATTGCCCCTGGATTGGGGGTTTTAATGGGAAAATCAAGGATAAATCATCAGGAGTTAGAGGTGGGAGAGAAGGTTAACTTTACTTTTGGGAAACTGTATGAGGGCTAATTCACAGGTAGGCTACTCAGGGCCGGAAACAAAGACTTGTCATTAACAGATGTAAGAAACAGACAAATTTGGAGAACAGACTGCGCTGGTTTTGGTATATTGATGGGAATTTGGTTTAAGTTTTGAATGATATTTCAGCCTTTAGTTGCCAGGTTTTGAAAAAAGGTGTCTTTAACTCTTTAGGAGAAGAAGAAAACTTTTTTCCCATTGAAGGATTGAAGGCCGATGATACCTGGCAAATTACAGCCAGAATTCTATGCTAACTTTTAATTGTTTTTCTTAAATGAAATAACTTTATTGTTTTCATTCTGAGTTAAAATTGCTGGAAGCACAATTTTTAATGAAAAAAATGAAGATTTTGTAAAGAGGAAGGTAAAAACATTTATATTCTTACCACTCAGAGAGAAACACTAATAAAATTTGGTATATTTCTCTCTAGGCTCTTTCCTACTCTTTCCTATACATGTAAACACACACACACACACACATATACACACACACAAAATACATATAACACATATAACATATAAGAAAGGATTCATGCAATACATACATGTTTATAACTTGCTTTTTTCTTAATCTATTTTGGATATTTCCCATGTCAATATGTATATAGATCATTATCCTTAGTAATAGTGACTTAAATACTCCATTAGATCTATTGCAATTTATCAAATTCCCTATTTTTTTGACATTAATGTTGTGTATTGTCAACTATAGTCGTAGTAATGCTACATAACACACAACCATAAACTCTCGGAAATAAGCACTCCCTTCTTCCTCAGGAGTCTGTAGAATGGTGGGTGTTTGTAGAACACCCTCTGTTGCTTGCTGTGGTTGGTGGGGAGGCTCGAGGCTCCATGAGTCTCTCATCCCTTCCTGGGATCTTGTCTCATACCGATGCCGCCTAGTTATGTATGTTCTTCACGTGGTGATGACAAAGGTGTAGGAATGCAAACCCAGTCCCATAAAAGCACCATGTAGGGATACAGGGGGACCCAAAGGGGAGATAGATACACAGGTCAAGTTTGGCTGACTGCAGCCTCGAGTCCCACAGGCCGGCTACATGGTATCAGACACCTCACTTCTTCTTGAGTCCCCCCTTCTTCCGTTTCCCCCAAACTTTACATGTGTGAATATATGAAATTTACAGTCTGTATCTTGTTTGATATCTTGGTACCATAATGGATAAAATGTTATTAATTACTAATATTGAGGCATATTTGGTTTCTGACTGGACATTTGATTTAGGTGAGAGTAATGTTCTCAAACTTGGTCAGGAGGAGTGAGAGGCAGTGCTGTGTCATCAGAAGAACATTCAGTTGGTTGGTAGTTTCCTTAGGAAAGTGACCTGAACTTGAAGTTGCACAGCCTCAGTTTCTTCTTGTGGGGGAAGAGAGTCAGCATCCACTCTGCCCACCTCTTAGGGTTGTGAGCAAAGCTGGGAAGGTACGCCATAAACAGTGAGGCCCTTCTGATATGTGTTAACACAGTGTCTAGTTCACCCTAGGCCCATCAGATAGCTTTTCTCTGAACCTGGGCTTTCTAACTGAGATGGAAGCAAGACTGTATTTCCAGAAGAAAGCTGCAAAATTCCTAATGCTCTGATGACTGGGGAAATTCTGTCTATTGATTTTTATTGACTCCACTGGCATAGTTTATTTTACTTTTTTAAGGATTATTTATTTATTTATTTATTTTATTTAAGAGGGAGAGAACAAGAATGAGTGGGGGGAGGGTCCGAGGGAGAGGGAGAAGCAGACTTCCTGCTGAGCAGGGAGCCTGACACGGGGCTCAATCCCAGGACCCTGGGATCATGACCTGAGCTGAAGGCAGATGCTTAACCGACTGAGCCACCCAGGCGCCCTCTGCTGGCATAATTTCATCATAAAGAACGTCTGCAGACAGTGGTTCTACTTTTCTAAATTAGCTTTCAGAAAGCCGTGCATGCCACTGTTTCCACAAGTAACATCAGGAGAATAAATTGGCTTTGGGTCTCTTCCCCAATTGTTTTTCTAATGAGATAGGTACTATTATCATTCCAAATTTAAATTTGGAGAACCCAGGACTCAGAAAGACGATGTGTTTTGCCCAAGGTTGGGCAGAGCCTGGCTTTTATTATTATTTTTTTTTAATATTTATTTACCTGGGGCGCCTGGGTGGCTCAGTGGGTTGAGCCGCTGCCTTCGGCTCAGGTCATGATCTCAGGGTCCTGGGATCGAGTCCCGCATCGGGCTCTCTGCTCAGCAGGGAGCCTGCTTCCCTCTCTCTCTCTCTGCCTGCCTCTTTGTCTACTGTGATCTCTCTGTCAAATAAATAAATAAAATCTTTAAAAAAAAAATATTTATTTACCTGACAGAGAGAGAGCAGGAACACAAGCAGAGGAGTGGGAGAGGGCGAGGGGGCCTTCACGCTGAGCGGGGAGCCCAATGTGGGGCCCGATCCCAGGACCCTGGGATCACGACCCGAGCCGAAGGCAGACGCTTAACAACTGAGCCACCCAGGTGCCCTGACAGAGCCTGGCTTTTAAACCAGGCCTGCCTTGTCCGAAGGTGGAGCTTCTTAGTTCCAGCTCCACCCAGGGGTCAGTGGAACATCATCAATAGCAGAGTCTACGTCTTGCTCCTCCTTGCACTTAAGCACACCCTTTATCGTCTGTAGCGTTCTTCTCAATGCTGAGGTTCACTGAACTGTGAGTTTATTAACCCCAATGTCCAACTGAGGCATAGAAATGGGAGGTGTCCTCAATGTGGCACCAAAGGGAATTCATGATGGAGGAAGTGAGACCTGAAGTTAAGAGTCTCCCTCTGTGACACTGAGAAACATTTTCATTTAAAAGAGGTCATGGGTTACGGACAGAGGGTGCAGTTCCTACTGGTAAAATATGCATTCTCGTTGAATTCACTTAAGTTCTCCCATCTTCACAGAAACAGGCCTTGACCAGTGTCCTCTGCTCTCCTGACTCTTGCTGACTAGCCCGTGTGGCCTTCAACAAACATTTTGGCCAGTCTGTTTCTTCAGTATGCCATTTCTCCACTCTCTCTTCTTTGACTGCTCTAGAAGCTTTTGTTTCCAGATTTGGAAGAGAGGGCGGGGCTGAGGAAGGGTGTTTGATGAGTAACCACCACCACAGCTCCTGCTATCCTCATTAACGTTAATGGCTTTTCTAGGCCTCATTAGCTCAACAGCTGTCGATCTGTTTCTGCCATGATTCAGCTGACCTGGTTCTCATCAGCATGGTATGGAGCCCTGGATGAGGAACTGGAAGATACAGATTCCGGGCCAAGTCCGCCCTTAGTGGCGATCGTACTCTCCTCCATCTCTGGGACCCCAAATCCTTATCCGTAAGCTGAGGAGGTTGAACTAGAAACCCTCGAAGGAATTTTTCAGTGATTCATTTTCCTCCGTGGGTAGAGTTACAGCTCACCATCACTGACCAGTTTTGGCTCCAAATGATTGTGGTTCAGTGGTAGAAGAGGAACTTACTGCAAATTCATCTTTAAAATGTTTTGAGACCATTACGAGAAAACTGAGCTCAGCGTAGCCTCCAGAGCATTTGATATTACCAGACGTGCTGGGCAGGAGGAGGCCCGAGTAAAGTGGAGTTGGAAGTGCCTGGAGGATCCTAGACTCCTTCTCCCACCTTCTGCGGAAGGGGAGTCTATAGCCCAGGTAACATGTCCAAGGTTGCCCCACTTTTAAGAACACAGTTGGGCATGAGACTTTCCCTTGTTATTTTACCGTATCTCTCACAGAATGGCAAACCTTTATTAATCTATATTTTAATGTTATTTGTATAAAATTAGTGACCATGTGTGATCAGCAAAGCATACCATTTTCTTTGTGGTCGGACCCCGTTACTACTACAGTTCAGTGACAAGCTTGTTTGGGGGCCTGTGGAAATAATTACGTCGTCAAATACCACTTCATGATTAAAAACTTTTCTAACCAGGAATAGCTCCCACGTCACAGTAATTACTTGTGGCAAATATCCTTTTTTTAGAAAATAAATGCTGAACAAATTGAAGTCAGATCATTTTTCTCCTCTCTTGCTAGAATAATTGCGTGCCTGAGAGAAGATTCCAGTTTGAAGACATTATTCCTAGTGTCACATCTCATGTGATACTTTGTCTTCAGCATCCTTTCATGTCAAAATATTTTTCTTTCTTACAGAGAGTGAAAGCGGTATTCACTTTCCTTTATTTTATTTATTTTAAGATTTTTAAAATTTATTTATTTGAGAGAGAGAGAAAGTGAGAGAGAGAGCATGAGAGGAGAGAAGGTCAAAGGGAGAAGCAGACTCCCCATGGAGCTGGGAGCCCGATGAGGGACTTGATCCCAGGGCTCCGGGATCATGACCTGAGCTGAAGGTAGTCACTTAACCAACTGAACCATCCAGGCGCCCCCACCTTCCTTTAAAACCAAATGTTCTTTAATTCTCTCTCCTGTTCTCTTGATGATCTGGAGCCTTCAGTTTCCCATTGTTTTTCCTCATCAGTGGTCATTGCTCCCTCCTTACAGGTTGGGGTTCCAATTCCAGTTCATGGTGGGTGAGCTTGGGTGAGTTAACCCCTCTGAGGCCCAGGTAGAAAAAAAAATGGGGATAATTATTTTGCCCCACAGGATAGCTGTTGTGGGAATCATATGAGAAAGTTACGTCTTAGGATGGTGCTTGCTACGTGAATAGCTCTTAATAAGTATTCATTCTCCCACTTATTTATTGTTTTTCCATTTTTGGCTTATGGCATGCAGGTGTCGCTCACGTCTTACCGAACTTTATTGGAATCAGTTGTCTGCCTCCCTGATGCCAAGTTTCTCTTCTGTTTTTTTGTTTTGTTTTGTTTTGTTTTTTAACCATTCTTTCCTCTAACTCCACAAACATTTTAGGAACAGTTTTTGGAAGTCTCTTTGAGCTGGGCTTCTCATCTGCCGCTCCTGGGTGTGAATTTCTTTGTGTGCTGGGTTTTGATATCGGCTCATGGTGGGCTGTTTCCCCCATTCTTTGCCATTTCGGAGTGTGAGCTGGTTGAGCAGGAGTCCTTTTTTCTGGAGAGGCTCACTTGCCCTGGGTTCAAGAGGAATACTGATGAGAAGACTGTGAAGTTGCCTTTTGGGGATGTTATGAATTTCTCCAGCATTTGGTTGTGTTTTAATGTTAACATCTCAGTTTGGGAACACATCACCCATTGAGTAGCTTCCCACAGTTCATAAAGCTTCCAACTTGATGCTGAGAAAGCCCCTCAAATCCAGCTCCATTTTGACTGGAGAGGGTGTTGGCTATCATCTCTGTAGTGGACTAGGTTAAAATGGCTTCCACATCTTGTCCCTGGAGGTTGATCCGGGTCTGGTAGCACTCTAGGAACTTGGCGTTATGCTAACAACCACAATCTGACTTCACATTTCCTCCTTATTTCTGATGCCTCAGGATTTCCCTTTCTTTTTCTGAATTTGGCTGTGTGGGATTTTGTGTGTGTGTGTGTGTGTGTGTGTGTGTGTGTGTGTGTTTATATCTATATTTTATTTAATTTATCTATGTGGAAGTTACTAGAAGATGAACTTCCTGTAATCCAGTGGAGAAGTTCTTTTGTTTTCCTTTGGTACAGAAATAAATGGCTTTTGCCAAGGACTGCAAGGCTAGTTTTCAGCCCCACTACTACTTTCTCCAGCTATCTTCTTTGTTGCTAAATCCAGTTGCCTCTCGTGAAGCTCTGTATACATAGATTTTAAAAAATATTTTGATAGTTGCAATCACAAGAGTTTGTCAACAAGAATGTGAGGCCTCATGCAACATGGTATGGAACACTTCTTGTTTGACTTGTGTTTGCAGGTTTCCTGGAGCCCAGCACAGAATCTTGCATGTAGATATTTGTGTAGTTTCAAGGGGGAAAACTTTTGAAACTCACTTAAAATAAGATCACATTAAATGTATACCATTCAAGGGCACGGTATGACTTCCCATTTGTTCAGATATTCTTTTGGGTCCTTCAGAATATTTTAAAGATTTTTAAAAAAGATTTTATTTATTTGAGAGAGAGAGAGAGAGAACATAAGAAGGGGGAGGGACAGAGGAAGAAGCAGACTCCCCACTGATCAGGGAGCCCCAAGCAGGGCTTGATCCCAGAACTCTGGGATCATGACCTGAGCCGAAGGTAGATGCTTAATTGACTGAGCCACCCAGGCATCCCTATTTTAAAGATTTTTTGTATGTGACTTCCACATTTCTTAAATTGATTTCTGTGTATTTTATCTTTTTATTGCTGTTGTAAGTGGGATCTTTTTTCCCCACTATAACTTCAGTCTGATAATTGTTTGTAAATATGAAAGTTATTGAATTCTATACAATTTTTCTGCTTTATTATCTTCCTTTATTCTACTATTATTTCTGTAGTTTTAAATTATTTTTTCTTTTGGGTGTTCAGGTGTATAACCGTATGATCTGCAAGTAGTGATAACTTTACCTCTTCCTAATCAATATTTTTAGCTCTAGTTTCTTTTTCTTGTCTAATTACGTAGGCTACTACTTCTTGTACAAAGTTAAATAAGAGCTAAGTCTTTGTATCTTTGTTTTTTTCCTGACTTTACTGAAGATGCTGTTTGTATTTCTCTCTTCAGCATGATGCAAGCTCTTAAGCAGGGGTTGCTTTATTTGTGTCATGTTAAGGGAGCATTTTTATATCATTGAATATTTTTATCAAGAGTAGATGTTACATTGTGCTTTTCCCCCCTTAAACTTGTCCATATGATGAATTATATTAATGTGTCTCCTAACATTAAACTGTTTGTATTCTTCGCATAAACTCCACCTAATTAGGTTGCATTGTTCTTTTAATGTCTGTTTGTGTTATGATTTCATTAAATTAACATTTATTAAGTGGAGCACAGGGTGTCAGATGGTGAGCCACAGTTCAACAACAGACCACAAGAGAAATCAAAACAGAGATGTTTATTACTCATAGGTCCTGGAGGAAGTATATAGCTTGCCTCAAGGAGCCACATAGGGACGTCAAGGCAGAGTGTAGACAGAGAGAGGTAGGACCACGGCACATGCCTTTCTTAGGGTACATAAATGGAGTGCGTTGGGGTTCCCACTGCTTTGAGATGCTGTCTAGGTCACGAGTTTGCATGAGGGCCTAGAGTCCGTTTAAAATCCCTGCAGGCCAGTTTGCCAAACAAATGGATGCCAAGGCAACACTACCTTGAAGTAGTTCAACTAAACTCTTGATAATTTAGTATTTTATTTAGGATTTTTGCCTGAGTAATCATAAGAGATGGTCTAGGACTTTATTTTTGAAATCTTTGTTGCATTCTGTTGTTGTACACATCAGGAAATTTAGTTCTCTTCAATTTTTATGTTCTAGAATAGTTTAAATTACATTGGGGTTTTCTGCTCTTTGAAATTTGGTGGAAATCCTATAGGCAACCAGCTGGATCTGGTACTTTCTAGGAGGTGAGGCTGTTTGTCAACTTTCCTCATTTTTTTCCCCCATGAGAACTGGTCTGTTTAGATTTTCTCTTTTTCTGGTATCAGTTTAGGAAAATTATATTTTCTTCAAAAAGTACCTATCCATCTAGGTTTTCAGACGTATTTGTTTTGAATTTAGCAAAGTTGTCTTTTATGGTTCTTTTAGTTTGCTTAGATTTTGTAGTTATTTCTGTATGTTTTCCTTTGTATGTTTACTGTTTCCTCCATTTTTTCTGATTGAGTTAGCTAGCATATCAACTGTCTTCCCCCCACAAAAAACTTTTTAGTTTTGCTTGTTCTACTGTTTTCTATTTCTAACTCACTAGTACCTGCTTTTATTTTTAAAAATTCTTTTCTTCTGCTTCTCTTCAATTTCTTTTTCCTTTTCTAATTTATGATACTCAAATTTTTTATAGTTTTAGATTTACATTTAAGTGTGTTCAGAGTGCCCAAATAGTCATTCTGATATGGTTTCCCCAGTCATCTTTTCCTTGTCTGTAGTTCATCTTCTAGAGATTTCCTCAAAAAGCTCATGGGAACAAAATTATATCCTATGAAGAGGTGATCAAGAATGATGCAGCCAAAAACTAAAGGGAAAGAAAATATTTTGAGACGGCATGTCATAGAGGAGGGATATTATAGAGGTGGGTCAAGAAGATAGTTGCAGTTAATTATTAGAAACGTTATTTTTCTGGACCTTAGTGGTGTGTGTAGAATTTACCAGCTTAAAAATTTTACATTTAGTAGCTATTCTTTGTTCATTCTAAATAAAAGCATTTGTACCTAACTTTGTATTTAAAATATATGATCTGTCTTTAAAAGGGACCCACAAATTGTGTGAACTTCTGGCCTGTGACACTGGATCTACTCCTAGGTGCTCCCCAGCTCGCCCCCATCAGTGAACCTTTCTTGTAGACGATGGGTCTGCCTTCACCTCTCAGGAGTGCCCATCACCCTTTAGAAGTGCATTGTTTTGGGTCTCTGAAATCTGATGCTCTAGACTCTCCCTCCTCTTCTCTATACTACTTCCTGTGTAGCTCCAGGGAAAATCTGTTTGCTTTTTGTTGTGTTTGTCTCCTGGTTTTGCCAGAAATGGAAGATGGTAAGCTTTTTCTTTTTGTTCTCATTTTTTAATTATATTCACAGGAAAGAGGGAGAGAATGCTGGTTTATGCAACTATATTCACACCAGAAGTCCAATTCTGTCATCTAAAACATTTTTTTTTCTATTTTAAAAATAAAACACACAAATAGAGAATTCAGATCCTGAGAAGTATAAAAAAGAAAATTCAAACCATTACTGTTAAAATCCTTGTGTATTTCCTGCTAATCCTTTTTCCATGCTTACATATTCTTTCCTTTAAAAAAATTGGGATCACTCTAAACCTACAGTTTTGTATCCTGATTTTTTTTTTTCACATAAGCATTTTCACAAATCACTAAAGGGAAAAGAAGTTGTAGTAGGTGCATGAAATAAATTAGTTTACCATTCCTGTATTAGATAATAAGTGATTCTGTTTTCTAAAAAAGTTATCATTATTATTATTATAAATGATACTGTATGGGTTTGCAAACTACAGTCCATGGGCCAAATCTAGCCTGCTGTTACTTATTTTTATAAGTAAAGTTTTATTGGAACACACCCGTGCCCAGTTGGTTACAATCTGTGGCGAATTTTTCCCTACAGTGGTAGAGTTGGATAGTTGCAACAGAGATTGACTGGCTTGTCAGTCCTATAATATTTATAGTATCTGGCCCTTTATAGAAACAGTTTCCCACCTGGCTGTACTACAGTGAACATCTTTCCACGTTCATTTTTGTATGCATGTATGTGTATTTTCTCAACATAACCCCCTAGAAAAGGATCTGTTTTGATCAGAGTAGTATGAATATCTTTATGTCACTTGCCAAGTCACCAGAAAGGTGGATTCACTGTTCCACTACTAGTGTATTAAAGTTTGCCTTTTCCCACTACCCTGGACATCACTGGACATAATTGTATTTTCTGAATAACCATATTTTGTAAGTTGAAGAATGGTATCTTATTTTTGTTTGCCTCTTTCTGATTTCTAGTAAGGTGAAATGTTTCTTCCCAATTGTGACTTCCATCTTCTTTTTGAATTGCCTGTTCATGTCCTTTGCACATTTTCCTTTTGGAGTGTTTGCTTTATCTTCACAATCTGTGAGACATATTTAAATATTACAGATATTATACACTTAATGCTTTGGATGTTGACAGGTTCGCTTTTTTTCAAAACAATGTGCTCTCATCAGCCACAGCTACAATGGGTGATACACCACTAGTCTGAGGGAGTCTGGCAGTTCTTATAGTCTTAGGTTCTGTTCTAAAGGTGTAGGAAAGTAGAGTGGCTAGGACTTGGCTTTATCTCCCCGAGCACGAGAGAAAGAAAACTACCAGAAAAGAAACCCAGCAAGAAACCTAGGAAGCAAACCCCCCTTTCTTTTCTTTTCTCAGGCCCCGAGTTAACCCAGGGTCTTCTTCAAAGTGGAAAATTCTCCATTGTTCTTAAATAAGCCCCTAAATCAATTCCATACTCATGGAACCTGGTAGCAGGAATTGATTTGTGTGTGGCAAGCATTATTCCTGAAGCATGCCATGTTTAAACCCTTTGCCCTCCATGAAATGTCTTTTTTATGTTTTTCAGAAACCGTTAATGAACTGTTGAAAAAGGGTTAATCACTATAATGCATAAAATAGCCCCTCTAAAAACCACACCAGCCATCAAACTTTCCAAATAAAAGTTTGTGAATTCAGGTGGGCGTCTTGGCTGGGAGGAGGCAGCAAGAAGATATTTCTGAAACATATGGTCATTCCTCGGTCTTAAACAAACCTGCTCCGGTTACTCAGGGTAAAAATGGTCTGGGAAGACTTGGTCGGTTGGCATAAAAGCAGAGACACTAAGCAGCTCTCACCTCATCGCACTCTGTGTGCTCTGAGGGAATGAGATGATAGCCGGGTTCTTGAGACAGCTAGAGGGTCTCGTGTGTAGCTAGGAGACAGCCTCTGGGCTCTTCTGAAGCTTGGCCGACAAATCTGTGCTCTGTGTACGTCTCACTCGCATGTTCCTTTGATTTTTAAAATAATTTTTTAGTAATTTCCACTGAGTGAGGCCGGGAGCCATCTCAAACGTAGTATTAGCCTGTATTTGTCTAGTATCCCGCAGACGCAACAAGATTCCTTCATGTGATCGTATCAGCTGCGAGGAAAATGGAACTGAGTATTATCCTGAGTTTATACCTGCATAAACTGAGGCTTCAAGAAGCTGGATATATTGTGTATGAGACCTATGGCTAGTATGCCTCAAGATTAGTATATAAACGCGGGCTTTAGTTTTACTCGGAGGACTCCATACGCTTCAATGTGAACAAAGAACATAACTGAATTGGCCTGAAATTGCTGGCATGAGCTCTCTTTTTCTTAAGGACAGCTTCTTTCATCCAGAGGGTGAAGGCTGGTTGAGCTCATATTTTCAGCTGTTCACCCTGCTGGCTCTTTTACAGATGGTCTATCAAGTCAACCACAGCTGGCTTGTGAAGGAAGGGCTGTTGCCATCATTATCACTGGGGAAAGGGAGGCTCAGAGTGGCCACCTGGCCCCAGAGCACAGTATGGCTCATCAGAAGTTACACTGGATGGGAACTCAGCCCTGCACGGCCGCTGCATTTGTTCAGTGCTAACAGCATAAGGCTCATGCTGGAAGTGCTCGCAAAGGGCGTGGCCGTACCTAGTAGCCCTAACCTCCCCCACCCCGCCTGCCCCACGTCTCAACATTGCTTTCCAGTGGCATCTCAGTGATGGAACACCCAGGTATAATCCAATTTTAATTTGGTTAAAGACGGGGGGAAAGGGTGTGTGTGTGTGTGTTTGTGTGTGTGTGTGTGTGTGTGTGTGAATTTCTAAGGAAATTATGCCTAAGCCTGCCAGTATGGGGAGGCTTTCAAAATCACACCTGAATCTTTATAAGTGAAAAAAAAAATTCAGGGCAAACTATTTTTCAACTTGCACCTACTGTTTTTATTTGCAAACCGAGCTTATCGGGAGGAGGACGTTATTTTTTTTAAATTATAATAAAGTAGGGGAATGCCAACATTAAAAAAAAGAAAGGACTAAACTCATTTCTCTCTCCATCCTTTCCTTTTTAATCTCACCTTCCAAGCTGGAAAACTTTGTTACCTAAATGCAGCAGAGGTCCCAAATCAGGGTCAGCCCCAGAGTGGCATTGTAAAGGCTAGCACAAAGCACACACAGCTCTCCAGCCCAACAGGACCCTGAATGTGAATTAGATATTTTAAAAAATCTTTCAGGCAACCTAAGTATATATTATACAGTTTCCTCTTTACTCTTCCATGGTCTGACCTCCCTCCCGCTCCCCCCACCACACCATGGACCCCCACAAGAAATACTGTCTGGATTCTTGCCCATAGTGAATTCAATATTTTTCTTTTAAGTTCTGTTTCAGCCCAAGAAGAAGAGTGGCTTTATAAACCATTACCAAATCAAAGCCCCATCAGAGGAGGACAGAAGCCCCCATACATGGGGATGAATTCTTTTCAGCTCTTGATTTTATGCCAGTGCTAGTGAAATTTCACAGCTGGTTATTAAAAAATCCTGGGGTCAGGTTTATGTGCTATTTATGTCACAAGAAGCAAGAGAAATAAAATACCCTAAAGATATGAAAACATTTTGTAAATCGACATATTTTTGGCATATGTTTCTCTTTCAGGGCCTAGGAGGCAGTGAAGTGCTGGTAAAGAGACTTCCATTGAATCCCCACTTAATGGTCCACGCACCTTCCAAAGTATTGATACAGCTGACCTGGCTAAGGCCCATGATGGCTGAGAGGAGGGGGGCCTGGGGCACGCAGACAATTTACTGCTTTTCAAGAAGAGGGAGAAGAAATGGTATGTGTGACCTAAGTCACAGTTCCCTCGAAAGGTAGAAGCTGCTAACAATTCAACTTGACAGCCGCCAATAGCAACCCAACCTCGCTTTCCACACCATAAACTTGAATCGTTGGGTTATTTTGGAGACTGTTAAAATGGAGCACCCCCTCTCCTACTGCTTGGAGCAGTTCCAGCCCTACTGTGAAAATCTAGAGACAAGGATGGCCCATTAGCCAGCCTCTCCCAGAGCAGATGTCTGCCCCAAGAAAGGAATGGACCTTGGTCCGTTCTGATGGTCCCCAGTATCCAGTCCCTCCCAAATTGTAGCCTAAATGAAACTAAAATACTAAAAAGTATAGTGTCTCTTTGTTAGAAATACGATATAGGAGAAAATGAAGCATTTTTTCTTTGCTCAGGGGATCTGATACCCAACAAATCAAGTTGGACACGCCCAAGCTGTTGGTTCAGGAAACCCACAGACTGCAGAGGCTGTAAAGGATTAAAATGAGGGGTAACGTTATTATCATTGTAACAGAAAAGGATTTGGGTTTAGAAACCTCTCCTGTGGGCCATAGAGGAGAAAGTCTGACGCCTTATTTCACAAACACATCTCACTACCCCCAGCGACTCTCCCACGGACCCAACGCATCTCGTCTCTCAGTTTTTTATGAGGCTTCACTTCAGAAAAAAGTGCGCATCTTGTTGAAGCCTCTGGGAGAGTCACTAGAGGGGCCGATGAGAACTTCAGGTTCTGGAAGGATGCAGGACAGAGCCTCGTCCGTGTGTCCTCCAGAGGAGTGACTGGGGTTCACACTCCTCTCTTCCCCATACAATAAACCACCAGCCCACGTGCTGACTCAACTTGGAGCAGAAGCTTCTCCCATGGCAGGGGAATGGATGATAGCTAATACCATCCTTTGGTTTCTGAAGTTATAGATCAGTTCAGAACAACACTTGCCAGGTGTGAATCTGAGACGTTTGTTGGTTAAGCTGAACTGCGATAATTTTTTTTTTAAAGATTTTATTTATTTATTTGACCGACAGAGATCACAAGTAGGCAGAGAAGCAGGCAGAGAGAGAGGGGAAATAGGCTCCCTGCTGAGCAGAGAGCCCGATGTGGGGCTCCATCCCAGGACCCTGGGATCATGACCTGAGCCGAAGGCAGAGGCTTTAACCCACTGAGCCACCCAGACGCCCCTGAACTGAGATAATTTAGGAATGTGTAGTGATACCTGAACTACAACTTTGTCTTCCTAATGTTACCTCTGGTATAAAAAATAAGTTTTTCCTATTAAAAATTGACTGCGTACAAGAAAAAAAAAAGTGTTGGGATGAAGTATTATATGAATTAGGATTAGAATCAGCCGCCTGAACAGAAGACTCAGAATAACCATGGTATAATCCCCGAAAGATTTTCTTTTCTTTCCCCTTTTTTCTTTCCTACTTCAAAGCAGTCTGGGTGTAGGCAGTGAGGATCCTAAGTTCCTCTGGCTTTTTTGTTGCATCGCCCTCGGCATGCACGTTTCATCCGTGCTGCCTCAGGGTCCAGGGTGGCTGCCAGAGCTTCTGTTGACAGAGTTGCATTCCGGGCAGTGGATGAAGGAAGGGAAAGGAAGAAAAGTACACTACTGCCTGCTCCTCCTTAAAGAACATGCCCAGAAACTCATCCTACAACTTCTGCTGACATCTCACTGGACACCCCTAGCAACAAGAGAAGGTAGAAGCTGTAGCCATTTAGTTGGGGCACCCTGATGCATGAAATAAAACTGGGGTTCTGTCCTAAGGGATAAATGAGAGGAGAAGGGGAGGGAAGTGACCCAGAAGCACCAGGAATACTGGAGAAAGGAAAAGACCGTGCCGTGACTCCCACCCCTTTTCCACTTGGGGTATAGCAACCCAAAATGAGAGAAACCACTCCTGGAGCATTTGCTGGAAGCTTTGTGACCTGAGCAGGGTGACAAATTAATTGTCTTCCAATAAGGAGAAGAGAAGGGAGTATGGCTATATGATGAAAGCATATATATCCATGAAATTTGCATATCCATGTAAATAATATATGAACACGCATATTTAAATCTGTTTTATAGGGCATACTACATTGCTTCCTTGTTCAAGGAGTCCTGTCTACAGAGATCAAGCTGAATCTCTTTGGACTGAAATTCCCTGGGGAAAAGCCGTACTCGCCGCACTGGGTTGGAAGGTCTTCTGGTCTCTGTAGTCTTTTGCAAGTGTTTTTTCTTGTTTATCAGCACATGCTGATCAGTCGTTGACTAAAACCATGGGGCTGGAAAGATTGCTCATTTGTTGGATAGGCATAATGGGTTTTGAGTGCCCTTGTTCAAGAAAAAAAAAAAAGGAAAAAAAAAAAGAAAGAAAGGTTTCGATGCCCTGAGAAGTAGAATCTAGAAGATTGCTTCAGGATTATCCACTGGATGTTCTGTGTGGGTGGAATGCATAGTATAAGCCAATGGAAATGTCAACGTGAGGACTTAAACCTATTTGGGTTTAAATTATATTTGAAGAAACTCAGGGGGCATGTGGGGGGCTCAGTCGGTTAAGCATCTGACTCTTGACTTTATGTCAGGTCATGATCTCATGGTCATGAGATCGAGCCCTGTGTGGGGCTCCCCACCGGATGTGGAGCCTGCTTAAGGTCCTCTTCCTCTGCCCCTCCCCCAGCTCGTGCATGCACGCATGCTATCCCTTTCTCTAAAAATAAATATATAAATACATAAATGAACAACAACAACAACAAAAAAAAAAAAACTCAGTTCTTTACCAGGGAAGAGTGGGTGTAGGCTGATTTTATAATGATTTAGGCACTCAGCCTAACTGGGAACGGCATGGAGCCAGCATGGATGGGCGATAGATATCTAATACTCACTCAAGTTTAATAATTAAGTAGTTTTTCATAGATGGAAATTCTGCTGGTGGATTATATTACTGAGAACAATATTAAATTTTGTAACACTCTCTAATCAGAAAGAATCCAGGAGAATAATCCGTATAGTATTGTAATTTATCATGCTTTAAGAGGCGAACAACTCATTCTTTGTGAGAAAGCTGATTATTTCTCACCTAATTAAAATGCCAACATTTTAGGGTCCATTGCAAGTTGAGACCCACAAAATTCCTTCTGTGAACAAGTGCCTTCAATGTATTTTAGAATATTCTAAATTTTTTCACCCCAGTCGTGCTCATATGTTGATAATATCTTACTGATAGTAGTGAGGAATCGGTATTTTCTGCTTGGGGATCAGAGAGTTTCTCACTCTCTCTTTATCTTTTAATCCCATAACTACCTCTCTTAATGCTCCTGTTCCTTTAGGCTCTTTCTAGAATCATTACTTCCTCTCATTCCCATGACCACTGACCACCCCCCTACCCGGTTCAGGTGCCATCTCTGCTTTCTAGACATTGCAGTGGCCACCATGAGCGCTCCCTTTGCCCCAGGTTCCCACCTTCTCCATTGATCCTGTACCCAGCAGCCAGGTTAATCTCATGACAGGACTTTGGTCCATTTCATGACCAAGTTCAAGAACATTCATTAGTACTGAATCGATGACAGATGAAGTGCTGTAGGTTGGTATTGACCAAACAGACTGTACCTTTTCCACCTTGTGTCTCATTATTTCCAAACACAAACCCTTCACTTTGGTCTGATCATTATAATTCCTGGTGCCCAGAGTTGCTTGTCCCCTCCTTGCAGCCTGGCTGTCTTTATGGAGCAGTGGTCTCTCCAGCACTGAGTTTTCGAAGCACATGTTGTCCCTGATGTTTTTCTGCCATGTCACCTACAATATCATATACAACATTTCCCGCATCTTTACCTACTAAGCAATTTGAGGCGCAGGGGCTATATGTCTTAGGTGACTAGCACAACTCTTCCTATATAATAGTAAAATTGTTAGTGACAGTGAGTCGGTGTGAGAACCAAAATCACCATAGCTGTGGATGGTTCCTTCTCTTGTTTTTCCTGTTTTCTGTTGTTGCTTTGTTTTTATTTTGAGGAGATAGGAAGAGAGAAAGAAAGCAATGAACATGTATCGGGCACTTTCTGTGTACCAAAAACTTTCTATTTTGATTATTCTGTACAAACTCAGGAGGTAAATGTTGGTTTCCTTATTTTGCAAAGAAAGAAGCTGGGACTCACACAGAAGAACTTCTGTCATTAAAGGTCGCGCAGCTAGTACACGGCGGAGACTGGGTTTGCCCAAAGTGGATTGGTCTGGCTTCCAGGCCTGTATGCTGTTCATCGTCACCGTCATCCCTCCCGTCTCCTGTTCTCTCTTCTGTGCTTGTCTTTTCCAGTCCCGCCAACGTGAGCTGTTGGCTGCCTTCATACCAGGGAATGCCAGGGTCATTATCAGCCATCTTTGGAGAGGGCATTTCAGCGCGGCAAGGGAATTTCATGGCTGAGCTGCTATAACAATCCAGTGTCCAATGGCTTAACTCCCTAACACTCGTGAGTCTCTTTTGAATAGCTGGTAGTTGAAGTCAGATTTGAAGTTAAAAACGCAAACAACCCTTTCCAGTCTGGCACCTTGCAAACCTCCAAGATCATTTTTGTGTTGGTCATGGACTCATCTTTGTGGCTTCCCTTCCTGGCTCTGCCACCTCTGTTTAACGCATGTTACATAATTTCTGCCACCAAAGAAGGAACAGATCATGCGGAGAACGTACCTATTTAACTGTGTTTAAGATCTGCCCAGGAATGCAGAACATGTTTAAATATAAAACTGAGAATGAGGCCTTTGACATTGATTGATTTTAGGAATAAAGTAGAACTAATCCACGATACCGATCTCAGAGAGAAATATTTTCATAAAATTCCAGAACATTTGTGGGAACTGGACCTTAATTAGAGCCCCATTGTACAGGGATAAATAGCGTGATCGTTAGAGTTGATATAGTTACTGAAAGGAATGGTGCATAATCAGGGCAAGTCTGTGCGTTTAGTCTGGAGATGTTTAGAGGTGCTTGTATAGAGCACGGGTCAGTTCAGAAGGCATTTAAAAATACATCTCAACACTTTTTATGTGCTATTGAAATTAACTAGGAACACGGAAGTTCATGAAAATTAGGGTGGGGAAATGAGTGAAAATAATAGGTTGTGTTTCTTTGTGAATTTCTGTGGAGGAAAACAGCTTGAGGTCATCATGGATCACAGACGCACAGGAACACACCGTCTCATCCAAAAGCAAGTACAGAGGACTGAACAATTAAAAAAACCTTTTTAAAATCTTCCAGCTTGAAATTAACTGTGTACAATAATAATGTATCAAGTTTTATACTTTACAAGTTAGAGGAACGAAGGAATTTTGAAAGAGGGTAGGAAAGGCCAAATATAATTAAAGCATTGGAAAGTAAAACGTAAGAAGACCCGAAACAGCAGACTAGAAGAATGATGGATTAGATCATGGTATATTATATACATTTTATATTGAATAGTGGCAAGATGTTTTACAGAAGATAATTTCAGGTTCCTGCTCATCTTTAGACAGAAAAAGGCTAGAGAACATTTTACATGAGAGGTGGAGAAAGAAGACAAATCATTTTATAAATGAGGTCTTTCCAGGGGCACCTGGATGGCTCGGTTGGTTGAGTGTCTGCCTTTGGCTCAGGTCATGATCTCAGGGTCCTGGGATCAAGCTCCGTGTCAGGATCGAGCCTGCTTCTCCCCCTGCCCGCTGCCCCTCCACCCCTTGTGCTCACTTTCTCTCTCTCTCTCAAATAAATGAATAAAATCTTTTTTTAAAATAAATGAATGAGGTCTTTCTGACAAATGGCCAAATATTGGAGTCCTCACTCCTGACATCATACGTGCTGTCCCTTCAGGCCTCCTCTCAGCCGGGTGCCATGTCAGAAGCCTACTGTCCTACTTGGGGAATTTGTAGTCAAGTAAACGAACATGCTATTCAGTGTATATACTATAATAATATATAGCTACATACAGTATAGATCATAATCTATACCGTATGCATTATAGGATAGATGGTGTATAGAAGTGAATCGATATGGTCTGAGTTGAGTGAACATATTCAGTTCAGAAAAGCACAGCGTACAAATACCACAGGAGATGTGAACAAACCCCCAGCATGCTGGGGCAGAAACTTCCCGTAAGGGTGCGTCTCAGGTGTTACTGAAAATGAAGCAACACTAAGCCAGGAGTCCATTTTCTGGGGGGCTCCAGTAGGTTACGGCGTCTGTGTGAGCGTACCAGGTTTGCGGAGGACCCTGGCTTCTCTCTTCACGGGACACCCTTTTCTTTGGGGAGACATCATCATGAAGTTGTGGCACCGGCCGCAGAGAGTCCTAACACTCTCCCGTGGGGTGGGCATTTATGGGAGTCAGGTGACCCGGTGTCCCACGATGTCCCACGCGGAACAGGTAATGCAGAGCTCACAGGGACTGGCTTCCACTACAAAGGAAATGCGTGCTCATTCCTGGTGCCTCTTCCTTTTTGCCCCCGTGTCAGTTACTGTCATTCCTGATGTGTTACCATTTTACCGTGGATCGATGTCGATCTCGTTCTCTTCCATCTACCCGACTTAAGACCCTCCGTCAGTTAAGATTGGATCAGCTGCAAGTGACAAAGACTAACTAGTTTAAGGAGGGCCAAACCAGATTGGGATTGCGTTTTTCTCGTATAGCAAGAAACCCTGGGATGGGCTGTGCAGGGCTGGTGTGGGGGCTCTGTTCCATCAGGCCCCGAGGAACCTGGGCTCCTCCTGCCTTTCTGCCAATCCACCCTTAGAGTATCGGCTTTGTCCTCACACCCGGTGCGTGTGATCCCACGGCAGCTGTCCTTCAGCACGGCATCTGTGTTCCCACTGGGAAGGAGAGAGAGGGCAAAAAGGTACCCTCCAGCGATGTGTTCCCATGTAAAGATTCCCCCCAGAAGTCCCGGTTAGCCGTGTTCGCTTACATTTCATTGACTGGAACTGTATAGGGCCACTGCGAGCTGCAAGGGAGGTTGGGAAGGGGCAGTTTTTGGCTGGATACACTGTGACACCAGCAAGAGCCACGTACTGGACTGTTAGTGAGGAAGAAGTCAAGAGAGGTCATTGTGTAGAGAGCTAGCAGTGTCTGCTCAAGACCTCTCACTTGAATTGACCACCGTCACCTTTTACAGAAGCTCTGACTTCCATTTATCTCTCTGGTCCCATGTGCTAAGTGTAGCAGGCTCTCCTCCCTGCTCCTCCAGGCACAGCTTATGGGACAGCAGGGACGTCCCACACCGGGGCTGTGTCTAGGTGTTCTCTGAGTCCCCAGCATCTGAGTCCTGACTCCCGGCTCCCTCTAGCATCTCTCCCCTTGGCTCCAATAGCAACAGTCCTGGGGATTGTTACCTTGGCCCTAAGGAGTCTTGTGGCTTTATCAGCTGGAGACTTCTTCAGGCCCCAACTTGCCCTGAAGAAAACCTGTAGACCCAGGGGAAGACCAGCTTTTAAAAGCCCAGTGTAAAGGTCACACACACCTGGGGTATCTTGCCCTGTTCTGAGAGGTTGCTGCTTTCTGGATCCTGCCCACATTACGAAGAGAAGATCCAGGAGGTCTCCAGCTAGGGGAGTATCCCTCAGTGCCATCGGTTCATCTCAAACCCAAACTCAGATGGGGCAAGACAGTGCCGGCATTTTCAGCAAGAATTCAGCCTCCGATCCAAGTTAAAATTCTTACAGGCATCTCACGAGTTGTGCTCCAGTCACCTGTTATGGGAGAATCCCGTCTCAGCCCTCAGAGCAATCCCTGCAGAGACCAGGAAAGTGGGGTCTGGAAATTGGTAAAATAGGGAGTCCTGAGCTCATGCAGGTGGCAGGGGACACCCCCCACCCCGATGTAGTCTGTCTGGCTCTGTTAAGCACACAGCTCAACCTCTGTACCCCCCCCCCCCACCCAGGATGCTAGCCCCCAAAGAGAAAAGGAGACTCCGCAGAGCTACCCTGAGTCAAAGTCTCATTGACTTTGAGGACTGCTGACCCCAGACCGCTCTCCCGGACTTGAACCCACATACCCGGAGGTCCGCTGACCAGCTTCCCCTGTGTGTCCCACAGGCACCTCAAACACACATGATTAGCTCATCTTCCCTAAATCTGCTCCCACTATGGGGCTCCCATGGTGAATGGTACAGCTGTTCCCCTGATGCCCAAGTCGGGAAGTCCGGTCTGGGCAAGACCAGACTTCCCGACTTGGGCATCAGGTGTATCCTGGGAATTCATCCAGGTGGTTCACCCAGGGCCTCCCAAAGTCCTGTGGATTCTGACTTCTTGAGGCCTCCTTCTCCACTCTGTTTGCCTTCTGCAAGTGGATGCTGCTTCTCTTCACCTTGGAGGCGTCCCAGTGGCCCCCTGCCTGGTTTTCTTTTCTCTTGCCTGCTCCAGGCCCACCCCCCCGCCCCGCCCCATCTCTTCTAGGGAGATCTACGGACAGCCTCGTATCACGCTGTGCCCTGGGTGACACCCTTCAGTGGCGTCCACCAAAGCTTCCAGGACCCCACTCGGATTAGGAAGGTCGGCCCACAGGGAGTTTTAGCATCTGGTTCCCCCAGGAGCTGTGCGGACTCTGGAAGGCCCCCAGAGAGCTCCACGCCCCACCCTCGGCACTCGGAATGCCCCATTCCCACCTCTCACCTGGCTCGCTCTGTCCCCACTCAGGCTTAGGTCACGTGTCCCCTTCACTGGGAAGCTTTCCATGAGCTCCCATTTTGTTTCATTGTCACTCAGACAATATTTACCAAGTTTCTGCTCAGCCCCTGGCTTTGTGGATATGTAGGCAAACAAGAGAGGCAAGATTATCTGCTTTTGCACACCCCCAGCTTACCTCCTCGTGGGGAAAACCAGACAAAAACCCAATGAACACATGACATGGTTGTTCAGATAGAGAAAAATGCCGTGAAGCAGATAAAACTGTGCGCCTGGGTACCCTGGGGGACTGTAGTAAAGTCACAGGATCCCATAGGAAATTTTACAATTTTAGGGAAACACAGTATCTGTCAGAGCCGGTGAAAACTGCTGTATGAAGTTGTTTGGACCTAACTACTTAATAAATGAAACTATCAGATACTCCTTTCAGTCTAGGTTTACCATGAAAAAATTATCAGCCCGTTAAGAATGCCATAAGCCAGTTCAGTTTGGGAACCACTGAAATAGGTTCCTGTGATGGTACTGGGTGGAGGGTGGTGGGGACTTTGACTGCTGGGAGAGAAGCAGCCCTGTCTGAGGAGGAGGTGTGGGGGGTGAGGTTTAACGTGAGACCTTGTGAAGATACGTTAGGAAGACTGTTCCAGGCACTGGGAACGGCATGTGCAGAGGCAGCAGGAAATGTCCCAGTGTGTTTGAGGAATAGATAGAAAGACAGATGTTGCTGAAGCATAACAAATGCTGGGAGTGTGGTTGGAGATACGGTTGGGGGGTAGACAAGAGTCAGGTCAAGGCTCTCTAGACCACAGCCAGGACCTAAGGGTTTTTATGGCTCAGAGAGCATTTCCACCCTGACTCAGGTGCACACCACTCTTTAATATCCTCCCTGGAGCCCCTTGGCTCAGGCGTCATGACCTGGCCTTTCTATGGAGCTACTCTGCCATGGGATGGCGAGCCCACCCATTAGGAGGTTGGTCCCTACATGAAAATGAGGCAGATCCCCCCTTGTACTGGGAAGACCTGGAGCCAGCAGAGCTCCATCAGCCTGCCCGGGGCCCGAATCCTGTCCATGCAAGGAGCTGCAGCAGCTCCCGGACTGTGGTGTGTTTTTCAGCCACTCTCTCTAGTGACCGCTAGCCTCCCCTTCCCCGAATGCCACCCTTCAGGGTCAGCCTGTTGATTTGCTCCTAGGCCCTGAATTGAGAGTTTTGAGGGACAGATCACACAGTAAAGCCAAAGAGAAGCCCTGAATCTGCCAACCCTCCCATCTTTTTTAAACAGAGGAAAATCATACACAAAACAGGAAAATGGAATCTGTATGCTGTAATTTCCTAACTCAAGTGACCATGAAAAACCAATTCATACTGGCACTCACCATTGCAGACAGCCTGTGGGATGCAGTTACTCAGTCAGTAATGACCTTAGGGGGCATAAAGCATGGTCTTGGCTTAGGGAGGGCAGGGAGAGGTAGGAAAGAATGGTGAGAAATGGGGTGGAAAGTGAAGGCTTTCCGAATAGCAGAGCAAATCATATGTTTCTGACTCAGCAAGGCCCCTGGGACTTGCCTTTGTTTGATGATGAGCAAGTCATGAAGAATTTCACGTTTCTTTATCTTGATGACTTGAGGGCAGGGACCCTAAGTCACCAGTGTATCTGGAGGGGTAGCTCGGGGCCCGACGCTGGAGGAACCGAATGAGTGTATGAGTGCAGGATAATGGAAGCGGAGACGGTTAAAGGTGAGGACGGTCACTGCTGTTGATTTGCGCAGAGAATAGATGAGAGGTACAAGGACTGCTTAATGAAGTCACGTGACCTCAGGAGACCCAGTTTTGGAGGCGTAAACACTGAGGTTACATGTCCATCTCCCAAAGTGGGCAAATAATTGTAGAAGATGGAGAAAAGAAAAGTTTAAAAAAAATGGAGCCAGGGGATGCCTGGGTGGCTCAGTTGGTTAAGTGGCTGCCTTCGGCTCAGGTCATGATCCCAGCGTCCTGGGATCGAGTCCCGCATCAGGCTCCTTGCTCGGTGGGGAGCCTGCTTCTCCCTCTGCCTCTGCCTACCACTCTGTCTGCCTGTGCTCTCTCTCTCTCTCTCTCTCTCTAACAAATAAATAAACTTAAAAAAAATAAAAAAAAATGGAGCCAGGGGTTCAAGCCCAAGTGCAAGGAGTTTGAGAATAACCTATGATTTGGATTGGGTTTTTAAGTAAAGTTTTTTTGTTTGTTTGTTTTGTTTGTTTGTTTTTAAATCTGAACCAGTTGTAGACTTACAGAAGAAACACAGTGACAGTAGAGAGAGCCTCTGTGCCCAGCTCAGGCAGTTCCAGTTCTGCCCGATGGCAACCCCTCCCGTCACCCTTTGCCAGGGTGCATTTGTCAATACTCAGAGGCCGATGTTGGCCCATCACGCTTACCTAAGCTCTAGACTTCGTTTGTCTGGATCACCAGCTTTTCCATTACTGTCGTTTTTCTGTTCCGGGATCCACTGCAGCATCCCGCATCACATTAGGTCCCCGTGCCCCTTAGCCTCCTCTGGTCTGTGGCATTTTCTGTCTTTTCTATTTCTCATGCCCTTGACAGTTCTGAGGAATATGGTCAGGTATGTTGAAGAAGGCACCTCCAGCTGGGTTGGTGTGAGATTTTCTCATGGTTGAACTGGGGTGACAGGTTTTGGGGAAGACGACCGACCACAAAAGTGAAGTGCCTCTCTCATCACATCCCATCAGGGGGCCAGTGATAGCCACGTGACACCACTGGGGATGTTAATCTTGATTAAATTTTTTTGACCACAGTTTTTGCCTTTACCCCAGCATGTTCCCCTCCTTCTGGCCAACCTCCCGTCCTTCCAGGCTCATGTTAAGTGGTATGGAAGTTTTGTACAGAAGCTCCTTTCAGACATCCTCAGAAACCTCTTCCTTCATCCAGCTGAGACGCTGCTCCCATGATTACTGTCTTCTGCATGGGTGGCAACAACAACCTGTCCTTTTTCAGAATTTGGTTATCTGTTTAGTATCAGGGAGTGAATGAAACAGACATACACTTAAAAAAAGATGCCTTTAACGGTGGGGGGAAGGAAACCAAAGAGCTGCAATGCAGAAGTCGATCTAGAAGAAGAGAAAGATGAGAGGAAAATGTCAGCCAGGAGTCGACAGCCAAATCAAACAGGGGGCAGTGTTTGTGATTAAAATAGCAAATGCAAAAATGGAAAAGCGGCGCACAGAAGCGAAAGCTTAAAAATCGAAACCTTCCAACTCTGAAATGAAATTTTGCAAAAGGAGAGGAAATTTAAGTGGTTCGAGTTTGTATGGGAACAGAAACATAGATGGAAAAATATGTTTCAAATAGGTAAGGCAAATTTTAATGAACAGCCAAATAACACAGTTATCTGATCTTACAAAAGGGAAGTACCACAATTTGGAAAGGGCAGGAAGCTTCTGGCAGCCCCAAAGTGATTAATAACGATCAGCTTGGGCTCAATGACGAGGTCCAAGGAGGACTGTCCAGATGGCTCGAGTTTGGGCCTGTTACTTTCTTTGTGTAAACAGAATCATTTTGTTCTGAGAGACAAACAACAAAGACATCTAATATCCATCTTCCAAAAAAGATTAAGTTGGTCAAAGCGTTTTGGGGTGTTTCTTTTTGAGAAAGAAAAAAAAATGCCTGTGTTTTCTCAAGGTGGTTTATGCCCACAAAGTCTTACAGAATGTTTTCTTACACTCAGAAGAATGTATTATGCACCTTCTCTGCCCAGTGTCAGGACTTGGTCCCTGTGCAAGGATTATAATCTGTATGATCTACTTAGCATATACCCATTTTATTCCTACCTGCCATTTGCACATTCTCTGGGTTAGGCTTTGGGAGTCAAATCTCTTTTGCAAGCAGGATTTGGGTTTTTGGCTTTTTGCCTTCTGTAACCCACATCATTCACCGCGTCACTGAGGACAGTATGTTACCCATCGGGATGCGTGGACCTGTTTGGCGCCTCTCCCCACACGCTCTGTTGAGGCCCAGGGTAAGTACCGCTTGTACTGATCTCCTCACTCTCTCTTCCCCGTGTTGGTGCAAGAGGAGCAGCCTACGAACACGGAAGAAATAGGAAGTTTTTCTTGATGGGATGGCTGTGCTCTCTAACTCCTTTGCCAGACAAGCCTAGGTTTGTCCAGACTGTTGTCTCCTCTGGCAAAAGGGCCAACACTGGGCATTCCTTCCCATACAAGAATGTCAACACGAGATTATGAAAAATCAACAAAATCCACACAAAACAATATAACATTATAACAATATAACAACATTAAACCTGCAGGTTGCATGTAGGAAACAAAAGTCCCACTGTATCCCATCATTCCCATTATTTTTTAGTTTTCTCATTTCCACCACTGATGGTTTCTTGAAAAACAGGTTGTCTTTCCTGCCTGGAACAGACCCAAATCCCCTGCCATGGCCAGATCTTTCTGCCAGCTTCATGGGGCTTGTGTTCTGGGCTCAGCCATCCTGGGAGATGCAGCCAATTGTGGGATAACTCATGTTGTTGGGACATCGGTTCCTTCACAAATAACTGGTTAACAGGAGGAATGATGTCGCTATACCATGGAAGTGAGATTGCTGCATCTGTGAGTTTTCCAAGGGCAGAAGAGATGGGATCTTGGAGGCAAAACTGTAAACTTCCATGGGACCAAACAAAACCAAAACCAACCAAATAAAAAAACAACCAAAAAACCCCCAAAACCCTTCAGGAGAGGGCTGCATTGGCAGAACATTTTTGAGATCTGTTGAAAGCAGATTAAAAATGCATATCTCGGGGGGGAGGAGTCAAGATGGCGGAGAAGTAGCAGGCTGAGACGACATCGGGTAGCAGGAGATCAGCTAGATAGCTTATCTAACCATTGTGAACACCTATAAATCCAACGGGAAATCGAAGAGAAGAAGAGCAACAATCCCAGAAACAGAAAATCGATCACTTTCTGAAAGGTAGGACCTGCGGAGAAGTGAATCCAAAGCGACGGGAAGATAGACCCTGGGGGGAGGGGCCGGCACCCGGCAAGCGGCGGAGCGACGGAGCACAAAACCGGGACTTTTAAAAGTCGGCTCCACTGGGAGACATCGCTCCAGAGGCTAAACTGGGGGGAAACCCAGGCGGGGTCAGCATAACCCCAGGACCCGCGGGGTCACAGAAGGACTGGGGGTGTCTGAGTGCCGCAGAGCTCACAGGTATTAGAGCGGGGAAGCCGGCTATAGCGACAAAGCCGAGGAGTGAGCTCTAAGCCCGGGGTTACCTTGTGCCGGTCGCAGGCTGGGTGGGCTCGGAGCGCGGCCGGAGGCCACGGAGACAAAAGCGACCCGGCGCTTTTCTCCAGCTCCAACAATTGACTGCTTTCCTCGAGGCGCGACCGCAAGCCAGGGAGGCGGGGCTATTGGGCGCTTTGCTCTGAGAGCGCACTGAGGAGCGGAACCCCAAGCTCTCGGCTCCTCTGGGCCGAGAGATTGGGAGGCCGCCATCTTCATTCCCGTCCTCCGGAACTCTACGGAAAGCGCTCAGGGAACAAAAGCTCCCGAAAGCGAACCCGAGCGGATTACTTAGCCCGGCCCCTGGCAAGGGCGGTGCAATTCCGCCTGCGGCAAAGACACTTGAGAATCACTACAACAGGCCCCTCCCCCAGAAGATCAACAAGAAACCATCCAAAACCAACTTCAGTCACCAAGAACAGCGGAATTCCACAGCAGGAGAAAGCAAATCCTACCTGGACAAAATGACAAGGCGGAAAAACTCACCTCAAAAAAAAGAACAAGAGGCCGTACCGAAGGCTGGAGACCTAATCAATACAGACATAGGTAGCATGACAGATCTAGAGTTCAGAATGACAATTCTCAAGGTTCTAGCCGGGCTCGAAAAAGGCATAGAAGATATTAGAGAAACCCTCTCCGGAGAGATAAAAGCCCTTTCTGGAGAAATAAAAGAACTAAAATCTAACCAAGTTGAAATCAAAAAAGCTATTCATGAGGTGCAATCAAAAATGGAAGCTCTCACTGCCAGGATAAATGAGGCAGAAGAAAGAATTAGTGACATAGAAGACCAAATGACAGAGAATAAAGAAGCTGAGCAAAAGAGAGACAAACAACTACTGGAACACGAGGAGAGGATTCGAGAGATAAGTGACACCATAAGACGACACAACATTAGAATAATTGGGATTCCAGAAGAAGAAGAAAGAGAGAGGGGAGCAGAAGGTATATTGGAGACAATTATTGGAGAGAATTTCCCTAATATGGCAAAGGGAACAAACATCAAAATCCAGGAGATGCTAAGAACGCCCCTCAAAATCAATAAAAATAGGTCCACACCTCGTCACCTGATAGTAAAATTTACAAGTCTTAGCGACAAAGAGAAAATCCTGAAAGCAGCCCGGGAAAAGAAGTCGGTAACATACAAGGGTAAAAACATTAGATTGGCAGCGGACCTATCCACAGAGACCTGGCAGGCCAGAAAGAACTGGCATGATATATTCAGAGCACTAAACGAGAAAAACATGCAGCCAAGAATACTATATCCGGCTAGGCTATCATTGAAAATAGAAGGAGAGATAAAGAGCTTCCAGGACAAACAAAAGCTGAAAGAATTTGCAAACACCAAACCAGCTCTACAGGAAATATTGAAAGGGGTCCTCTAAGCAAAGAGAGACCCTAAAAGTAGTAGATCAGAAAGAAACAGAAACAATATACAGTAACAATCATCTTACAGGCAATACAATGGCACTCAATTCATATCTCTCAATAGTTACCCTGAATGTTAATGGGCTAAATGCCCCAATCAAAAGACACAGGGTATCAGAATGGATAAAAAAACAAAACCCATCCATATGCTGCCTACAAGAAACTCATTTTAGACCCGAAGACACCTCCAGATTTAAAGTGAGGGGGTGGAAAACAATGTACCATGCTAATGGACATCAGAAGAAAGCTGGGGTGGCAATCCTTATATCAGATCAATTAGATTTTAAGCCAAAGACTATAATAAGAGATGAGGAAGGACACTATATCATACTCAAAGGGTCTGTCCAACAAGAAGATCTAACAATCTTAAATATCTATGCCCCTAACATGGGAGCAGCCAACTATATAAACCAATTAATAACAAAATCAAAGAAATACATCGACAGTAATACAATAATAGCAGGGGACTTTAACACTCCCCTCACTGAAATGGACAGATCATCTAAGCAAAAGATCAACAAGGAAATAAAGGCCTTAAATGACACACTGGACCAGATGGACATCACAGATATATTCAGAACATTCCATCCCAAAGCAACAGAATATACATTCTTCTCTAGTGCACATGGAACATTCTCCAGAATAGACCACATCCTGGGTCATAAATCAGGTCTCAATCGGTACCAAAAGATCGAGATCATTCCCTGCATATTTTCAGACCACAATGCTCTGAAGCTCGAACTCAATCACAAGAGGAAATTTGGAAAGAACGCAAATACATGGAGACTAAACAGCATCCTTCTAAAAAATGAATGGGTCAACCAGGAAATTAAAGAAGAATTGAAAAAATTCATGGAAACAAATGATAATGAAAACACAACAGTTCAAAATCTGTGGGACACAACAAAGGCAGTCCTGAGAGGAAAATATATAGCAGTGCAAGCCTTTCTCAAGAAACAAGAAAGGTCTCAAATACACAACCTAACCCTACACCTAAAGGAGCTGGAGAGAGAACAACAAAGAAAGCCTAAACCCAGCAGGAGAAGAGAAATCATAAAGATCAGAGCAGAAATCAATGAAATAGAAACTAAAAAAACAATAGAACAAATCAACAAAACTAGGAGCTGGTTCTTTGAAAGAATTAATAAGATTGATAAGCCCCTGGCCAGACTTATCAAAAAGAAAAGAGAAAGGACGCAAATAAATAAAATCATGAATGAAAGAGGAGAGATCACAACCAACACCAAAGAAATACAAACAATTATAAGAACATACTACGAGCAACTCTATGGCAACAAATTTGACAACCTGGAAGAAATGGATACATTTCTAGAGATGTATAAACTACCACAACTGAACCAGGAAGAAATAGATAACCTGAACAGACCCATAACCAGTAAGGAGATTGAAACAGTCATCAAAAATCTCCAAACAAACAAAAGTCCAGGACCAGACGGCTTCCCAGGGGAATTCTACCAAACATTTAAAGAAGAATTAATTCCTATTCTCCTGAAACTGTTCCAAAAAATAGAAATGGAAGGAAAACTTCCAAACTCATTCTATGAGGCCAGCATCACCTTGATCCCAAAACCAGACAAGGATCCCACCAAAAAAGAGAATTACAGACCAATATCCTTGATGAACACAGATGCGAAAATTCTCACCAAAATACTGGCCAATAGGATCCAACAGTACATTAAAAGGATTATTCACCACGACCAAGTGGGATTTATTCCAGGGCTGCAAGGTTGGTTCAACATCCGCAAATCCATCAATGTGATACAATACATTAATAAAAGAAAGAGTAAGAACCATATGATACTCTCAATAGATGCTGAAAAAGCGTTTGACAAAGTGCAGCATCCCTTCCTGATTAAAACTCTTCAAAGTGTAGGGATAGAAGGCACATACCTCAACATTATCAAAGCAATCTATGAAAAACCCACCGCAAATATCATTCTCAATGGAGAAAAACTGAAAGCTTTTCCGCTAAGGTCAGGAACACGGCAGGGATGTCCGTTATCACCACTGCTGTTCAACATAGTACTAGAAGTCCTAGCCTCAGCAATCAGACAACAAAAAGAAATTAAAGGCATCCAAATCAGCAAAGAAGAAGTCAAACTATCACTCTTTGCAGATGATATGATACTATATGTGGAAAACCCAAAAGGCTCCACTCCAAAACTGCTAGAACTTATACAGGAATTCAGTAAAGTGTCAGGATATAAAGTCAATGCACAGAAATCAGTCGCATTTCTTTACACTAACAACAAGACAGAAGAAAGAGAAATTGAGGAGTCAGTCCCATTTACAATCGTACCCAAAACCATAAGATACCTAGGAATAAATCTAACCAAAGAGGCAAAGAATCTATACTCAGAAAACTATAAAGTACTCATGAAAGAAATTGAGGAAGACACAAAGAAATGGAAAAATATTCCATGCTCATGGATTGGAAGAACAAATATTGTGAAAATGTCTATTTTACCTAAAGCAATCTACACATTTAATGCAATCCCTATCAAAATCCCATCCATTTTTTTTAAAGAAATAGAACAAATAATCCTAAAATTTATATGGAACCAGAAAAGACCTCGAATAGCCAAAGGAATATTGAAAAAGAAAGCCAAAGTCGGTGGTATCACAATTCCAGACTTCAAGCTCTATTACAAAGCTGTCATCATCAAGACAGTATGGTACTGGCACAAAAACAGACATATAGACCAATGGAACAGAATAGAGAGCCCAGAAATAGACCCTCAACTCTATGGTCAACTAATCTTCGACAAAGCAGGAAAGAATATCCAATGGAAAAAAGACAGCCTCTTCAACAAATGGTGCTGGGAAAATTGGACAGCCACATGCAGAAAAATGAAATTGGACTATTTCCTTACACCACACACGAAAATAGACTCAAAGTGGATGAAGGACCTCAATGTGCGAAAGGAATCTATCAAAATCCTTGAGGAGAATGCAGGCAGCAACCTCTTTGACCTCCACCGCAGCAACTTCTTCCTAGGAACATCGCCAAAGGCGACAGAAGCAAGGGCAAAAATGAACTATTGGGATTTCATCAAGATCAAAAGCTTTTGCACAGCAAAGGAAACAGTTAACAAAACCAAAAGACAACTGACAGAATGGGAGAAGATATTTGCAAACGACATATCAGATAAAGGGCTCGTATCCAAAATCTATAAAGAGCTTATCAAACTCAATACCCAAAGAACAAATAATCCAGTCAAGAAATGGGCAGAGGACATGAACAGACATTTCTGCAAGGAAGACATCCAGATGGCCAACAGACACATGAAAAAATGCTCCACATCACTCGGCATCAGGGAAATACAAATCAAAACCACAATGAGATACCACCTCACACCAGTCAGAATGGCTAAAATTAACAAGTCAAGAAATGACAGATGCTGGCGAGGATGCGGAGAGAGGGGAACCCTCCTACACTGTTGGTGGGAATGCAAGCTGGTGCAACCACTCTGGAAAACAGTGTGGAGGTTCCTCAAAAAACTGAAAATAGAGCTACCCTACGACCCAGCAATTGCACTCCTGGGTATATATCCTAAAGATACAAACGTGGTGCTCCGAAGGGGCACGTGCACCCGAATGTTTATAGCAGCAATGTCCACAATAGCCAAACTGTGGAAAGCGCCTAGATGTCCATCAACAGATGAATGGATAAAGAAGATGTGGTATATATACACAATGGAATACTATGCAGCCATCAAAAGACATGAAATCTTGCCATTTGCGACGACGTGGATGGAACTAGAGGGTATCATGCTTAGCGAAATAAGTCAATCGGAGAAATATAACTATCATATGATCTCTTTGATATGAGGAAGTGGAGATGCAAGGTGGGGGGGGTTTGGGGGGAGGTAGGAAAAGAAAAAATGAAAAGATGGGATTGGGAGGGAGACAAACCATAAAAGACTCAATCTCAAGAAACAGACTGAGGGTTGCGGGGGGGAAGGGGGATGGGAGAGGGTGGTGGGGAAATGGACATTGGGGAGGGTATGTGCTATGATGAGTGCTGTGAAATGTGTAAACCAGACGATTCACAGACCTGTACCCCTGGGGATAAAAATACATTATATGTTTATTAAAATAAAAAAAATTAAAAAAAAATGCATATCTCGGGGCGCTTGGGTGGCTCAGTGGGTTAAAGCCTCTGCTTTCTGCTCAGGTCATGATCTCAGGGTCCTGGGATCGAGCCCTGCATCAGGCTCTCTCCTCAGCAGGGAGCCTGCTTTCTCCTCTCTCTCTGCCTGCCTCTCTGCCTACTTGTGATCTCTGTCAAGTAAATAAATTAAAAAAAAAATGCATGTCTGTCTAGGGCTCCTCCAGAAGTAGGCCTTCAACGTGGCGGGGTTCAGGACCCCGGGAGTTGTCCTTCCTCCTACACTCTTCATTGGCTGCCCTGGGGCTCAGAACTCTGCTTCCTCATCTTGCCCCAACACCCACAGGCCGGCACACCACTCTCTGCTCTTTGTACTTTTTAAATATCCCCTGAGGCTGACACTAGACTCTAGAATGCTAAGCTTCCTGATTGGGGTATTAAATTATATCCCAGGAACCAGTTCATTGTTTTTGCTGACTTCTGGTCCCAGAGTTGCATGGGTTTTAATCGGTCGGTCCTTAGTTTTCCCATCAACGACTATTTTTAGGACACTCTATAGCAGAACACGAGGATTTTTGGGAGTTCGCATTGAAAACCTACCCTCAGCTGTTCGTTTTCCTTCCAGCCACACTGAGATTTCCCTCTGCTATGTTCTCAGCTGGGGACACTCCAGCTGAGAGTGTCCCTGCTCCCTTCATTGTCCCGAAGTTTGAAAGGTGGGGGCTGGGGCATGTGGTCCTCAGCAGTTACCTCAATGAACTGCCCCTGCAGACTTTGTCTACCTCCCATGAGACCCCAGGCCCCTTTAAGGCAAGGCTCACATCTTTGGTCTCTGTACCCCTCATGCCTAGAGGAGAGCCCGGACTCAGCGTTGTAATATTAACTTGAGTTGTATATAACTGGTGCCACAAAGCCAGATGTGCTCCCCAAATACATGCCCCACAAAAGCAGGACTAGAGTTATATTGTAAGACTTGAAGAGAGAAACCCCAAGATGCTCCATCCAGCGTATTCTAACTCAGCCGAGCTGTGCCCCAATCAGATCTTCTAATAACTTGCGTTGGGCTCTACTCCTGAAAGAAGGAATGTCAAAGTCATTGCCACCAAAAAGTAAAATAAAAATGCGGCATACAGAAATGTCATTTGAAAATAACACTGGGGCGAGAAGAGAGAGATAAGTATGTGACTGAGAAAGACATGTTACGTGAGTTGTGAACATTGCTCAGGGAGCGGGAGGACCACTTAATTATCCAGTGAAATGGGAACTGTCTAGACAAGTAATTCAGATAGCTCAGGCTGAAGCCAACCGTTCAGGGGTTTGTGCCAGAGCCCAACCTCAGTCCTGCCTACTGGAGTCTCAGGGCTTTGTTTTGCCCTGGGTTAAGCCACATGTCTGTTGGCTGTCAACTATTAACAGTGAGTGGCTTACTATAAGAAGCTCAGGCTTAAAGGAACTCATCTTCTCCCTCGTGTCCAGCGTAGTCATGGTCAGACGAACTTGAGTCCAGCTTCCAGAAGTCATTCAACATGTAACCAACAGCTTTGCCCAAGTTCAGAGAGTCATGGTCACCCTGGGCCACCCCTCCACACCCAGCCCTGCTGCTCCTTGCAAATCCTCTGAGGGCACAAGCCACAGAACTGGAAATCAGAGGGGTATGTCTAACACTAGCTCAGCAGAGGGCTCTCCAAGGGTCTGGGGAAGGCCGTTTGGCCTGTCTGCTTCCCACTTCCTCATCTGTGAGGTGAAGGGCTGGGCTAGAACATTGAATTTTTTTTCCCTTCTGAATAGAGGTGCTAAAACACCTTTTCATTGCAGAGTTTATAAAACACAGAAAAATAGCATGCATATGTAAAGTATTTTCACATATTAGAAAACAAATTAGGATCCTGCTTTGGTTCCTAACATTATATGAAACACTTCTCTGTTCATTGAAGGAAAACAGAGTGTATAATTTGTCATAGCTTCCTAAACTTTCACAACCATTTGGTTTCCAAAATGCTTCCCATCTCAAACATTTTAGAATTCTTTGAGTGGCGCTAGATTTAAAAAAAAAAAAAAAAGGGAGGGGATGCCTTTCAGAGAGAAAGAGAGGGGAGAGAGAGATAACATGTCTGGGTACCAGGTTGTAGGCGCTGTGGGCATAGTTTAATCATAGGAATATTGGGAGGCGGCCCTCCTTGGCTCCCTCGTGGTCTTCCATGTTTATGCCAAGAATACAAGGCCATGACTGCTTTTTTAGCTGAGCCATTCTTCAGGGTGGGTTTTCAGTGAGCAAGCCTGAGAAGTGAGGTCAGAAAGACCTCCAGAACAAAGAGCAGGCTTGCTTAGTGCTTGCTTTAAAAGCAGCGCATTCCCTAAGCTCAGGGTCCCTCAGTGGCGGTGCAAAGTCAGTGTCTGCCTTGTCTTCCTGTGGGCTTGGGCCTGAGGCTCGCTGATGGAAATGCTCATGTCCACACTGCTTGCTGGGCTGGGAGACATGACATCTTTCGTCTCCAACATAGGATTCACTTGTCTTCCACCAGCAGGAGTTTAACTCATTAGCTTGAAAGTGGGATAGAGTCAACCCCCAGGCCAAACCATTATTCCATGTTAGTTAAATGAGGGTGATTGGGCAGCAAGGACACCTAGACCATAAGAAGTTCAGCAAGATGCTTCACATGGCTGATGGGTGGCAGAGCTAGACGTCAATTCCAGAAGTATCGCGGCTTCTACAGGAACAGCCTGGGTCTGTTGGAATCCCAACCCCATATATGATATTGGCTGCTTTCACCACCCAGACACCACACCATACCCTCTAGTCCCTAGAAACCACTTGATAGGAAATTAACTGAGAACTTCAAATGGATTCTTCATTAAGAAAAGTAGTTGGTATAAGAGAATGGTCGAGTTGCATTCTTCTAAAAAAAAAAAAAGAAAGAAAGAAAGAAAGAAAAGTAGCTGGTCCTGGTTCGGTGTGAGGTCTGAAGCTACTTTCCTCAGAAAGCTTACCATCTGGTACCTATTTGGAGAACTCATCTACCAAGCTGCAGAACTGGTTTATTTAGATTAAATGAAAGCATTTAAATCTGGTTGTTGTGGTGTTTTATTGGCTTTGAAAAGCATTTTTTCTTTAGCAGGCCACAGTGCATAAATATTATGGATATTCTTAAAAATGAAATGAACACAGTAGGGGCCGTTCTAATACCTATTTTGGCAGAAGTAACAAGCTTCCCATGCTGGTGAGAAGAGAAGGTAAGGTAATAATCCTAGGAACATGTGGCACTGCTATCCTAGGGCAAGAAACTTTTTTTTTAAGACTTTATTTTTTCGGGGTGCCTGGGTGGCTCAGTTGGTTAAGGGTCTGCCTTCAGCTCAGGTCGTGGTCCCGGGGTCTTGGGATCGAGCCCCGCATTGCTTCTCCCTCTCCCTCTGCTCCCCACCCCACCCCCACTTGTACTTTCCTTCTCTCTCTCTCTCAAAAAAAAAAAACAAAACCCAAAACTTAATTTTTTACAGCAGATTTAGAGTCACAGCAATACTGAGAAGAAGGTACAGAGATTTCTCATATACCCCCCACCACCCATGCATGGCTTCCCCCACTGTGGGCCTCCCCCATCTGGTACGTTTGTTACAACTGATAAAGCCGCACTGGCACATCATTATCACCCAAAGTCCGTATCTGACATTAAGCTTTGCTGCAAGAGACTTTCTACTGATCAAAGATGGAGTAGTGCCCATTGACAGAGAATGCGTGTGTTGAAGGAGTACCCAGGGAGCTTGCTGAAAGTACTCTCAGCACTCAGTGATGGGTAGACATTATGACCAGGTACTTGGTAAATGTTCTCCATACATTTGTTCATCCCAGGCATTTATTCCGTAACAATGACTGTGCGGCTGCTGCGAGGACAGACACTGGGAGCCGAGCAGTGACCACCCCAGAGGTACCTGCTCTCATGGAGCTTGTGTTCTAGAGGCAGACAGGGTGTCAGTGATGATAACTGCTCTGAAAAAAAGTTGAATAGGAAAAAGCAGCTAGAGAGAGAGGGTGTGGGTGGTGCTCTGTGAGATGTGGTCAGAGGGGGCCTTTGCCCTGAGACGCTATCGCGGGAAGGGGTGGGGCGCAAGGGGCAGGAAGGTGTGGGTGATACTGCCTGCGTTACGAACAGACATGGGAGTATATGTGAAAAAGAACCAGGTTTCCTTGCAACCCAGCCTTGTGTTCTGATTTGGACCATGGTCTCTCTCTGCTGGACCCAACTCACCTGCGGCCTAGGGAGGATCCTCGTGGAGTGAGACAGCAAGCAAAGCTTTTGTGTTGTGAATGGACACCCAGAATGCTCATCATTTACCACAGTGGGCCATCGAGGAAGCAGAAAATTTTATTTTTATTTGAATGGAATAAACATCTATCTTCCCACATGCCACGCTCTGATAGCAGAGGAGGAGTGTAATTGTGCTTGGTGGTGTGATGGAGCCCCATTTTGTTCTAAGGAGCAAGGGGAGGAGTGTGAGTGGGGATGAGAAGAAATTCAACATGGCGGCTATGTCCAGTACAGCCAGTCAGGGGAAGAGGGGGCCAAATTCTGGGAAGCAAGAGGGATACGAAGGAAGGGAAAGAGAGTGGTGCCGGTTGTGGGTGGTTTATGGAACTGGCCGCCGGGTTGACCACAGTGGGCATTTTCAGGGACATTTGGTAATGTGCTGAGGCCAGCCGCTTTCTCTCAGCTTTTGGCTGAAAGAGTAGCCCCCCCAACCCCCCTCTTAGCAGAAGATGGGAGGATGAGGAGACTCTTAGAAGGCCTGGGTCTTCTCACTGAGCTGAACCTCACCCATTTTATTGGTATTTTCCCTTCCTCTCAGGGGAGAGAGACATTTCCTTTCATTGCAAATATTCAAGGATTTGTCCGGTTCACTTTCACAGAAGAATTAAAACGTGGGAAAACCAAATCCTTACCCCACACCCTTTTCTTTCCCCTCTCCCCACCCCCGCCACTGCTTTCATTTCGGCTTTTGCTTAATTTTGTAACATTAATTCTTTGATCCTTCCAGCCATAAATCATTTAAGTGACTTTGATTAAATAACCGCTTAACTTCCAAAATTCTTTGTATAATGATGGCATTTCTTGTCATATTCTATACAATTATAATGAGGTTTGGCAAAGCAGGTTCAGATGCCAGTACACCTGGACTCCTCCCGGCGCGCTGTGATTTAAGACAACTTATTTCACCTCTCGGGGCTTAGCCTTACCCGTTGATAAGAAAAGCTTACTATTTAATATACATCCCCCATGGAGACGGTGTCGGGAATTTTATTCACTTAGTGTTTATAAAGGTTCTTTATGGGCGACCCCAGGGAGGGCGATGCCCATGAATATTTCAATATGCAATAGGAAATCTGCTGTTTGGGCCATCCAGCCGATATTATATAATGAGCTGGGTTTTTTGGCTCCACGTTCCCTACTGAGACTTTCTTCTGGCTTCTCTGGAGACGGAATTTTGCTGCTTTCCCCGGTGGCTGAGAGACTAGGGGTGTGGCTGGACCCGCTGAACTCAGGGTGGATTTTCTGCCCAGGTGTGGAGGTCTGGGTTCTGTCTGTGTAGGACAGGCGACGACTGCTCATGTCTCTCGTTTTGAAGCTTAACGCCTATCTGTGAAAGCCAGGACCCCCGTCCATTTCAGCAAACCTTCTAGCAAATTCCTCTTCATTTTACTGGCCCCCTGGCTTTATTAGTAATATCGGTTCACTCCCACTGACACGTATGGGTTGCTGTGTGACGAAGGGTGAGCGATTTCGATCAGGCGGTGTTTTCCTGCAATCCCTGCGCTTTCAGTAACTATTAAAGACGACAGTAAAACGTGTAGAACGGACATCGTTCAGGCGTTCCCCATGGCTGCTGAAATTACTATTTCTCTGCCAGAGCAAGAGACCCGTGAAATGCGGGCGTAAGGACAGGCAGCCGCCAAAAACGTGGGTTTTTAAGTTTAAGCTAATATTTAACATGGGATAAGGACTACTGGTAAATACTGATTTATCTTCCCTCCTATTTCCCTCGGGGCTTAATCTCCCAGCTCAGAACATTAAACAGTTTATTATTCCACCTGTATTATAAAAACAATCCTAGAGTTCTCTTCCTTCTTTCTTTTCTTTGTTTTTTGTTTTTGTTTTTTAAGGAAAAAAAAAAAAACAAAAAAACATCCAATATCCCAGCAGGACAGAGCAATGCCTATGTGTCGAGTGACACAGCCGTCGTGGGAAGAGGCCTGGCCAGGGCTCTGTTCCTTGCAGGGACCTGCCTTTTTCCTTGGCCTGAGCCTACATTCTTACCTGCGACAGCGCTGGAAAAGAGTTCAAGTCTAGGCTTTAGAGAGAGCCAGGAGGATTGGTGGGACGTCACCGACACCCCGCCAAGTAGCCACATGAGCCATCGAGAGTCGTGTTGTATGGTAAGAATGAAATGATAGTTGTGTTCCATAGCTGCTCTGTGTGATGGCCGAGAACCACGCTGGGGCTACTGAGCTCTTGAAATGTGGCTCGTGCAACCGAGGAAGGGAATTTTCCATTTTATTGCATTTTTGATCATTTACATCTCAGCAGCCACGTGTGGCGCGTCCCTGCCATATTAGCAGAGATTTATAGTTTCCCAAGGGTTAGCTTAAGAATACGTCACCCCCATGACAAAAGTAGAACGAAAACCAAGAGTGGTTCTGCTTTTACCTTGGACCCCTCTGTCCCCAGGTCCTGGGAAAGTCTGGCCCTCCCTTTATGGTTGAACTTTATCCCTTATTCTCTTCTGTATTTCACCTTGCCTACTCCTTTTTTTTTTTTAATAACACCTTTATTGAGATTTAAGTCACGTACCATACAATTCACATATTCAGTAGTTTATACTCTATTCACAAGGTTGTGCAACTGTCACTGCTATCCGTTTGCTAGCATTGTTAACCATGTATGGACGTGCCAAATTCTTTATCCACTCATCATTTGCTGGTCTTTGGATTGTGTTCGCTTTTTCGCTGTTACGAGTACTGATACTGTACACACTGGTCAGTGACTTTCTGTGGGAATGTATGTGTTCGTGCCCCTGAGATTTGCACCTAGGAGTGGAGTTGATGGGTCACAGGCTCACTCTACTTTAACCTTTCGCGGAACTGCCGGACTGTTTTCCAGAGCGGCCACACCGTCTCACATTCCCATCAGCATTGTGTGAGGGTTCTAAATTCTCCACATCCTTGCCAGCGCTTGTTACCATCTGTCTGTCCGACTACAGGCATGCCAGCGGGTGTGAGGTGGTGTCTTACTGGGGCTCTGATCTGCGTTTCCTAGAGCCCCTCACTCTTTGTCCCCCATCTGTTCACATTGTGTCGGGGGGGGCCCCTTCCCCAGGTAGCTCAGCCCAGGGATGCTGTTTTGCAAGAAAAAGAGCAAGTTGCATTTTAGGTGTTTCTTCTGAACGAACAGACGTTACTTCTGTGGCACAGTTACAAACAGAAACCTGAGGTGATAGCGTGTAACCATTTGGTGCCCAGTCAGACATTGGATACATTTATACTTTTTCTGGGTCACATTCCTAGGCAGAGCTGCATTCCCTAGAACAGTCTCTGTAAGTAAAAGTGGTTCGAGCCAGTCTTAAGGGTGTGCTTTTACAAATTCCCTGTCACAGGGGTGCCTGGGTGGCTCAGTCGGTTAAGCAGCTGCCTTCGGCTCAGGTTGTGATCCCAGGATCCTGGGATCGAGCCCCAAATTGGGCTCCCAGCTTGGTGGGGAGCCTGCTTCTCCCTCTCCCTCTGCCTGCTGCTCTGCCTACTTGTACTCTCTCTGTCAAATAAATAAAATCTTTAAAGAAAAACATTCCTGTCACAAAAGTATCTCCCCAAGAGTCCTTTCTCAAGCAGACACAGAATATTCTAAGATCACCTTCCAATAGTAATGGTTTCAGGGATGCAGCAGAAGAATCAAAATGTTAACACAGGGTGGAAACAGAAAGACAAAAATCCAGGAGTGGGAGGGCCCTGACACCCAGGAGCCACGATTTGTCTGCAGGGGCTACGGCACCCTCAAGTTGCCTGCGTTCACGACTTCATGCATCCATTTCTTTCTTCCTTTCTTTCTTTCTTTCTTTCTTTCTTTCTTTCTTTCTTTCTTTCTTATTTTTTTTAAAGATTTTATGTATTTATTTATTTGAGAGAGAGTGAGAGAAAGCACGAGAGAGGAGAAGGTCAGAGGGAGAAGCAGACTCCCCGCGGAGCTGGGAGCCCAATACAGGACTTGATCCCAGAACTCAGGGATCATGACCTGAGCCGAAGACAGTCGCTTAACCAACTGAGCCATCCAGGCGCCCCACCCATCAATTTCTTTAATAAATATTCGGTGCCTTGAGGTGCTGGACACAGCCCTGGAGATAGACCTGTGCGTGAAGTGGACCTGGTCTTCGTTTGCCCAGACGAGGCCGATGGTCGTCAGATCGGCCAGGGTTAGGAAGAACACAGCCACACTGCGGACGGGACCATGTGTTGCTTGCTTGTGTGGTGTTTTCTTGTGCTCACCCCAGACAGCACAGCAGTGGGAGACATACCATCCCAGCATGACCGACCTACATGTACTTTTTTTTTTATTGTTAAATAGCCATTATTTAATGTCTTTATTCCTTTCTCTCTCTCTCTCTCTCTCTCTGTGTGTGTGTGTGTGTGTGTGTGTTTCTCTCAAACATTCTTTTTGATCTAGGTATCATTTTTATAACCAGCTTGTTTCTGGCATCTTAGAGATTAAGGGTTTGGTGAAAGACATTTCTATTGACAATGTTCCCTATCTTCTGTGTTTAATTTCTAGTTGTCCTTAAGTGCACTGCTCAAATATAACCTTTTCTGTAAAAGATCACTGTCACTGTCAATCCTGATGGCCTCTGGAGTGAATATTCCATTTTCTCCCTAAACTCCTATAGCACCGTGCACTTGCCTTATAACCCTTCCTGTTTTGTAGAAGGAAGGTTCTTTACCTGTTGACTTTCCTCACCAGTCAGTGAACATCTAAGAGTAAGGATTTTTGTCTGAGGCTTACTTATATTTTCAGCCCCAATCATAGAAACTCACAGCTAGCCGGTGATCAGTAAATGCTGAGTGAACAAATGAATGAATGAATGTAGAGGAGTGTAAAAAAAAAAAAATCCCATGAGCCCAGATTCTTTCTTCTAGCTAGGAGTAATTTGCCATGGAAATAGCAATGAGCGGTCAACTCTTGTGATCCTTGCTTATTATTTTATACATTTAATGGGGAAAAATAGAAATGCATTTTCTTGTTGGAAAATTTATTTGAAAAACAACAAAAGCTAGATAGGGAAAGATGATAGGAAGTCAGTTATTAAAGACCTTGATGCCTAAGGCCATGCTAATATTTTATCCGGGGAAACAGAATCAACGTCTTACCCCACAGACATTCTGGCAGTATTATTTCTAGGGTAAGAAATGAGGCACCAAGTCTGGTTCATCATGGGCAAGCCCAGATATGCAAAGAATAAAGAATGGGTTGGACCCAGAACAGATCCAAGGGCCTGAAGCGACATAAACAGGCCAGAGTACAAGAACCTTTCAACTCTTGGGAGAAAAGCAAGACCATGCAAACCAGGTGGACAGGCAGGAAGGTGGGTTAAGGAAGGGATTTAGGATAAGCAACAAGTCGCATAAGAAAATAACATAAACTGTGATTGCAAGAAGCTCAAACCCAGTATTTCAGAAACAAGGAAAGCAGTCAGATCAGAGCAAAAAAAATTGATCCAAAATCTAAGCCAAGATGACGGAGTGATATCATGATGTGAGTTGATGGGGAAGCAGGGTTGGGGAAGACCAGAAAATCTGGAGAATCTGGTGGTCGACCAGCAGTACTGGAGGCTTTCCAAGGCAGTGGGACGAAGCTGAGGGCTTCCCTTCCTCTGTGTCCGTGGATGCTGTGCCATCCTCGGATGCTTTTAGCCCCCATTTTACTGTTATTTACAAATAGCAGAATTGTGAATTTTATTAAGGAAGGCTATCACTAAAGTTTATAGACTGTCACAGATTGTGACAGTCCTCACCTTGAATTTTTGAGATAGGTAGGAAAGTATTTTTAAAGCCATTTATGTGACAATGGACTTATACCCAGAATATATAAAGAACCCATAACCAATAATAATAAGACTAACAAACTGTTAAAATGGGCAAAAGGCTTAAATTGAAACTTAGTAAAAGGAGATACATAAATGGTCACTAATTACATCATTAGTAATCAGGAACATACAAGTTAAAACCTTCATGCAATACAATGAATGCCACTCCACTGATGATACCAAGTGTTGGTGAGGAGAGAGATAGCAGTCTTCATACATTGCTAGTGGGTGTGTAAAATGGCACAACCACTTGGAGAATTGATCCAGCAAATACATGCGCACACACACACACGAGAGGACTTGAAATCAAAATACATGTGTGCACACACACACACACATACACACAGAGGACTTGAACAAGAGTGTTAATCACAGCTCTATTTATAACAGACCCAAACAGAAAACACCCATCAATAGGTGAGTAGATAAACAAATCAGAGTATATTCACACAACAGACACATTCAACAGAAAGGACCAAACTGTGATCCAACAACATGGCTGAATCTCGAAACCATTATGTTGATCAAAAGAAGCCAGACACAGAAGAGCTGATCCACCGGGTTTGGTTTCTGTGAAGTTCTAAGACAGGCGGAACTAAGCTATGGTAACAGAAATCGGGAAGTGCATGCTTCGGTTTACAGAAATGACTTGAAAGGGGCAGGAGGGAATTTCTCAGGTAATGGAAATGTTCTCTGCTTTGACTTGGGTGGTGGATACATGAGTATAAACATCTGTAGTGTTTGCAAATGTTTATCAGAACTCGGGGAACAGTACACTTAAGGCTGGTGCATTTTGTGATGTATAAATTACACCTTTACACAAGAAGAAAATCGGGTTTGTAGAAGTGAAGATACTTGCTTAAAGTCGGGCAGCAAATAAATGGCAGAGCCAATCCTCCAACCCAGGCCAGCTGATGTCAGAGTTAGAGCCCCCTTGCCTACATCAGCTTCTCTGAACATACACGGAAGGAGAAGAAGCGTCGAGCACATCTGCAAGGGAGCAGAAAGAAGACTCCTTTGTACCAGGGGAAGGAAGGGCAGTAGTCACTGAGGTCACATTTCTGTCCTGGGCACGAGCGCGTTCCATCTGGCCACCTGCAGGAGTAATTAGGAAGGCTTGACAGACGCTGGAGCAGAGATAAGCATCGCCATCCGGCTCCAGGATCCTGCCAGTAGAGAAGGTATTAAGGTTATTCTTTTGTGGGCATCCACCTTGGGTAGTCAATAATCAACCTATTACATTTGTAAGACCTTTCAAAAAACCGCCTGGGTGGCTCAGTGGGTTAAAGTCTCTGCCTTTGGCTCAGGTCATGATCCCAGAGTCCTGGGATCGAGCCCTGCATCGGGCCTGAGAGCCTGCTTCCTCCTCTCTCTCTGCCTGCCTCTCTGCCTACTTGTGATCTCTGTCTGTCAAATAAATAAATAAAATCTTTAACAAAACAAAACAAACAAAAAACCCCTCTCTGAGTTAATACATTTCTTTTATAAGAAAATGGATGTTACAAACAAAAGGAGAAAAATTCAATACTTCCTAGGTCTTCTATCGGGTGGTAAACTCTGATATTTTTCACTGCTTGCTAATAAACAGAAAGGGTTTATTTTAACAACAGTGGGATCGTGCTATGTGTGCCGTTTCGTGACGCGCTTTTTAAAGACCACCTCTCCGTTAGAAGATATATATAGATACCCTCTGTCTTGTGCCTGACATCCAATGGACAGGTATATCCAGGCGTGTTTCACCAAACCTTGCTGTTACTTACGTTGTTTCCGGGTGTTTTGCTGGAAACATGTTGTACATTGCATGTTTGCTCTTCCTTCTAGTGTCTTCCTCAGGGAAAGTTCCTAGAAGTGGGAATTCTGGCTCAAAACTGAGGTTTGGACATCTCATTCATATTGTCGTTTTTTTTCTTTTTAGAATGTTTTTGCCAATTCACATTCTCACAAGCAGTGCCTTTGTGTGTTGTCCTGGGTCGCCCGGACGCACACTGCAACTTCAGGTCCCATCTTACCTCTTCTCATGGCAACGTGGCCTGGAAGGGTTAAAAATTAACCCTTGCTGTTGTGAGGCTCCGTCTTCTCAGCAATGCCTGAATTCCCTTTTGGATTCTGCTAGTTTGAAAATGAAAAATATTTCTTTTAAAACGTTACTTTGAGAACATGATTGGTGTTCGAATGTAATCGAAAGATTGGAGGAGCTGGAGGCAGAAGTGATCTGGGGTACAAATAGCTCGGTTTCACGGCTGGCTGGCTCATCGCCTATCGCTGTGTGCGATCCTGGGCAAGTTTCTTGCTTGCTCTTCCCGGGCCTCTGTGGCCCCGAGTCTAAGATGAGGGACTAAGGAGGACCTGATCCCTACCCTATGCTGTCTTCACTTATGACATTCTGTAAATCTTTGGCTATGTAAAGCATTCCTCTCAAAGGCTGGGCTTATAAATTGTAACTGTCAGACCTTTGAAATGCAGCTTGTGTGGGAAAGGAAAAAACCCAGCAGCTACCTTACTGCTGGATCAGAATTCTATGTTCTTTGTGAAGTAATAAATTGTGTCTTGGCTCCCGGATTATTCCAGGTTGCCTCGGGTTTTGTGGAAGTGGCTTTTTCAGGAATTGTTCCCATTGCCGGAAAGTGGGTGTTAATTTGTGCCTTGGCTGTTTTTCAGGGCACACTCTGGCAAAGACCTGGCAGGTTTTTTTCAGAGGATCAGCAGAAGCAGGGACCTGGTCGTTTCCCCTCCTTGCACGATGACACGCACCCTCCACTAATAACCGGAATTAGACCTATAGTCAAAGGCTTTTGTTTTATAACGGACCACTTACCCTGCACCTCGGCAGGGGTTTTGGACCAAGTGGAAACACTCTAGTCAGTATACTGTAGGAAACAGGGCAGCCAAAAACATAGAAACTGCTTAGTATTCCTTAATAAATTATCTGAGATCCATTGAAATGAGGTCCAGGTGGGGTCCTGGAAGAGGAGACAAAGCTAAGAAAAGTGAGAAGGGAACAAAATGGAATAATGTTGGGATTTGATTCTCTGTAGTTTGCAGCCTCTGTTGCTATACCTGATTCAGTCCCCCTGGTATACCTGGGATATCATCGGCGTCATTATCCCCAGTCCGCCCAGCAAGGGAAGGAGAGCATGAAGTGTTGGTGGTGAGTGGTCCAGCCACATCTACAACAACCACAGAGCATGGCTTGAATTCCCCTAAATCTCTGCTTTCTTGGCAGAATTTTGCAGTCTCTCACCCCTTTCCCCTTCTCTCTCTCCCATCTATGGCAACCTTTGGAAAACATCTCTTCTTTCTCACCCTGGGAGTCCAAAGTCACAAATTAAAGTCATTTGTCAACCTGCAGTATAATGCACTGTGAAACCACCCCCCGTCAAGTATTCCCCAGACTCCCGTGATCTGGGCGTTCAGCCTTCGTAGCTTACGCCGTATTTGTGTCCCATGTGTACTGCTACTCATATTTGTCTTCGAATAAATGCTCTATTTCATTCTTGTATCCCAAGTGCTACAATATCTGTGAAACCATCCATTCGAAGTGCCAGATCATCGTTTTCTAATATACTTTAAAATAGTTTGCTATTATTTGTAAATGTTCCTTTAATTTTAGAGCTATTAAATTTTTGAGATTTGTCATTTGTATACAAGTAATATATCTTGCCTCTACTCTCTTTGGTGTACTTAACCATCCTCTGAGAAATTAACTCTATTACATAAAAGTTAAGACTCAGTTCCTTGGTTGAATTAGCCACATTTTAAATGCTCAGTAGCCACTGTGGCTAGTGGCTACCATGTTGGACAGAGACAAAATTGTACTGGATGGCACTGTCTACAGTTTGTCTGGAGCATGTTGACTGCTTTCATTGGTTCAAGCTAAGCTAATATATGGTAAAGTCACCAAAAGAACTGTGAATAGTGATTCACTTAAGAGGTGCTAACAAAAATGTCAAATAATAGTTTATTCCAATGACCATTAACCAAGTAAGTGGCAAGGCGGGTAGACACATTCAAACTCAAGTAACAGATTGACTTCAGTATGCTCTAAACCACCTCTCTCCTGCAGCCCTCACTGTCCCTCCCTCCCTGGCACTCCACTGTCCCCTTCCCACCCTCCCCGTCCGTCTCCCTCCTCTCCGTGCGTGGCTGTGTGTTTTCTGCTTTCCTGCTCGTTCCTCCTCTTGCTGCACGTGTCCTAGCCTTGCTGTCACTCCTGGCCTCCGTCCTTTTTCTCTGTTCTTCCCTAGCTTCCTTTCACCTACCCAACCGGAAACTTCCCTCAATTCAAAACCCAAGCATCTTTGGATTTCATTTTATAAATTATTCATCAGCTGCAATAATGTCAGGCCGAGGGACGTTGTCAGTCGTAATGTGAATAAGGGATTCCTCCTAGTGGTCTCCTTGGAGTCCAGTGGCACACTGGACCTCTCTGGGTAGACGTCCACTGGCATCTCACTGTCAGATGCCTAAAACTGACCATTGCCCACACAAACCCCAGCTGCCCCTCACTGACGCAACCACACCCAGCTTCTTGCTTCAGTCTACTCTTCATCCAAATCCATCTTTAAAGGAACAAGAGAATTTTTGATCACACTTCTTTGCAGACCCACAGAAGAGGAGCACAAAGCTACTGTTGGTTACCCTTGTTGAGCAGGCTAAAAGCTGGGGATTCCTTAAAAAGCTTGATGCAACCTCTCTTAAAATAAATAACGACCCTGTCTAGTGCTTAGAAAGCTTGAGAGGACCCCCAGAGAGAGGGAAATGCTGCATAGACATATGCACACTTTGTCTGTTGACCTTGAATGTTGAGGAGAACAGACCAGACCCCTTTCTCCTTATTTTGATTATCCAGAGACTCCAGAGAGGAGAGCCAAGGAGAAGTTGGACTGGAGAGCTCTGAGAAGTACAGGATGCCCTGGGGAACATACATGCGTTGCTTGATTGCACAAAATAGACCCTTCCTTCGGAGGACAGAGTGGAGACTTTCTCTTATTCCTTGCAGGGAAATGTGTTTTCCTTTTTCTCCCCCTCATTCTAAATGCATTCAATTAGCTATGGAAAATGTAGTTCCTCTTGCTAATTTATACAAGAAGTTATGATACCTTGGGATCCTTCATCTGTCAGCTTTAAACCTGAAATATGGGATTGATTATTCCCAGGAAGGTGATGTGAGGATCTGCTCTCTTTCTCAGACAAAGGGAGGCATTTGTCCAAAATGCAGAGTTCCTACCTGGGTGGGAGTCGTGGAACCATCCTTCTGGCTATATTCTGTACTGCTCCATTCTCTGAAAAAGAGAAACAGATCCAAGTTTAACAAACTTTAATCTTACTAAAATTTAAAGTCTGCATTGTCTTCTGGCTAGTGATAACTGTAACAACTATTTGTTGAATGCTTGGAATTTAGTAAGGTGTTAGATGCTGTAGATGTAACCGCATTAATCCTCATCACAGCCCTGATGGTGTGGACTGCTTTTGCCCATATTTTATTTTAAAGATCTTATTTATTTATTTATTTATTTAGCAGAGAGTGAGAGAGACACACACACAGAGCAAGAGAGGGAACACAAGCAGGGGGAGTGAGAGAGGGAGAGGCAGATTCCTGCTGAGCAGGGAGCCCGATGCGGGGCTCAATCCCAGGACCCTGGGACCACGACCCAAGCTGAAGACAGATGCCTAATGACTGAGCCATCCACGCACCTCACTTTTGCCCATATTTTAGTTTGAGGAATTTTGAGTCTGGGAGAGGTAAACAACTTGCCAAAGGTCATGCAGCCAATAGGCGGCAGAGCTCAGATTCAAAGCCAGGTCAGTCCAATGCCAGAGCTCTGTGGTCTTTGGACCCTGTAGTTCTGTGTTCATTTTGTCATCAAATATTTATTGAGGGTTACTGTGGACACGGCACTATTCTAGGCTCAGGCATTCTACAATGAACAATAAAGAAGAGATCCCTGATCTTATGGAGCTTATATCCTAGAGAGGAAAGACAGGAAAAGAGTAAGTTAAAAAAAAACTAGATTATTTCAGATGTTGGTAATGCCATAAGAACAATAGATGGAATAAAGAGATAGTGAATGTGGGGTTACTTATGCTGCGAGTTCTTGGAAGGATTTTCTGACAAGATGACCTTTGAACTCAGACCTGAATGACATAAAGGCTCCAGAATGTGGGTGTTGAGGGCAGTGGACACAGCAAGTGCAAAGGCCCGGGGGTGAGAGTGAGTGTCAGCGTTTCAGGAACCACAAAAGTCCACATTGCTATCTAGTCAGTGGGAATGAGTGAGAGATGTGCAGACAGGCTTTGGGTTTCATTCCAAATATAACAGCACACCCCAGAAGGGTTCTAAGCAAAGAAGAACAGGATCTGAATTAAGTCTTTAAAAGATTATTCTTATTTCTGTGTGGGGAAGAGTGAGTACAGGAGCAAGACAGGAAATGGAGGAATTGGTTGGAAGGACATTAACATCAGAGGGGCCAGAGGCTTTTGAGGGAGGAGGACAGTGCCTTGCAAACAGCATTGGGGGTGGCTGCAAGACTGTCTTATTTTTTTTCTTTTAAAATATTTTATTTATTTATTTGACACAGAGAGATGGCAAGTAGGCAGAGAGGCAGGCAGAGAGAGAGAGGGAAGCAGGCTCCCTGCTGAGCAGAGAGCCCGATATGTGACTTGATCCCAGGACCCTGAGATCATGACCTGAGCCGAAGGCAGAGGCTTAACCCCCTGAGCCACTCAGGCGCCCCTGCAAGACTGTCTTTATTCGACTTCTATCCCAGCCCTGAGGAACTCGTGATGTGAGGAGGAGCCGCACGGGCCAGTGAGGCCCAGTGAGTGGGCTGAAGGGCAAGGGGCCATTCAGAACCGATGCTGAAGCTTCAGGGAGTTGGCTCCACGTGCAGTGGTGGCAAATCACAGCAGTAAGTTTACAGTGCGTGTGTGTAACAGTATTTTAAATGCTTTTCATGGAATATCTTCTTTAGTCCTCTCAATGATCCTGAAGTGTAGGTACCATGATCACCCCGACCTTACACAGGAAACTGAAGCACGGAAGAGTTGAGACACTTGCAGCTACTAATATGGCTGGCATGACAGATTCTTAATTCCAGAGGTCAGAGTGGTGAGGTTCAGGGGTTGTCTGAGAAGGCTGGGGAGTAACCTCACTGAGGGAGGGCTGCCCTGGTCTGGAGATGGGACCCAGATGACCCAGGTGATCTGCGAGGTAGTGATGAGGGTAAACAAGTCCACTCCGCGATGCCATTCACCCTGACTGACCCCAGAAGAAGGTTGCTGATCAGCGCACAGTGGCAGCCTCCGGCCCCTGGCAGTGGCTCTTTCCCGTGGCTTCCTGTGCGTGGAGGGGAGCCACAGGCTGAGCCAGGGCCTCCTCCCTGCGATTGCTTTCTTAGGCAGCTTGTGGGCGCAGAGCAGTGCCATCTAAACAAGACAGCGTCTTGACCTCTTTAATCCCTCTGCTCTTGGGCTGGGGGTGGGTGGGGGGAAGGCTCATACTTCCACATTCCTGGGATATTTTACTGAGACGCTCATTTGGAGGTAATAATCACTAACTAGGACTAATGAAGCACTTACTACCACTCGGGTTATACAATGAGCCCTTGATACATATTTTTCCTTCCGTAAACACAACCATCATGATAGAGCTGCTCTTCTCGCTCCCCCTTTTCAGACGGGCCAACTGAGCTCCAGAGGGGTTTATGACTTGCCCAAGGCCATGGTGAGTGGTGGACCTGAGATCTGAGCCCCGGCGACCTGGTACTTGAGGTCAATCCTTAATCACTCTGCTGTAGGTGAGGAACATATGGGTGCCAGGTTGGGGCAAGTGTTTCCCAAGAAGTCTTTGTAAACCCCAAACGAATGAGAGAGGGAAGCAGCACAGAGGTGGAGCAGAGATCCTACAGGTGAACAACACAGTTTTTCCATGACCGCACTGATCTTGAAATGTCGGTAGACCAACTGTCAGGATCAGAGGGCGCCCTGAAGGGATGAACTTGGGGGAAACGCAAGTGGGAAAGGGGAATTTGATGTGAATAGAGAGAAAGAACTCATTGCTCTACTCACTTGTCCTCTATTAAATCTAACAGTGTCATGATTCAAATAATATCCACCCCCCCCGTTAATTCCACTCAGTGAACACCTAAAAAGCTACCTACTTCACCAGCCTCCACACCTCCCTAAACAAGGAAAGTGGTGGGGGCGCCTGGGTGGCTCAGTGGGTTGACCCTCTGCCTTCGGCTCAGGTCATGATCTCAGGATCCTGAGATCGAGCCCCGAGTCGGGCTCTCTGCTCAGCAGGGAGCCTGCTTACCCCCCTCTCTCTGCCTGCCTCTCTGCCTACTTGTGATCTCTCCCTCTCTCTGTCAAATAAATAAATAAAAATCTTAAAAAAAAAACAAAACAAGGAAAGTGGTGGAATTATGGATAGTTTTCGGTAAGGTATTTTAGTTTCCTGTGATGTTTAAAAGAAAACAAATATGCAAGGTGTTTTTAAAAGGAAATGGTTTAAATAAATGAAATAGAATTCTTTCGGCATCGTATTTAATTGAATTCATATTATCATTCTTTAAAAATATATTTTCTTAGACATTCATCTATTCCTACCCCAAAACATGGGTGGATAATCTGATCTCCGTTTTCTTAGGCTCAGCGAGCTTGGCACAGTCACTTTTTACTCATATGTGTGTGTTGCTTCAACCTGAAAATACCTAGACTTGCAGGACCGGTGGAAGGGCCACGAAGGGGTCTGCCACGTGGCCAGGAGTAAGGAGAAGGGCGGTGTCAGTCCCTCTCGGTCCTTCATTTATATTCCCAAATAATTCATTAACTTGTCAGTCAGTTTGTTTAATTTTGATTCATCGGGTGGATCAGATTTTGTTCTCACTGAATGTTCCTTTGAGCTCCTTGGAGAGAAAGATCATTAGCAGTAGACCTTTGTCCACTTATTTTGCAAAAGCGTATTACGTGTATTCCAGCCTCCAAACCTCAAAAAACAGGCAAAATGAGATCCTTGTTCTTACGGGCTTACTCCTTGTTTGAAGGAGTTATTCCGGAAATCGGTAAGGGACAGCTGGAGCCACCTGTGTGGAGAGCAAGTCTATATCTCCTTGTGTGACAAATTCCTCGAGAGTTGGCGCCTCGAGTCTTGAACACGTTCACATAAGTTTCAGACCCTCGTCACTGACACACTGTTAACATAATGTAGTCCTACACTTGACATGGGCTTCCGCTTTGCCGATCACGGAGGCCTGCCCACTCTTGAGGATGGAGTGATGGCACCTGGAGGGACCACCCAAGTGGAAAATGGCAGAGCCAGGCCTTGGACCTTCAATTTCTATGTGAGTGCATTTTCCCCCCAACCAAAATGAAATCCTTTGTTAGATGTACATTTTGTCTAAGTCTTTACACCTCCCCAAAGTTACTGGTATTTTTTAAAGATTTATTTATTTATTTATTTATTTGACAGAGAGAGAGAGAGAGAGAGAGAGAGAAAGAAGGAACACAAGCAGGGGGAGTGGGAAAGGGGGAAGCAGACTCCCCGCTGACTACGGAGCCCGAAGCGGGGCTCGATCCCAGGACCCTGGCATCATGACCTGAGCCGAAAGTAGACGCTTAATGACCCAACCACCCAGGCACCCCTATTTCTTTATTATTATTTATTACAGACAGCTGGTATTTATTTAGATTAGCCAACAAGTTGTACTGTAAAGTCTTGGTAGAAGCGAATGCAAAACTGTCCTCTGGGCTTTCTCTCCACTCCAAGGCTTGGAGAGGCCACATGTGAAAGATCGTTCTTTTGGAAGATGGGGTTAGGAGTCAGGGTGAAGGAAATCCAAGACATATGCTTTAATAAAAGGAACATGTAATTTCAGGCAGAGTGTATGGGAAAGCAGAAAATGTTGCTCATTAATTGAAAGATGTATTCAGAATTTCATGCTTAAACGTAACCAGTTCTGGGTATAGTGGTTGTCACTTAGTATGTGCTCAATAAATATTGGTTGAATGAATGAATGAATAAATGAATGTGGGAGAGAGAAATACAAGCAAAGGCAACAAGCAAACCCAGAATCTTCATTTACTTTCTGTACCTGGAATGTGTGATTTATCACCTTCATGTCTTTAAGTGGGACCAAAGATTCTCAGTGGCAGAGTTTATGGACGTCTATCTTTAAAGGCTATTCAGTGAAGGAACAGGAATGGTGGGAGTAAATCTGGGAGGTAAAAAGAAGGATCTAGAAAACTCCAAAGTTGGAAACCTCTGAGCCAGCAACTTAATCAGACTCCAGCCTAGAACCTGAAGCAAGGGCAGCCAGCCTTCTAGAAGCCTCCCTTGCACTACGCCTTCACACAGGGATATACCACCAGGACAGCCACGCTTGTTCTTTGGCCTGTGATGGGAATAGAACAGTCAGCCCTTGAAGGGAAATCTGCACTGGCTCATGTTGCTTCATTTCTGGAGAGGACTAGAAAGGTGTCATGATGATTGTATCCATTTCCTATGACTATGAAATACTACAAACAACAGAAATTTATTCTTTCATAGTTCTAAAGACCAGACATCCCAAATCAAGGTGGCAGCAGGGCTGTACCCCCTCCCAGAGGCTTTGAAGGAGAACCAGTCCTTGCCTTTTGCAGCTTCTGGTGGCCCTGGATGTTCCTTGGGTTGTAACTACATCACCACCATCTCTGCCTCCATGTGTACCTGGCCTCCCCTCTTCTCCCTGTGTCTCCCGTCTCTGTCACTTAAAAGGACACTTGTCCTTGTATTTAGGGCCCACACAGATAACCCCAAATGATCTCATCTTGTGATTCTTAATGACATCTGCCAAGTCCCTTTGTCCAAGTGAAGTCCTGTAGTAGAGGGAAAGATGTCTTTCCCTTTTACCCTTCTAAATTCTCAGCTGGGACCCCTGACATATGAGCAGAGACAGAGTCACAAGAGGAAAGCATGCGTATTATTTGCTTCAAGTTTTATGTGACATGGAAGCCTTTAAGGAAATGAAGACCCAAAGAAACGGTTCAACCCGAGAGTCTTTATACAAGATTTGATGAAGAGTGGAGAGTCATGGCAAACTCAGACAGGGCAGAGGGGCCTAAGAGTGGGAAACTGGGGGAAACTTAGCAAGGCCTATTCACTCAGACTGCTGTGGATGTTCCTTCATCTTGGGGATAAAGGTGCCCCTCTCCTCTGGGTATAGGGAGGGCACATTTCACTTGAGGGTCTTATAACCTGTTTCAGGAGACGATCAGAGAGTCCTTCCTACACCGGCCTGGTCTCCAGTTCCTTTAACTTAAAATCTTCAACATGCCAGGTTGCCATATTTTGAGGTAGTGTTTCCTGAACCCCATCACTCACATTCACAGGTTCTGGGGATTCCTAATCCCCATAGAGGTACCATTTGGGGGAACCACTGTTCAGCCCATGACAATGACATGGGTGTATTGCGAAGGTAGTTTGACAGGGGCAGAGGGATGGCAAGGGTAGGGCAGGGATACGGAGCTCACTGGCTCCTTGGGCCTTAGTCCAGGACTGAGGAAGTGAGCAGTTGGATCAGGGTAGAGGCCGTGGGAGTGAAGAGAAGGAGGTGGAATGGGGAGGCATTTGATGAAATTCACTAGGACTTGGTCACTAACTGGTGTGAGAATGAGAGAAAGAGACATTGTAAGTGTGACTCTAAAACCTGTTTCCCAGAAATGTGTGCTGTAGTATACTGGATCTTGGAATATCTATAGGTATCTGGGGGGGGGGGAGTCCTATAGACAGACAACGTTTGGGAAACACTGCATCAGACTGGGTCAAACAGGCTTCTCTTCTGCAGGATTTCTCCAAGCCTTCAGCACGCTCATATATATTGCACAGCCCTAAAGGCAGGTTTCTGGGAGACAGCCTTTCCCAAACTTACTTGACTATGGACCCCTTCTACCTAGATTATCCTGAAGGACCCATGATCCACACACCTCTGGAGAATATTGCTCTGAGATTCCCCACCCTCTGAGAAAAGGATGAGGGAGAAAACAAAATGTGAGGGAGGACCAGGAGAGTGGAGTGAAGAAAACTTGAGTCAGGTGATCTGTCGGAGGCCTTGTCTGTTTTCCAATATCCCCGCCAGCAGCAAGGATGGCCACAGGGACTGGCAGCAGTTGGCAGAAGCCACCAGAAGACTTACACAGCCCTCTTTGACTTGAATCTTCTGTGGGACTGTCCTGTAGTTTGAGTCCTTCTTTCACGGGTAGCTTCTAGACAGGAGAAGCTTTCATTTCCGAGGCTGTGTGGCATGTAAGTTTCAACCATCCTGCCAGCTCTGGTCCAAGGGATGGCGACTCTCACGTGGCCAGGAGAAGGATGCCGGGAAGAGTGGTATGAATGACTAGTGGTGTCTGTTGTGAGCACAGGAGAAGGGTGGGGATGAGCTGCGGGCCCTTCTTTCCTTATATCTGGGAGAACTAATCCCAACCTCCCCATTGCAGAAATCCTACCACTGGATTTAGCATTCCCAATCTTTAGCATTCCCCATCTCAGGTAGAGAATGGTTGGCACCAATGACAGAAATCTAGACATCTATTTTGCAATGAGCTCTCAATATGTATCAGATGCCATGTTTACATTGAAGATCTCATTTAACTCTCAGGCTAACTCCAAGGGATAGGTACCATCAGTCATCAGATTTTTATAGATGGAGAATATGGGGCTCGTGGAGATTGAGTGATTTGCCCAAGGACACGCGGCTAGTGTGTGGTACAACCAGAATTTGACTTCAAGCAGTCTAATGTTAACACTGACATTCATGACCACCAGATCATGAATTTAATTATAGATGTTTTGGATTACAAATGGTAAGACTTGGACATGGAAATATGCAGAAAGCAGTAGGATACAGAACCAGACAAGGTCGGGCCTGGGCTTGGAGCCATCGGGAGAGATGGCAGTTGAACCGTGCCCGTGGAGAAGTTTATTCAGACTACGAGGTCGAGAGTCAATTAAACAGATTTATAACAAACTTCATGCAAAGTTTTTAGGTATTAGTGGGATGTTTTCCCAAGCAATGTTAGAAAAAAATGGACCATTATCACAGTCCATGGACAGAACATTCCAACTCTGAGGAAACGGGACCCAGACACAGAAGTCTGTGTCCTAAATCATGCTGGAAAGTCAGAAGCAGTGGAGATTTTTTGAGAAGCAGAGAAATCTCTCTGGCTGAGTAAGTGCATGAGAAAACCGTGGTCCTCGGTGGACCCTGGTGAGGAGATCTGATACTCTGCAACTCTGCCTTAACATCCCTAACTACAGACTCAGTGCCCTCCCCAGCCCCTCGAGACCTGGAGACCCCCCGGAAGAGGGGACTGCGTGAGCTTCTAGCACCGGGCGCACAGCAGATACCCAAGAGGCAGGGCTCAATGGATTGAGGCAAGGAAAGGAGAGCCAACCCCGTTCAGCCACATTCTGCTCCTGGATTCATTATCAAATGGTAAAGTGTTTTCACTGACCCGTCACCACGTCATTGCAGATGTCTGAATTTTCCCTCACATACTGGGGACAAAGCCACGATAAATTGCTACCCACTTGCGCTGAGTTTCATTTGGTTCTGATTCATTGCTCACTTAGGGACCTTCTAAAATCACAGTTTATGGACTCCACATCCTGGTGGTTCCCAGAGATAAATGAGCCTGGATTCCAGGGAATGCAAATGTCTTCAAACTTGCAGCCAGCTTCCCGGCTCCCTGCAAAGGTCTCTTAAGCCCCGAAGTATTTCCTCTCTTAAATCACACATCACTGGCACAGGCAGAATATTTTCAAGTTCCTTCTTTCTCGTTAGGAGACAGTCCCTGAAAGGCTGACCGAGTACAGAAATGCCGTGATTCTTGGCAGTTTTATGGCACAGTTCTTAGGTCTAGTTAGAGATTCCTTTTTAAAGCTGGGTTTGGTGCGTTGTTGTTTGTTTGTTTGTTTGCTTTTCCTCCTGAAAGAGACTGTTTCATTGGGCTGCACTTGAAACATGACATTGAGTCTCCCTTGGCGTGCTTAACGGGGTGTGTGTGTAAAAGGGAGTTTAGGATCCCACTTGGGCAAATCTCATGACTTTTTTTTTTTTTTTAAGATTTAGTTTATTTATTTGACAGAGATCACAAGTAGGCAGAGCAGCAGGCAGAGTGGGGGGGTGGGTGGGAAGCAAGCCCCTGCTGAGCAGAGAGCCCGATGTGGGGCTCGATCCCAGGACCCTGAGATCATGACCTGATCTGAAGGCAGAGGCTTAGCCCACTGAGCCACCCAGGCGCCCCAAATCTCATGACTTATAGTGGACACATTTCCTTTTTTTTTTTTTTTTTTAAGATTTTGTTTATTTATTTGACAGAGATCACAAGTAGGCAGAGCAGCAGGCAGAGAGGGGGGAAGCAAGTCCCTGCTGAGCAGGGAGCCCGATATGGGGCTCGATCCCAGGACCCTGGGATCATGACCTGAGCTGAAGGCAGAGGCTTTAAACCCCTGAGCCACCCAGGAGCCCCAGTGGACACATTTCCAATTAGCCAATGTGAGTCCCCAAAGCCCATGACAGGTGGATGCAGAGCCACAGTACCTAAGTTTATGCCAAATGTTGTTCTGGATGCAAAAGATATTTTTGCTTCAGCCTCGAATAGATTCTCTTACAGTGTCTGTCGGACATGGCAGGGAATGAGCCACACTTTTCTGTGCCGAGAGCAAGGGGCAGGCGTCCCATCACGTTAGCCTTTAAGGAAAACGGCCGTTTCTTGAGATATGCAAACACTTCTTGGGAATAGTTGGGGGAAAAAAAAAAAGCAGGTGCTTCAGAGTGGTGAACAATTTTTCTCAAACGGGCGGCAGCGAGAGTGAATCATGTGACAGTTGTGGGAAGCCGTTGGAGCTTTCTGAAGCCTTGTTTTTCATAATCCGTGTTTACCTCTGAGGCTGTCCAAATGTGCAGCCCCACATTTGAGAATTTGGAAGTGTGCTGTGGACACATGCAAAAAAGGTTACAAACCGCTGACCTCGTCCCAGGAACATCAGTCAGGCTCTGGTATGCACTCACACATGCATGCACACTTCAGTTCACGTTTCTGATTCTTCCTTCGGATTTTCTTCAACTTCTGCGGCTAAGTCTCTTCACTGAGATTACTCAGATTCTGCTGCTTTCGACCCGTGTTTGTATTTATATTGTTATATTTTGCCTGATACCTGCCACGCGTGAGCCTAGGAAGACTGCTTTCAGTAAGACTGAAGAACGCCAGCATCTCCTGCTTTCAGGTCAGTCCCCAACTTTGCAAAGTGGATACCACCAAAGTTGAAAGCAGAGGACAGCTAACTTGGAAACAGCCCTCATCCTTCCACCTTGTCGGGGTCGGCGGTAAGGATTAGAGGCATGATCCCGGGCCCCATATGTTGTGGGTATTTTTGCGGTACACGGGGCTCCTGGACACTGAGAGTGGTGGCCCCGAAGGACACGGGAGCTGCCATGGAGGGCGTCGTGAGGAGCTTCCTCCCCATTGCACGCTCCTGGCTCCACGGAAGCGTGTTGGAAAATACACAGACCGAGACAGGACCTAGACTGGGTCCACTTCTTTTATTGCTGCAGCCTTGGGAGAGGAGCCTGTTCCATGAGCCTCAGCCTTCCCATCGTGGAAAACAGAAATAAAATTCCTTCCTCTGTGGTTATTAAAATTAAATAAGATAATGTCCGTCCAGCGCCAGCTCGGGTGGCTGCTTGGTAATTATTCATTTCCTTGCGTCTCTTTACCCCATAATATGAGCAAGAGCTCTCTGCCTGGGCCTCAGCTTCTGCTTCTGGAACTGGAGTATCTGTGCGTCAACTGATGGGAGTACGAGACCTGCTTCTTGAGCGTATTTGTCAGATGTCTTGGCTGGGCTTAGATGAAGCCGGGTCAGGGATCGGACCTGGATCGGAAGCAGATATTCAGCCTCCTAGATAGCGGGAAGTCTGGGCTCTCCAGAGTCACCTTACTGGAAACCTGTATCACACTTTACATAATACCAGTAACGGGGATGAACTCTCCCCTTCAGAAGATGCTGACTGCTATGGTAGACTGTTCCGTTCGTTGCCAAACCAATGATTCATTTTGCCCAGGCTCACAGCTGTCTCATATTTCCCCGCCTTCTTGCAGCTGAATGTGGCCAGTGGAAGGTGGCCAGGCCTGGCAATCCTCCACTCTCTCCCTTCCCCATCTGCTGGACGGATGTCAGTGTCCAGGGCGACCCTGGACACCACGTGCTGGAGTAGGCAGGCCCTCTGACAGCCTGGGTCCCTAAGTGCCCGTGTGGAGCAGAGTGCCGCCTGCTCCACCATCTGGACTTGACCCAAACAAGAAAGAAACTCTCTGGGTATGAAGCCATTAGAACCTCCAGGTTAATCTGTTATAACAGCTAGTATTACTAACAATCTTCATGACACAAGAGGTAACTAATAGTAATCTTGATGACACTAGAAGTAAATTTTTAAAACTTTCCTTTATGATGGCACTTGACATTCTTCTGAACATGACAGCACCATTTTATATTTTGTTTCTGGGGGGAAACAAATTTCATAATTGATTAAAAACTAACTACATGGTCTACCCATTCAAAACAGACTGTGTATATTGATTGTAAGAAATATGGAACAAAGTTCTTTGTCAGCGCGGAATCTATTTGGTTTTTTTTGCCTAACAGTTTCAGCTGAAAGCCGAGGTTAGTGATTAAGTACATTTATTCCATTTTAAATTAGATTAACCACTCCTGACGCCAGGTGCTAGGCTGGGAAGGGGGAACTCAGTAAAGACAGAAGAAATGAAGATAATTATGTTTCTCTAGATTATTAGAAGTTCCGAAATTAGAAAACTGAAATTTTGGGGACATCTGAGTGGCTCAGTTGGTTAAGCGTCTGCCTTCAGCTCAGGTCATGATCCCAGGGTCCTGGGATCGAGTCCCGCGTTGGGCTCTCTGCTCAGTGGGGAGTCCACGTCTTCCTCTCCCTCTGTCCGTCTGCCTACTTGTGCGCTGGCTCTTTCTCTCAAATAAATAAATAAAATCTAAAAAAAGAAAACCCAAATTCTAAAGCATCCTACATACATCTATATTTTCTTAAAGTATACTGAAAATAGTTTTACTTTTCTCAGTCTTCAGCTCCGTCAATCATAAAATCAGGGGATACATAATCCACAGGAGTTGAGGATTAAATGGGGATCATGTCTACCTCCCAGCCTAATGCCTGGCACAATAAATATTAAATAATACACCCAATAACTATTGAAACCTTGACCTCTTTCTTAATGATTTGGTTTATTGGATTTTGCTTTAGAATTACGCTTAGGAGCATGAATTTTCACCCTTGGAGACTTGTAAAGTATCCTAGACCGCTCACCTCGACATCAGTTGGAGCCACAGGGCCAAGCTTTGAGCTGCGGTATCTACTTTTACAATTTGTATTGACTTCTTGCCACGTCTTACCGGCTACACCTTCAAGTTATCTTCGAATCTTTTTTTTTTTTAATCTCTGGGGAGAAGAAAATAAAACACCCCTGGTAGAAATTATTGCTAAAAACTGAACAAGCGCTGTCTGCAAGCCTGGAATGCGCTGGCAGAGCAGATTACTGGCTATCAGAACGGCTGTTTCAGAGCTTGGGGACCCATTACAGTCAATGCCAAGATCACTGCTGGTTCCAGCAAGCTGAGGTTAACAGAAGTCACAACTCCCAGCCATGGTATGGCGTTGCTGCTCTTCCTGCCAGCACAGCTTCTATGCTGGGAGGAGGGAGAGAGGGAAGAGGGGAGAAGATCAAGAAAAGGGGGATGAAAGGAGGCCCAGGGTAGGAAGTTACTTGGGTGGCTCTTCACGGAGGCGGCCAAGTGACTTGTGTGCACATCAAGGCTGGAGGAGCCCAGAGCACCTGTTCTGGTTTTCTTTCTCACCCGCCCTGGGTCAGACTGCCCACTTCCCGCACTCCTGCCTGTGATGGTTGTTCGTCATTCACTGAAGTTATTTCCAGGGCATCGTGAGAACCTGGCATCAAGTTATTTGGTCTTTTTAATTCTTTGGTTACCACCGATGTTCAGTTGTTGTTCACGTTCCATTTTCGTAGTGGATCTGTGTATCTTCATTTGGGAGCTGACTCTGCACGGGCTTTCCCATTGGTCATAGACACCATTTCTTCCAAAGGAAAATAATCTTGTTTTTCTTAACTTTATTTTTCTACTGCTCATTGTAGAAAAAGAATAACTAAATTTTCTTAAACATAACTAAATTTTTAAGAACAAGAATGTGATAAATCACCCTTTCTGTTTACCCAAAATAGAATTATATTAAGGATATCATATAATGGTCTACTTTTTCCTTTTTCATTCAAGTTATTTAGCATATAGTATATTATTAGTTTTGGGGGTAGAATTTAGTTATTCACCAGTTGCATGAAACACCCAGCATTCGTTTTAACAAGTGCCCTCCTTGATGCCCGTCACCGAGTTACCTCACCCCTACACCCAGCTCCCCTCGAGTAACCCTCGGTTTGTGTCCTAGAGTTAAGAGTCTTTTATGGTTTGCCTCCCTTTCTGTTTTCATCATACTTTATTCTTCCCTTCCCTTCCCCTGTGTTCATTTGTTTTGTTTCTTAAATTCCACATGTGAGTGAAATCATATGGTATTTGTCTTTCTCTGACTGACTCATTTCGTTTAGCATAATATCCTCTGGTCCCATCCACGTCGTTGCAAATGGAAGATTTCATTCTTTTTTATGGCTCAGTAATGGCCTACTTTTAATTTTTTTAAAGATTATATTTATTTATTTGAGAGAGTGAAAGAGCATGAGGAGGAGCAAGGGAGAGGGATAAGCAGACTCCACACTGAGCACGGAGCCTGACACAGGGCTTGATCTCACGACCCTGAGATCACAACCTGAGCTGAAACCAAGAATCAGATACTTAACTGACTGAGCCACCCAGGCGCCCTGGCCTACTTTTTAAAAAAACAGCTTTATTAGGAAATAATTCATGTATACCATTCACCCATTAAAAGTGTACAATGCCATATTTTAGTATATTCAGAGTTGTGTAACCATTGCCACAACCCAATTTTCAGAGATTTTCATCCCCCTAAAAAGAAATCTTGCACCAACTCGCTAGCCTTCCCCATTCCTCATCACATGTGTTGGACCTAGGAAACTACCAGTCTACTTTCTGTCCCTATAAATTTGCCCCTCCTGGACATTTCATTTACATGGATAATAAGTGGTCTTATGTAAGTGGTCTTTTGTGACTCCCTTCTTTCACTTAGCATAATACTTTCAAGGACCATCATTTCTCTTTATTGTCCAGTTACATTCCATTGTATGGGTGTACCACATTTTATTTATCCTCTTGTCCTGTGATGGGCATTTGAGTTGTTTCCACTTTGGGGCTATGATGAATATTGCTGCTATGATCATCCATGTTCAAGTTTTTGTGTGGGCCTCTGTATTCATTTCTCTTAGATACACACATTGGACCAACATCTCTGGGTATTACGCTAACTCTACATTCAATTCTATGTTGCTGATGCCCGGCTGTGGGCCACAGTGGCTGCACCATTTTACGTTATCACTGGTAGTGCGTGGGGGTTCCAAGTTCTGCATATTCTCACCAACATTTTTTATTACCTATATTTTTTACTAGGGGGTATGAAGCCGTTTTATTGTGGTTTTGTCATTTCCCTAAGGACTAATGATGTTGAGCATCTTTTCATGTGCTTATTGGCCATTTGTGTTATCTTCTTCTGGGAAATGTCTAGTCAAGTCCTTTGCCTACTTTTAATTGGATTATCTTTTTATTATTACATTGTAAGAATATTTTTTATATATTCTGGATAAAGTTCCTTATCAGATGTATTATTTGTGAATATTTTCTCCCACTTTGTGGATTGTCTTTTCATTTTCTTGGTGATATCACTAGCAGCACAGAAGTCTTCAGTTTTTAAAAAGATTTTATTTATTTGAGAAAGAGAGAGAGAGTATGAGCGGAGGAAGGGCAGGAGAGGGGGGAAGGGAGCTGCTCCCCTCAGCAGGGAGCCTGATGTGGGTCTTGATCCCAGGACTCTGGGATCTGACCTGAGCCGAAGGCAGACACTTAACCAATTGAACCACCTAACACCCAGAAGTCTTCGATTTTCATGAAGTCCTGTGTTTTTCCCTTTGACACTTGTGCTTTTGGTATCATAGCTAAGAAACCATCATGACCCAAGGTCATGAAGTTACTCTGGTATTTTCTTCTAAGGGTTTTATAGCTTTAGCTCCCACATTTGGGTCAGTAACCCAACACAGATTGATTTTCTTACAGCTCTGGACGTCAGAAGTCTGAAGTGAGTTTTACCAGGCTAAAATCAAAGTGTCGGCAAGGCTGCATTCCTTGTGGGGTCTGTAGGGCAGAATCCCTGCCTTCTTGCCTCTTCTATTTTCTAGAGGCTGCCCACCTCCTTTGGCTCACGACTCCCTTTCATCTTCAAGGCCAACAATGGCATGCTGAGTTCTCACATTGAATCACTCCCTCTTCCTCTTCAGTCTCACTCTTCCATATTTCAGGACCCCTGGGGTTACGTTGGGGCCCACCTGGATATCCTAAGATAAGCCCCCTCTTTCAAAATCATCTGATGAGCCACCTTAATTCCATCTGATCTCTTAACTTCCCTTTGCCATGTAATGTCCGATTTTCATTACCCGGCCTGCCACAACCTGTGATCTTTCTGAATTAATTTTTCTGTGTGGTGTGAGGTGAGGGTCCACCTTCAGTCTCTTGCACATGGATATCCAGTTATCCCAGCACCATTTGCTGAAAAGAATGTCCTTCCATATATGTGACCTATTTTTCTCTTAAAACAATATAGCATCAAGAGTTGCCCATAGCCACCAATATAGGACGTGATCATTTTAAATGACTGGATAAGATTTCACTTTTTGAAGATACCATAGTGTATTTACATTGCTTCCAGCCTTTCACTATTAAAATAGTCTTTATCTGATATATGGGTTTTTTAAATACATGAAACCCCTTTCCATTATCTGTGTTGTAAATTATCACTGAAGCCATTCACCTCTCTCCGCCGTCCTGGTCTTCTCCCTTTTCATCCGGCCCACAGCCTTCTCCTACCTGGTGTTCCAGTTTCCAGTCCTGCCTCTCTCCAGCCCTTCCTCCATTACAGAGTGGCCTTTCAAAATGCAAATCTAATCACATAAGGGCCACCTGTGTCCTTCAAATAGATTCTCAGTAGGAAAAGGACAAAACTCTTTGTCGCCGCCCCCTCTTGGCCTTGAGCCTAATGCAGTGGGGGGGGCCCACACTCGCTCACTCTCTCCATCCGTAAGCACCTGCTTCCTCAGAAAAGCCATTTGCTGCTAATGCAAGTGGTTTTATCATGGGTTTGATTTTCTTCAAAAAATAGAATAAGATTTTTTTTTTAAAGATTTTGTTTATTTACTTGACAGACAGATCACAAGTAGGCAGAGAGGCAGGCAGAGAGAGAAGGGAGGAAGCAGGCTCCCCGCTGAGCAGAGAGCCCGATGCTGGGCTCGATTGCAGGACGCTGGGATCATGACCTGAGCCGAAGGCAGCGGCTTTAACCCACTGAGCCACCCAGGCGCCCCGGAATAGGATTTTTTGAGACTTTTCCACCCTTTCCATTTTTCCCTTATGAGGCTAGGCGTCTACTCTAGCTCCTCAAACCTTTTTCGTCTTCAGCCCTTTCCATGTTGCCATTTCATATTTACTTTTGGCGTCTCATTAATGTTGGCTTCCTGCACCTACCAGTAAGGTCTGTGAGGACAGGCATGGACTCTGCTTTTGCTGATCATATCTTAGCCAATAAACAAAATACATTTCCTACGGTGTATTTGACTTTTAATTTTGCTTATGGTATTTTTAATGAATAGAATCATAAAATTTGTATAAATCCTTCCTTTTATGATTTCTGCCTTTGTTAGAGACTTGCTGAAAAGTCCTTCCAGCTCCAAGAATATAGAAATGTTGGCCTATTTTCTTAGATTGATTCATTCTTCTATTGTTTGCATTAAAATCCTGAATCTATGGTGGGTCTTAGGGAGGGCACGTATTGCATGGAGCACTGGGTGTGGTGCAAAAACAATGAATACTGTTACACTGAAAATAAAAAAAATAAAATAAATAAAATAAAATCCTGAATCTACCTGCCATTTATTTTTGGTATATGCTGTACAGCAGGAAAATAATTTTACTTATTTGCCAAGTGGTTAGCAGTATTCTGAACCATTGTCACCCTTTCCTTGCTGACTTGAAATGACTCCTTGGCTGCATATTAAATCCTTTCCATGTTCAGTTCTGGAAATAATCCGTCTTTCCGACCCTGCTAGTATTTGCCACCATTTTAACTATTACAGCTCTAGACTGAGTTTTAATATCTAATAGTCACATTTGCTAATAAAACATGTTTTTATAAAATAAAATTTTTAAGTTGTACAACTTGAATTAAGGGTTGCTAGAGAGAACCACGTCTTGGAGCAGGTCTCAAGCCTTCGTGGTACTCCATGGGGCTTGTTACAACACGAATCCATGGGCCCCCAGATGCCACTGATTCAGTAAGTATTTATGTTTTTGTTTTTTTTTAAGATTTTATTTATTTACTTGAGAGAGACAGAGAGAGCACAGGCAGAGGGAGAGGCAGAGGGCGAGGGAGAAGCAGACTCCCCACTGAGTGAGGAGCCTGACACGGCGCTGCATCTAAGGACCCTGAGATCATGATCTGAGCCAAAGGCAGACACTTCACCGTGAAATCTGAGCCACCCAGGCACCCCGGAATTTTCATTTCTGACAAGTTCCCTGGTGATGTCACTCCAGGGACCACGATGTGAGAACCTTTGCCATGGAATGAAGGCGTAAAATACAGACTGTGGTCAACCTGAGAATGGCCTGATGGCTTCTCTGAGTCAGCTCCCCAGCGTGCTGGCAGACGTCAGGTGAGCCTGCCCTGAGTGCTCCGGGCGCGCACCTCCCTGACAGAGTCTGTGGAGGGCTTGGCACACTTCAAAGGCAACCCAGGGAACACAGCCCCCCCTTTCAGCCACCCCGAGAGGTGCTCAGCCTGTGTGCACTGCTGCCCTGTTTGGTGACAGGTGTCCATGCCACCAGGCTGTGGCCCTTTCTGGCAGACACCAGAGAAAGGGAAGGATGCGTGACTCCCTTTGCTTTCGGCTCTTGTGACTCTCCTTGTGTTCAAGGGCAGTGGGACCAAGAACCTTTCTTTCCCTTGCTCATTTCCCGCTCCCTTGGCTATGTAATGGCTCCTGGGTCCACACAAAGGGAGAGCTAATTACTAACACCTGCTTCTGCTCCCAGACCCATAGGCAAGTTCGTGAGAGAGGCTTTTCCGACCCATTCCGCACAATATAAGCAAATTTAAGGAAATAAACATCATTTTAACAGCTTAACCATACAGTATATGCCTCTGTGGGGAGGGCTGCCTCTCACTTCCTCCTTCATAAAAGGACAGACAGTTTTTATGGGAAATAAAATAGCCTGAGAGGTGCTGTCAGCTCTGGGTTTATTCTTTGTTTGCCATGATTAAGGCAGAAGCGTGTGATTACATTTTCCATGAAATGTGTGGCTTTAGGAAAACCTTTGTTTCCCAGTTTTCTGACATACCCATGTCCTCCGCTCACTCATATTCTCCCTACCTAGGTCACCCAAAAGTTGGGTTGGAAATTGTTCCCGTGAGGGCTGTACCTTCTGAGAACTTCTCCTTCTCATTTTCCCCTTCGTGGTTTCTAAGTCACACCGTCAGAAGACCGCCCGTCACAAGCTACGACAGTTTCCAACTGGACCGTCCCCTGCGTCCGTTCTCTAGTCAGCAGACACTGAAAAGGCTGGCCATGTGCAGAGTCTTGGCAACACAAAAAGACACATCTCCTGTCATCAAGGCCTTGTTCTCGGTTGAGGAAGGCCGATATGTTAGGTAACAATGAACAGTACAGTGGGACAAATATAGTGTTGAAGGTCGTCAGGGGATGCCCGAGTACACAGGCCAGGGGCACTGCCCTGAGCTTGGCAGGGAGCCTAGCAAGTCACAACTCTCAGAAAAGGTGACATGTGAGCAGATCACTGAGGGGGGCGGGTGGGAGGGTTTGTGCATTTATTTATTTATATCATTAACTGTCATTATTACTGTTAATTCACTTTTATTTATTTTTGGAATAGGAGGTGATTCACATGTTTGACAATTCAGTGAGTCTGAAAAGGCTATTCTGTTGGATAGAAGGGCTATCCAACAGAAGATAAGATGTGATTTAAAATCTTCCTAATAGGAGCACCTGGGTGGCTCAGTGGGTTAAGCCTCTGCCTTTGGCTCAGGTCATGATCCCAGAGTCCCGGTGTTGAGCCCGGCATCAGGCTCCCTGCTCAGCAGAGAACTTCCTTCTCCCTTGGCCCCTTACCCTGCTAGTGCTCACTCTCTCTCTCAGATGAATAAGTAAAATCTTTAAAAAATAAAAAAGGAAAATCTTCCTAGTAGCCACATTTTTAGAAGTAAAACAAGGAAAATTAATTTTAACCCTATATTTTATTTAACCCTATATATATGTATATGTATACATATATATGATTATCATTTCATCATCTAATCAGCATAAAAACTATTAGTGAGATGCTTTGCATTCTTTTTTTTTTCTTGTACCAAGTCTTTGAACAGGTACAAAGTGTACCTTACATATAATGCATCACAATGTGGAACAACCTCATTTCAAAGGCTCAGTGTCCACAGGTGACCAAGTGACTATATAATAATCAGTTGCCCTCCCATTTCTGCCCTGAAGCTGCTGACTTCGTGGAGGCAGCCCATTTTTGCCAGTCTCTAGGGTGTTCTTCCACGGGTAGATGATAAGTGTAGGAGTAATCGTGACATGAGTGTGCAAATAGTGGGCAATAATTGTTCATCCTACTTTTCTCACTGAATAACAGATCTTGGAGATGTTTCATATCATTACATGGAAGCAAGCTCATTTTTTGTTCTTTTTCTCATTTATTTATTTTATATGCTACGGAGTATCCCACATTATGCATGTCACAAATTACTTGTTTCGTCTTTCCTGCTGAACATTTAGGGGGTCTCCAGTATTTGGTGCTTATAAACAATGCGAGCTGAGTTTTCAAAGAGGCAGAGAGTGATGGAGCTAACCCAATGAGGATGAGGAAGGACGTTCTAGAGGAGGGGACCAGCATAAGGCAGGAAGGCCCAGAGCACAAGGACACGTGGCATTTGAGGATAACTTCTTGTATGTCAGGATGTCTGGAGAGTGGAGTGTGTGAACAGAAGAGAGGGGGAGGAGGCTGGAAGGGCAGGAAGAGACCAGATTACAAACAGCCTCCAAGTGTCATATTAAGGAGCTTGGTCTTCTTCCTCGAGCCATCAAAATATTTTAAGAAGCAGGAAAGAATAAGTAAGTGATTGAGTTAATAAAGGTGGGAGAAGGAACAAATCTTCCCTCCTGATGAATTCTGATTAATAGATGTGTAGAAAGCATGTGGGAAGCAGAAAATCACCATTTAAAACAGTACAATAATAATTGCTACAGGCAGGAGCTACTGATGAATATTTAAATTGGTGGGCAACACTTTGAGAAATGGGATATTTGTATAGCCTCAAAGTATACCTCTCAAAATGTGTATTAATTATTTTGATGGTTTTAACATCTGTCCAAACGTGCTTTGATACCCCCCTCCAGGAAGTGGGGCTTAATTCCACTGGACTTACTGACTCACTCCTAATGAATAGGGTATAGAAAAGGAAAAATAATAACTACAGTGAGCAAACTTGGCAGACATCGCCTTAACCAAGCGATCAAGGTTAACGTCACCAGAATACCATGTTCACAGAGGGTACCCCTGATAATGTGATGGGAAGGATACTTCACTTCTACGGTATTCTTCTCTACGGTATTCTTTATTCACAAAACCCGTAACTTTAGTCTAATCATGACAAAACACTAGGTAAAAATCAAACTGAAGGACATTGCATAGAATTCCTGACCAGGACTCTTCAGAAGTGTCAAGGTCATGAGAAACAAAGGGAGGAAAACTGTCACCTATCAGAAGAGGTTAAGGAGACTTATCTATTATTCAGTGCAGCATGGGGTCCTGGACTGGGTCCTGGAACAGAAAAAGGACATTTAGGGGAAAACTGGGAAAATGGGAATAAAGTCCTTATGTTAGTTAATTTGGGGCCAGTGTTAATGTCCTAGTCTGCACAAAGGTGCAGATCATCGCTGTCTAAGACGTTAACGTTACAAGGAGTTGGGGGAAGATATACCATGACTCTGTGCCATCTTTGCAACTACTCTATAAATTTAAAATTATTTAAAAATAAAAAGTTAAACAAAAAAGAATCAGAGGAGTGACTTGATAAGATCCACATTTTAGAAGAATGCCAGTGGTTGTAGTGGGGAAGAAGGCTTAGAAGGGGAAAGACCAGAGCAAGAGCTTACAAGGTCAGGCTCTATAGAAAGTCAACAACAGATGGTAGAGGCCTGGATGGGAGCAGGGCAGGAGTCTGAGGCCATGGGAAGGATGCAGAGATCTCTAGAAGAAGACTCAATCAGACTAGGTGATGGTTTAGACAAGCAAGTGAGGCAGTAGGGGGGCTCAAGATAACACCCAGTTTTCAACCTCTGCGAATGAGATGGGTAATGATGTCATTCACTGAGATGGAGATACCAGGAAGAACACAGGTCAGGGAAGCAATTCAGTCTTGGATCTGTTGAGTTCGGGGTACATTTGAGAGATCCAAGTATGCGTTAGGGAACTGGATACAGCGGCTGGCGGGTCAGTGGGGGAGAGCTGGCTGTAGACCGCTGTGCATATAAAGAGTGGTCAGGACCAGTGAGAGGGTGACATGACCCAGGGAGAGGGGATAGAGAAGAGAGGGTGTAGAACACAACCATTTAAGGGATAGACACAGGCAGTAGCAAGGGGACTGGAGCGTGTCCAGAGAAAGTGGTGACAGTGCAATGTAGTCGTTGAGAGCCAGGTCCTAGAAGCAGGCTGCCAGGGCCAGAATTCTGGCTCTGCCACCAACCTGTTGTGTGACACAGAACAAGCTATTTAATCTAATAAGGCTGTTGTTGGGGTTATGTGACACACTCTCTGGACATTTCCTAGAATAATGCTGGGCTCTTGGTGTTCAAAGAATGTTGGCTCTTCAGAGGCAAAGGAAAATAGGAGCTTGGTGGTCTGGAAGCTAAGGGAAGAGAGTGGTTCCGAAGGGAGTGCATGAACTTCATAGCCTTGAAGATGGCTGTTATAAAAAAAAAAGTGGAAAACAAAAACATTAGAGAGGATATGGAGAAATTGAAACCTTCATGCATTGCCAGTGGAAATATAACCTGATAATGGCTACTGTGGGAAATGGTTGGGTGTTCCTCAAAAAGTCAAATGTAGAATTATCATATGATACAGCAACTCCCCTCCTTGGTATATGCCCCAAAGAACGGAAGGCAGGGACTCAACCAGGGACTTGCACACTCATGTTCGGAGCAACATCTTTCACAAGAGCCAGAAGATGGAAACACCCCATGTGTCCATCAACAAACGAATGGATAAACAAAATGTGGTATAGACCTACGACGGAATATTACTCAACCTTAAAAAGAATGAAGCACTGATACATGCTACCACATAGATGAACCTTGAAAATGTCACGCTAAGTGGAATAAGTCAGACATAAAGGGACAGCTATTGTATGATTACTATTCGATGAGGAACCTAGAGAAGGTAAATTCATAGAGAGAGAAAGTCACATAGAGTTCACCTTGCGGGGAGGGAGACTCAGCGAGTTCTTGCTTAATAGATGCAGAGTTTCTGCTTGAGACCACGAAAAAGTTCTAGAAGTGGGGGATGGTGATGCGTTGCACAACACCGTGAATGGACTGAATGCCCCTGAATTGTACACGTAAAAATGGTGAAAGTGGTAACATTTTAGGGTGTGCATGTTTTACCGTAACATTGAAAAATTGAGGACGTGGTTAATGCTGCAAAGAGGTCAAATAAAGTAAGCCCTACGAATTAGCCTCTGCATTTTATGACACAGGGGTCATCGGAGACATTTCCAGAGCCCTTGTTGTAGAGCAGAGGTCAAAAGTCAGACTGCAGTGGGTTGAGGGACAATTGGGAAGTTGTCCACACCAGGGGCTGGCAGACTAGGGCCAAATCTGGCCTGCTGCCTCTTTCCATAAACAAAGTTTTTTTTGGAACACAGCGCCACCCTTTAGTGTATGTTTTGTCTCTGGCCACTTGTGTTGAACCACGACAGGATTGAATAGTTGCCACAGAAACCATACGCTCTGCAAGGCCCAAAATATTTACTTTCGGACCCTTTACAGAAGGTTTCCCAAACCCTGGACCAGATAAGAGCCCCTGGTCTTTCCAGGACCTTGATTTTCTTAGACAATGTCTGCATCTCTGGTGGGGCGTGGGGGTGGGGGTGGGTTGTTGAATGCATGACTGTGTGTTTCCAGCCAGCTAGCCTGGCAGACCCAAGCCTAACCAGTAATAATAATAATAATAATAATAATAATAATAATAATAATGAACAGGAAGGAGGTGGAAGAGGAGGATGGGGAAGAGAAGAATCTCTGTCCTTCCTTTCTCTCACTGGAGACAGTATCTCCAACGTAGTTGCTGTCTCTTCTAGCCTTGGAAAAAGGGATTCTATGTCCCCTCACCCAACACTCCCCCTGTAAAAACCAATCCACTAGTAAACTGTAATGTGACTGGTGATAATAGACATTTTGAGATGGTTCCAAATGGCAGTTGGTTTAAAGTTTCCCGATTAAGGCAAGAAAAATGCCCACAGCCGGGTGCTTTTCAAGTATTGATTAATTTCCTTCCTGGGACAGAGTGTCGATATTAATTTCAGATCAGAGAGAAAGCTGGTATCTTCAGCACTTACTGTGTGTCTGGAACTATGCCAAGTTTTGTGTCTTGGTGACCTCCTCGATGGTCATCGAAACCATCAGATGGCCTTTCCCTGTTTCACAGGTGGGGCAACCAGGGCCCACTGGAGTTAAATACTCTCCTGCAAACCCACAGGGAGTTAGTGGTAGACCTGGGCTTTGAACTGACATCTCCCTGGGTCCAGGGCCCGGGCCATTCCACTGCGTCATGCAGGTGTCCTCTCCTTGGCCTCAGAATGCTTTCTTGAGCCCATCCTAAGCAGAATCTAATACTTGGTGGATTCTCCACCTATTTTAGACAATGGGCTCTGCTATTTCATAATAAGAGGTGGCCACTTAGGGTGTATCTCAATTGGACTGTAGGCTTCGGCTGGACCCACTCTCCGGCGAGCTCCCATGTTCCCTGTGTCCTCAAGCCCCACGTTGGTGGTCAACTAATTCTACCCAGAAATATTTCTTGAAAATCATCCTGCTTTTCAGTGCACTGTGCCTGCGCCGTCTAGCTCTTGGGCTTCCCTTGCTTCCAGCTTATCCTTTATTTTTACATCATCTGCAAGAATTTGTCAAGCTCTTGGTTAGGCACAGTGACCCAGGGAGGCAGCAAGTTGGGGACAGAGTGGCTTCTTCGGTCCCCATCCATTCATGCCCTCGTGGCTGGTGCATAAACACACAGCATCCTTGAGACTTCTTTCTCCTTCGTGGCTGCCCTTGGTAAGGCAGCCTTTGACTGCCCAGATTGCTACAGCCTTCAAGTCAGAACTGAAAGGGAACACAGAGGTCATCTACCCGGCCCTTGACCATACCAGCGAGAAAACCAACTGAGGCCCAGAATGGGTTGGCAGTGTACCTAGGCGGACGGCTTGTCGGTGCAGATCCTGGACTAGGAAGGCGCGGGGTCTCCCTGCTCCCAGCCCGGAGCTCATCCTGCTGCAATTCACTACTCCTGATGAAGCAGGGCTTTTCCCCCGGCACGCGGAGCGCTTACCTTGGATCCCTTCGCATGAATGAGACCAGATGCAGAACTCCACATTGATTTCTGTCCCTCCCCTTTCTGCTTTCTGTTCGAGGCAGCCCCCCAGCTCCCAGCTGGCTCCTGTCCCCTCCCCCAGCCGGGAGAAGTTATTACATGAAGAGATCAGCTTACCAGTTTTCTTCAGAGCAGAGGCTGAGCTCGGAGCTCCGGGTAGTACAGTGAGGGAGAGCAGAGGGAAGCAGCGCGGTGCCTAGCGGAACTCCAGGGCTGGAATCCCGAGACACAAGTGCATCTGCTAGCTGTTAGCACTTGGCAGACGGAGTTCTCCTCTAGGGTAGTTCTAACTTTGGGTAATAATGTTTGTCAGCTACCTGATATTAACATTGCTCCACGTTCAAACAGCAGTGTTAGCAAGACCTGGGGGAGAGGTAAGCCAAATAAAATATCTTGTCAGAAGTTGTATTTTTGTCAGCACTATATTTCCTTTTCTATCTACCAAGAGGGATCAGGAAACGGGGTTTTTATGGTGTGCAAAGAGTAATGCTTTATATTGCATTTTCAGGCTTGCTTTGCCTTTTCTTACAGAAAGACTTTTCTTCTTGAAGAATCCCGTCATTTCTAAAATCTCATTCTGAGGTTGTCTAAACAGTTGCCACCCTGGGCGGTTGGCGTGGCCTTGGTGACAGATGCCTGGAGCGTGCACATTTCTCTTTCTGCCGCTGCAGGAAAAAAAAAATGTGCATGTCAGATTCCGAAAGGGACTGTTACCTTTTGAGAATTTTTCTCCGGTGTTGGAGAGAGGATATGCATGCTAGAGGAAATGCTTTTCTTTACTGCTTTTGCATCACATTTTCCTCTTTTTGCTTTGATGTGCCTGGAAAAAAAAATCTGTGTTTAACTTTGGATCATAGGTTTGCAGTGGGCTAGTGATACATGACAGGGCTAGAATATGCCCAGAGCTACTACGGCAAGGAGGCGAGGATGATTTATTCTTATGGGTTTAGCTCATGTTTGCTGGATACATTTCTGAACATCATAGATGCTCTGGCAGCCAGGTCTTGATGCAGCAAAGAGATTGGAAGGGGGGACCATGTGGCCTGGAGTGGGAAGCACGTAGGGGTATCCGCCCGCACCTGCAAATAAGGCTGCAACCATTTGCCTCATTTGCTCCTTTTACTCTTTATTCTGATGAAAGATCTCAAAGACTGATGTGCGAGCAATGAATGGAAGGGCAGTCTCTTTCCGGAATCCATCTTCCTCTCGAAAAGCCAAGTGAAAAGTCTATCTCCTAAAAAGGCCAGGGGCCACATCACAGCTTTGCCTTTTGTTAGCACTGTCAGGATGGAGCCGGCAAGAAAAAGCAGCATGTAATGACTTTTCCCTCTTCTGTGAGTGGAAGCAAGAGCGCTCCCAAAGCCAGGCTGCAGGGCTCGCCGTGCGTTCAAAATAGACATGTGGCTCAGAGGCGTGCAGCAACGGGTCATTTGTTTCAGGCTTTTAGCCTATTAGTTACCCGTGTCCTCTGCTCTGCAGATACTCTGTGGGCCTGGGCTGAAGGGGGGTGGGGTGGGGCGGGGGTCGGTGGAGGGCTTGAATGGGAGCTGGAGGAACTGAATGGGTTTGCGATGCTGGAAAGCTGAAAGCAGACCATTGCCCTCTAGTTGTAGCCGGGGTTTGCAACTTCCTTGTCGATTTTTTACTGTGCAGAGTAAATGACAAATGGGCCGGCCTAACTCAGCCTGGAGCACTTAAGCATGTGAGAGGAGAGCTCATATGGAAAATATTTCTATCACCGCTGCCTGCGCATATGGTATGGGGAGACCCCCGTGCAGAGCAAATCAGAGCGCCCCAGCAGCCCCTCAGTGGCGTGCCAATTACTCTTATTAACAGCAAGGCTAAGGGCAGGCTGCAGTTACCTGCACACAGCTGGCTCCTGGGGAAGGCCACTCTGGAATGCGTGTGCCTCAAGCCTGTGTCACATGCAGAGAGGCGGGCGGGCGGCCCTGTTTCTCTTTACAGTCAGCAAAGCAGGCGAAAAATGAAAGGGGATTCCACTGGCTCACCCAACTTGGGAGAGGAAGGCACAACTTCTGTCTTTGGCGTTCAAGTGCAAGGGCTTAATAGCCAGAAAACCCAATCAGAGGTGACGCAATGCCTGCCCTCCTGCCCCTTTGTTCTGCTCTGCCACACTAAACACAGACACTCATGTGCCTGGTCCTCGTTTCTGTGTTCCTGCTTTGGAGCCCACGTGCGTGTGTGCGCACGCCCGTGCACGTGTCACTTACAGAGCCTAGGCTCCGTTAACTACCGTGCTCCTAGGAAACTGTACAATTAGGATTCTTTTCCCTTGCTGGGAATGAAGTGATGAGGAAGGAACATGAGTATGCCAGTAGCTCCCCTTCCCTGCTTAAAAAGAACGTCGTTTATATAGAGCTTTGAAGAATGTGGCACGTATTTATAAGAACCTCTGTTTTTATAGCCCTGTTACTTACAAGACTCACCCATAAACATGTGGCGTCGTCCCCAAGTCACCAAGATTTTCTTTTTCGCTGCCAGCCGGTTTTCTTGCAGGTTTTAATTATCTTCCCTTTGGATGTTCATAAAAACACACGGGGGGAAAAGGAAAAAGGGAAGAGAGGGCTGTACACCTTGTGTTGCTTAGCTGCCAGGGGCTCAGTGTGGGGCTGGAAGCCAGGCAGCAAACTCTGGGTAGAAGCTCCGAGTCCGTTTTCTAGGGTGTGAAGTCCTTGCAGATAGGCAGGGGTGGGCAGGTGGTGGGAGGAGGGGGTGTTATTCCAAGCAAGCCTTGTTTGGCGTCCTGTTGCTGGCACCGTTGGCCCCAGTAACTGTGAACCAAGGGCAAACAACCTGGTGTGGTGTGGGCGCGTGGGTTTGAAAACAAACACAGGGAAGGACTGTTCCTTCCTTGATTTTCCGGTTGCAGGAGCATTTGGTTCTCATGACCTGGTAAGAACACTGAGGTCACTAGAAAGCCTTTGGCCTTGTCAACATTAGGAGAGCAGCAGTGTTAACTTGTAGAGATTGTACACATCCCCCCCGAAGAATGTAAAGGTAGGCTGGGCTTCTAGTGCATTCGCCAGTGTGCGAAACACGCCAGGATCCAGTTTGTTTGCTGGATGCTGCCGGAGGGTGTGTGGGAGTGGAAGTGTGCATTTTTCTTTCCTGAATTCGGACTTATATCCTCAGAGAAGACCAATGAGACACTGTTATGTGTGAGGAGGGGGAGGGAGAGGCCACTTGGAAATCAAAACAGTAAAAGTGGGTGAAAAAGATGTTTATGTTCATTTTGATGAAGCAATTTGGCAAACCTATCAAAATTCAAAATTAAAATTAAAAATCAACGTAAAGGGTACAGATTGTGGTCCCAATCTTGTGAGTGTCTAAAAAAGCACCGAACTGTACCTTTTTAAAAAGCAAATTTTGTGGTTATGTGAATAATATCTCCATTTTTGTTGAGAAAAGCACCAGGTGTCATAGGAAAGTGTGGACTCGCTGTCTCGTACACGAGAAACTAACACGGCACTGTTAACTGACTGGAATATAAGTAAAAACTTTCTTAAAAGATCAATTTTTTTGACATTAAAAGTGAAGAAGAAATAGCTCTTTGACCCAACTTCTCCATTTCTAATACTTTATTGTATAAACCTACTCCAAATGTGCAACATGCCCTCTGAACCATTTTTCAGAATTAGGTTGTTGCAAAAACCCAAATGTCCCTTGATCAGGGGCACTAGGCAGGTGTTCAAAAAGAATGACATAGTTCTGCACATATGGGTAGGAAATGACCACCGGGATATGTTGTGAAGTGAGAAGAGCAAATTGCAGCACGGCATGTATAAAATGCTACTCCTTTTTTTTTTTTTAAGATTTTATTTATTTATTTGACAGATCACAAGTAGGCAGAGAGGTGGGCAGAGAGAGAGAGGAGGAAGCAGCCTCCCCGCTGAGCAGAGAGCCTGATGCAGGGCTCGATCCCAGGACCCTGGGATCACGACCTGAGCTGAAGGCAGAGGCTTTAACCCACTGAGCCACCCAGGCACCCCATATAAAATGCTACTCTTTGTGTAAAATGGATGAACATATTTGTCATCCCCTCTCTGGGAGGATATATAGGAAAGAGGAGGAGACGGGGTGGCTGGGGGTGGAGGGCACCTGAGAGATTTCCATTGCACCATGCACCTGTGCACCTTTCGATTGTGTACAGTAAGCATGTACTTAGATGTTAAAAAAATAATAATAAAATACGTGATCTAATAAAAAATCACTTAGGGCATATAATCTGTATATGTAATCCGTCTGTGTTTTATGTTTACAAGGAGGGCAGTAACAGTAGCTGCTTTAAGAGGTGGTTGGAAGGATGGAAAGTGATGGTGTGTGTAGAGCCTGTTAGCTTGTGTCTTAGGCAGAGTGAAACTTACTAGAAATTACTGTGGTTACTGTTGCACCTGCTGCCTGGATGTGCGAGCTAGGCGCTCAGGAAGGGAAGGTAAAAGAGAGAAAGTCTTTTGTCTTTGATGAGCTTCCACTCGAAAAAGGGCACCGAGTGCAAACAGTTAATGATCATGCAATACAGAATTCTCTTTAATTGCGAGAGCAGAGGCAGAGGGGCAAAGAAGCAATGAAATCCGCCTGTGGTGTGAACAGAAACTCCACAAACAACTTCATATTTGAACTGAGACTTGAAGGTCTGTGTGTCCGGGGTCTTCAAGACAATCCCCAGGTTCAGTGATGCTCCGCGTGTAATTGCACTCCCAGCTGTGATTTGTTATAGCAAAAGGCTACAGAGCAAGGTGCCTGGGTGAAGTCTGAGGGGAACCAAGCGCAGCATTCCACAGGTCCTCTCCCAGTGAAGTCATGCAGGGCACACTTGATTCCCCTAGCGATGAGTTGTGACAACACGTGTGAAATGTTATCAACCTGGGATGCTTGTCAGAGACTCAGTGCCTATAGTTTTTATGGGGGGCTGGCCACATAGGCACCCTCTGCCTGTCGTGTACCAGCAGTACAGATTTCCAGAAAGTAAGCAGGGTGTTCAGCATGAACCTATTGTTAGTACAGCATAGGCATAGTGAGCCACTTTTACCAGCCCTGGGAATGTGGGGGCCCTCCCCAAATCCATTCCCAGACGCCAGTCAGTGGCCAACCTCGTTAGCAGGTCTTTTTAAAGGCGAGCACTCAGGTCTGCTGTGTTAACTCTTTTCTTCACAGATGGGTAGGCATTTTAAGTGGAAAAAGAGGGAGGGAGGACATTCCAGGCAGAGGGAAAACATCTACAGAGCCCCAGAAATAAGAAAGAACATGACATGTTCTGGAAACAATGCTTGGTTCAGATTACAGAGGCATACGTTGGGAGGGGATGTGGCAGGAGAAGGTTTGTCCCTGGATCCCTAGGGTTGGAATTTTTTCTCTGTGCTTTTGAAAGTTGCAGAAATTACATATCTGCAGTCTTAAGATTAATTTTATCATTTATGACATGCCATTTAGGTTACTACTGTGGGACATTTTCATGGTTGGACGTTATTGAAATAGCTGTTTAAGGATTAAAATAAATTAATCAATGGAGAGTTGCTTTGTAAGCAGTGGTAGCCTTAAGCTAGACCTGATTTTAGTCTATTCAGTTTAGTTTGTTTGTTTGTTTGTTTTTTACTAATAGATTTTAGTCTGTTTAGTTTATTTGTGGCAAATTCAAATGAAGGATGCATGCAGTGACCCTAATGACTGATGTCTGTGCACAGCGCTCAATGGCTCAACCTTTCTTTTGCTTTCTGATGTCTAGAATGAAAAACCAACTATGTGGAACTAACTCGATCATGCAAGACCTGAGTTTGAGTCTGGGTCTACCATGTCCAGCCATATGACTTTCGACATTTTGAATTGTTTTTCTCCTAAATTAAGAAAGCTATTGTTGTTATAGAAACAAATTCAAGAAATGGAAAGAATGAAAAGTTATAGGCTCCTCTTCCCCCCCACTCCCTTCCCAATCCTTCTTCCCTCCCTGGATGAAACCATCATTAAAAATTTGGCATTTGTTCTCCTGGAACTATTCCTAAACATTTTAAAGCACAAAGGTGTATGCAAACGTGCTTGTGTGTCTACACACGCATGTGTGTCTGTGTCTACATATGCATGTGTGTATATGACCACATGCGCATTTGTATATATGCCTACACACGTGTGTGTGCCCACACACATGGAGTATATGCCTACATATGCATATGAGTATGTGCCTACATGCACATGTGTATATATGCCTACACACATGTGTATATATGTGTACACATATGCCTACATATGCATGAGTCTGTGCCCACACACATGTGTGTATGCCTGCACATGCATGTATATCTATGACTACACACATACATGTGTATATGCCTATGTATGCATGGGAGAATATGCCTACATGTCTATGCCTCTATGCGTGTATAGGCCTACAACTTGCAAATAATGACAATTCTGCTGCTTCTTTTCTGATACCTGGTACTAGTTTCTACTTCTTGTCTTCTTGCAATTGCTAGGACTTCCAGTACATGGTGTTAAATCAGAGCGATGGAATTGAACATTCTCATCTTTCAGGCATAAATGGGAAAGCTTCTACTCTGTCATCAGTGTGATGCCTGCCAGATGTTTTAGGTAGATCAATTTTATCCAGGGACAATGTCCTTTCTAAATTTTTATCAGGAATGTTGTTCAATTTGGGCAAATGTTGTTTGCCTTCACAAAGTGCTGATGGGGTATCCTCCCTTAATCTACTTAAAAGGTAAGTTAAACTGACTGATGAATCATTTGAACTTTATATCAAAACCAATGATGTACTATACCTTGGCTAATTGAATTAAAAAAATAAATTTATTTATTTATTTTTAAAATAAATTTAAAACAGTGAATTATATTAGTACATTTCTTAGTGTTGGACTCTCTTTGCCTTTTAGGAACTATCTTAGTCATGGTGATTTTTTCATTAAATTCACTATTAGATCTGATTTGTGAATATTTTCTTTTGAATTTGGGGTTTTTGTATATGAGTTCTGTTGTTCATGGCTCTCCTTTATTGTGCTAGACAAGGGTTTTTCTAGCTTATAAAATAAATTCAAAAGTTTCTCATCTTTTAGTGTGTTTTGAAACAGTTTAAATAACAGAGGAATTAGCCTTTTCTTGAAGGTCTGTTGAACTCAGTCATAAAGTCTGCCCTTTTGTGAAGAGGTGGTTTTTGAGTATGTATTTTACTTTCTCTCCTATTTCTAAAAAAAGTGTAATATTTAATATCTATAGGAAAATATATGTATACTATAAGCAAGTTATGAAACAAAACCACCTAAATAAAGACATAAAATATACCCAATACTATATGCTAGTAACCAGGCCCTTCCTCCTCTTCTCTCCCAGAGAGAAGATGGTTGTCATTTCCTTGCCTTTTTTAAAAATAATTTTATTATTCATATATACATATATTTCTCTAAGACTGTATTGTTTATTTTGTTTTGTTTTGAGTTATATAAACATGGTATCTTGTGTTCCTTTATTCAACTTGATTTTTCATTCAACACAAGGACGCATATAGCATTCATTCATTTTTACCACTGCAAGCATCCTCTGTGATAAACTGTCTTTTCTCCTGTTAATAGCTATCTGAGTTCTTTCTAGGTTGGCTTGTTGTCTGTGACAAACAATGCTGCTGTGAGCCATTTGGACCATGTCTATTCCCATGTCTATTCCTTTAGGGTGTATACCTAGAAGTATTGAATTAGTGGCTCATAGAGTACGTGTTTGTTTAATTCCACAAGATAATGTTAAATTGATTTCTAAAGTGGTTATCAGGTTTCACCTTCACTAGCAATGTTTAAGTGTTCTCAATGATCTATCTCCTTGTCAATATTTGACATCATCAGACAGATTAATTTTTGTCAGTGTAATATGTTATTAGTGTGTGTTAGTTGACATTTCTCTGATTAACCGCTATTGCTGTCCTGTGATATTGACACATGTGCAGGCTATCCGTGTTTCTTCTCCCCTGAGATACCTGTTCATATCTATTTCCGGATTTTAGATGTGGTTCTTCACTTTTTCACTACTGACTTAGTTCTTTGTGTGTTTTGAATATGATTCCTTTGTTTGTTATTCCATGTAATAGTTTTCAGTTTGTGCCTCAAATTTAAAATTTTGTAACATCTGTTGATAAGCAGAAGTCCTCAGGTTTAGTGTGTTTGAATTTAAGTTGCTTGATGTTAACTTTCTTTGTCTTCCTTAAGAAATTATCGACCCCAAAGCTTATAGACGTGTTATTCTATAGTCATTTATAAAATTATCGAAGTTTTGCCTTTCACATTTATGTCTCTGATACACTTAGAACTGATTTTTGGGGGGAATGAATAATGTGTGAATAATGTGAATAATGGACCTAACTTCATTTCTTCCACATACTGGTAATCAATTGTTGCAAGACCATTTGTTGAAATCTCTCTACTTATTCTTTGGGAGTGTGTTAGCTGTTTTTAGACATTTGCCCTTCTTTGTGAAATTAGAACTTATCAATTTCCCTTGAAAAATTCCTTTAGGAATTTTTATCAGAATTGTATTGAATCTATAAAGCAATATGAGAGCACTAACATTCCAATATTGAGCCATTCTATCCATGAATATACTATAAGCTTTACATTTACCTAGGTTTTCTTTGAAGTTTTTCAGTGAAATTGTACAATTTTCTACATAAAGTTCTTGCATGTCTTTAATTTTAGATGTATTCCTAGCTATATTGTTATCATCTGCTATGGTAAATTGTTTATTTTTATTAAATTTAATTTTATTTTATTAAAATTCAATTAATTAACATATCATATTATTAGTTTCAGAGAAAGAGTTCAGGGATTCGTGAGTTGTGTATAACACCCAGTGTTCATTACATCACATACCCTCCTTAGCGCCCATCACACGGTTACCCCATCCAATCACCGCCTTCCCCTCCTGCAACCCTCAGTTTGTTTCCTATAGTTAAGGGTCTCTAATGGTTTGTCTTCCTCTCTGATTTTGTCTTACTTTATTTTTCCTTCCCTTCCCCTATGATTCTCTGTTTTGTTTCTTAAATTACACACAGGAGTGAAATCATATGGTATTTTTCTTTCTCTGACTGACTTCTTTCACTTAACATGATACCTCTAATTCCATCTGCATCATTGCAGATAGCAAGACTTTGTTTTTTTGATGGCTGAGTAATATTCCATCATATATATATTATTATATTATTATTATATATAATATATATTATATATAATATTCCATTATATATATATATATATATATCTCACATCTTCTTTATCCATTCTTCTGTTGATGGATATCTGGGTTCTTTCCGTAGTTTGACTATTGTGGACATTGCTGCTATAAACATGGGGGTGCAGGTGCCCCTTCGGATCACCACATTTGTATCTTTTACGTAAATATCTAGTAGTACAGCTCTATTTTTAACTTTTTGAGGAAACGCCAATCTGTTTTCCAGATTTTTTTTTTAGATTTGTTTATATCTTTAGATTTTTTGTTTTGCTAATGCTTAGAAACACAAATGATCTTATGTCCAAATAATTTAATTGTGAATTTCAATCATCATTAATTTCAATTATCTGTAGAAACTTATGATTTCTAAGTACGTAATCATATAATCTGTGAATAATGACCATTTTGAATTTTCCTTTTTCCAATTCTTAATACCTTAAAAAAAAATTCTTATTGCTCTGGGGAGGACTTTCAGAGGCAGTGTTATTTTGTTCCTAATTTAAAGGGAATGCTTCTACCATGTTGCCATTAAAAAGGAAGCTAGCTTAAATTGAATTTAAATTTTTTAAAAAAATGCTTTCTACAAGAAAAATGAAGTTAGCTGAAAAACAATGAAGTTAGCTGCAAGTGCTGATACATTTTATCACACTGATAAACCCTTTTCTGTTTATGGTCCGCTGAGCAATTTATTTCTTAATCGTGAATAGGTATTGAATTTTATGTAATGCATTATCTCTGTCTACTGAGAGGAACATATGGTTTTTCTGTCTATACTCCCGTCAGTGTGATAAAGTTCAGAGATAAAGTATATAATGTTAAACTACCCTTGCGTTCCAGAGATAGATCCACTTGGTTTTGATATATTTCTGTTTTTATTAAATAGATTAATAGTAAATCTCTGATGATCTTTCCACTGTCTGTAGCACCTAGAGATGTGTCTAGAGCTGCTCCAGACATCCTTTGTTCTCTCCCCATTCCATTTTATTGGCCATTCTCACCAGCAGTCTGTCAGCTTTATTAGTCTTTATGAAAAGCCAACTTTTGGCTTTGTCGATCCTCCGCATCGAAGCTTTGCTTTCTATCCCATTTAGTTCTGCTTTCCTTTTTCCTTCTACTTTCTTTGGATGGATTCATCTCGTCCTCTTGTTTTTTTTCTCTAACCTTTTTTAACTTTGTGTAAATTTATGTATAGCCCATTGATTGTCAGCCTTTAATCTGTTCAAATATGAACATCAAAGATGGTAACTTTTCCTTGAAACACCACTTCTGTTGCATCCCTTATGTTTTGAGATATCTTATTATTTGGCCTTAAGTCGTTTAAAAAATTGTCATTACAGTATTTTCTCGGACTCATGCTTTATTTAATTACATCTTCAGAAGTATGGCCCAAGTTTATTTCTAACTTGATCGCACTCCAGTCAGGGAATGTGGTATCTGTGAGGTTGAGTTTTTGAAATTTATTTAAACTTACATTATGGCCTATTATATGGACCGTCTTTGTCAACATTCCAAATAAGTTGGAAAAAAAGGTTCATTCCTAATCACTGGGTACAGGGACTTTTTTGTAGCTATTATATCAAGGCTATAGATTGCATTGTCTGAGTCTTTTATATCTTTGCCTGACATTTGCCGGCTTCATCTTTTGGTGTTTCAGACAGACATGTTGAATCTCCCACCAACTGCTCTCTTGGCCTCTGGGGGAGATGGGGCACGACCATCTGTTCTTCAGCAGTCCTGTCCTGGACATAATGACCACTCCGACTTGATGGTGATGCCTGCTCATTGTACCTGTGGTTTCAGAGTCTAGAATTTTCTGCATCTCTGCAACAGTCTGCTTTGGTGATTTCTTCTGCAATGGTCTCTTGCCAACATAAACTTTCTAATATCCAGAAATTCCTCAAAAAATTTATCTGCTCATTGTATGCTTTCTTGTTTTATAGTTGTTGTAACATGTGGATCTTTTCTGCCATTGGAATGGCATTTTGGAAAAGAAAGAGAAAAACAAATGTTTCTGCTCAGTCTGCCATCTTTACCCTTTGTAAGACGTATTTTTGTCCTTTATTCTTTCCTTCCTTTCCCTTTTTCTCCTAACATATGTCTGTTGGGCAAATAACCTTTCTAGACTTCTATTTCCTCATCTATAAAATGGGGATGATAATAATATTCATCTTGATGGCATGTGAGGAATATTTAATAAATAACATCAACAAAATGCTTTGCAGAACTGTTTAGATCTGTCCAAATACAAAGGATAACTTCAGCACCTTCCTCTAACTTTCCTTTCCTTTTGTGTAGCTAATACTTTTAAGCAGCTCAGCTACATTAGAGAAAAGTGATTAATTGTGCTTGGCAGGTCATGAGAGGCTGAAACAAATTTTTATTTGACACTTTTTGAGAAAATTTGCTTGCAAGGAATTATTGGGTGCTTTACTGGAAAGTCACAAAATAAATGGAAAAATCTATTTAGTCTCAAAATGAATGCTATCGAGGGTGTTTTCTTTCCCTGTTTTCTTGCACTGTGTTGTTGACATGCATACTCAATTAGGCACTTCTCCTTTAAAAATATTTCTTTACTTAAAAAAAAACCCCATATTTCCCGATTCAGCATATTCATAAATTTATTTACTTTAGCTTGGAAAGTTAATATGAACTGACAGAAAGAATGCTAAAATTTCAACCCAGGCGTATTTAAGGGACATAAGGAGTAATTGATGTAGAAGACCAAATGCTTTATATTAGAAAGCGCTAAAATCTGCTCATCTACCATTTTTTTTTAAATTTCTACTTTGCACCAAGGCAAAACACACAACTCTCAAATAAACCGAAAACTGTATAGTGAGTGCTATCTTATGTATAAGGTTTGTGCTAAGTGCTGTGGTATGAAGAGGTGAGACCCGCCACCCCACATCTGTCCTCTAAAGGTGAACCCCAACAAGCAGGTTAGTTAAAGCTAAGATACACATTACTCTAATAATCACACCACACCCTATTGGGAAGATCAGGAACAGCCATGTAGAGGAAATAACATTCAAGATGGGACTGACAAATGTTTGGGAGTTCCATTGACAGATAGTGGAGGAAGCCATCTCAAGTCTCAGACACAGCATGAGTAAAGAAGGGTTTCCAGCTGGGAAAGATAGGGGCATATTTAGACCGTGGCAAATTATTTTGTTTTTCTTTTGGCTAGAACATCAAGTATGTGTGATGCAGCTCGGGGATATATTGTACACAAGACAGTTTCAGCCTTAGAAAAAGGCTCAAGGTTTTCTTTGTAGCCAAATATACCAATTTTTGTAACTGTTCCATGGAAGCTTGTAAAGATATACTTACATTTTTATTATAGATGTATATAATAGGCATGCATTCTTCCATATAATTGCATCACTCCTTCCTTCTGTGTGGGTATGTTCTTGTATTTCTTAGGCTCTATTAGAAGTCACTAAAACTAAATGATTTCTTGTTCCAACTTTAAAAATTCTCTGAATCTAAGAGTGACCACTAAACTACAAATGCATATCACAAACCCCTGAACAGGGTTAGTGTCTTTAGCAGAGTAGGAGAAGACCCACGTTTGGGCTTGGAGACACACAGGCCTGAGCTTGAATCTCTGGTCCCGTGTGTACTCACTTGGGCAAGCTGACTTCTCTAAGCATCACTTTTTCATCTTTAAAAAAAAAAGATTTTATTTATTTATTTGACAGAGAGAGAGTACAAGCAGGGGGAGGGGCAGAGGGAGAAGCGGACTTCCCGCTGAGCAGGGAGCCTGATGTGGGGCTTGATCCCAGGACCCTGAGATCATGACAGACACTTACCTGACTGAGCCACTCAGGTGCCCTCATTTTTTCATCTTCAAAATGTTGAGTAATATGTCAACATAGAGTTTCAGTAAAGATCGTGGAGGTAATTTTCAGAAAGTTCTTGGTGCACAGCAGATACTCAACGTGTGGCCCCCGTCCTTGTCATAAAAACATCTGATCTCTCAAGCCTAGTGGAGAAGGCCAGAGGGATGGTATGAGGCGTGAGGAGGTACTTGTCACACTCAAGCGAAACATAAGGGGAGGGGATGAGAGGGGACAAAAATGGAGTTGGGGGAGCACACTCAAGAATGAAGAGAAGCATGTGGTCCTACAGAGGGGAGGTTGACAGTCGAGGATCCAGAATGTGGCCCTAGATTCTTTAACCAAATCTCAAAGGAGTCAAGAGCCAAGGGGAAGAGAAAGGAGAAGAAAAGATGTAGGGTGCTTCACGAGGGGAGATGGGGACGGGCAGTTGCAAAGGGAGAAGCAGCAAACACAGAAGACCTTAAAGCTGGAACGAGTTGGCCACACCTTCCTGGCCGGTGAAGGAGGGGGCCAGGAGGTCACTATGGTTTTCTCCGCAGAAGGGTCGATCTGGGGCTCGAATAAAAAACAGTCTGTCTTCCCCGAGAGCCAAAGAGTGGTGTTGCCTACCGAATTCCAGTCTCTTGAATCACTGTTTGGGAAGGAAGCTTAGAGATAATGTAGTCCAACCCACTAATTTCACATAGAGGGAAAATGAATCTTTTAGAGGTTATGTGGCTTGCTCAAGACCACACGGTGGCTCAGCCCAGAGCTGGAGGGCAAATGGTCCAGAAGCAACAGAAGCACGCGGGGCCTCGTTGTCACATCTGGGAGCTTGGGCGGGGGAAGGCATGGGGGTAACTTGAAAGACAGTGGTTGTGGCTTTCAGTCTTTATGGCAGCAACAGTTAAACCAGATATGTTGAATGTGTTCAAAGCTATTTGTAAGAGACCTCGGCTGTATACAGTTTGTTCCCCAAGTATGCTGACCCCGTAGTGATGGTTAGATTTGTATATCAACCATCTGAGTCTGTTGCAAGGTGGTGGGGACATAGGGTTAGAAGGGGGGACCCCAGGCCTCCACTGCATTCACCAACACTTCATTCTCAGAGAGCCTACTGTGTGCTGGGCACTGTTCTAAGTGGTTGGCGTGGATCAGCGAGGGAGCCGACCAGACGAAGATCCTAACCTCACCCTCTAGCTTTTTTGCCCCCAGAAATGGAGAAGAAAAACAGGGCCTGGGTGTGGGGCCGCCTCGGTTTCATTGCACCTCCCCCTCGCTGCCCCTTTCAATCCCTCCCCTTCCAGGACACCCTCACACTCCATCTCTGGTCCTGGAGCCCCATCTGCTTTGGCACATTCTATCACATCAAGCCTCGGATCTGGTTCAATCTCACTTGCTCTCGTCTGAGTTTCCTCCATGAACATCTGGTCTCCCAGTGCGCCCATCAGCACCCAGAGGCGGGGAAACCATTCCTATGACCTGCTTTGTCCCGTGGAGCTTGGCACTGAGCCCCAGATGTGTGTATGTGCCCTTGGCACTGAGCCCCAGGTGTGCGTGTGTGGCACACATCTATTGAGCCCTTGTGTCAGACTGGAGCAGAAAAGCTGTGTCAAGACTGATGAGGACACCCTTCAGAGACAAGGCGTGCAGCAGAGTCTTGCCGGGCAACCCACTAGCAAAACGGCTCCGGGAAGCTTCCCCATGAGGCACAGGTGGTGAAGATGCAGTGAGGACCCTGGCGGCGGCTGCTTTGGAACTGGGTCCTCTAAATGCTCTGGAAAACCCATTCAAAGGGAAGCAGAATCCCAAATGCCACTGAAAACATCTAAGAACTATGAGTAAGCACTTGGGATTTTAGGATGAAGGGAGCCCTCTCATCATGAAGCTTGTTGATGATTAACAGAATTCTAAGCCAAAGCTTAAAGCCGGATACACACCATAATGGTTAAGCCAAATAATGCTTAATTACTTTGGCTTTTATTTCTGGGAAAGAAAGCACAGTGAAGTAGAAAGACACACACACACACACACACACACACACACACACAACTCCACATATTTTTACTGGGTTAAAATAAGTACTTACATGGCCTCTGATTTCCATGTTTCAGATTATAGCTGTCCGTAGCCTCAATAGGAACGGCTTTGTCCAGAACACAAAGGAGAGGAGCAATGCTTCCTATCCAGCCAGGGGCTCCTTCTTCCTGGTCATTGCTCCTCTCCTGTAAGTGGATCCAGTCGGAGGGCAAACTCTTCATCCCATGCGGCGAATGTGTCCTGGAGCCGTGCACCTTTCCCCAGAGGTGTAGCTTGACTTGCACGTTCCATCAGCCCCGCCTCATTACTGATGGGGCCGGCAGTAGCCCTCTCCGTCCCTCGTGCTAGTTAACGTGCCAGTCCGCCGACTCTAAAGGGAGTTTTTCTTTATTTTACTTTTCTCTATCGATGGAAACTAGGGGTTTGCAGCATCACAAAATTGATGAGAACTGAAACTTCTGTGTCGAAACTTCTAGAACTAGATTAATGGACTTTCAGCAATCATACGACATTTCTGCCCATGTTCCCCTCTCTTTGGGAAGCTGTAGAGGTGAGATGCCCCACTGCCCCTAGGCTTACGGTGGACATTGTATCCAAAACTGAGGAGGCAAAGATTGGTCCCGGCTCCCAGGAGCCCACTGGAGGGGAGGGGGGACAAAGGCGCACAGAGAGAGGACCTTAATGCGGTGTGGACACTTCTATAATGTAATGTGTGTGGATCGAGCACCCTTGGAACCCAGATGAAGACGTGGCTGATTACGCTGAAGAGAGTCAGGGAATGCTTCACAGAGGAGAGGACATTTAGGTTGGGGCATAAATAATGAAGAATCCATCCATTGAGGAAGACGAGGGGAGGGGTGCTCAACTTTCCAGGCAGAGGGAAGAGTGTGTGGAAAGGCCGGAAATCTGTACAAGTTACCTAAAGCTCTTGGAGCCTAGATGTGTTTCATAATGTGGTCATTTGTTTTGATATTAGAAGGATAATATGATACATACATTGTGTATAACGTAACACCCCAAGTAGGGTTCTCAACAAATATATACATATATCCAGAACAAACAGTTTGAATAGTCATATTCAATAGTCATACTAAGTGGGATTAATTAAAGACTATTATTAATAGTATCATATCAGTTAAGTCATGTTTTGTTACCAAATAAATTTGAATACTGAACTGACCAAAAAAAAAAAAAAAGTCTTGGGTTTTTGGTTTTTTTTTTTCCTTTTTTAAAAAAATATTTTGTTTATTTATTTATTTGAGAGAGAGAGAGCAGAAGCAGAGAGAATGGCAGGCAGAGGGAGAAGTAAACTCCTCGCTGAACAGGGAGCCCCATACAGGACTCCATCCCAGGACCCTGGGATCATGATCTGAGCTGAAGGCAGATGCTTAACTGACTGGTTACCCCAGTACCCAGGTAACCCAAAGCCTTAGGTTTTGAAGCTTTTTGGATTTTAGAATCTTGAATCAAAGGGCTGTGGCTGTAATTCCAGTAAATTCCTCGTGCTAATTCTCATCGGGCTGGGCCAGGTCATGTGCTCGTTCCTGAGCCAATCACTGTAGCCACGTGATAGCGGGGGATATATATATCTGATTAGCCCAAGTCCTGGGCCCATCCCCTTCCCGGGAGTGATTCGTTTCAGCCTGCCTCAATCACACAGTGGTATCAGCTTGGTTGTTTCCAGAAAAAGGAGTAATCGGCAGGTAAAAATCACAGATGTCCATTATACGGGCATGGCAAGATGTGCCCACGTTCTAAGGCCTAGGTCACATGGTCCCAATCGCAGAACCAGGATTCGGACCCCTTTCTGTCTGATGCCAGAGCCCATGTTACACCAGGCTGCTCGCCAGCGAATAGAGTTCCCCCGTGCAACCCATTGCTCAATTATATGATGCAGGCAATTAGAACCTAGCAAAGTATAGAATAAGGCTTTAATTACATGGAGTGCCAAGAGCCCGTTAGTTGAAATGACTTAGAGAAGTAAGAAACGTTAATAGGCCAGAGGTTCACGGCCACAGCAGAGTCTGAGCTGAGCCTTGAAGGATGCGTTGAAATTGACGGGAGAGACTTTATGTCTCTGGTCTCAGCTCCAGGGACGCTCTTGTAACTTTCTTTGCCAACCAACATTGAATCTGAGAACAGAAGACGCAGATTTTCCTGGGTCCTAAATGAACCTCTGAGACCACAGGACATAAATTACAGGGAATGGTAACAAGAGGAAAAACATCGCCCTGTAATTTATTGACAGGGGAAGAGAAGCAAAGGACTCATTAAGGTTTAGACGCTCTAAGCCGGCCTCTGAGGTGCTCAGGACACAAGTGTGACGATGACAGACGGAAGTAACTCTGTGGCCACATAAAGAAGTCCGCTCTTTGCTTTCCCTGGGGGTCCTAGAATTCAAACAGACCAAAGACGTGAACAGCTTCCTCAAGTGCATCTGGCCCTGTGCCCCATGCTGTTAGTTATGGGAAGTCTGAGGTCCAGAGAGAGGCATAACTTGATAAGGCCACAGCCAATACTTACCAGTCATGAGCAAAGCATTTCATTTAGTTTTGTGTTAGAAGTGTTTTTGCTGAAATTCAAGAGCAAAGCCATGGACCCTTAAGGCTTTGTTTTTCTGGAACAGTGCGTGATTTGAATGTTGTGTGTGTTTTCTCTTTATGGGACTTAATCAAATAAAAATGCAAACAAGTTTTGAAATAGCTACGACTAAAAATACCCGCTTTTGAAATGTTGAGAGGCTTGTCATTGGAGATGTCCACGTATTTCCTTAATTCTGGATGTGTCAGCCGATTGTGACATCCCTATTTACTGAGCATCTACTTTGTGCTCAGGTGTTGGGCCTTCTCATTTAATCCCAGCAAAATCCTCTGTGGTAGGGATTATTATTCCATTTTTGGATGAGAAAGTGGGGCTGGACAGGTTAGTAACATGGGAGAGCATAACTTGTTAAAGGCTACCATGGGGATTTCTCTTTGTTCCCCAGTACACTGAGTTTCTCTAATACAGACCTGATCGCTCAGACCATTTTGCCCCATCATCCCTTCCTCCCTGCAGCCAAAGTTCATGGGTTGTAACTGACTTGCTTTGCCTCCAGAAGGCCCCGCTGTTTCCTCTCTTGGTTTAGAAATTGTTCTCTTCCCCCGAGGGCCCTGCTTTTTCATTGCTCCTTCCATCCCCTTCCTACTCCTTGGTCATCTCACAGAGACCTGTGATAGCTGTTCTACACACGGCCTCTTCTCTCTTCCAGGGCCCCTCCTACTTTCCAAGTCTGCGGGCTTCTACAGAACACAGTGGGAGTCTCTGAAAAACCCTTTAGCAGGGACCATTGTGATTTTTTTTTCTCCCTAAAAACTTAAAATTAGGTAGATGCTGCATATTTTATGTCAAGGGATCTTAGAACTGGAGGGGACCCATGGGCCACCCTTCTCTTGTGAGAGATTAGAAAGCTGTGGGTAGAGTTATTGGCTCAGCCTCGCACAGCAATACTGGAAGTGGGTTCTGTCAAGCAGATCTCCCCGGGAGCCTTAAGTGGGTGGCCATTGACACTGACTATGCAGGACTGCCCTTGGCTGTATTGGAAGTCCTTAGAGGAGGAAACACATGACATCATCATTAAGTTGGCTGCATTTCACTAGACCCCATCATGTCCCTGCCTTGGTTTGGGTCCCCCAGATACAGACACTGAGCCAAACAACCGAGTGCAGGTGGTCCATTTGGCAGATGGTCTGAGGAACTCCAGTAGGTGAGGGGGAAAGTGGGACACCCAGTCCAGGTGTGTTATGGAGCCAATGAGAACACATTGATAGTGATACAATGACCTCTGCCAGTCAGTGTAGGACATAACTCAGAATTATCCAACAGGGGATCAAGGCATCATCAACTGAGGGCTGCTTCTGCAGTCTTACCTCTCCAGCTCTTCCAGCTCGTTCCGACAAGAACAAAGCATGGGGGAAGTCACGGGTGTTCCCAGCACACTGCCTTTGGAGCAGCAAACTGGGTGTGGAAAGGAGGCAGAAGGGCATAGGCAGACTCAGCCACAATCCCCAAGAAGACTTTCCATCAGCAGTCAGAAACGGAAAGCCAGGCCACATGGTGTGCACATGTGTGCAAGCATGTGTGCCTGGCCTGTGTGCATGCGTGTGTGTTTGTGTGTGTGAGCTGGACTTACACACAGTGATTTGGATGGCCCATCATGGCTGCTTCTCAGTGTTGGCCATTTGGAAGCTCAGAACCAATTTATAGCCTCCCTTATCTTTTGGATAAGACCTTCCAGGAATGCAGTCTCTGTACCAACCTTGTGCTTTTATTTCCCTTCTCTTAGCCATTTTGTTTCTGCCTCGGCTTTTTCGTATATTTATTCTTATCCTATTTACGGATACCTTTAAAAGTCCCCCCTTTGAATTTCTGTGCTGGTATACGTTGGATACAAATAAATACAAAAACTGATTATCCAGTTAAAAAAAAAAAAAAAAAAAGACAAACCTGGAACTGCTCGTAAGCACCTGCCGGGCTGCTTTACCTAAATAAGATTTTTTATCAGAGCTTCCTGGTCTCCACTTGAAGGCACCGACTGCGTGGGAAACCACCGAGTTCTTGCTCATGCGGCGAGTTTGTCATGAGTCACCAGAGAACTGGAAACAAAGGAAAGTGCATGTGTTCCTCACGATGCTATAAAAATTGGAGATTCCCGCATCACACGAGTGATGTGACAAGAGGTCCACGATGGCCAAATTGGAGCCCATGATTCAAAGTTTTGCTGAGTCAAGATGTGGGACCCTGTTCCTACCATGGAAAATAAAAAAATAAATGAAGGCAGGTATAACAGAAGCATCATCCAGAACTTTTAATAGCTGTAACTACCTCTTTTTTTAGATTAATATCTAAAATATTTCCTTTTATGCATGATTTTTATTGATTTGTATTTTCGTGGCTTCTCTGTACAATATATGACAAATTTTCTTCAACGAGCATGTATTTTAAGTGAGGAGAAGATAAAAAAGCATTTCCTTTCATCTGAACATTCTTTAATCATGACATGCCCCCAAAGGTCTTGTTTTCTAAAAATAGATGTTTTTCTAGAAGTATCCAAGGTAAAATGTGGCCTGCTACTCAGGAATCTAAGATTTTGGTTGTTTTCTTTGCTGGTCAAAAGCCCTGAAGAAATGAAGATTCTGTCCTCTGATATTCATGGTTGTGAGTGAGACCCACACTAAGTATTTCTTTGCCATTTGGTTTCCTGTTTCAAGGAAAATGTTAAGACAGATGTTACAGTAAAAAGGAGGGAGGGAGGGAAAGAGGAGAGGGAGGGAGGGAGGAAGGATGGAAGGAAGGAGGAAGGGAGGGGAGGGGGCAAAGGAGGGAGGGGAGCAGTGCCTGGGGAGAGAGGAGGGAGGAAGGAATCCTAGGCTCTCTTGTTTGTTACAATAATCAAAAATATTAACTGCACACCTCTGGAAAGTTATTTATTTATGACTCCTTCATTCTAAAAAGAATTTAAAATAACCTTAAAAGGTTTAGTGAATGTCATAATGTACAAGACAACAAGTAAGGGAGGAAAATGGAGCAACGGGAAAACTTGGGATTCGAAAAATGGGAGGAATAAATCTAGTGTCTAAAATCCAGGCCATTATGTCCTACTGAGTCTGGGTCAGAAATTTTACTCTGAGCTTCACAGAAGCCAAAGCAAAGAAGGAAGCACAATCAAATATATGATTCATAAGTTAAAAAAGAAAAGCTAGGGTGCCTGGGTGGTTCAATGGGTTAAGCCTCTGCCTTTGGCTCAGGTCATGATCTCAGGGTCCTGGGATCGAGTCCCGCATCGGGCTCCCTGCTCAGCAGGGAGCCTGCTTCCCCCTCTCTCTCTGCCTGCCTCTCTGCCTACTTGTGATCTCTCTCTCTGTCAAATAAATAAATAAAATCTAAAAAAAAAAAAAAAAGGAAAGAAAAGCTAATTCATCTGGGATGAGGTACTAAGTGAAGTGTTTGGATAGAATATATACAAAGAGGAGAAAAGATACCAGCCCTTGGACTCAAAAAGTCGGTGCGACTATTCATGCAGACAGACAATAATCCCCACGCAAGAACGGATGAAGGAGACTAAGAACAAACTTCCAGTTATAAAATAAATAAGTCGCAGGGATGAAGAATATAGCAAAGGAGATATAGTCAATAATATTACAATAACTTTCTTTGGTGACAGATGGTAAATATATGTATGATGAGCATTTCATAATTTTATACTTTCCATGATTTTAAAGTTTGTAATTGTTGAATCACTATGTTGTATGCGTGAAATTAATATAATATTATGTGCCAATTATACTTCAATTAAACAAGAAAGGAAGGGAGGGTGGGAGGGGGGAGAGAGAAAGAGAAAGAGAAAGAAAGAAAAAGAAAAAGAAAGACAGAGGGGGGGAGGGAGGGGGAAAGAAGAAGGAAGGAAGAAAATTTTGGTGACAGTTTTACCAAAAGGTGCCCTGCCTTAAATAAAACAAGAGCATTTGGTAACTTTAAGAGCATAAAAAATCAGGTATTTTTTCTAAGCATGACACGAATTCTCTAAGTATACCACAAGGGTTTTGCACTATAATATTCTGTATAATAGCTACTTTACAGGTAATATCAATTTGCTGAATATGACTCAACACCCAAGTGATTTGTTTCAATATTCTTGGTAATGGTTGTTTTTATGTCCGAGAGAATGAAGGTTATTGCTGTTTTTAATGAGAGTAATAACAGCTAACATCAGTGGGTATGTCCATGCCCAGCACGACCCTCACCAGCGCAGCCACCGCACACGCGCCCCATGCGTGAGACACAGCTGCTTCTATTCATAAAACTAAAATTGATGGTTTGTCAAAGCCTTCCTATGTGTTTTCTTACTCAACTAGTCCCAATAACTCTGTGAGATATTGGTCAGAAAGACATTATTTTTCCATGAGGAGAGCAAGGTCAGATTGCTAGTAATGGGCGGGTCTGGACTGTAAATTCAGATTTTTCAGAGGAGCCTTCTCCATGACTCCATGATCTAGGGAGCAAAGCTGTGGTGATGGGACTATGGATACTGGCCACTGGGATGTCAGGCTGGATTCCCTGAGGTAACTGTGCGTCCGCCCGCCATTGACTGGCCGTGTGGTGTTGGGCAAGCCTCCTCTGTTCCCTCTGGGCTACAGTGTCGCCCACTGGAAAATCAGGAGGCTGATGACTTGTCTGGGAAGATTCATTCCAGCTGCGACAGCCTCTTCATCGCTGGGTTTCTGCGGCTCCAGGCGGTTTCCCAGACTACACTCCAGAGTGTTCTAGTCATTTTCGCATTAGCAGTTGCTCTGTGGTAGCTTGGCTGCCTCTCTGTGGGTCATTTACCCTTCCCTGTTGTCCCCCGCCTGCTTGGGGCCATGCCTCGCGGGCTGTGTCTTCAGGCTGAGAAAAGACAGAACTCCCCTGGAGCCCACCGTGTTCTATGGATGTTTCCACAGTATTAGCTGCGTTCTGTTGTTACTGATGGATAGTTCATCTTCCATGGATTTTCTGAGGAAGAGTCAAAGTGTGGAAAGTGCCTAAAGTTTGATCCGGACCTGGTGAAGAACTCTCTTTTCCCTCCCCTCCTTCCCTCGTACGCCTCTTCTGAGCCCAGAGATCCCATGTACACATCTTGGATTCTTCCAAGTTAGCCGTGTCTCTGTGGAGGGCTTCCCTGGGGGAGAGGGGGGGAATGTTGTGTGTTAGTCTCCCTTGCCCAAATAAATCAACCCTGTCCAAAGCTTTAGGTTCCAGGTTTGTTTCTGGCACCCCTTTGCCTAAACGTTTCTGTATTGAATAAAACAGAAATGTTTAGCAAATCCCAAGAAATTCCTCATTTAATGGAAAAAAGAGATCCCTGAGCTTATATTTCAAAATGTGATTTCCATGTTCCCATTGCGTTAAGGCAAGTTCGCCTCACCAAATCCCCAGATGTCTGCTGTGCTTTTCTGAAAATGGCTATATTTAGCCCCTAGAATGCACTTGAGTACATATCGTGGACAGGATTCTCTTCTGAGCCCTGTAGGAGACGGAGTCTCCGAATGAGTCTCGAAGCCCACCCTAGAATTTTAGTTGTAAAGGTCGTGTTAAAATCTGTGGGAAGTTTCATCATTAGCCCGCAAACAAGCTTTCGTCCCCATGTGTGGAACTTCTGTGCTCTGTGTACAGCACCTCTGTGTGGCTGTCTGTCTTTCCCCACAATGATGGAAGTTCCAGCCCTGGGACTGGCCACAAACGGCTTATCCCACGAGCTAAGTTGGCAATTTAGGGCCTGCCTTGCCAATTTCTCTGTGAATTCCCTTCTCTTCCTTCCGGCATCTTCAAAAAAAAATTTTTTTTTGTTCGTTTGGTTCTTGTCTCTGCCAGCTCTAAATTGCTCTTCCTCCTAAAATGTTTGTCTTTTATTATGACAGTAATTTGTGCCCATTGTTGAGAGACGGACAGAAACAGAGAGAAACAGAAAGAGACAGAGAGATTGCAGAGAGAAATGTAGAAAAAAACAGTAAAACCCCACCGCAGCAAATTTCTTACTGTTACTGTTCTGGATTTACACAAGTATGTTTGCCTGTAGTTATTTATCCTCAACCCTTGCCAGTTATATGGATTTCCAGTTGGGGGATAATAACAATGTTCAATAGTGAGCGATATTCCTGAATCATCAAGTAGTCTTCAAAACCCTGACTGTTAATAGCCACGTAATATACAGTTGTTTGGGCAAAGAGCTGTTGTAAACATTTCCTTTGTGCTGGGCTTGGAGATGGTTTCCACCCTTTCTCAACCAGCCCACCTTTACGGTAGTAGCTGATGGCAGTTGCTGCTAACAGCTCAGGCCTGGCACTGGGCTAGGTCCAGGAATAAAGAAAGAAGAGCCACCAGCTTGCCCCCAGGGAAAGGGGGAGGGCACATTGGCAGTGGGCGTTTAGCACATTTCTACTGTGGTACCTGATATTAGGAGCTGTCACCTTGGGGCACAACTGAGTCTGAAAGGGATTGCTGAACCCTCTAATACTAAGTCATGTTCAGTAACTCTTGATTGTTTTCTAAGTCTGGAAAGTCTTCTTAGGGGTGGCTTCTTAGGGGAAAGCCCCCCAGGGGAAACTCACTCTCGAGCTACTTCTTAAAGGACGAAGTGACAGGGTTGAAGGAAGGATGGTTCAGAGGAGGAAGGGAGAGGTCATTCCAGGAACGGCAAACAGTACCAAGAAAGGGAGCTCTGCAGGGTTGGGCACAGGCTGGGGCTTTGTTGTGGCCTGAGTTTAGAATCCTGTGAGGGCGTGAAGGAGTGGCAGCTGGAAGGGCCCGCAGGGGACGCATCCTGAGAAGCTTTTGATGTCCCAAAAGAGTTCATCCCAAAGACTTTGGGAGGCCACTAAGGCTACATGTAGAGGCCTGAACTCAGCGGATATGCACTTTGGGGAAACTCACTGCGGCATCTATAGGGGGGACAACAGACTTGGGGGTTTCTGGAGACAGTTATTGGGTGGGGATTCTGAGCCTCCTGAACACAGGAAGTGTGATTTCTGTTGACTGCTGCCTGGCATACGCTAGGGGCTCAGAATTTGTTACAAGATTCCAGGAGGGGACGCTGAGCATGGCAGCAGTGAGAATGGAGAGGTCCTGTAAGAAAGACATATAGGAAGGGACATGGCTGCGATTTGCTGATCTTAAAGCCAAGGACCCCAATAGACCTTACTTTTTAGCCCTGAGCAAAAACTAGAATGTGGTTTTTGAAAAACGTATTTGACTCAGGAACCAATCGACCAATGGAATGTTTCTAGAACTCTACTCTCCGCTTTGTGAATTACATAGTTTTGTTCCATTCAATGGGTCCCTTTTTTCCCGAAATACCACCTGTGAAATAAGTTAAACACCATACTGCTTTAATGTAAAAATATTTCCTCAAATCCACTGTATAAATTAATTACTCTTTAGGGACTAGGATAATCTAATTTCCCCTATACAATGTGCTCCATTCACATGCTCCACATTGCTGGAAGGGTAGGTTATGAATCCACTGTTTCTGAAGGATTATGAGCCACAATAAATGTCAGTATGAGCTCTGATTGATTTCCTGCAACCTCACTCGTTGTGACTTCATTTAGTAACTTAATACTAATTGTGTCGCTTTGATTACCTTTGATTTTCACTGTGTCCGCAGCACTTACTAGAGTACCGAGAGCAAGCAGGGTGCCCCATAAATGTCTGTTGAATAAAGGAGGACTTTCAGGTCCTTTAAAAATGCTCCTCAGAGAAATTTCAGAGAGGTCAGGGAGAAGTCTGCGGCTCAGGTCGGCGTGGATGTAAGAGGTGACGCCACAGCTCAGTCCTTGGGAAAGTAATAGACCGGCTCCGACGCTCCACTTCGTCCCGATGCCCTAGCACACAGGACGCGCTCAGCCAATGTCTGCTGACCGGCCAGCCCTGCTAGAGCAAAGTCGGCTGGTGAGCCCCAGCTCTTAGCTCAAGCCTGTGCCTTAGGCAGTAATGCAGCCTTTCCTGTATGCACTCAGCCTTTATGGTGCACCCACGGTATACCAGCCCAATAGTGGACCTTCCTAGGGTCTCTTAGATTCACAAGAGCTTCCTCCTTTTGAACCTGCAAACCACCCTGGCATTAGCTTCTTCTGAAGATGAGCTCACTGAGGTTTGCAAGCACTGAGCCACTCCTCTAAGGCGGTGCTATTGAAGGGGAGGTTGGCTCACTCCCCAGCGTCCTCATGGTACCTAAACTGGTTCCTGGATCTCCTTTCTCCTTTCTCTAAGTCAGCAGCAATGGCCGTGAGTTGGGGTGTCAGGTTGCAAAGCTGTGTGACGCTGAGTGGTTCCTTCTTGTCTCTGAGCCTCGGTTTGCAGTGCCTGGGTGAGTGGTGATGGGGCACCAGGATAGATGGAATGGAGCAGCTGGACACAAGAATGTGGAGGAGAAAATCACTTGGGCAGGACGATGGATGCAAGATGAGGGCAGGAAAGAGGAGCTATGAAATAAGGGCCATTCATTATTGCCCTCGAGTCTACAGGTCAGCTTTGGAGGAGGGGGGGTTCTGCTAATCTGGGCCACGCATCTTGACCTTGGCTGGGCTCACGCCTGCACCTGCGGTTGGCCGGGAGCTGGCTGAGCTAAGACAGCACCTCACAGACATGTTCGGCAGTTGCCTGGCTATCTACCCACATGACGGGGTAAATGGACCACACCGCACTCATCTTCTACCAGGACCCTTCTACCAGGGTCCGATGGACCCAGGCTTGGTCACATGACAGTGTTAGAATTCCAAGATCCTGAAGAGAAACATGCAGGACTTTCAAGAAATAGACTCCTTTCTCTTCATGGGAGGAGCTCTAAAGTCACATTGCGGGGGCCACAGGCACTTGGCAGGAACAAGTACGTCCACAGGGATTGCCTGAAGCTGATGAAATCAGCCCACTTCTCTAGAGATCCTAGAAGAGCTTCAGATCAAGCCAGACTGGCAGGAGCAACATACCTTGTTGTATTATGTGATGTTACAGCTTGACCAATGGCCATATGCAGGGGAAATGACAGAAAACTAGACAATATATATAGCTCGCTTTTATTTATATTTATTTGTCACCTTTCTTCCCAGTTTGTTGTTGGAAGACATTGCCCATGGTAGGACACATGGGAGAGATTCCTGTCTTGTCTCCGTACTAGGCACAGCTGGGCCTTTCTGGAGCTGGACTGGTTTTGAATCTTAGATTTGTGACTTGGGCCACTAACAAAATTCTCCCTTCAAGTTGTCTACTAGAAAGCTCAAAACTGAACATGTGGGGCACCTGCGTGGCTCAGTGGGTTAAAGCCTCTGCCTTCAGCTCAGGTCATGATCCCAGGATTCTGGGATCGAGCCTCACATCGGTCTCTCTGCTCAGCAGGGAGCCTGCTTCCTCCTCTCTCTCTGCCTGCCTCTCTGCCTGATTGTGATCTCTGTCTGTCAAATAAATAAATAATAATAAAAAAAACCTGAACATGTGATCCACCACTTATGAATACAGAGACCTCGTGACATGTATTTTGGTACTGATTTCACTTCCAGTTTCATATTATTGCTCCTTTTAACATGCCTCCTTCCTACTGACTTTCAGCGTCTTGTTTGATTGCACTGTATGTTTTTGTAAATTGTAAGTTTTGAATATAGTAGATGATAAATAAAATGAGAGAATGAGTCAGCAAGCAAAGGGCCTTCCTATACCCAGAAATGTACTGAAAATCCGAGTGTTTTTTATTTGTTTATTTTTAATATGTTGTATTAGGAGTCCTACATTGAACCTAAATTCATACCTGGATGTTACACCTAGAAAGATACAATCTTTCTAGATGAGAATCTAGAAATTCCCATCTAGAGGGGAATGCCTGCAGTTACCCTTCATACCACTAGATGACGCCCCTCATTGTCATCTCTAAGGGGGCTGTGGCTAGAAGGACTCTGCGGAGGACTGTGGGACATTTATGAATGGCCCCTCTAAGGCATAGAACTTGTCTTTTATACAGGATTGGATGTGCAGATATTTAGCAGTTGAGTGAAGAAGGTTGGGGTATGGTATCGCTGTGTGTGGGCTAGCCCCTGCCTGCAAGAGGCTTACAATCTAGGTGGGGGAGTTTCCTATGCTCCTCACCTCAGCTTTGGATGGCCCTGAGCGAAATGTGGAAGTAAAGACTATTCTAGAAAGCCTTGCTAGAAGCTAAATCTATTCATTTGTAAAAGTTCTCTTTTACTCTGATATCATGTCCTTTCTACTTCTTCGGTGTTAAAAAATCTTTTTTTTAAAATGAAATGACATTAAGAGTAGATCAGACACTTTTTTTTTAATAAAAATAAAAAAATGTTTTTCTTTGATACTAGAGCATGAACAAAATCATAGAGGCTTCCTTGTTCTTTTCAGAAATTTAAAAATTTTAACCAAAATTCTGAAAGCCTCAAAATTCTGAAAGGGAACCAATATAGGCATATTTAATATAACCTTTCTTACTACATTTGTATATATTCAATCTCCTGTCATTTACAGCCCAGCTGATTCTATAAACCATGTTTTGTTTTTGCTTTTTTTTTTTTTTTTTCAAAGATTTATTTATTTATTTTAGAGAGAAAGAAAGTGCCTGAGAGCTGGGGTAGGTGGAGGGGATGGGGGTGCGGTGGGGAGTGGGAGGGGCTGGCAGAGGGAGAAGGAGACACTAGACTCATGCTGAGCACAGAAGCCTGACACAGGGCAGGATCCCACAAACCTGAGATCACCACCTGAGCGGAAACAAAGCGTAGGTGTCTTAACTGGCTGAGCCAACCAGATGCCCCTGAACCATGTTTTTGAAAAGGTGGCATTTAGGAAGATAGTCTAAGTCTCCTTCCTTCCCTCTAGCTGAGAATTTGGAATCTACCCTTTGAACAAGATAAAAAAATGAAACAATCAGTTAAAAAGCCATTTCTGTCTTTGTTTTACTTTAAAGCTGACATTAAGGGCACTTCCTCTTCTCTTGCGAATCAGAACCCGAAGTTCCATATAGGGACGTTTTAGAATCCTTTCCAACGCCCGTGGGCTTATCTTTTCTCCTCCTTTCAGATAAGGTAACATGTTATCTTTTTTGCATTTGCTGCCAGTGGCCTCAAATTCAGATTTCATACTCAACCCAAACAACTTTATTTATAGCCTTAAGACTGATACCTTTCCAGCTTCCCAGTTTCTTCTTCAGTTTTTATCAACGTTAAATGTCTTTTATTATAACCCACACCCAAAGCCTATGTTGGAGTGATATACAAATACTTTTAAAATTAAATAGAATTTTTTATATAATAGTACTTTTTGGGAAGTACTAGATTATTTAGCATAAACTGCAAATACCTCCAAAGTAGATTCCAGGACTGTCCTAACATTAAAAAAAAAAAACAAAACCCTTTAGTATTCTTTTATTCAAAATTATCACATGTTGAAGCCTTGTTTCCCGATCTAGAACATACCCTGCTGTGGCAAGCAATTTCGTTTCATAGGTTGTTTTAAATCCCTCGTGGTTTTAAGAGCAATGCCGGGACAAAAGGAATGCTCAGTGAGTATGTGCTGATTGACTAATTCACTGATTTGAGTTCTGGGGGAATCAGAAAAGCTTTCCAAGATGAGATGCAAGCCAGTGGGCAGAAGGGAGGATATTCACCTAGTCTGTGGCTTCTCAAGTTTTAAACATGATGGCTAAGGTCTCTAACGTTCTGGGACTTCACAGTCTTGATTCAGTAGGAGGACAGGAGACTGGAAGGTGGTGAATGACAGTTACCAGAGGCGTGGAGGCAGGTAGTAAATGTGGTATTGTGGAGATGTTCTCAAGATGGAGAAAGGCTTTGTAAACTATAAAGTACTGTGTAATTATGCCCCTTTGGTTTACAACCATTTGGCTTGACTGCAACTTCCACTCTGTGCCCCTGATTTAGCTCCAAGGGGGCCATCATGGTATTTACGGAAACCAGTTTGGATTTCACCTTGTGAGCAGCTGTGGCGGCCTCCAGGTGGTCATCTGGGCAGTGGTGCACTTGGCACCAACATCTGGCTGAACACACTGCTTTCAGATGACTCTCAATTTACTAGGTACCACTGGGATGCTGTTCCTGATGACACCGACTCATTCGGTGAGCATGATGTCAATTCCACTGTGTTTGTCGATCTATTTTGACTTAACATTTTTTAAAGTTAAAGGTTGAATTATTTAAACGTCTGGTGTTAATACACATGGTTTTGTTTTTTTAGTCTAGTCTTAAGTATACAGGGGTAATAGGCTAAGGAGGACAGATAAAGAGCTGTTTGTTAGACTAACTAATCAAGGAAAAAAAACTCTTGGTTATGTTATGACACTAACTTTTTCTAGTAGAGTAATTCCGACCAGTTTAGCGGTATTTGATGTTATCTTCTTTGCATACGTTGATTTAATTGGGGGCTCTGGATTGCGTTCAATTTTTTCTTATGAAATTCGTGGCAATTACATTTTCAATTTAAGCTAATTTGGCCTTATAAATTGAATTTAGACAAGGGAATATTATTATGTTATTTCTTTTATGTTTTCCATAAGATCTTGCTGTTCACAGGCATCCAGGACCTACTGTTAACTTGCTTGAGGCAGCCAGCCCTTGAGAGAGCATTACCTAGAGCTAACTGTCCTTCTGAAAGGGGTCCCAGGCCTGCTGTCATGGTGACCCATCTGTTGCAAGTCTATGGAGGTCCTGATGACAAAAAGGAATTAGAAATATCTTTGGATGGGGTGCCTGGGTGGCTCAGTGGGTTATGCATCCAACTTCGATTTCAGCTCAGGTCATGACCTCAGGTCATGATCTCAGGGTCTTAGGATCGAGCCCCGTGCTGGGCTCATGCTCGGTGGGGAGTCTGCGTGAGGATTTTTCTCCCTCTTCCTCTGTCCTTCCCCCCACCCTCAAAAAAACCAACCAACCAACCAAACAAACAAAAACCTTTTGGATAAACAAGTCCCCAGAAGACGTATGTGTGAAAAATAATAATTCAACCATCTGGATTCACCTTCTCAACCTGATGCATTTCAAAACAGTATTTTATCCAAATAATTTCCCTCGGAAAAGACGGCTACTCTACTCCTGAAGCGTGATTCTGCTTCCTGTGCCTCACCGCCCGCCATACGGTGGATACCCCCCACATTAGCTCCTTTATCTCTCTCTACCCTCCACCTTGGTTTGTATTTTCCATTTGTAACTTCTGGAGTATCTGAGCCATCATGACTTGGAGAGTAAAGCCACACCCATTTGACAGGCCGAGGATGGAAAACTCAGCTAGTGGCTACACCTACCAATTCTATGTATATTTCTATCAGCTTTCTAGTGCCTTGTAACAAATTACCACAGATTTAGTAGCTTAAAACAACACAGATGTACTATTTCATAGTTTCTATATTATATACGGAGGCATATATGTTACAGGAATGCATGTGTACTGTGTATTACATCATCATGTCTGTAGGTCTGAAGTCGAAAACAGCATGGCTAGGTTTTCTGCTCGGGGTGTCACTGGGCTGAAATCAGGGTGCCCCCGAGGGCTGCTGTCCTTGTCGGGACCCTGGAGTGATGGTCCGAGCTTCCTGGTTGCTGGCAGACTCCATCTCTGAGATCCCCGTTTTCCTTGTTGGCTATCAACTGGGGACCCTCTGGGCTCCCACATTCCTTGCCACGTGACCTCTCCATCTTCCAGCCAGAAACAGTGCAACAAATCCTTCTTTTGCTTCAAATCTTCGACCAGCTAGAGGAAACTCTCTGCTTTTAAAAGGCTCCTATGATTAGGTCAGGCCCCTCAGATAACTGCCCGATCTGAATAGTCAGCTGTGCCATTTAATATTACTTCATGGTGAAAGTAAACTCCGTCACATGTGTAGTCCTGCAAGGTTGTCCAGGGCATGGAGTTGGGGGCGGGAGGGAGGGGGCGGTGGTCTTAGAATTCTGCCCACCACCCTGTTCTGTCTCCCTCATGGAGCCAACTGCATCCCCTGAGGGAGACTGCTTGGCACAACCAACAAGCATCCTGTCCATTGTGGAGGACGTGGAACGCACATAAGCCCTTCTCTGCCCCTTTATAGTTTGCAAAGCACTTCATAGGTGAGATCTCATCCCCCCCCCCCCAAAATCATGTTACCACATTTTCATTTCATATCTGAGGAAACTAGAGTTCAAAGAGGTTCAAAGATCAACCATCAGCCTGAGGTAACAGACCTCATGACTTGGAGCTGGGATTTCCGAGTCCAGGGCAAGGTCCTCTGGTTCTCGACCAGAATTTTCACTGTGATGTCATTCCAGCCTCAAGAATCTTGTCCCTTGGGAACAAAGTGAGACCAGAAAGCTGTTGAAATATCATAGTGGTGTTTTTAATACAGCTTAAGTTCAAGGGCAGTGTGGGGCGGGAGTAGCCTGGGATCCTTGGTAGGGAGATGGGCACAGGTATGCAGGGGGGAGGGGATGGGGGCAGGGGCAGGCAGGCGGGGCTGTGTAGCAAAGGCAGGAAGGAGCCAAGTGTGTAGTGGGGCAAGAGGGAAACCTGTCAAAGGGTTAATGACCTGTCAAAGAGACCCAGGAATTTGCTGTGGGGTGTTAGACATTAGGGAACCGCTGTGTTTTTTTAGCTGGGGAGTGATTTGAAATAGCGGTGTTTAATGGGGAGTTGAAAGTTCACATAGCCCTCCATCTACTCGGCAATTCCATGCCTGGGTAGGTATCCCAGGCCCATTAATAGATCATGAAATCAATTTAGTGGGCTTTGACTGGCATTTAAAATATCGAGTGGAATAGATTATGTTGAAGGACAGAGGATGCAGTAAGGGTAATACTTATTTCTTGAAACAGCTCCATTGTGTGTGTGTGTGTGTGTGTGTGTACGTACATATCTGATGTTTCGTCTAGTATACTGTGATATAAAAGATATTTCTTACTGGGGGCTACAGTCAGAAGAGTTTAAAAAATACTGCCCAGAGAAACTCTTACACTTGTGTACTCAGAGTCAAGTACAATAATATCGCTAGCAGCACCATTTATAATCGTGAATAATTGGAAACACCTTCAATGTCCATCCTCAGGAGACTAGATCAGTTAAGTCATGGCTTATGCATGTAATGAAGCACAGAGCAGCACTTCAAAACGTATCATCGTGGACCAAAAAATAAATAAATAAAAAAAAAACAAAGATGGTTTCTGAATCATGTATCTTTATATCATTATATAAACTTTAAAAACATATAGAACAAAAAAATACGTTATTTATGGATCTGTAAAGACTAGTAGGCATATAAGCATGCATGACAATAATAACACCTACTTGAGGATAGGGGTTCTGGCAGATGAAGGAGAGAGGAGAGTGGGATTAGGAGAAGGGCTTCCTTCTGTTCTGCTGTGCGAAGTCTGAACGGAGGGAACACAAGGGTCCATGATAGCTTTCCCTAGATTTTTCTGTAGGTGTGAAATAGTCCACGGTGCATTTGTCTAGAACAGAATTATAGGATAATTCATGAGCCACCGCTGGGTGGAGACTGATGGAGAGACGGAGACCATGTGGCCCTAGACCAGGCATGGGGGCACCAGCAGGCCACCCTTATACAGCCACGTGCACGAGAGCATAAGAACGTGGCCTTGTATGATGGAAGGGCTTTTCAAAAATCGGAAAGCACTTCTGCAGACATCTTCTCCTTTTATTGTCAGAAAATAAATGGGGGTGTGATTTCATATCCTAAAGCTTAGAACACTGAAGTTGAGAGCCCTAGAATGACTTGTCGAAGGGGAGGCGGGAGCGGGTAGTGAGGTGGAGAACTGAACAGCGCTGCCTGCGGTCTTTTCAAGCTTTCAGAATGGGTGTGTTGGCCCACCTGTGACCAAAGCCCAGGTGTCATTCTTTAAGGCTTTTTTTTTTTCATTGCTTTCACAGACACATGACCGTGTGATAAAAAGATGTTTATTGTGGAGACATGAAGCAGGAACACTGCTGTGACTGTCATCTCAGCTCCCTTCCATTGTCAAGGTGCAGGAGCAGGTCATCCGCCTTCCCCTTTGGGCATGTGGCGTGTTCCATGTGTGACAGATGACACTGAAAGGGGGACATCCAGGGTGGGCATCTGGTGGACTCATGAGGGCAAGGCATCAAGAGTCGTCAGAGGGCAGCTGCTCGGGGACTGAGGCCCGGGGCGACCTTCTGCAGGAATGTTCGCAACCGGCCCATCTGTGGCGAGAGAGGTTGGGACTGGGGCCAGATATTTTCCTGAACCCCAAAACATCAAACCCAGACATCTTGCATATACCAAGAACTAACAAGCAAAACAGTGGTTGTGTAATAAGCAGAGGCAAGTCAGTGTGAATGGTATTGTTTAGAAGTGGTTTCACTGGCTAAGTCATGGAAGAAAAGATGAAAACGTTTAAATGTTTGTGGACCTAAGTGTGGTAGGTTTTTATGAACATGATCTCATGTAATCTTCCTAGCACCCCTGTGAGGCAGGTGTTACTATCCCTCCGTTTAAAGAGAAGGCAAGGAAGGGTGCCTGGGTGGCTCAGTGGGTTAAGCCTCTGCCTTCGGCTCAGGTCATGATCTCAGGTCCTGGGATCGAGCCCCCAGATCAGGCTCTCTGCTCAGCAGGGAGCCTGCTCCCCGCCCCCCTGCCTGCCTCTCTGCCTACTTGTGATCTCTCTCTCTGTCAAATAAATAAATAAAATCTTAAAAAAAAAAGAGAGAGAAGGCAAAGAGAGCTAAGACATGAACTCACTGGTCTGAGGTTGCACATTTGTAATCCATGTAGCTGGGATTTGAACTAGGGTTTTTCCTCTGTATCATGAAGCAGTAAACATTGAAAGAGCGGAGAACATGCATTCATAAGGCAACGTGTGGTCACCAGGGGAGGAGGTAGAGTTTGGAGTCCCTGGAATACTGGAAGAGGAAATTTGGATCTTTCAGCAAGGAAACCATTCAAGGCTTGAGCGGGATGCTTGCCGACGTGAATGCTCTGTTCTTGCATATCTCATCCAGCTGTGAAAGGCCCGAGGGGCAGGGGCTACAAGAGGTGGCACGGGGTGCAGGAAGCTGTGGCAGTCCCATGGTGCCCTCCCCCTGCCACCCTTGGAGCCTTCTGTCCACGTGTCCAGCCGCGGGACCCTGCCATCCTGGCAGCTGAGCTGTTGCAGTTTTGCAGAGGAGCAGGGAGAGTCCATTTGCCCTGCATCACAAACCAGAATTCGGAAGCCATTTTCCTCCACAAGCCGTGTGCTCCTCGGGGATAGGGTTTTGGTTTGCAGAACATTGACGGGACCTGCTAGGGGCTGGATTGGCTTCTGTGGACAGGTCTGGGGACCCGGCCAGAGGTGGAACATACATCCTGTAGGAGAGTGTGTTCGTGGTTCACCTTTCAGATGGACGTTGGGAGCACGGCCCGCATGTTTTGGGGTATCAAGAGTCACGTTCCAGTGACTGAGGGAGGGATTTCTGCCCCTCTGTTGGCCAGCCTCTGCCCTGGTCCAGGAGGCTCCAGCCTGACGTGGGTGTGAGCAGGTGATCCAGGCTTCCCCAACCAAAGAGGCTCCCATGCTGCTGCAGGGGAGCTCGGAGGCCTCCTCCTTGGAGTCCCAGTGGCCTCCGTGGTTTTGGCAACAGGAACGTGAAGGCGATACGCAGCTCGCGATGCACTCGCTTTCATTCATCCGGCCAATATTAACCCACTGCTACGTCGTGTGGTGTGCTGCAGCACGAAGGGGAGTACGATAGAGGCATGGTCTGCAGGAATTCATCGTTGAAAACAAGAGAGAAATAAACTGGGTATGGGTTATGCAGGAGGGAGCCCAGGAACAGGGAAGTCAGTGGCTAGGTCTGCTTGGGAGGGAGGGAACTGGGGCAGCCTTCTCTGAGAAGGAGACTTCTGAGCAGGGCAATGAAGTGGAAGAGGCATTTACCAACTGTGTGGGGGCACAGACGGTGGTGGGAATCGAGTGGGAGGGTGTGGTAGGACCAAGAGGGGTCAGCTACCATCAGAGCCCAGAGGACAGGATAGGCTTGGTGAGCTTGTTACAAACTTCTCTCTTTAACCGGATTGGGACTGGAATCTGTACCACACGTTGGTACTTCTGTGGACATAGCGGATGATGCTGGGAAGACGCGATGGGCAGAAGGGCTTGGAAGTCAGACACTGTGAATCCTAAAAAAGTTGTTTTAATAAGCAGTGTAGTTAGAGCTTTGGAAGTTCAAAGGAGCTAAAATTGCATACAAGGTTCTCATACAAGAACCTTCACTGGTTCTTGTAGTTCTGATTTCCAAAGAGTCCTGCTCATAATTAATTACGGTTGTACCACCATGGAGAACATTCTCCCTGAATTATTAGGGCAGAAGAACCCCCTTACCCTGTTGCCCCAAGATCTGCCAGTTCAATATCCTCCTTTTAAAGAGGGAAGGTACTGTTATGCCCATTCTGTAGATGATGAAACCAAGACCCAGAGAGGCTAAGAAACTTGCCCAAGGTCAACGTAAATGGCAGAGAAAGGTACGAGCCTGTGTTTGCAAAACTGCACACCAAGTTTTCACTGTGGGAGGAGACATAGCTGTTTCAGCACCCCCTGACCCTTAAAGTAGGGACATGCGTCCCTCTGTCTGACCTCATCACTGCTCTCCTTTCCCAAAAAAGGTTCTGTTTAGATATTTTTTCGTTTTTCAAATCACAACCAGAATGTCCTTGAGGTATTCCTTGTTTGTGTTTTTGTTTCTTGTAAGTACTCATTCCATCCTTTATTAAAAACATGTCTTGGACAAATCGCTGAGTGATGAGTGAAACATTGAGGCGACTTCTCTTTTGCTGACTGCTTTGAGGGGAGAGTGGCCTTCCACAAATGACATGGTGTGTGCCACCCCTCTCTGGGTAGATGTGGAGTCAAAATGACGACGTTATTGTGGTTTTCTCTCCTCCTAACTTTTTTCTCCAAGAACAAACACAAGATAATTATCCAAAGCCTTTTTTTTTTTTAAGGAAAAAAAAAAATCTTCCACCACATTCCAGAAGCAGACATTTGTTTCTCTCACCCAATAAAGGCATCAAGGTTCCTTCCAGAAGGTGCTGTGAACGCTTATTGCTAAGAATTTTGTATTTTTATAAACTGTGAGTGGCCATTCAGATGGGCTACGGTACCTACCTAAGCCTGGTTCCCTGGGAGCAAGCTGAGAAATTTTGTCTTATCCAGTGACTCCACATTGAGATGTGCGTGGGGACTCTGGATCCCAAAGTTTCCTGGAGTAGAAGAGGCCGAGGGCAGTGCTTGTGTGGCTAGTGCTCTTGGGGCTTGGTCTGGACCACCTGTTAGTGATGGGATCGCTTTCTGCTCATTTCTCGTGGCGTGCGGTAGAGGTGGGACCCAGCTTCCTAGCAGGGGAATGACACTCTGTCCGGGGAGAGCAGAAGCAGAGGGATGTGGAGGAATGGTGGGGGTTTGTTGGGCCCTGGGGTGACCCTGGCCCTTGGGGCTTGGAATGCTGTTGTCTAAGAGTTGCTGCCAGAGAGGGGGGTGGGGCTGAAGGAAAGTGGCCAAGAAACATCGGAGCCACAAGCTTTAGGGAACAGGGCTGGGTGAGGCAAACAGGAACTCTTGCTAAACCAAAATATTTGACTACATTTCACTTTTTTTCTTTCGGTCCAAATTCCTTGCTTGAAGGTTTAGCTTTGAAGTTGTTTCTTTTCTTAATGTTCCAATAATATTGTTCTTTTAATCTTGTTCTTGGGTGGAACATAGACTATTTAGATTATTTCTAAATTATAGCATCAGATTTCTCAGATTCCTGGCTATGCTTTCCGTCATCGGCCTTCTTTGGGGCTACTCAGAATCTCCTTTCTCAAAGAGGCAAGCGTGTGTAAAAACAACCTGGCTAAAACAGACAGTTTGGATCTTTAGCATCTGGTATGTATTTTGCGAATTTCCAGAGAGTCACGGAATAGGTGATACATATTTACAGTATACGCAGCTCTTCCCAACTTCTTAATACAGAGAATATGTACACGGGTTCTTTCAACAGACAACACACACTGTAAAAAAAAAGAAAGTAACAGGAGGAGAAGTCATTATAAGGATGATAAAATGTATAGAGAAAAAACTTTTCACCAAAAAACATGCTTATGAGAATAGGTCTTCTATATTTCACTTGGAAGAACAAGATGAACAGCTCCCGGGTCCAGCCGGTGAGAATTATGCAAGTTTCTAATGCATCCTCTACCCCCATCCCACTGAGTCATTGGATGATACTTACGGGTTTTTAACAAGCACAGCTCCCTGTGTAAGAGGGGCCTCTTCCATCCATGGATCTCCTCAGGTGGGAGAGCAAACCCCACTCAATCCCCAAGCCCAGCTTCTGTGCCCCCAGGGCTATGCAGTGCATGTCACCAGGCAACAGCTCCAATGGGAGGGAGTTCAGGCACCCCCTTGAGTCCCCTTGAATTGCTTTTCATTCTTCCCTCAGACATTTAGGGCGTGCCTCCTGTGAGCCAGGTCCTGTGCTGTAGCCCAGGGTCATCCAGGTGAATAAATCAGGATCTAGGCCTTCAAGGTGCTCCTAGCCTCTCTGGGGAGAGAGAGAAGGGCTCATTAGAACAAGCAAAGCTGAGCAAGGAGAACAGCAAAAACCATGTAGGAAAGGCTGTTCCAGAAGGTTGAGTCATGGGGGTCAGCAAAGGTCCACAGAGCCAGTCACTGTGAGGTTCGTTCTTGAAGGAGTTGATCAGGTTGGTGAAAGATGACGGCCTTCTAGGCCAGGGGAACACAAGAGCAACAACCAAGGGCAGAAGGTAGTCAACCCGTGGTATGTTTGGAAAATGGTGGTTTGGCTAGTGGGCTACCTCCGGAAGCTTAAGAGGCCCGCCGGGACACTTGCCAAGGCCCAGAGTTTGACCTTTCATCCGTAGGCATTGGTGGGTATTGAGAAGAGGAAGGCTGGAATGTATACATGATATCAACTCTAGCAAGCCAGGGGGTTCCCGTGAAGGCCAGGATTTGACTGAAGGTTGAGGAGAGGGGGTCAGTATTTTGCTGAGTCAACTCCCCTCTTCTCCTTCCCTCCCCCCGACCCCATGCTTTGTGGTGGAGTTTTCCACTCACACCTAGGAACTTTTGAAGCCAGAACTGCCAGGGCCACGGGTTTGTGTTTGAGAGAACCCCACCCCGTGCTCTGAGGAGTGCTGAGATCGCTAACCCTTGAAGGCTTCTCTGTAACCTGTGTCGCTGCTAACTGAGTTGCTCATGGTCTTCAAGAAGGCAGATGTCTCAGGCTAATGCCAAGAACGGTGTTTTCACAATTAAGCTCCCAAGCGGGAGAACAAATCTCCTTCATAAATTCTTAATTTCCGTGCCAACGCATGGTAGATCCATTCCATCGAGTGCTGCTATTGCTCTCCGTCCCTCCCAGCCACGGAACTTACTCAGGCTCTAGAAGAGCCACTTTATTCTGAATATGCTTCGGAAAGAACCATATTTTGATAATACCTAGAAGGGCTCAGGCAAATGTACCTGGACAGCTGAAGGAAGTGCCAGAACAGCTCTGGGTTCAAATGCCCCCTCGCCTCTGACAGAGTGAATAACCCAGGAAGACAGCCAACTCACAGGGCCAGTAAGGGCTTAGAAACAACCTAGTAGACAAAGTTCCTCCTGTTTCTCTCAGGAGTTATGTGGTAGGGGGGCGGAGGTACATGTCACCCCTGTCAGGGGCAACCTAGCTGAAGTTTTGCCCCCCTCGCGACATCTTTTTCAGCTCCTCAGACTGGCGCTGATTGAATCCCACTTGCACTCAAAGTCAGTATGGACAGCTGAGACCACTTGAGAACCTTCGTAAAACCCTGAATGATACTGGGTGCAAGTATGTATTCTATGCGGCTTTGTTTTATCTCCCAAAGGAAATTGCAAATCTCTGACATCAGGGACCATGCTTTATGTTTCTTTGACTCCGGCCCTCTGACTAGAGGCGAGCACGGTACGATGTTGGGTCCGTGGTACATACGGGACCAATACTTGACTGACTGATTTGCTGTGGGTTTTTTCCCAGCCAAGTGGAGATAGGGATGCTCATCCCTGGGGACGAGCAGATTCCGCTCACTGTCAGTACATTCCTTCACATTGTCACCAGCCCAGCAAACCCAGACTAAGCCCCTGCTATGTCAGGCCCATCCCATGCACATCAGTTATGTGCTCTTCCAGCTCCTAAATTGGATGCTCAGGTTTATGCAGACTGTCCACTGTTCTGAGCCAACCTCGTTCATCACCGCTGTGGTCACAGAAATGCTGTGGACTCCCTCAAGGGTAGCAAGGACCTCAAACTAGGAAGCCTGCCCAAATCCTAATGCAGGCTGATGATCAGTCGGGTGGTAGGCACCTCCCCACCCGACCCCACCCCCCCCCCCCCTGCAAGGCCCCGCTCCATTGATGAGGACCTGATGAGGCACATTTTTTTAAAGTAAGAACTGTTCCACTCGGCCACTCAGCTGCTCTGGTGGACGCTGGCCTGGCCACAGGCCCGGAGGAATGTGTGTGCATTCAAGGGCAAATGTCCCCTCCCTGTATTGTGTGGAGAGGCTCCCTTTGTGCCTAAAGACTGGGAGCTGCATAAAGGCCTAATGTCTTCCCCACAATGCCCCCTAGGATGAGAAGGCCCTTTTCAGCAACGGAGTCACAAATCTCACTGATAAGTACTTTGGCTCTCTGTTCCCCCGAAAACTCTCACGTCTCAAATTCTACACCAGCCAGGCTTGCTTAGTGTCATCTTTCTGTTTTGACTCCATCTGGTGAAAACCTATTTAACTGCCCTTCCAAAGTGACTGATTGGAGCAGCAAAAGCTTTTTTTTTTCTTTTTGGAAGAAAACAGCAATTTAGATTTTATAGCAATGTGACCTTGGGAAAATACCACTAATTAACTGCAGTCAATTCCGTGGATTAGACAGTATTCTGTACAATATTGCCACTCACACATAAAGTTCTGGATCTCAAAGGCTTGCCCTCTTCCCGGAGTGCCTGTCTCCTAGGCTTCAAATCGTCACATCTTATCTGATGTCAGATCTTATCTTATCATTTTGCTGGCTTGGGTACCACCTCCTCCAGGTAGCCTTCTCTGATTTCCAGTCCTCCACACACTCCCCTTCTGAATTCCCATAAGACTTTATTTGCTCTTCTCTTGGAATTCTTTTCCTTTCCTTCTTTGTCTTATCTTAATGCATGCATTGGTGCCTTTTACTTTTCTGTTAAGATCCTTGAAGGAAGACTCCGGGTCATCTTAGTCATAATTTCCTTAGTTTCCGTAATTCCTAGCACAGGGCTGTACACACCCACAGCAGTACTGTCTGAGTATTTGGGGCACCAGAGTAGAAAAGAAATGGCTGGGAGTTATTTGAATTAATCATACTCAACCATTTTGGTTTGGTTTTCAGTTTTATTGAAATATAATTGAAATATAACGTTGGATTATTTTAAGGTGTACAGCATAATGATTTGATATGTGTATATAGCACAAAATGGTCACCACAGTGAGTCTAGTTAGCATCCTTCCCTTCACATAGTTACAGTTGTGTGTGTGTGTGTGTGTTTGCACATGTGTGTGTGTGCGTGCGTGTGTGTGACGAGACTGCCTAAGTTCTACACTTTCAGTAGCTTTCAAGCATACAATACCATAACATTAACTGTAGTCACCATGCCATCCCCAGAACCTTGCTGTCTAATAACTGGAAGTTTGTACCCATACTCAGCCATTTTTGATGACCTCCATGCCTGGTTCAGGAGTATGTTGTCTGATGAGGAAGATGAGGAGGACACCTAAAATACGAACACAAGCCATTGTTGGTTGAACAATTATATTCTAGACACTGTGTGGTCAGCACCTTCCATATTATGATGCCCATCTTAACAAGGAAACTTGGTTTTAGAGAGAAATGAGAAAGTGATAGAAGCGAGATTAGAACCAAGGTCCTTCTGACTACAGAGAGAGAGCCATTGGCTCTTCTGTTGTACTAATGACTGTCAGAACAATTCCTGCTGTGTGTGGGGGGCAGGCTCTTTCCCTTTATTCCCTCAAGGGTTGATGGGGGAGTGGGAGGAACTGAAGCATTTGTCAAGTCAGTCTGGAAGGAAAGCATTTCACGGCTAGAAAGAGCATTGCTGGTTATCATCCACTCACACTCCAGCCCCAGCGATTGGCCCCCTGGCCTCCATCCTGTTTCCAGGACAGGGGAATGGAAAACTGGGTGAACGTTCCCAGGCCACTGGACCTCGCGAGCCATTGTCTTGGGCCTTCCAAGCCTCTTTTCATGTTGGCTACTTTATAAAAGACTATCACCGCACCAGGCTTTGGTGGAAGACTTTGAGCCTAATAAAAATGTCAAACTCATTAAGAAGGTTTCCAAAACCAAATAAACTCTGAAGGAGGCTGTAATCTTTGATGACTCTGAATTTTCGAATCCTAAGAATGTGGGAAAATATAGCTGTCATGTACAGGCTACTGAAATGTCACTGTTTTTTTGCTTCAACGTCATCTTGTAATGGAGGTTTGGTTGCAAGATCAGAAAGTCCTCCCCAAAATAGCGTAGCAGTGTTTTTCATTATTGCGACAAAACAGCTGTGTGTATGAGCCACCCTTTAAGTGTCACAAAGCAAAATCTAGAAAAAACACAAGTTTGATTAGCTTGGAGTTGTGGCCAGAATCTCACTAGATTGGAAATGTTTCGAGTCAGGCTGAGAAGCATGAAAAGCCTTATTTTTTGTTCTTCATGGTAGCTTAGGAAAACCATAGGGAAGCAGAAGTTACACCAGGGAAGGTTTCACATGTAGGAGGTAGGATTTCAGCTGGATCTTAAATGTGGGCTTTGGAGAGGCAGGAGTCTGGGAGACTCAAATGAGCCGAGGGGTAAGGATAGAGAAGGCAAGGAGAGAACAAGTGATAAAGAAGATACGCTGGCTGGCGCCGAGGGTTTCATCCTGAGAAATCTGAAGGAGCCAGAGAAATAATTACCATCGTATATGGTAAGTGTTATGTTTGGTGTGGCGGTCATCAAAGCAGAAGCTCATGCAAATCCCGAGACAGAAAGCAGCTTGGTGGTTCCCAGCGGCTGCGAGAGGGGGAAGAGGGAGACATTTTTAAAGGGTATGGGGTTTCATTTTGGAGTGAGGAAATGTTCTGGAATTAAGTCATTATGGTGGATGTCCAACTTCGTGAATACACTACTGAGTTGTATAGTTCAAAATGGTAAATTGTATGATTGGTACGACATGATTATGTCTCCAGAAGGGGGAGGGGGTGGAAACCGAGGCTTGAAGAGACCTTCATTCTCAAGGTCATAAAGCTAGAGATTAGTCTGCAAACTGGGATCTGGACCCAGGGCTTCCTGGTTCCAAAGCCTGTGCTCTTCCCTCTAGATTATGCTTCCTTCTGTCATTTCTGTCAGGACCCTATGAAGGCATAGCCATGAGATTGGCCACAAACTTCTGATCAGTGAACAAAATGTAGTTTTACTACAAATGCAATAATGCTGTCTGACAGATACCGTGGAGAAGCTGTGGGTCAGGAGACACACAGTAAAGTTTTGAGAAGGAAGTAACACAATTTACTGGCCTTGAGGATGGCAAGACCAATCCCGGACCCCACCCGACGTCAGGTCGGGGATCCCAGTGTGCTGGCTCCCAGGGGTCCAGGGAGTACCTAGGCCTCATGATGATGGGGCATTTTGGGAGCCTGCAGCTGGTGGGCTGTTACAGGTCGGGTCTGTGGGAGGGGCCATTCTACAGCGGGTTGGAAATGCCTTTTGCTTTAATGGGGGAATTATACTTCGGTGCAGCGGGCAGTGGTGCCTTAGAGAGGGAAGTTCTTCCGCAGTTTCAGGTTTGTGTGAAGGAATCCTGGGTGTGTCAGGGAGGCCAGCTGTGGCCATCTGGGCATGAGTTGGGAAGAGTGTAGTTCAAGGTTTTGGCAATGGAAATGGACAAGAGGAGTGAAGCAGGGTGATGTTTAGCGGGAAAAAATGGTAGCCTTAGCCACAGATGAGGGTGTATAGTAATAGAGAGCTCTACTATATTTCTCTCCTTTTTAACGCCTGGTTTTACAGTCTGGAAGACTAGAAACTAGAAGGTGCTAAGGATGGACATGAAATAGAAAGGGGGCAGAGATAATAAAGTAATCTGGGGACCTAATGAGTCTGGGATCATGACATAGGAACAAGTACGGAGAAGCCTTCACCCCAGACACAAGCGACCCTTTCTCTCTGCTTTCCGCTTGACAAAGGCAAGGTCCGAACACTGTATCAGTGGGAAATACGAAGGAGTAATAACACTGGCAATCCAAGGCATTTGTATGACACTTTATAGTTTACAGGTTGCTTTGCTATCTTTTATTCTATTTATGGTGACAGTTTTATCACAGTCCTTCCCCGATGGTAAATTTGTCCTGCGTGAAACTGTGTGCTTGGATTTCCTATGACATTCCACTCAGTAGTTTGAGGATTTCAGATCAAATGTACTTAAATCCGAGAGATGACCTCAGGTGAGTGACATGGGGAGTCCAAGAAGAATCAGAAAGGCCCTGAGTATTTGGATGCAAGATGAGACACACACTGCCCATCCCCCAACAGTCTGTCCCCCACCCCCACCCCCGCCGCCCCGATGCCTGGTGAAATGGAGGTTACCTGAATCAAATCAGCAAAGGCCTCATTCACACAAATGGGAGCTCCAGAAAAGTTCTAGTGAGCAAAGGCTGGGAAAGGTGTATGAATCATTCACTGTCAGCCATTCACTATTTTTATTTTATTATTTTATTTCATTTTGCTTTATTTTATTTTATTTTAAATTCCAGTATAGTTAACATACAGTGTTACATTAGTTTCATGTGTACAATATAATGACTCAGCACTTCCGTACAATACCGGGTCCTCATCACCAGTGTGCTTCTCGATCCCCATCACCTGTGTCACCCATCCCCAAGCCCGTCTGCTAACGATCAGTTTGTTCCCTATAGTTAAAAGTCTGTTTCTTGGTTTCTCTCCCTCCATCCCTCCCTCTCTCTCTCTCTCTCCCCCTTTTTTCCCTTTGCTCATTTTTGTTGACTTTTGTAGAATTCTTAAATTCTACTTACGAGTGAAATCATATGGTATTTGTCTTTCTCTGACTTATTTGATCCTTTACAGTTTTAAGGTATATAAAATGTCAATTGTAATATGCAAGGCAGAACACAGTCTTCTGGTGTCTTTAAGTGCTGAAAGAAAAAAATTTGTCAACCTACATTCTACCTTCAGTGAAAATATTTTTTTAGAATTGATGGCAGAAGAAATACTGTGGAGGAAAAAATAAAGCAAGAAAGACCAGCAGGAAATGCATGGGGAGTGGGCCTCCGTTTTAAGTGGAATGGTCAAGGAAGAATTCTCTGGGAAGGTGACAGTTGTTCCAAGGCTGGAAGGAGGTGAAGGGTGAGCTGTGGAAACATATTGGAGAAGAACATGCCCAGGGAGAGGTTATCATGCGCAGAGAGAGGGTCAGAAGGGTGCGTGTCTGACCTGTTTAGGAAACAGCATGGAGATGTGTGGCTGGAGCAGAGAGATCGAAGGAGAGGGAGAGAAGGGAATGGCCTTATAGAGTTGACAGGGGACCAGGTTGTGTGAGCTACTAGAGGACAGATAAGTATATGACTTGTTTGCCTGGACAATCCAAATTTGCACCCTGTGTCCTGATACTGTTTTATTCTAACAAATATCCTGGTGTGGAAGAGAGACTTTATGGTAACCCTAAGTAGAGGCCGTTAAAGACTCTGCCCTTACACATATTGAGAAGGGGGACTCTGGACAGTTTCAACCAGAGACCTAGGTCTAACATGATCGTTTGATTGCCTTGCAGAGAAGAGATGGCAAGTGGGCAGAACAGATCAGTTAGCTAACCAAGTGAGAACTGAGAGCGTCTTGGGTCACAGAGTGGCAGCGGAGTTTGAGAATTATCTGGATTCTGGAAGTCTTTTGAAGGAAGAGTGGCATATTGGATATGGAGTGTGCGAAGAAGAGATGAGTAGATGGTGACATCAAAGTTTTAGGCCTAAACGATGGGAAGGATGGAGTAGTACACAATTGAGATGGAAAAGATTCTGGGAGGAACAGATTGGGGAGGGAAGATTAGATTGGAGGGAAGGTTGGATTGTGACGTTTGCAGCACCTTTTGAACCCAGTGGAGATATTGGAGAGCCAGGAGCTGTGGAGGCCAGAAGTTCAGGGAGAGCTTCCGCTGGAGATGTTAAGTGGGGCGTCTCATGCCAAGAGACTGGATGAGCTTACCATGTACAGATGGAGGGAAGAACGTGGTCAGAGGACTGAAGCCCGGATGCTGTGTCGTGTGAAGTCGGTGAATCGGCCAGGACAGCGAATGAGACGGAGAAGCCGCAACCAGCGAGACAGACATGAAACCAGGAGAGAGTGTGGTGCAGGAGGCCAACTGAAGAAAGTGTTTCAAGGAGGTAGAGGAATCAGCTGGGTCTGATGGTTTTGTTAGGTCAGATATGATGAGGCCTCAGACTTGGCCATGAGATTTAGTCTCATGGCAGCCCCCAATGACCTTGACTGTGAGCATGCGCGTACATAGTGAGGGCAGAAGCCTGGCGGTGGCAAGGTCAAGAGAAACCACTGCCTCTGTTTTTATGGGGCGTTCTTTGGTTTGGTTTGGTTTTTCCTTTCCCCATGCTCGTACTCCCCTTGGTCCTTAGGAAATTTCCCCAAGAGACCTCTTCTCTCCTACTTTGAGCGGTGGCTGGGCAGAGAGACTGAAAGCTACGTGACTTTCTGTTGTTGGCCTCTGGCTCCTTTTGAGGGCAGGGGTATTTTGCAAGGGTTCGCTAACTCATCCCATATTCCTTGTCACTTAAGCTTCTGCGGCAAATGAAAGCAGTTCAGGGGAGGCAGATTCCAGCAAGGAGACGGGATAAATGGCTTAAAGAAACAAGACCTCCCAGAAATAACGCCTTTCTTTTTTTTTTTTTTTTTTAAAGATTTTATTTATTTATTTGACAGACAGATCACAAGTAGGCGGAGAGAGTGGTGGAAGCAAGCTCCCTGCTGAGCAGAGAGCCCGATGTAGGGCTCGATCCCAGGACCCTGAGATCATGACCTGAGCCGAAGGCAGAGGTTAACTCATGACCTGAGCTGAAGGCAGAGGTTAACTCATGACCTGAGCCGAAGGCAGAGGCTTAACCCACTGAGCCACCCAGGTGCCCCGAAATAACACCTTTCAAGTGGCCGTTGTAATGTAGTTATCCTTAAAATTGGGGGATGAAATCTGAAAACATTCCAGAGGTGGGGGGAAAAAAAGACAAGGCTGGATGAGAACTTAGGTTTGGGGGATGCATGAGAGTGAAAGAATCACCAAAGCTTTTGGGGGGAACCAAAGGCTGAGCAGTGCCATAGCTGAAATGTGTTGGGAGGAAGAGGGGTCAGCTGGGGCAACACGGTAAATTCACTTTGGGACCTTTGCAGGAGATACAGATGGCGATGGTCTATCACTGGCTACCCACTGAGCCCAGAGAGCCAGGATGGGCCCATGGGGACCCAGGAGTCCTGACTGGCAAGTGGCAGAGGAAGTTCTGTTTCATTGAAAAGGTGGGATTTCGGAGCTTTTGCAAAGGTTGGAGAAAGGCAGCTCAACTCTCTTGGGAATAAGTAATAATGGGGAAGGTCAGAGACAGATGGTGCAGCTTGCAAGCTAGCTCATAGGTGAGGACGGATGGCACTTATAAATGACAAGGACCTTGAGAGGTGACCAAGGGGGGAGTTAAGGTGTTGGAATAACAACATTTCACTCCTGCACTCTTTTGACTAACCGCTAAGACTGCTCGGTGTCATTCCCAGCACTGAGGATCAAGGGTGAGAAAGGTACAGTGCCCAAACTTGATGTCATCTGCCTCCTTGTCATTTTGGTGAAATAGAGGCATGTGGTCATTACAGCACAAAGCATGATAAGCGGGGTAACTGGGGAATGAGGAGGTAGAACCTTATGCAACCCTGAGTCTCAGCGTAAGTTTGCACTTAGGGTCCTGCTAAACAGGGCTTGGCTAGGTGTGTGTAGGAGAGACCTGCAAAATTTTCCAACATGGGCGTGGAGGAGCAGGAGAGGCCAGGGAGGTAGAGGAAGGTCAGATGTATGGAAGCACCTAGAGTCCTCTTAGAGCAGGCAATGAGCTTAGGGCCAGCTCAGCAGCGGCTTAGTAGGCAGGCTAAGGGGGAGGAGGATAAGACTGATACTTATGTGCCTCCCATGTAACCTGCCCTCTGTTAAGATTTTCATATTTTCAAGTTTAGTTGTGATTTCTCAATTAAAAAAAAAAAACACTCCTTATAAGAATTGTAAAACACAAGAAGTGGAAAGAAGAAAACAATCCTCCATTGTTAGCATCTAATGTCTTCCTTCCTGATACTACATAACTTCTTTTCCACCCTCTTATTATTGAACATTGTATTTTAAAAGATGTATTTATTTATTTTAGAGAGAGAGTGAGTGGGGAGGAAGGGCAGAGGGAGAGAGAAAATCCCGAAGCAGGCTCCCTACTGAGCATCGAGCCCACTGTAGGGCTCACTCCCAGGACCTGGAGACCATGACCTGAGCTGAAATCGAGAGTCAGCCACCTAAATGACTGAGCCACCCAGGTGCCCCTGTCACCAAACATTTTAAAGAGGATTTCCCATATTATTAAAAATTCTTTATAAGCTCCGTGTTCAGCACTATCTAATATTCTATCGTGCAAATGTACGATAATTTATTTAATCATTCCCCCACCATCGTGCATTTGGGTTGTCCCTAGTTTTATATAAATACAAGCAAAGCTGTGATAAGCATCCTTGTATATTAATCTTTGACCTTGTTTTAGATTATGCCTTTAGGATTGATTCCCATCGTTGGAATGTCTGGGTCCAAGAGCACAGGCATTTTAAGACTTCTGATCCCTATTGCCAAACGGCTTTCCAAACAAATCTTTCCAATGTCTGTTTCAATTGGCAGCATGTCCTCACATACTCTCCAACAGTGGATGTTGTCATCAAAAATCCTCATTAGAGTCTCATAAAATGAGTATTATCTCCAATTTACAGATAAGGAAAATTGAGGCCAACAGGTTATTTTACTAGCTCCGTGTCACATGGTTAGTAAGACACAGACACAGAACCAACACCAGGTCTGGCTCATCTGAGTGTTGCATCGCTGTCCCCGGGGAAGGTAAATGGCTCCACTGGAGACTTTAAATCCAGAGAGTGACATGAAGCACAAGGTCTCCTTGGGTGCTGTTCCCAGTGCTGCCTCATCTAGTGGTGATGAGGCTAAAGAGATTAGCTACCACGAACACAAGAGAACCCTTTCTTAACACACTGCTTCCTGTTCCCGGGGCATTTATGAGCTGAAGACTGATTATATGGATGCGCGGAACAAAAGAACAAAAAATTTAATATAGGTTATTAATGATAATAAGTAACATATATGTGAGTTCATACAAGTAAGCTCAAAACCAGGACCCACTGCTGGCATTTCTACACGGAGTTGTGTCGTTATTCATGGTAGAAGGGGTCATTTCTCTAGGAACAATGTTGAGCTGTTCTCAGCTCGACTGTGTCTCTGGTTCTTCCTGGATCTCTTTAGCTTTTCCGACCTGAAGGTCAGAGGTAATGCATCTTGAGGTCCAGGGTCCCCTCAGGATTTAACTCAGGCTGTGGCCACATGGATTCCATTTGGTCTCTTAAAAGACCCAAATTGGCCAATAATCTCACACTTGGTCACACATGGGGAGTGTAAGAAAAATAACCATCAGAACTACCATTTATGGAGCGCTTACTGTATGCCAGGCACTTAGAGAAAATGAACTTCTTCAGGCGCATTTGGGGCCCAATAAGCAAACCAACTTAAAGACAGCCTCCCTCACATGGAGCCCAAGACTGTCGTCAGCAATAAAGAGGTGAAAACTGCTTGCCAAAGGGATTTAAATAATCTGTTTCAAGGCACAGCAGTCACGCACCTTCTGTCCCTGGTGCAAAGAAGAGCACGCAGGCGTTAAACACGGAGAGCCTCAGACTGACAAATAATCGCTATGGCAACCACTTGTATGGCTCAAGGAAATCTGTGTTGTAGAGAGGCGGAGCTCGGCGGTGGCGCTTGGCCCAGAGGGCAAACGTCCCTCGTGTCACTCCCAACTGCAGGCGCCTTCATTCCCCCTTCTGCCCTCTCTCATCTCCACCCCCCCTTGGTTTTTACTCATTGCTCCTCTCACTAAGAGAAAACAGCACGGGGGCGCCTGGGTGGCTCAGTGGGTTAAGCCTCTGCCTTTGGCTCAGGTCATGATCTCGGGGTCCTGGGATCGAGCCCCATATTGGGTTCTCTGCTCAGCAGGGAGCCTGCTTCCGCACCCCCGTCTGCTTCTCTGCCTCCTTGTGATCTCTCTCTGTGTCAAATAAATAAATTAAAAAAAAAAAAAAAAGAGAGAGAGAGAGAAAACAGCATGTTCCCTAAGTACGTGTGAACTCTAGGGACGGACCCGCGTCCAGAGAACGGTGATCCTCAGGAAGGCTCGGGGACATTCTCAAGGCAGTGGTAATGTGTTCACGACAGAGCTCCTGTGGAAACAGGACTCACGTTAGCAAATAGACTGCCCTTTGAGAAACAGCCCCTCCTAAAGCAGAATGGAGATTACCATAGGGGTGAGGCTTCACTTAGCAGGGTCAGGTGTGCAAGACAGTCCTGGTTCCAGGAATTTACTAACACTTTCAAGAGTATACCCAGATGGGGTGCCTGGCTGGCTCAGTCTGTTAAGCATCTGACTCTTGATTTTGGCTCAGGTTATGATCTCGGGGTCATGAGATAGAGCCCCATGTTGAGCTCTGCACTGGACATGGAGCCTGCTTAAGATTCTCTCTCCCTACCCCCCAACTCTCTCTCTCTCTCACTCTCTCTCTCAAAAAAAGAGTATACTCAGGTGATTTGTATACATTTATATACATATTTCCTGGAATATACTCCTGTATTAATAGACTCTCCTTCCCTAGGCTATATAAAATTCTAGTCTTTTCTAAAATTTTAATTGCAGCTTAGTTAACACAATAGTGTTATATTACTTTCAGGTGTACAATAGAGTGATTTGACAATTCCATACATTACCCAGTGCTCATCGTGACAAGTGTACCCTTAATCAACCCCCCACCTATTTTGTCCATCTCCCCGCTCACCTCCCTTCTGGCTTGTTCTCTATAGTTCTCTACAGTTAAGAGTCTGTTTTTTTTTGGTTTGTCTCTTTTCTCCTTTGTTGGTTTGTTTTGCTCCTTAAATTCCACGTGTGAGTGAAATCATATGGTATTTGCCTTTCTCTGACAGACTTATGTCACTTAGCATGACACTCTCTGGATCCGTCTGTGTTGTTGCCAGTGGCAAGACCTCAGTCTTTTTTGTGGCTGAGTGACATTCCGTTGTGTGCCTGCGTCCTCCTCATCCGTCCATCTGCTCATGGACACTTGGGCTGCCTCCATAATTTGGCTATAAAATGCCAGTCTTCATATCTCTTTGCCTACACAGGGGAAAGTAAAACTCTGACAGTCAGTCCCCAAATGTAAATTGGAGGGGAACAGAGAGCATGGCCCAGGCAGAACACGTCTCTTGTGGGGTTGGAGGTCTAGAGAGGTGCCCTGGGTGGGTTGGGGTGTGTGTGTGTGTGTGTGTGTAGAGAGAGAGAGAGAGAGAGCACGAAAGAGAAAGAATGGAGTGTGGGGAGGGTCTCGGAACTGAATGGCAGGCTGATGTCTGTTCTTAGCATACAATTATGTATGGAGGCCTTGGCAATTTGGAAAGGGCACTTAGGTGCCTTAAAAGGAAAAGCACTAGCCTTCCACCAGGACTGCTGGGCCCGAACCTCGAACCTCGGTCATTATCAGTTCTGCAGTTGGTAATATGCTAAGTATCGTTGGCAGTTAGTCCCGTGGATGGACGACATTGCCCTTCTGTACTCCCAGGCTTGCCGTCTCCCAGTACTGTTGTGCCGATCTGGTTTCCGCACCAGGCATCTGGAGGGTCCTGGGTTTTGTCACTGAAAATGAGAGAATTACCAGTTTCCATCTGGAACTCAATCCAAGGTGGTCCAGGCCAGCCTTTTGCATTTTGCTCTTACCTACATCCCATGCCAGCATTTCCTGCAGAAGCTAATTCTCCCTCAGCAGCCCTGGTGCCCAGCCAGGGCGGAAACCCAGCAGTTCTGGTTTTACAGTGAGCACCCTATGGACACCGGTTTTGTGCTCAGCACCGGGAAATCTCAGGAGCTCCCAGCGTAGACCTAGGAGAGGCCGATCACTGACCGTTGTGTAATGTGATAGGTGAACCACTGCTGGTATGTGCAGAGGAGAGAGAAGGATGAACCCTTCCTGGGGAGGTCAGGAGAGACTTCAGAGGAATTGGACTGTCCGTTGGCACTGAAAGGATGGTTTTTGTCTCCCAGGCCAATGAGGACGAATGGGCCAGAGCCTACAGCATGATAGGGTGAAGGGACAAGGAATCATCTAGAATGCCAGGATCCCGGGGGGTGCTGGAGGAGCATGTGAGCTGAGGAGTGGGATACGGCTGTAAATAAAGTTGGAAAATCAGGCAGGAGTCAGGTCTGAGGGGCACTGAGCCGAGCAGAAGTGGAACGAGCACTCTCTGCCAAAGACAGCGGCTGGAGAGAGCCGTTTCAGTCGGTGTATGTTGTGTACACGTTGTGGCTAAGATGCGTGGGCCCCCAGAAGCCCTGATCATTTGAAAGACAGCCCCTCTTAGCTGGTTCTCTGGAAACGGAGAGCCCTTAGAGACTGGAAGCCCTAGCTTGTGTGGTCAGGGAGGGGCCAGGAGGCCTGGAGGAGCTTTGGAGAAAGGTCAGGAATGACAAAGATCTTTGTGCTTTTGTCAGTCATCACTAAAGGAGGATTAGAGACCTTTTGTAAAAGAGGTAATGAGGTTTTCTTCTTGTTCCCCCATCACGGTAAGTGTGCTCTTTAATCCCCCACCCCCCACCCCCGGCCATCCCCCCCCCTCCCCGTCCATCCCCCCCCCACCGTCCACCTCCCCTCTGGTCACCATGTTTGTCCTCTAGAGTTAAGAGTCTTTCTTGGTTTGTCTCTCTCTCTCTCTCTCTTTCTCTCTCTCTCTCTCTCTTTTTTTTCTTCCCTTCGCTCATTTGTTTTGTTTCTTAAATTCCACATGTGAGTGAGATCATATGGTATTTATCTTGGGCTTTTTTCCGCTCAGCATTATACTCTCTAGTTCCATCCATGTCGTTGCAAAGCGATGAGGCTCTCTAAGGTTGGACGAGCTGGCAGTTTCAACTCATTACACCCCCCACCCCCCGCGCCGTGGGGTCGAGGCCAGACTTCATCTGCAGGTTTCTTTGTAAGATGGCACCTGGAAGTGAAGAACTTCTAAACACCGGTATTTTGTAGAGAAAATGGTTGCACGAAGATGGGGGACATGGAATTCAAAGGGCAGGGTGCCCAAAGCCAGAATGATGTCCCAGGCTCTGCGAGCTTACTGGGATTATTAGTGCGTGAACCTGTGCAAGGTTTTCCATGGCTGTTTTCTGGGCCAACGCCTGTGAAAAGGGGTGGGCCCACGGCTGCAGCTGTTGACAGAGAAAAGAAGGATATGCAGCTGCTTCAACTTTTGACACATTGCCTTGGGACGGGAATGGGAGGCCATTCAACTTCCTCTCTCACGTCTGCTCTGCCTTCTGGATTCTACAATTGAAAAGGTCACACTTAGAAAGAGGCCCCAGCTGTGAAATTATTTCCCAACAGAGAGCCAATGCATTGATACGTTCCAAAGGCCTGACCCAGGCTACTCCAGTGAGCTTAGAGCAAGGTGGACGGTTGTTGTAACTGTTCTGAAGTTTCTGATTGTTGCTCGATGGGACTGAAGACAGAGTGCTCTTGCCGTCAGTAGGAAGGAGTTAGCAAATTCATAAATTATGCTTTTAGCAATAATTCTATCTTGAGGGGATTGTGTGCTTAATAAAGGCCTTTGGCAGGTGGTCACGTGAATAACCTAGGTAAAGCATTTGTGGAGTCTGTTTCTTTAACTAAAAAGCATCGTTAGGGGCGCCTGGGTGGCTCAGTCGGTTAAGCGTCTGCCTTCGGCTCAGGTCGTAATCCCAGGGTTCCAGGATTGAGCCCAGTGTCGGGCTCCCTGCTCCATTTCTCCGAGCTTTCCCTCTGCCAGCCGCTCCCCCTGCTTGTGCGCTCTCGCTCTCTCTCTGTCAAATAAATAAATAAAATCTTTAAGAAAAATATAAAAAGCATCATTAAAACCTCCTTGCCTTATAAAAAAGCAGATGCTTTTTCAGTTGCAATGGCCATAGTCACATGCATGGCGTTTACATAAGCGGACCTGGTGAAGAGTGGCCTTTCTTAAAGCGTGTTCCAGTACCTTCGGTCCTGTGAGAGTCCTGCAAGAGAAGGGTTTTATATGTGAATAAATTCAAGACATGCCGTGTATTATATACCCTTCTTAGACATTCACAAGGCCCTCTGGCGCAGTAAAGACGCTAAGATAACTTACACTAAGGAAACCTGGTTGACTTTTTATAATTTAACATTTCCCAAACTTGTTGTCCATGGAGCCATTATTTTGGGGTTCATTTTTTTTTCCCATTTCTAACATCTTTTTTCTAACATCTTTGAGAACAACTTTAGGAAAGCCTGATTTGGAGAACTAAGACATAAGTACAGTAGGATATATTGATTTATTAAATGTCTTTCCTTACTTTTGACAAGGTTGAGCTAGTTCATCTTTAACCAAATGATAGATATATATACAAATATATATCTATATGGAGCCACATATGTAAATATGTCATAAGCACTCTCTCTCCAAACCTCCCCTCCTCGTCTAGACCCTCCCACATCGACCCAAACAAGATGGTCCGACCGTGCCAGTTTTTTCCTCCACAGCCTGTTTATGAACCTACGTCCACAGCAACTGCTGTGCTCTAAAGGATTCTTTTACCCACATGTAGGATCCTATCCCATCTAAACCATGCAGAACCTGTGTACTCCAATAAACCAGTCCTGATTAGGTGAAATGAAGTATCACATTTGGGCCAAATCCCCAGCTGACCAATATGCCTCCTTTTATGTGGGGAATAAGTATAGCTCACCTGGGCTTTGTGTGTGCGTAACTGATACCCTTCTATGGTCTGGCTGGGGGTTCGCTGCCTGTAGACCAGACCATAAACTCACTGAAGAAATAGACCCTTTTCCCTGGCCTCCTCATACCCCAGGGAATATTTACTAATGCAGCTTGTAACCACAGAAGCCAGCTTCGGACATGGAAATTCTGTGGTTAGGGCTGGACATCAGAACAGTAGAATCGAAATGCTTGCTCCCAAAACCCAGCCACTTTGCTTTGGCTGGATATTTCTCACCCCGCTCCAAATAAAGCACTTCTTCCCAAAAGTGTCTGGGAAGAACTCTACCTATCTCTTGCATTTCTTTGCCATCATCTTACTTCATTCTATTACCTGTCCCAGGCTGGGGTCCACCTACCCCTTACTCCCAAGGACACTGGTAACTGATGACAGTATCTGATTGCCATTCTCACAGGCGTCTTTTCCCCCACCTCCTTGGAGATTTCTTGAGATTTCAGTTGTCCTGGATCATAGGATGCTGAGTGCTCCCGGTCCTCACACATCATCCTAAAGTCAGCCCGCCCAGTCTCCTACCTTCCACGTGGAATGTTCCCATTCGTTTATCTCATTTATTACAGCTACCTGGTGCTTGGAGTCTCATCTCCAGTCCTTTGGGAGTGCTGCGAGGGGTTGGGGTAAACAAGCAAACTGAACCTGTTGCTTCCTCCAAACGTTACGTTTTCTCTAAATGGGATCATAAATTTCCCAGACACGTTGGGCCTAAAACATCAGGATTATCTTTGACCTCACTGTCTCCCTGACCTCCTGTGACATTTGCGTCATCAATTAGGAAGCACGAGGGCAGATCTGTAAAAGATCATTTCTTTCTTTTGTGTCCTGCTCAAATAAATGGAATTTATTTAACTCACTTTGGTTTTATGCTGTGAAGCTATCCTGCTCTGGAATATTCTCATACATTACTTCAAAATGCTTCCTGGCTTTCATACGTATCGATGGGGTTTGGTCCGGGCTTCCCCAGAGTATGCCGCTGTGGCATATTGATGATTTTGAATTAAAGTTACTTAAGAACTAGCCGGCGCAAGAAGGACCCTCTGACCTCCGTGACCCCCTGCAAGCTGGAAATAAATCTCGGAAGGTACCCTCCCTGTACCAGGAGAAACAGAGGCTTTCTTATCACCAGAGATAGGGAACTTAGGATGGAGAAGGCTGTATAAACAAGCGTTGTGACTTACCTAATTTCCTACTCCAAGCCCAGACTTGTTTGTCTTGTCAATTCTTCACAAATTTATTGTTTCCTTGTCTGCAAAGTAAAGGTGTAAAAGCTGCCTGCTTCTGGTAGCTGTCTTGTGGTGAGTGGTCATGTCCATTAAAGATTTTCTAGAACAGAGGTTTACCGTACTGCCTGGCTCCCCCTTGTCCTGGGTTTTTGAGAAAAGCAGAGTAAGATTTGGTTCCAGCTTTATAAAAACCATCATCTCACTGGAAAGAAGAGGCATAAGTCTAAAATGTTTAAGTTCTGGCCTCTGAAAATATTTAATTTAATCCAGAAATGCTTACCTGGAAGACATACTTCGAGGACAGGAAGGAGGGGGAGAGGTCAGTGTTGGTTGGAGTTATCATGGAAGGTTCCTTAAGAAGATGAAATTTTGAGTGGAGATGAAGAATATGTAATATTTTAAGAGAATGGTAATGGAGACAAGGAAGTTTGGGGCTAGTTCTTCCTCCTTTTAAAATGGAAGAGAGCAGGGCACCTGGGTGGCTCAGTGAGTTAAAGCCTCTGCCTTCAGCTCAGGTGACGGTCTTGGGGTCCTGGGATCGAGCCCTGCATTGGGCTCTTTGCTCAGTGGGGAGCCTGCTTTCCCCTCTCTCTCTGCCTGCTTGTGATCTCTGTCTGTCAAGTAAATAAATAAAATCTTAAAAAAATAATAAAATGGAAGAGAGCGAGAGATGCCCCTTCATGGTGGATGACCCTGTGTTCCCATAGCATCTTGTTCCTGGGCTATTAGAACCTTCTCTTCACTCACGAGACTCACCTCACTGGACAGAGGTTCCTCAAGGATAGAGACTGTGTCCCGGTCCCTGCCATCCCTAGCTCCAAGCATAGGATCTGGCTCAGATAGACACACCACACAAATGTGCCAGTTGAATGTGCCAACATTGGAATGGACAGATGTCTACGTTTTTAAAATGAAGAAGGGTAGAATTTGCGAACTGCAAACATTTAAACTTGGTGATAGTTCCAAAAAAAAACAAAAAACAAAAAACCAACGCAATCTGGAACAGACATAAATGGCTGGATTGAAAAAATCTGTAATTCATCTAGACATGATCAGGAAATTTGAACTGACCTTCATTAAAAACCACCAGTGCAATGAAAAGATTTTCAAAGAGAATCTAATTGCATAGTGCATTAATAGAAATACAGTGTCGTGAGGAATCATGGTCCTTTTGGGTTTTGCTGGACAGACCACAGGATGTTCTGTTCTGAGAAGTTCATTTTAAGAAGGGCCCACCCCGAGGCAGGGGAGGGGGACAGGAGGGTGACCAGGATTCGTCAATAGTTTCCCCATCAAATAAGTACAGTTGAGAGAGCTGGCAGGAGGAGGCCACAGTGCCATCTTCGAAGCCCCAGAAAATAGATATGAATCTCTCCTCTACCACTCGCAGGGGCACCATGGGTAGAAATAATAGGGGGCCCAAATTCAAACACCAGAATTTTGCGCGCATGTTCCGCAGCAGTGGCTGACCTGTCCCGTTTGGGGAAGCTGCGAGTGGAATTCCTGCTCTGGGTGAGAGGTTTGAACTGGGTGGTCTTCAACTCCAAGAATCCATGATGGTCCACTTCATTCATCATGAGTAGGATGGATGCTCTTCAAGAAACCTTGTCAGACTAGAGCCGCTACACAGCAAAAGGCCCTTGGAGCCTCCATTCGCATTGCTTTCCAGGTCGACTGCTCAGGGTAGCCCAAGCCTGCAATAGGGATTCCAAAGAGGTTAGCCATTAACTAAGTAACCCTGTCACTCGGGAGTGACCGATCTCTAATCACTTCTCATTAGTAGAAGATAATTTGTAAGTTAGAGGATCGATTTACATCACATGGTATGATACCATGGCCCATGTCAGCAGAAGTTTATTGTGATAGATCAACGGATGGAAACTCCAGTCCGGGATGTCCTGAATTCCTCAAATTCCCTATTTCGTATCCCTTTCCTCCAGTTGTTTTTAGAACAGGGAACGGCAGTCTTCCACTTTTTAAATAAGATCAGACACACGCCAGAAATAAATGAACGGAAGTACATGAAATTAGACTGTAGGAGTTTGTCCTAAATTATTTTAGCTTGCAAATTTCTCCACCGTCATTTAGACTTAACTTCTGGGTTTGTTGGTCGTTTCTCACTGCCTGCTGCTTTCCTTCTCCTTCCTGTCTTTCATTTCCTTTCATCTCCTCTTCCTCTAAGAATTTAAATTTTCTGCACTTTCCCAGGACTCGATTAGCGTCACTTAAAAACATTTTTGTGGGACCAGTGAAGTTTTGGAGCTGCTGCATTTCATACTTAGCTGAGCCCTGGAAACCAGTCTGTAGCCACACATTTGGCTTTGGTTTAGAGGCAGCGGTCGAAAAAGGGAATTGATATGCAGGTGTGGTGCAAAGCCGGTCTTAAAAATACAGATGTTATTACCTCTGGGCCCCAGGGACCTGGAACAAAATGCAGCGAGCCACCCCCAGAGGTGAAACAATGATCATAAAATGGTTTCTCGATCCATGAGTTTTCCTGAGCTGTCTCTTCGCAGCACTGAGTGACTACTTAATAACACCAACAGCTCTTTCAGTGAAATTGTTAACATTTAGGGAGCAAGGTTATGTAAAACAAAATTGAATTATGAAAACAATTTTCCAGTTAGCTCTGACGTTTATTTCTGTTTATCTTTTTCCTCAAAGGAGCCATTTACCACTTCCTACCCGGCTGGCATGAGCTGATGTCCACAGACCCCAAACAATCAGCACACACCTCTGAACAACAAGGGTCCTTATTTTCCATCGCTGGTCCTAGCCCAAAGCTTGGAAACACATTCAGTCACAGAAAGGTCTTAAACCGAGAAGTACCGAAAGTGGTCTTTTGAAGAAAATTATGATGCTTGTTTAACCCCACTTAGATTTTCATAGAACTTCTCTCTCAGCCCAGTGCTGTCGGAGGTAATCTTGTTTAGTTGTAGAAACAGAGTGTATTGATGAGCGAAACTTAAAGACAGAGGCCCGTTGCAGTAAAACTGAAAATGCACACACCATAAAAGCAAGCAATTCCAAGTCTAGGTATATAGTCTTGAGGGCGGCTCTCCCACATGTGTGCACTTAACAACAGTTAAAATGAATAAACTAGATGCATATGTGTCCACATGGATAGATCTCAGGAACACAGAGTGAAGAAAGCAAGCTACTAAAGATACAGTTACCACCAGGCAGATCTTTAAAGGGAACACAAATATACAATGTAAGAGCATGGGCCCTCCCCAGCCTCAGAAACCGCCTCCAGGGAGGAGATGGGAGTAGGGAGGGATGGCAAAGCCTCTTCAGCATTATCAATAATGTTGCATAAGGTTGACGAGGCTTTGGGATATATATATATATATATATATAATATTATATATATAATATATATATATCTCTAATATGTATGTTATATATATTATATAATGTATATTATACATTTAACAAAAATCTGATTCAGTGAGTGCTTGGGTATTATTTTCTATACTTTTATGCAGTTTTCCACATTTCACAAGTTAAAAATTAAGCCCAAACTAGGATTTAAACCAAAAGAGTGGATGTGCTATCAAGCACCAGGGGCAGGCAGTGGGGTGGGAGGTGGGGGTCACTCTTCAAACCCAGCAGAGTGGGGAGAGTCGGCATCTGAGAAAACAAGGGAAGACCCTAGTCTTTGGAGAGGACAGAAGTACCAGAGTGTTATGCTCAAATCGGTTCATTCTTTTCTGTTCCAGCAGCCTGTTGGGTAAATGTTTCTCGTCTAATCATTTCATTTCCTGGTCACATTCTACTTGTCTGGTACAAATTTTTATTCCTACTCGTTGATAATACAGATCAAAACTTCCATCGCTCCTATTTCTTCTGCTACTCTGTGGCCCAGGTTACCTCTTCTCTCTGTACCTTATATTCAAACATATAAACCCGAGTAGGACATACAAGTGAGTGGCACCGCCGGCTCTCTATTCCAGATAGATAGAACCTCATTTGCTAAGTGGAAATAGATAGCTACACATGGAGGTAGGTCCATTTGACAGGGGCAATTCGTTTTTCCAGCTCAGTTGGAAATGCCAACTCATTTTTCCAATTTCGGATCAGAGATCCCAACCAAGGTGTGAGGTTATCTAAATGATACATAGTATGACTTCAGTTCGGCTAGTCTCTGTTCAACATCTTCTCTCTCAAAGTGACCAGCCTAGAAGACTAGAACGACACAGAACTCTTTAGAATTTCATGTGCACTCCCACAAGTCAGCTTGAAGAAAGACATTGGATGCACAGCCCGTGGTATTGATGCTAACTAAGGTTCAGAACTTTTGAGAGGGCTGTGGGGAGGCATTGAGAAAAACAACTGGTGTTTGGGGTGGGACAAGTGGGGCTTTACATCCCAGCTCTGTCACTTTACCACCCGTCAGGCCTTAGCAAAGTTGCCTAACATCTCCGATCTTCTGTTTTCTCATCCAGGAAATGAGGTTAGTAATTCCTACCTTATGGGGTTGTTAAGTGAGATAAGTAATGTAAAATACTTATTACGGTGCCTGACATATTGTTAGTGTTTGGAAACACAATTGTACCTGACTCATCCCCGACACAAGACACAGGTAGAGCTATGTGAATGCTACATTTATCTATAAAGACCAAATGATTTGCATGCAGTGCTTTAACATAGCAAAAATGTTGGTCCAGCTTTGATCAGATTGGCATATCAAGATTTTGCCTGGGGATTGTAACTATCCATGTGCTCTTTACCAAACAAAGGTCATCTTTTTTTTTTAAATTTTTATTAACATATAATGTATTATTTGCCCCAGGGGTACAGGTCTGTGAATCATCAGGCTTACACACTTCACAACATTCACCATAGCACATACCCTCCCCGATATCCATAACCCAGCTACCCTATCCTTCCCCCCACCCCCCAGCAACCCTCTGTTTTGTGAGATTAAGAGTCTCTTATGGTTTGTCTCCCTCCCGATCCCACCTTGTTTCATTTTTTCCTTCCCTACCCCCCAACAATCTCCTGCCCTGCCTCCCAAATTCCTCATATCAGAGAGATCATATGATAATTGTCTTTCTCTGATTGACTTATTTCGCTAAGCATAATACCCTCTAGTTCCACCCATGTCATTGCAAATGGCAAGATTTCACTTCTTTTGATGGCTGCATAGTATTCCATTGTGTATATATACCACATCTTCTTTATCCATTCATCTGTTGATGGACACCTAGGTTCTTTCCATAGTTTGGCTATTATGGACATTGCTGCTATAAACATTCAGGTGCATGTGCCCCTTTGGATCACTACATTTGTATCTTTGGGGTAAATACCCAGTAGCGTGATTGCTGGGTCATAGGGTAGCTCTGTTTCAAACTTTTGAGGAACCTCCATACCATTTTCCAGAGTGTCTGCACCAGCTCACATTCCTACCAACAGTGTAGGAGGGTTCCCCATTTCTTCACATCCTCGCCAGCATCTGTCATTTCCTAACTTGTTAATTTTAGCCATTCTGACTGGTGTGAGGTAGTATCTCATTATTGTTTTGATTTGTATTTCCCTGATGCCAAATGATGTGGAGCATTTTTATGCATCTCTTGGCCATCTGGATGTCTTCTTTGCAGAAATGTCTGTTCATGTCTTCTGCCCATTTCTTGATTGGATTATTTGTTCTTTGGGTGTTGAGTTTGATAAATTCTTTATAGATTTTGGATACTAGCCCTTTATCTGATATGTCATTTGCAAATATCTTCTATTCCATCAGTTGTCTTTTGGTTTTGTTGACTGTATCCTTTGCTGTGCAAAAGCTTTTGATCTTGATGAACTCCCAATAGTTCCTTGTTGCCAAAGGTCATCTGCTTGCATGGTGACTTGTCACTGGGAGGACTTTGGGATTAGCTCAGTGTTCTAGCCGAAGAAATCAGCTGAAACAAGCCTGGTGATATCTTGGTGTCCAAGGAACATAATTGGATCTGTGAATTCTCTGTGTAACCTTGTACAAACTGCGAAGGGAGGCCTTGGGTGAATAAATTCAAACTGGGCCTGTGCCGTGCCATTCTTCCAACCTGCACTTGCTACCCTAGTGACCCCGTTGCTGGTGGGGAAACATCATAGCCCTCAGGTGGGATGAGAGTTGAAAAGGTTACAAAGCAGTGGGGTGGGTGGGGTGGAAGTCCAGTGTGTTTCCAGCATCCCCATCAGCTACCCACCGTGGTATCATCTTGGGCAAGTAACCCCTGGCTTGAAATCTCTTGGTCTTTAAAGATGGGAATACGAGCTGTTAGACTAGAAGATTCCTGGAGCCCTTTGTGGCAGTATCCTGTGTGTTTTTGATTTCTTGTTCTTTCCAAGTATGATTAAACATTAAAACGACCATGTGTTCTGTAATAAAGTGCCCATTTTTTTTTTTTTTTTTTTTTTTACATTTTACCATCTAGGACATCAGGGAAAAACTTAAAACTGACAGTAATTTAAAAGGTGAAAGATTTATGCTGTCTGAAAAGAAACCAGAGTATTACATTGATGGCAATTTAAATTCCTATGAAATGTGGCACTAAGTGCAAGAGAAGGTGCTTGTAGTAAGTGCTATTTTGCCAAGAGTTTCCACAGGAAAAAATGGAAAATTCCTGCCCAAATATTGACTGAAAATGAGAGTATACCATCCTCGTCACTTCAATAGAGAATGTCAACAGAATACAACCCGGGAGCTGCTAGGACAGTTGTCCCAGAGGAGTGATGAGTTTGGGTGTCCCTGAAGGTCCCTTTCAGCCCTGAGATGCTCTGATACATTAACTTTATTTCTGCTCTCTGGTTAGTTATTTTGTGTAGTCATGAAGTGACTATAGAGAGTATGGGGAAAAAAAAAACAGAAGATGGTTTATGGGAATGAAGGTAATGTACCTATAAAACAGTTGCATGTAGATTTCCACTGGGATGTTTAAGGCCCTGATACTCTGATCAGCTGAGTTTTACTATAGCTGTCACCCATGGATTATTTTCAAATAATATGTTTGGATCCTAAAATGATAGTGAAAATAATTTTGTATTTGTTATGACTTAAAAAGTCCTTTAGATTCTTCTAGGAACGCAAAGGTTATTTGCTATGAGCATAGTGCCGTAGAACAGAACATATTTATTCTTTGTACTCTAGATAAATGGAACTTCCATGTTAATTCTTATCCTAGTTTTAGAGGAGATATTGCTTGATTATAACTGGTAGTGATTTTCGGCTGCTGTTGAGCTTATATGCATAAAAAGGAGCCATTAGTTAGTTATGGGTGACCTGTTGCTTGATTCGTCATAATGATCACAACACGCGTTGTCCGTAGTCAGTCTCACCATGGCTCTTAGTGTGGCTGAGAACTGAAGCGATATTGAATTTGACTGTCCCAAGAATACAGCCCAGAGGTGTGGTGCGGTTGGTCTTGATACTGCTGCTTAAAAAGTGACTCCCAATGCCAAAATCTGGGACCAGTTATCCAAAAGGCGGTATTCAAGGGCTGGGTTTGATTTCTGGGTTTCCCTAATTGACAGTAGAAATCTCAGTTTATCACATGTGCCACGAATTTGTTAGTCTGAAGGAATTAATCAAAATGCTGTTTCTATAAACATTTTTATTGATTCATCATTTCTGAAATCATGCAGTTTATGAGTCGGTCCTATTTTGGGTAATAGCAATTACTTAGGAAAGCTGCTAGATCGTTTCTGTCAAGCTTAATTAAACCTTTTCTGCTGGGAGACTTTTTAAAGAGTTTGTGAACTGTTGACTGTTGATACCATGCTCCAGATATTACTCATAAACTGGAATCTCTACCAGTAAAAATAACTCAGAGGCATCAAACCTCCAAATCTGGAAGCCAGTCGACTCCTTCTAGACAAATTCCATATGTCTTATTACCTCATCACAGCTCAGCATTTGGTCTTGTGTATTATTTATAGGTGGGAGTCACTTTTTTTCTAAATCTTTTTTTTAATTTTTTGAGATGTCTACTCCATTTTTTACTGTCAGCCTTTTGTAAATTTTAATGATGTGAAATGCACCCAAGGACCAATAAAGACACTCAGAATAGCAGCCTTTGTAGGAGTTCCTGATGAAGAGCTTATCGAGGGATTTTTTTTTTGACCCAGTTACCTGAGGAAACCTGTGGAAAATCTAGAACTTTAAGGATGTCTTTAACTATGCAGTATTGGAAGCATGGAAGAATGTTAGGGTAAGTCAAGGCTGAGGACAGGAGTAGCTGTGGACTTAAATTGAAAGGAATTTTGATTGAGGCGTTCCACTTTGAGCTGCACTGAGTTTGGATTGGTTAAAAAAAAATAATAAGTATGGCACCTGGGTGGCTCAGTTGGTTAAGCGACTGCCTTCGGCTCAGATCATGATCCCGGAGTACTGGGATCGAGTCCCACATCGGGCTCCCAGCTCCATGGGGAGTCTGCTTCTCCCTCTGACCTTCTCCCCTCCCATGCTCTTTCTCCCTCTCTCTCTCTCTCTCAGATAAATAAATAAAATATTTTGAAAAATACGTAAAAAAATAATAATGTGAGAGGAATTCAGACTGAGCCGTGGTTCAAAGACAATGAAGAAGAGTTTTCTGCATTGGAATGATCGCTGGATGACCATAGCAGTGCCAGTTGATGAAGGTCTTGGTAATGAGGTGTCCCTGAAGAATTTTGAGTGAAGTGATATAATGAAAGCAATATTGTAAGAAAATAATTCAGTGGCATTGAATAAAAATGGAAGGAAGGAGTAAGGATAAGGAAAAGGGAGGTGCAGGAAGACTTGTTTCTATTCAAATAGCAAGGACTAGGGTGATGGTTGGGTAAAGTAACAAAGAAGGTCACGGGACTGATGTCAGTGGTCTGGCATTAATAGCAACAGTCACCATTTATTGAATACTTATTACGTGTCAGGTATTGTTGCTAAATGATTTACATTGATTATTTAATCACCACAACAACCTTATGATATATGTACTATTATCAATCCCATTTCACAGATAAAGGAACTGAGGCTTAGAAAAAGGAAATGATTTCCCTTAAGTAATTGGTAGCGTGAGATTCTCCCGATACCTGAACCCATGCTATAAGAGAAGAAAATTAGAACCATGTGAAGGGTAGAAATGAGAACTAGCCAACATTTGTTTTGCATTGTACTTGATATTAGTACATCTTAAGTAATTAAGACCCAGTATTTTAGGAGGTATTTTGGTATTTGAAAACCCAACCAGAGAATCATACAACGTGAACCAGATGGATGTCATAGCTTGGGTTCTCCAGGAAACAGACTTTGGGATTTGGATGCAGGAGGCTTACTGGAGAGAGTACTTGGGAAAAATATCCATGAGTGGGAAGGGATGCAGGAATGGACAGAGGCTTCAGCTGATCTCATAGGGAGCACTGGAGTTAGAATGATCCTTCAGGTTGTCCCGATAAAGGCAAGGGGGCCAGACCTCTATACTCCTTCATTAAGCAGTCAGTGGGTGCTGGCTGCCCCAGGAAGGGAGGGTCACCTTGGAGCAAAGCAACTCCCTTCTGCTGATGACAGGTCTTGGGGAGGGACTTAGCTGTGAGTCCCTAGCCTCAATCCTGAAGGGCATCTTGCCAGCTCACCACGCAGCATCCACTACAACAAAACATAAGAACAGATCATATTTTTGAATTACCTGATCCTCAGTCTGTAAACACCTTAAGTCATATTTTTAAGGAATATTCTCTTCTAAGGTGCTTTCTGATGGAGAGGAGACACCCAATAAATCTGTCAGTACACTTCTTTGCCATGGAAGGGTAGCCTTAGTTCTAGATGAAAATAATCAATACAGGAGGCATTTGGTGTGTGTATTTTAATTGGAACACTGTGTTTTGACCCATTTGGTGTTAATGTGTAAATCCAATATTGTTTCCACACCTGCCCTCTTTTTTATGATACCTTGTTCATAAAAGAAGTCTAGTCTGGACTTCTTGCTTCAAACTGAAGAAAGGACAGGGTCAACTCTGGCCAGGAATCCAACTCTGATGGTGTCATGAAGTCATCCTTCAAGTCCATCAAAAAGACCTTACTGGGCTTACCTGCAGAGAGGAGGTGTGTGGACAAAACCATGTGCTACAATCACCTAGGGAACTCTCCATTATACCACTGCTGATCTTGATAAATATTAGGTACATACACACAAAATATATGCATACTTGGACTTCAGCTCACTAAAGAATCCCATTCCTGGTGGCTGGAGTGGGGTCCAGGCATACTTATTTTCTAACAGCCTCCAAAATTCACCAGAGTTTGAGAACCCCTTTCTAATGGGCCATTGGAGACTTCTGATAAATCAGTCTATTCTATGGGAATCTTTGGGAATGAGATCAGCTATTGGACATGCTGGAACTCTTCAATGGGTTAAATCTCAGAATGAAAATCTTCTTAGAGGAACTGGGGACTATCATCTAGGAATAAGACGGTAAAGAGATGTTAGAAAACTCTGCACTCTAATAATAATAATAATAATATTAATAAAAAGACCAAAGGACAGAATTAGGAACGAGAGAGCAGGGGTAGGGATTATGAAAAACCACAGAGACTCATAGATCTTCTTTCCCTTCCTCTTATTTACATTCATCACCTTACCCATTACTCTTAAATGAAGATGATTCTTATGTTTATCTTGATGGATAACAAACCAATGGGAGCATGCAAACAGGGGTCTTATTCATTCACACAATAAGCCTTAATTGAGCAGTTACTATATTGATAATTATATGGTAGTAGTGCAGAGACAGGTAGAATGGTAGTAGTGCAGAGACAGGAAGAATCACCCTGTGCCTTCAGGGAGCTCGCAGTCGGGTGGGCAGAAACTGACGGATGACAGAGCCCTAATGTAGAAAGAGGCACAGAGACTGGGATAGTAGAGAAACGTATCATCTACAAACGATGGCAATCTTGTCTCATCTTTTCCAGTTCTTACATTTCTTATTTCCCTTCTGTGTGTCATTGCCCTGGCCAGGACCCCCATATCTTAGTGAAGAGAAGCAGTAACTGTGGGCATCTTTGTCTTCTCCCGGACCCTGAGAAGGATATGTCTCAATTTCTCTTTCGAGAGTGATGTTTTTTCTGGGTAGGTTTTGGTAGATAACCATTTTCAGGTTCAGAAAGCATCTTTCTATCTCTTACATTTTTTTCTAGGAATGTTAGATCTTAAATAGGAATTGGATTTCAACAAATGATCTATTTAAATTGCATCTTTTGAGATGCCCATATGATATTTTTCTTTAGTACCAATGATGGAATAAATTGATAGATCTATCAAATTCTGTGCCATCCTTACATTCTGGGATAAAATCACTTGATTATACTTATTATCTTTTTAATCCACTACAGGATTCCGTTAGCTAATATTTTATTCAAGATTGTGCTTATTAAAGTAGGGAACATAGGTTTACTATTTTCTCTCTTTTTTCATTGTTCTTATCTAGCTTTGGAATCAAGGATAGGCTAAATGTCATTAAATGAAATGAGCAGCTTCCCTTCTTTTTCTGTACTCAGGAAGGACTTAGGAAGTGGGGATTATCTGTTCCTTGAACATTTGGTAGAACTTAACTGTAAAATCATCTAGGCCTACTATGTTGGGGGAGGGGAGTGGGGCATAAGGAGATCCTTTATTACTGCATCAGTTTAGGTAGTGGTCAGTGGTCTGTATAAGTCTTCTGTTGGTTTGGGCACCCAATTTATTTAGATGCTCATGGTGGAAAAGAAGGGTATCCATTTGGGTAATATAAGAGAATAGTGCCCCATGAGCTATACAAGGTCAAAGACACATCCTATCTTGGAGCCAGAGGACTGTCAGAATACACTGTCTATGGGGCGCCTGGGTGGCTCAGTGGGTTAAAGCCTCTGCCTTTGGCTCTGGTCATGATGCAGGGTCCTGGGATCGAGCCCCACGTCACGCTCTCTGCTCAGCGGGGAGCCTGCTTCTCCCCCACCTCCCCGTCTGCCTCTCTGCTCACTTGTGATCTCTGTCTGGCAAATAAATAAATAAAATCTTAAAAAAAAAAAAAAAAGAATACATTGTCTATGTAAAGGGGACTGAAATGCCCCCTCCTCTGACCAGTGTATTCTGTTTGTTCTAAGAAGGGGGCCTCAAGAGGCAAGATGCTCAGCCCTTGTGGGTTTGTGCAGGATGAAAACTCTCTGACATCTTTATCTGTGACTAGTGTTCAAAATGCTTCATCCTGGCCTTGGCCTTTCCTGGATCACTGACTTGGGCAGCAAAGGCCACTGAAGACTGAAAACCCTTTCAGGGAGAGTTGGAACCTATGTATAAACACTTTCATTAGATAAAAAATAGGGTTAGCTTTTAGGACACATATTTATCAATAAAGAGCCAATAACTGGCCATCAGAGGAGCTTAACTAGGGTTGGGAAGAGTCCAGAAATCCATGAGGACTGCCTGTTGGAGCTGGGCAGGAAAGGATAGTAAGGGGCAAGAGGGATGTGTTTCTTATATTGAGAGAATCCCCATGGAATGGGCCAGCTTATTGATTATTTCCAGCATACTCTCTGGTACCAGAAGGCAGGGAGAAACAGATTTGAGTTCAGAGTAAGGAAGGATCTTTCTGGCAGCGTCATATGTCTTCTGTTGCTAGAAAAAATTACATGGAGGTTTCAAGCACAGCATCTTCTAGGGCAAGACAGGAATTCAATTTTGAAAATGGATTTGAAATTCAAGTGAGGGTTCCTAGCAGACTGTGCACTCAAGAAGATGTTTCAGAAAGGGTCACATGCAGAACATTCCCTGAGCCCTTCCAGATTCCAGATTCTGCCCTGGATAGTCCTATACCCACAACCTCCTTAATGCTTCCTAGCAACCCAGGGCATCACTTATCCCCATACTAAGTAGGAAGACACCAGGGACCCGAAAAATTAAATAATTTGCCTGAGGTTGCCCAACGCCTAAGGAACAGAACCAGGATTTGAACCGACAGGCACCCAGGCTGAGCCATCTGGACAGAGACCAGGGCTGCTTCCACTTTGGCGTGCATATGGGAGTCTCCTAGAGAACTTGTCAAAATGCAGGTTCTGTTTCAGGGGGTCCTGGGTCCTGCATTTAGTAAGCAGAACCGCGTAATGCTGATGCTGCTGGTCTACGGGAGGCACTTTGAGTATTGTAGTATAGACAATCTTGATAAAGTTGTTTGGGAGTCAGACTATACATGGATTTGATGACTCTATTTTCCAAGTAAGAAAACCAAAGAGGAACAGGGAGGTATTCCCCAGCGTCCGTGCATGTTTGGGAAGTCTCTGCCTATGTCAGCCGGCAGTGACAGAAATAGGGTCGGTCATCTCATCGTTCAACTAATATTTATTGAGTGCACGCAGTAAGCTGGAGACTGTTCTAGGCGCTTGAAATGCAAAGATAAACAAGGCACTTTTATAATCTAGGGGAGTGAGCCTAAACCAAAACACCGATTGTGGGGTTTGGTTACGTGGCTACCTCACAGTTTTCCTGGCCCAAACCCTTGCAATACCCTGACTTTTCTCACTCTGTCAGGCTCTCTGTCCAATCTGTCACCAGGTTGGCTCACTGTGAATAAACAAGGCGGCAGAGCTGCCAGAAAACGAGCAGAGGCTCTGTCTGCATGAATAGACGTGTCCTGACCGGGCTCTCCCTGCCTAGTCAGCCCGCAGCGCGGTGACTGGCTTCAGATCTCTGGGACCCATCTCAGCGGGAGCTGTGACAAACTGGCCCTCATCCAGGGGAGAGCAGCCAGACAGGGGAGGAGACCTGAGCTGTGTCGCATCAAGCACCGTTGACAGGTCTTAAGACAGAGCGCCCGGGGGACCCTGAGGGTCTTCCCTAGCTGTCCCTCTGCCTCTGAGCCCCCTCCATTGTCCTCCCAGGGATGACTCCTGTGTTTCGGGCCACACTCCGACATCACCCTCCCTGACTAGGAACGCTAAAGCATCCTCCCCAAGTACTCCTCACCACAGGCCCACCTTTCGGTTCCTTCCTAGCTCTTACCACCTCTCTGGCCGTACCTCCATTGCTTACGTCTTCGTGAGGGCAGTTTGAGAAGCTCAGCTCTAGAGGTTGTGATACATAAGGAGATTCTCAGGACTTTCTGGTTATTCCTTTGGGACATCCATCCTTGGGCTTGTCTTTTATTCATCCAGCTCCCGGCCCCCGAACTCACATCCCACACCTAGACTGTTGGGTCAGCCTCTCTGTAAGCTTCTCTTTGTTTAGTTACTCCCCACCCCCCACCCCATCCCATCCCCAAGCAACTCCCTCTGGTAGGCGGCTGCTAGAGCCGTCTTTCTGTGCCCTTGCCTCCTGAGAAGTACTTCGGGGACATTTCGCTCCCAGGGACCCGTTTCCTCCACGTGACAGGAGACGGCTCGGAATCTGGGACCCTTCCTGGCTCCTTGGCTGACGTGGTCAGATCCCGCGTGTGCTCAGAGAGGGGCCTCCATCCCCCCTGGGCGGCTCTCCTCCTTCTGCCTCAAGCTGGAATCTCTCAGTAAAAGTGGGAACACTTTCTGAGCATCAAATTGTGTCTTTGCTCACAGTCACTTTCTGACTTTTCTGAAAACGTGTTGCTATCTAACCACATTTTAATATTCCTCCAAATAAAAGAGAGAGCGAGAGAGAGAGAATAAACAGACAAAACAAAACAAAAACCCTCCTTTAATCACTGCTTGCTGAAATGGTGCTTCTGAGGCGAACGGATGACCACATGGCTATTTCCAGGGCGGGGCAGGGGATGTGGAGTTGGCCCAGTGTTCTGCTCTGCCTGTCACGGCACTGCCTTTGATCTTTAATTAGAGCCATTCTGGGCAGGGCTCCGTACGCTCTGAAAACACACTTTGTGATTAAAAAATGTGCAGTACATCAGCCAAAACATTTGTTTATATTTTACCCCCAATTTCAGGGTTCTTGTTTCTTGTCATGCTTCCTTTGAGAACTTTCTTTGTGTAATGAAGGAGGTGCGAGCATTCTAGCATGACTCTGTGCGGTAGAAATACAAAGCGGGATCCCCTCCCCTGAAGAGAGAGAAAGGTTTCTTCCTACCTTTCAGGCACAAAGTCCGAAAGGAGATGCAAAACACCCTTCGCCGCAACATTTCCAGAAGGGTAATAGAAGTCAGGCTGTCCAGGAAAGAAGGAGCCTCAGAAAGAGCGAGACCTTCCAACCTGGCTCCTCTTGCAGCACCGAGGATCGCCTCTGAGGCACGAGGGTGTTCAAATGCACTAGTGTGTGTCACTAGGGTGCCAGTTTTGGTGGAACAGGGTTTCTGGACAGTGGCACTGTTCACATTTTGGACCAATCATTTTGGCTGAGGGGGCTGGCTGTCCCATGCGCTGTAGGATGCTTGGCGGCATCCCTGGCCTCTATCTGCCAGACGTCCGCGGTACTCTCCCCCTGCCTCCACCAATTACACAATCAAAAATGTCTCCAGACAGGGTGTCTGGGTGGCTCAGTCAGTTAAGCGTCTGCCTTCGGCTCAGGTCATGATCCCAGGAGCCTGGGATCCAATCCCGTATCCCACTTCCTCCTCAGCGGGGAGCCTGCTTCTCCCTTTCCCTCTACCCCTCCCCATCGCTTGTTCTTGCTCTCTCTCTCTCTCAAAGAAAGAAGGAAGGAAGGAAGGAAAGAAGGAAGGAAGGAAGAAAGGAAGGAAGGGAGGGAGGGAGGAAGAATCTGTATAAAAAAAAGTCTCCAGACATTTCCAAATGTCCCCAGGGGAGAGCACTATATGCCTCCCCAGAGAAGGACACCGCTGCATGAGATGACTTGGAACGGGGTCCTTCTAAGAGGCAGGGTCTGTGGGAGCAGCAGATGTTAACGTCACCTGAGAGGTGTTCAACAAGTTGCAATGGCCAGGTCCATGCCAGACCAAGTCAGTTGGAGTCTTGGAGGTAAGGCCAGGAATCAAGAGCTTTTAAGGGCCTCCTAAGTGACTCTAGTATACACTCAGGGTTAAGAGAGAGAGCACTTCATGACTTCCATCAAAGGGGCGAAATGAGCAGTGGCTCTGGGAGTCAGACAGGAAACACCAAGACCGACAAACAACCTAAGTCTGCGATTGCTCCTTCTGGTGCTGTCTTTGGTGGCTGGTAGAGCTCTCAGATATGCTGGGAAGGGCTGGGCAGGCTGGTAACACCCCCGAAGCCGGCTGTGAGAGGAGGAATCCTAAAGGGTGGAGGGGGTCCTGGAGATTTTAAGAAGGAAAAGGAGAGCTGAGGCTTTGAGGCCTATGGGTAGAGTTAAGGAGGGAAATATGGGCCAAGAGGGGAAGCAGCCTTGAGGCTGAGAAGTCAGTCCTTCTTGACCACTTGGCTCCAGTCCTCCAAAGGTAGGGAAATGGTTTCAGCAGGATAACCTTGAGGGTCTCATGATGTGCCCCCTGCCCCCGCAGTTTTCCTCTGTGGTACATAAATCCTCTATCCCTCTAAAGGCGTAAGAAAAGCAGTAGGCTGCTTTAATGTCAGACTTCCGGGTTTCGGGATGCTGTCATCCCACCTAACATCCCAAACTAGAAAGTCTCCCTTCATTTTGCATTCTGATTCCTACCACAACAGGGAGATTAAGGGCATGAGCTTTAGGAGTCAATAGGGTTATATTCAGTTCTCGCTCCATGTCCTACTAGTTGAGAGCTCTTAGAGAAATAACCCGTCTTACCTCTCTGGGCCTCAGTGTCCCCATCTATAAAATGGGGATAATAATCATGCCCACCTCATAGGGGTACTCATTGAGTGCAGTGTTCACAAAATATTAGCCACTGTCATTATTTATTCTGTGAGCATCTAGTGGGTCAAGAAGTCCTGTTTCCTGTTCCTTGGAAGTGTCTTTTGACAATGTGGCACCCTCCTTCCCATCTCTTTAGGTATTGAGTTCTGTGCCACTGGTCACCCCTTCTGGCAGGTCTGCCTTCCTCTGCCACCCAGCTAACGTCTCTCAGGAGTCACTAGGCTCATGTGACTCCTGATTAAAATTTCCAGGGGGTCTTTACAACCAACAGGGTGAATTCCAAAAGCCATATGGCCAGAGCCTACTTCATTGGCCACCCTGTGGTTTCCCAGTGTTTCAGAATTGTTAGTTTTGGTTCCCACGACCAAAGAGTGTTGACTGGCTTCCCTTGCTTGTGTTTTAAATGTCTGCGTGTTTTCAAGTCACTCTAAGTATTAGTTGAATGAACTCCTCTGTCCACAGTTTATATATCTTGGACTGAAGTATTGCACATTTTTTTCCTGTTATGTTTTAAATATAAAGTTTTGTTTTCCCAGCAAGTACTGTAAGTGATTTGGAAACATTGCCTGGTCCCGATTAATTTCTTTTTTGCATCTCATGTAGGGTCTTGTTTATTTATATTAATACGAAGACTATACAAACAGCTTACATGTGAATTTTTCTCCTGAGGACACAGAGGCTGATGATAAAGGCTAGTTCACAAGTGAGAGGAGGTTGAAATCAGGGTTCTTTCAGCTCTTATCCGAGCCTAGTGCTGTACCAAGTCTCCCCATTACTGTGACACCCACTTCATGCCAGGTCTCCCCAATTCAGCAACTTACCTGACAGCCTGTCCTTTTCTTTGGGGGTCAAGATGGGACAGGAAAGGAAAGAGGACTTTGGGAAGAAAAGCAACCAAAAGACCAAAATCAAACTTTTCAGAAGCCCTGGGCATTTGTGGACTCTCAACAGGAAATTGCTTCCAGGAATATTCTGTTGCATTGCCCCCAACTTTGGACTCTTCAGATTCTTGTTCTAAGTCAGGTATACAGATGACCAGCTCCTCCTGTGACAGTGATTCCACTGAGGGCAAAGACAGGTGGAGCTGGAGAAACACGGTGACTTAAAATCAAGAACAGTATTTCTCAGGGGGATGGGGTAGCTGAGCGATGGGCATTAAGGTGGGAGGGCACGTGATGTAATGAGCACTGCATGGTCTATGCAACAGATGAATCATGGAACTCCATTCCTGAAACTAATTATATACTATATGTTAATTAATTGAAGTTAAATAAACTAAGATATATTAAAAAAAGAACAGTATTTCTCTTGAAGGGACAAATTTTGGCTCCTTGAACATACAGCTTACTTGGGTACTGGTATAGATTTTTAATAGCTGTCTTCCTATTAGTTCAGTTTCCTGCTAGACTATAATTGTCCATAATTGTGAATTTATTTGTCTGTTTTCCTCCATAGACTGGGAGGCAAATGATGAGAGAGGAAAGTCAGCACAGCATCATGGACAAGGCCATGGGACTTAGCAACAGATAAGCCTGATTTTAGTCCAGCCTCTGTGCTCACCAGCTCCCTGGCTGGGGGAGAGTTGTCTGATTGCATTGTCAGTCAGAATTTAGTTTTATCATTGATCAAAGGAAAGGATAATAACAGCCACCTTACTGGGTTGTTCTGAGGACTAAGTGGAATCACATAAGTAGAGCACCTAGCAGAGGGCTTTCCCTACCCAACCCAGCTCAGCCAGCAGGGACAGGGATAGCTTCTAGAAGTTCCCCGAGAACATGGAATCTTCTTGTAGACATCACCAGCTTCTAGATCAGTATCTAGAAATGAAAGTATCTGAAATGCATCAGTGAACGTCATGCCCACGTGTTCAGGTCTTGGCCATCTTCAGTATAAGTGTCTAGGTAAGTAGGAACACATCTGCAGCCCATTGATGCATTGGGAACTTTGGCCACAACCGGATAAGGGACAGTCTTAAATTCCTATGTGATCCGAGAGAAGGATAATTCACATGGGAAATGTGAGCAAAGAAGAACAGTGACTTGGGGACTGAGGGGACGGGAAGAACAAATTGAAGAAAGATTGGTCAGAACTGAGTGGAAAACACTAGCCTCAGAGGTGAAGGGCAGAGTTTCTTGAAGGATCTGATGCTCCTGTATGGCCACAGCAGCCGCAAGTTTGAGGGGAAGACCACTCTGGGTAAACTGTACAAACACCGGCATGGAGGCCACTCTTTTGGGCACCCAGTTTTATTATAGTTGCCTCACGCCATAGTTCATGTTCCTCCGTCTTGATGAGTGGTGATTTAAGAGCCTTCACACACCACCACAGATGAGAACGCCATTCTAATGGCTGTCAGCTGGCCTGTGGTTTGCTCGCCATTGTTTGCACACAAAAGCCTGATCCCATTAAGATGGTCAGAGATTTCCTGCCATCGCATGGCCTCGTGCTCACAAACATTTGATGCTATTTAAAGCCTCTTCTTTGCAAATATGCTTTGGTCACATTTGTGCAGTGCCCATTAATTAAGGCCAGATTTGAAGCTCTCCCAGCTGTCACTTCTATTAACCGAGGGCAGAGAATGTAGGACTTTTATTTTTCCAGGAGATAATTTGGACGTGAGAGAAAAGCCAAGAGATCCTCGAATCCCTGCAGCGCTTACCTTGACTTCCAGGCTTCTAATGAAAAAGCCTTTAGACAAAAAGGGACACAAAGACCCTTTCACAGAAACCATCAACACTCTCTGCCAAGCGGGAGATTTATAGGGTGGGAACCCACACACGCGCGCACACACACGCGCGCACACACACACACATGCGCTTTGTGTGTGTGTGAGGTGCCCTGGAAAATGAAAAGCTCTCTGGGAAAAGTAATCATGTGAGAAGATGGTCTGATGATAGCAGCTTGGTTTTCTGAGAACGCAAAAATGGACCAATTTACAACCGTGACTTTGCTAGAAGGCTGAAAGCCTTTCGTATCTGCCTTTTTCTAAAGGAAACCCATCATGGATTGGTTGGAACACATGATCTTGTGGTTACCAAATGTTTGAGAATCAAAAACATGCTCTGTAGAGATCGCCAGTTATCTGAGAAATAAACCCTTGATTCTTTCCCAGCCTTGTGGTTCAGAGCAGGGACGTGGGGATGAAGGGGATATTGAAAATAATCACGATCATAAGGTTGATGGAGTTAATGTTTATTAGGTGCTTTACTACATGGCACTTTAAGTGTATGCGTTTTCATGTATGATCTCATTTAACTCTTGAAAGCTTATCAGGTAGGTTCTACTGTACGCCCATTTTATAGATAAGGCAACTGAGTCTTCACTGGCTTAAGGAATTTGCCTAAGGTCACCCAGCTGGCAAATGGCAGGGTCGGAACTCAGATCTCAGGGAGGTCTGTCTGCCGCGAGGCTTCCGCTCATCACCTTCTGTTTATCCAGGTAGCATGGGAGGCACGTGGGCTTTGCACACAGACCAGGGTTTCGTCTGGGTCTGTCATGTGACCTCCACCAAGTCAGTTAACTTTTCTGAACCTCAGTTCTTCCACTGAAGTAAAATGGGGAACAGGTAATAGCTGCCTCGTGGCTAGTAAAAAGATGAAATGAAACCTGGATAAATAAAACCCAGAGGTGCCCAACAAATGTCAGTTCCTACTCCTCCTCCATTTCATTTCATTCCAGTAATTTCTTTTTCTCATCACTGGACTGAAGCTCCTGGCATCTTCTGCTTCTGAATCTTGACTTTTTCTTGGCTCTTGGTCGTGGAGCCCAGCACTGAGAAATTTTACTTTGCTTAGGCCTTGCTAGCGGTCCGGCACTGTGCCTTCCATTACCCCCCACCCCGACCCCAGCTGGTCCCCCAGGAATCAGGAGCTCCCAGCTCTCTGACTTCCATGACATCACTGAGGGAAAGAGGACCTGTAGGGGGGAAACTTGCAGACTTGTTCCCTCCCTGGTCCAGCTCTCCCTTCTATCCAGGGATTTCTCACCTGTAAGCAGCTTCCTAAGAGATGAGCTCTGGATGACAGCAAGTCTCTCTCTCAAAACTGTTTTACATATTGAGGTTTTGTTCCTTGAGAAATGAGGGCATTCTTCCCTTAGTCTCTTTCCCGAGTTTCCTGGACAATGAGTCAAAAAGAGAAAAGACAATAATTAACAGAAGGTTTTTCAAATATAACCCAGGGACTTTAGCTGGAAAACATCAACACCTAAAGGTCTCCTCAAGAGAGCCATCTTTTGAATTAGGGGTTCAGGTGAGAAGAGGTAACAACACGATGAGTTTACTGATGGCAACAGAATACATAGAAAACTCAGGGAAAATGGTTCTCTTGGAAGAGCAACCACCATTAGGAGGGAGAAGGGAGTCAATGGAGTTACTGCCATTTTCAAGTCTGATTAACTTTTTTTTTAAAGATTTTTATTTATTAGAGAGAGAGAGAGAGCAGGAGCAATGGGGAGGGGCGGAGGGAGAGGGAGAAGCAGACCTCCCGCTGAGCAGGGAACCCCACGCGAGGCTCAATCCCAGGACCCTGGGATCATGACCCGAGCCGAAGGCAGATGCTCAACTGACTGAGCCACCAGGCGCCCCCGCCCCCCAGTTCATTTCTGAATTTTGTTTCAGTTTATGACTCTTGAGGAGTTCTTGATCAAGGCAGACAACGAATTGCGAATTTTAGACAGGTAATCTCTTAGATTACAGTAAAGATGGGAGCAGTTTGTCCTGAGGGCTGCACAAAAGTAAGTTAATACAGTTGCCTCCAGTGTGTTAGGTGGGAACTACAGTTGAGGATGGTGTTTCTCGAACTCTTACTATTTGAAAATATGATAGCAGGATTATGAAAACATTAAAACCTTAAAATAGTTTGAAAATTATGGATCTATCTCATCTAGCAGACACATTTTATAAATTAAATTAGTTCTGTGACCTGTCCAGGGTCTTGGCAGGGAAAAGCAGATCCTAGGCTGGCTCCGGTATGGAACTTGATCCCTACGGCACTTCCTCTGACCTTGGTTAGACCACATGCCTTCTATGATTTTTTCCTACTCCCAAGATTCTGTGGTTCCAGCATGCTGTGTTTAGTGGAAATACTTGCTAAGAAGCCTGAATTGACTCTGATAAGCCTCTTCCTAATCTTATTGGTTGGGCTGTTTTGCTCTTCTTGATATTACAAAAATCTGTTACGAAATGAAATTTCAAAGTTATATTTTCTGCAAAGGATAGATGACCTTTATTTCAAATCCATTTTAGTGATCTTTGTATAAAATAAAGAACTGTGGTCTTCGACAGCAAGGAGAGTGAATGGTCGTGGCTGACAGGCATTGGTACCCATAAGGTCCAAATTTATAAGGAAATCCAAATTTGATTTTCACAGCCAACTAGATCAATGCCCTATGCCACCTTTGCATGTGTTCTCTTCCCTGATGTTTTAGCTTCTTTATGAAAACCCGGCTCAATTTGTGGATGATTTTGAGCCACAGCAGAGGAAGACATCCTCAGGTCTGCTAACGATGTGGTTTTCTGGCCATCCTAAGAAGCAAGTAAATCATTTTGCTAGTTACTATCTCAATAGCTTTGTGTCAACCATATCACCATTACCAACGTACCTGAGGCAAGGATTTTCTGGTGTTCAAGTAGATACTTTCTCTAGCAATCCAATTCACTTCTTATCTCAGGGTTCATGCCTTGGCTAACTCACAGAACCCACAGGAGGCATTAACAACTCAAAATCAATGTTCCGCAGCAATGCCTATTAAACTATAGGTTTGTAGCCTTCCTGTGCTCAAGATTTCCACAAGTTTCTTTATCTTAAAGGGAGCGGACTCTTTCTTTAAATCATTTAAAAACACAAGTTGAAGAAATTGAAATCATACAGTGATTTCTTTGCGGCCCTCAAATATATGTAGGATACAGTCACAAAAAGGGTGACCTTAGATTTCAAAAGGGATTGAAAATCCCCAGGATCACTAGCATGACTCAGATAAACCCCAAGGAAAGGTGGTCTTAGGGGAAACCCTGACCTATCAGCTCACGGTTCCCTTTCTGCTCATCAAAGGAGAACATTCTGGAGGCCTGAGGCTGAGGGAGCCTCCTGGAAAGAGAAGTCATCCAAAGGATTTCATGTCCTAGACCCTTGGGTCTGTCCTGGAGAGGAAGTCTCCATCTAATCATTTTGTGATAACAGGAGAAAGTGGCTGGGAGACTTTTTAGTGTCAGGGCTCTGTGGGGATAGTAGACAAGAGAGGACTCAACGCTTCTGGGAAATGGGAGCTGTCCCATGAACGGTGATCCTTTCCATGAAATGTCAGAGAAGAGCAGGCACTCAGAAGTCGCCTTTCCAGCCGCCACCTGTCAACCCCAGGTTGCGTCCATGTCAGTCTGTGTACACCTGCTTCTGTGGCCCCAGTGTTCACCCCCTTCCAGAGTGGTTCCCACTCCCTCGTCCTGCAGCCTCTGTCCCTCACCTGTCAGCATGGGCTGTTCGCTACCACAGTCCCTGTCTCTTTGCTGTGTCCACCTCACGAGCTCGGCCTGCATCTTATCACCCTGCTTCTGGGTCCTCGAGCTCCATAGACACGGACTCGTATCCCGATGCCTCGCTGTGTGCCCCTGGGGGAGTCACCGAACTTCCCTCTTCCCTTCTCTGTTAAGATGGTAGTAAATATTTTCACCCGAGGAGATCCTCAGCAAACACCGGTTTCTTTCTTTCTCTGGCTCTCTTTGATGCTCACGAGAACTTCTGTAGGCCTCTCTGAGTCATAAGAGGACACCTTTTTCACGGGCCCCCGGGAGTCCGTCCGTGGTCAAAAGAGCATTTTTGACTTTTTGACTTTGGTTCTGGCTTTCTTTTAACTAGGCTTATTCTACTCTGCCGGAGAAATGCTTTTCTTTTTGCTTCCATATTTGCTGCCATCCCACATTCTTCAAAGTATGCACAGGCCGTTCTCTCACTAAATAACATTCCAAGGCGGCTATTGTTTAAGCTAGGAACAAGTACCATTTGTTTGTATTTCTCTGAATGTGCCCTCTGTGTTGTCTTTAACTTGACTTTAAATAAAACATAGTATGTATTGGGAGCCTTCCATGGGTCAGATGCTTTTTGCGAACTTCATCTGCCTTTAGCCTCACCAGACCAACCCAATAAATTAGAATACATCCTTAATAATGCGTGTTTCCAATTAGCATGGACTGTCGCTTTAACAAAGTACCTTTGCTGCGGAAGCATAAGGAGGCTGGATTCTTTTCAAAATTCCTACTTCGCTAGGTTTTCCACACCTGGGCTGGAGCTTTTCCTTGAGCTGCTCCAGCCCCAGGCGCTCCTTTCCACCTGGAATCAGGGACTCAAATACAGGCATAAAGCCTGGGAGGAAATAATCAGCTTGTTTAAGTGACAGCTGACATCAGGAAGCCTTTTGAGTCAGAAGAATGACATGATGACAGCAGCATCTTGGGAAGATAAATTTCACAGCCACATGCAGGAAACATTACCTGAAACCACAGCATTAGCCTTTCTTATGCTGACGCATCTGGGGGCATGATTTAAAAGCCCATCAATAAGATCTGTTTAAAGAAGGGACTGGTGAAAATTGAGAATTTCAAGGCTTCCCCAAAGAAGGTAAAGGAGTGGTATTTATCCAACTGGGTTGCATGTCCTAAATATTTGTGTACACAAGTGCATACTGTTAATGTGATCACTTGGAAGCCATGTGTCATACCTGCCACGGCCCTACCTTTTGCTTTCAAGTTGCAAGAGTCAGGAAGTTCTCTGGAAGCATGAGAATTATTCATCTGGCTGCCACCTGAATTATTGTTATGGAACACATTGAGTTTGACAGATAACCCTGTTCTTAGCCATCCTTCAAAAGAAGCGTGAAGGAGCCTTCATGTTTAAATATGTCAGCCCAGTTTCTTCCTTCTGAGCATGCGTGGAACACACAGTGTCTTCATTTCTTACTGAAATGAATATTAATGTTGGACGTTGGATGCGTCGATGGTCAAAAGAGAGAATTGGAAGAATTTATCCTGATTTGACGTCTTGGTTATTCTAGCACCAAAGAGCAAGCTCTTAGATGGGGTCATCTTATCTCCCATTGAACAGGGTGCTTTTTCTTAGGTCATAAATATTTCCCAGCTTGATAAACCAGCAGTTTCCATGCCTAGGAAGACAAATGAGAAAGACAGTTACTATTTCGGTGAATAATTTTGAACCCAGGAATTTGCTAAGAAAGGAAGGGTAGTGTTATAGATGTTACCTCCCTTGGGTGAATGTGCACTGAATGAACGGAAGGAGACAACACGGGAGAGCAGGAGAATGAAGAGAAGCTCTAGGAGATTGTCAAATCAATCAAATCAATTGTTAGTCCTCATGAGAGAGGAGGCAATAAACTACAGCTAGAGTCCATGAGGAAGGGTCTTGGGGGAAGCCAGAGAACAGCCCTTAGAGATATGAGCAATAAGGAGGAATTATCCCTATGTAGTTCTTGGTCATTCTAGCCCTTGGTATATGTGGCCCTTGGACACAGGCTTTGTTCTTACAAGAAGGCTTTCCACTAAACCAGGAGATTATGCGACCAGCAGAAGATAGAGAACCTGAGCTTTAAAGCCCGGAAGCCTTTCGCTTGAACCCTCTATCACACCTCTGTGTGACCTTACCTTCTCTGAGTTTCGATAAAATAGCGAGAGTCAAGATCATTAAATAGGCTAACGTACAGAAGATGCCTTGTATGGGGTGAGTGCTCCCTCTGTGATAGCTGTCACTTATAGACTTGGTACTTCCTACCTCCTGGATCCCTGCAAACTGCCTGCATCCCTGCTTGCCTCTGGTTTTCACCCCAAATCCTCTAAGACTGTGCTCCACTATGCCCAAGCTGTAAGCTCTGTCCATAGCCTCCCTTGCTCTGTTTCTAAAATGAACATAACCCCTTGACAATTTTTGAGGTTTTTTTCGTAGCTGGTCTCCAACACAAGCCAGGAAAGACTCATAAAAGGAACACATTTTAAAAAGAGAGAGAGAGAGAAAGAGAGAGAGAGGTAATCAATTTATAAGAAAATCTCTGAAAATCTTGCTCGCCATTGTTCCAGAACATGGTGGAAATGTGAATGATCACCACGGTTTGCCTGTTACTGTGGCTTCAAACACCACCTTGGAATTGTAGAAGTGAGATTTCCGTGGACAGAAGAAACAGACCAGGCTCCTCTGCGGTAGAGAAATGTGTGTGCCTTGTGTGAGAAAAAGAATGCTGTATGTCCCAGGGACAGGTCCCTTGAAGTGGGACAGACACACCCTCCAGGAGGAAAGCGTACCATTATTCTCCCAGCCCCTATTCTATGCCAGATCTGAACTAGATGTCTCCATCTGCATGTTCTCATTCAATCCTCACAAAGGATTTGAGAATTATGCCTTACTGGCTTTGTGTAAGACTCAGAAAAATGATGACAGCTGCAGGTGTCAAGGACATCCTGGATGCTCTTAGGCATGTATGTGTCTAGAAGGAAAGTCTTTTGGAGAGAGGTGAACATAGAAGAGAAATTTCAGATGATGGAAATGGAAAGAAGGGGGTTTCAAGAAGTCTAAGCCAGAAATCCTAAAGGCGGGAGAATAGGCCTGATGCCAGTGTAGAACTTCGAGGAAGACCTGGGAGGGCCAGGAACAGAGGGAGGTTTAAATGTCAGCAAGCGAGATTCAGGTGCACGGGCAGTGAACTGCGGTCCTCCCACCCACTTTGAGTTGGCTCTACACCATCTCTTAGCTTCTCCCCTGCTTTGTCCCTTTCTTCTCTCTCCAACCCTGGAAGCAAAATCGGACTCCTCCCATTTAACCATATCTCAGGTTGACCATTATCTCTTGTTGCCTTGGTTTCTGCTGACCCCAAGCAGTTTATCCAAGTATTTTCAAAAAGACCATTTGTTAAAAGGAGTTGCTCTTCTAGTTGGTAGACAAAAGCATTCTCACATGGTTATGGGGACATAATAAGCACAAAGGAAAGAAGAGGGACCATTTGAGGGGAGGAGACAAGAGCACCCTGCATCAGAAGGAGCTGGAGGCCATCGCGGTCCCATTGCAGGGACTCCTATGAAAAGGAGTCCCTAGCATGAAGTCCTCTCTCTGCAGCCCAGGAGACATCACTTCCCCTCCCAGGATTTGGTTCTTCATCTGTGAGGCAAGAAGCAGGAGGCCCAGAGCCTCTCCTGCTGTGCAACACTGGAATTTTCTGGATACTGTGTGAATGTGTGTCTTACCTGCACCCTGACCCCCCACCCTTAAAAATCTCACAGGGAAAAGCTCCCTGAAGGCATTTTTTCCAGTTTGTAACCAAAAGGGTAGTAATGTCACGCTGTCTTTGTTTTGCCTGGATGGGAGAGTTGGCTGTCACGTAGGGGTTGGTGTGCAACCTGAAAAGAGTAAAAAAAACATGGAGTAAACAAAGAGTGACCCCCAAAGCCAAAGAATCCCAGATTGCCCAGGAATCACCTAAGGGTGCTGCTGTAACACAAATTTCAATTTCAGGAAGCCTGGGATGGCGGCCAGGATTTCTAACAAGCTCTCACATGATGCCTGTGCTTGCTGGTCCATGGACTATACCTTGAGTAACAAGGGTCTAGAAAAGATCAAATAATGTTTATTATTCTTGACTTTTTAAAGAAAAGTGAGACAGAGGAGAAAAAAAAATATATGCTTTGGAAGGATTTCCATCCAAAAAGCCAAAACAAAAATGTTTAGGGTGTTAGAGGAAAGTTCCACCCAAAGAGAATTAATATGACCAAATCCAGTGAACGAAGTAATGATCAAGATCCTAGCTCTGAGATGACTCCATCACAAGTCTGCACACCTCCCACCCCACCCCCCACAGCATCTATAAGGCTTCTGCCTGAAATAAGCAACATTTCTAGTCTTCCAGGTTCCCACGCCATGGACCTAGAAGTCTTTCCTTCTTCACCTTCAACGGAGCATCCTTCAATAGAATAGTCCATTGGCTGTGCCCTCTGCGTAACATCGTCTGTGTGCCTTTGCCCTGTGTTCTAATCCCTCTCTCCATCCAGCTCTCCTTCCCTCTGTGCCCATCCAAATGTAGTTGTCTTTGTGCTTCTCAACCTCCAGTCTCTCCATCTCCATTCCACGCCTGTGTCTGCTAAGCATCTCCCGAAAACAGCATTTCAGTATGCTGTTCCCGACTCCACAACCTTGGGACTCAAGCCCCCGAACTTCTCCCTCTTCATCTCCCCAGCCAGCCAGTCTTCTCAGCCATCCCTGGAGATCATGCAGTGGCATCCAAAAGCCCATTAACTCCCAATGTTTAAAGCATTCATGCAGATTTCTAAGCATTGTCATGAACAATCAGATAACAAAAGGCCTGAATAGTTCACTCACATTTTTAAATGCTCCACAAAAACATTTTGAGAAGCGGAAGTCCTATCGTAACAACCATCAATATGCAATTGGCCTGAATTGCTGAGGCCGCCCTTCTGGTGTTTCTCAACAACCATCCTTTAAATGTTCAACCACTGTCTCCTATTCCTAAACTAGTTGCTTAGGTGAGTACCCTTTTACCAAGGCTTCTAGGTGCCATCTTGTGGAGAGAGATGCAAACAGGCACATTCGGAGAGACACTGTGTCAAGGAAATGACAAGGATGCAAACAAGAGTCTCCCTCATTGCCTTCTGGTGGGTGCTGGATTCACCCACAGTCCTCTGAGAGCCTTCTGGTTGGACCCACACCTGTAGACTCAGGCTGCCTCAGCCCAGACGGCCATAGAAATGAGACTAGGGTGCAAACAGCCTCCTTCCTAGGACACAGTCATCAACCCAACTCACCGTTGCCTTTTTGCCAATATTTGCTTCCAGAACTTCACCTTACAGAATGCAGACAGTGTCTCTCTGCTCCTTTCTTCAGGAAACTTCCTAGTCCTGACCCCTTGGCTACCCCAAGCCACAGTATCTGACAGACCTGCCCCACATGGTATGGGCCCCTCCTGAGGCCCTATATAGTTTCCATACAATCTGACCAAGTATTTCACTTTTTTCTAAATGTATATACAGTGTATTTTTTAAAGTTTGACTCTTTTGAATCACTTTTCATTTTTTTCCACTTTTTAAAATTTAAATTCAACTAATTAACATATAATGTATTATTGGTTTCAGAGGTAGAGTTCAGTGATTCATCAGTCTATGTAACACCCACTGCTCATTACATCATGTGCCCTCGTTAATGCCCATCACCCAGTTACCCCATCTCCTCCCCTCCAGCAACCCTCAGTTTGTTTCCTATGATTAAGAGTCTCTTATGGTTTGTCTCCCTTTCTGGTTTCATCTTGTTTCATTTTTTTCTCCTCTCTTCCCCTATGATCCTCTGTTTTGTTTCTTAAATTCCACATATCAGTGAGATCATATGGTAATTGATCATATGGTAACTGATTGACTTATTTCACTTAGCAGAATACCCTCTAGTTCCCTCCACATCATTGCAGATGGCAAGATTTCATTTTTCTGTTGGCTGAGTAACATTCTGTTGTATATATGAACCACATCTTTTTTATCCATTTATCTGTCAGTGAACATCTGGGTTCTTTCCATAGTTTGGCTATTGTAGACATTGCTGCTATAAACATCGGGGTGCACGTACCCCTTCGGATCACTACATTTGTATCGTTAGGGTAAATACCCAGTAGAGCAATTGCTGGGTTGTAGGGCAGCTCTACTTTTAACTTTTTGAGGAACCTCCATACTGTTTTCCAGAGTAGCTGCACCAGCTTGCATTCCCACCAACAGTGTAGGAGTTCCCCTTTCTCCACATCCTCGCCAATATCTGTTGTTTCCTGACTTGTTAATTTTAGCCATTCTGACTGGTGTGAGGTGGTATCTCACTGTGGTTTTGATTTGTATTTCCCTGATGCCGAGTGATGTTGAACATTTTTTAATGTGTTTGTTCTGACCGAGTATTTTAAACAGAATTCTTTTTAAACAGAGAATTCGCGGTACAGCCTTACATTTTAAAGAGTAAGGCGGAGGGGTGCCTAGGTGGCTCAACTGGTTAAGTGTCTGCCTTCGGCTCAGGTCATGATCCCAGTGTTCTGGTATTGAGTCCCACGTTGGGCTCCTTGCTCAGCCAGGGGAGCCTACTTGTCCCTCTGCCTGCCACTCCCCCTGCTTGTGCTCTTGTGCTCTCTCTTTCTCTGACAAAGTAAATAAAATCATAACAAAAAAGTAAAAGGGAAGTCTAGAGGTTTCTACTATTTGATGCAAAAATATATATACCTTATTTTTATAATAAAAGCAGTTGTCATTGTCATTATTCATTCATGGCCCCCTCCCCCCATTTTAAGCCACCTGGAGGAAGACCATGAAAGTGAAGCATTGGCACTTTCTAGTTTGGAGCACCCCTACTCTCCACAGAAAGACAACCCTCATGGCAACGAGGGTGGTAACTCTCTTACAGCATGTGAAGTTTTTCCCTCTTGGGGCTTCTTTCATCAGATTAGTAAACATCACTGCAGCTGATTCTCACCCAACTTTATCTGACGAGAGGGCCAACATTTTCTTCCACTGAAGTCACTGGGTAAAGGTGCTATTCTCTAATGAAACAGGATAAGGTACTGAAAAGCGACAACCATAAGCCTGATTAAAACCAGGTCACTAGTTTCACAATTGCCTTCATTAGGGAAGCCAAAATACCTTTCATCCCGTGGACCGTTTCTTCTCTTCAAATGAATGACAGTGTCAGTTTGTTTCCCATGGGTTCCTGTTTCTAATTTAATTTTGTCGACGTACGGCAAATTCCTCTGAATTTAGACATGGCAGGGTTCCTCACATCGGGGCTGTACCTCTCTTATTCAGAAACAGTTCAGCACCAGAAGACACCTTAGAGATGACCAGTTGAGGGAGAAAATTAGTCCTGTAACTTTGATCTCTTGATGCCTCAACCAGCTACTCTTTCATTCAACACTTATTTAGTACCTACTGCATACTAGGCACCGTGCTCTTTCCAATACATAATCCTACTCACACTAAAATTAAGCCAGATGGCAAGCTTGAAGAGCCCTAGGATACTGGTTAGTTTGATCGCAGTGTGGAAGTGTTTTTTAAAAACTGGATAATAAATATTCTTTGTTCGTTAGATTCTGACATGGACAGAGTGCTGTTTGGTGCTTCTGTGGAACTTCCATTGTTCTGATGCTTTCTGGGGGATCTATCATGCTCTTCTCTGGTGTCCCATGAGCTATGGATTATGCTAGAGTGGTGATTCTCAATCAGTTGAGGTGACTCTTTTACTACAGGAACATGTGGCAATGTCTAGATACATTTTCATTTGTCCCACTGAGGGGAGAAATGCCACTGGCATCCAGAAGCCAGGGGTGCCACCAACCATCCTACAATGCAGAAGACAGCCCCCATACCCAGGAACTCTCTGGCCCAAAATGTCCCTAGAGCGATGGTTGAGAAACCATGGTCATGAGGGAGAAGGTAGGAAGGTGAGAGGTTGAACTTCCCTATCTCATTTTGTATGTTGGAGTCCTGCGTTTCTGCATGAGGTTTTGTTTGAGAAGTATGATTCTTCTGCTTAAAACAACAACAACAGCTGAAGACTACTGAGGTAGAAGATGGCAACTCTTTGCCTTCTGTTTTAGGGTTGAGACAGATTGGGAGAAGTCAAGTGGGTGGCATATAGGAAATAGGTGAGGGCAAGCAGAAGTAAATCTGGAAGCTTCAGCCTGAACCTCAGTCTTGGCCACACAGAGCTTTGCACATCTCCCTCCTGCCTCGATATACTGTACTGAATCATGGGATCATGTCCACCTTCCGATTTAGTCCAGAGGTTGGCACTTTTTCTATAAAGCGCCAGATCATAAATATCTTGGGCGCTGGGGGCCGTACTATCTCTGTTGCAGCCATCCAACCCTGCTGCTACAACACAAAAGCAGCCCTAGACAATAAATAAACAACTGGGCAGGTTTGTGTTCTAATAAAGCTTTATTTACAAAAACAGGCTGTGTGGGCCAGATTTGGCCCGTGGTCTGTCATTTGCCAACCACTGATTCAGACCATAAGTAGGAATCATGTTTGTTTTACCCTCATGTCTCCTTGTCTACAACTTATTGTCACATAGCAGGGGTTGCCTCAGGAAATACTTCCTGAATGATACTGAAGGTCAGTCAGGCAGGCATGAGTGCTGGCAGATTTTAATGAGAATGACAAGGGGAGAAAGACCCATTCAGCATTTTCCAGAGAATTTCTATATATTGTTTAACTGTTTTTCTGTGTTGGACACTTAGAATGTTTCTGATTTTTTTAATTGATAATAACAACTGTCATGAGCTGCTTCCTCCAGAAATCATTGGCCTACTTTCTTACCACTCCCTTAGCATAAATTCGTAGAAGAATTGGAGTCAAACAGTATATATTACCAAATGGCTTTCCAGGAAGGTAGTATTGAGGTACATTCCTAATAGTAATAAGAGAGAGATATTTATCCTTATGCAAAGGACTTCTTTCAATAGAATGTCATGAATAAAAGTTCTGGCATCTGTATGTATTCCCACAAATTAGCTTACTACAAATAAAAGTAAATTGGTGTTAGCTACTCGTCATTTTAATAATAACATTCCCCCACCCTGTTGTGACAGTGCGATTATTAAGACACATCTTGTTACCTGTCTGTGTCATCTAGCCAACCAGTTGGGGTTGCCATATCTGGTGTGTTTACTCAGCACACACAGAAACATCTGCTTCCCATCAGGGAATCAGAAGCCGTACTATCTGCAGGCCTGGCACCGGCCTACCCTGCCAGGATGTACAGAGGCCTCCTCCCAGTGAAATCCACCACCAGACACGTCATGCAGATGGCTCATTTCCCTCAGGAAATTTCATTTAGGTTAATTTGGCACACAATTGGGGGTAATTCTTGAGCAATTTCTCTTGTGATGGCTTGCAACGTGTAAAATTTTCCTACAACATGTTGTAGAAATCTCTGGAAGAATACTAAGGATATCTGATGGTTGTCCAGTTGCCTTTGTAACAGCAGGAAATATCTCTTTGGAACCACAGTACATGGTAAAAAAAAATAAATAAAAATGAAATAAAGGTAGATCAAGGAGCAGATGTTCATCCTGTCCCTTTTCACTTGGCGCTGTTGGAACAGTGAAGGTGAAGGGGCCATGCAACGTCCCTTACCTTTATGGGGAAGGGTGACTTTTTTTTCTTAGCTCTTTGGATTTTTCTGACTTTCTCCAAATGAAGAAGAGAATGTCTGCAACTGAGAGGTACTGGGGAGTGTTCTAGAAATAGGAGCGGGTCTGTGGTTATGTGATGATAGAATTTACTTGAAAATGGATAGGTTGCTGATGGAATCCAGTATAGGAAGACAATAAAACACAAAACCCCATGTTTTCTGAGAAATCACCCTATTCTGGCATTTTGCTAGGTGCCTTTTATCTTTACGTCGTTAGATCCCCCAGCATTGCTGTGAGACAGACATATACTATCCCCAGCAACAAAACACCGATGGCTCAGGATGGCTCATTAACACATCCAAAGATTAGCACTGCGAAGTGGCCGAGCCAGCACAAAACCTGGGTCCAGCAGACTCGAGTGCCCACTTGAAGTCCCTATGGATGGCACTTGGGTGGCGCCTCTGAGTTTGGAGACACAGACCAGCATTTTAAAGTGATCCCCATCAGAGACCAACTGACCAGGTTCCTAAGGTGCAAGCCAGAATTCTGGCCCGATTCGTTTCTGGGCGTTGTCCCCAAAGGTCTGGATGGTGGTGGAGATGTCTTCCACACTGACACCAGAAGGAAGCCACCATCCAGCCCCAAGGAAACAGGATGTCACCTTTGGTTCTTGGCCACACTTGTGAGGCTGCAGCCTTCACAGAAGCCAACCTCCAGGCCATTTGGACGTCAGTCAGGAAAAACTGCTACAGCCTTCCCTCCCCAAGTCTTGATTCCTCCAGAGAGGCCGTGCTACGCAGGAAGCCTGGCGTGTGGGGTAGCATCCGTGGAACTGTGCAGAGCATTTTACTATAATATCTGTTTCACAAGATTAAATGGCGTTTAGCCTAGCTGTGGTTGTCTGAAGCCAACCTTATGTTCATCCCATTCTAACTGGGCTGGGGGCTGAGGATTCGTGGGATGTCCGTCCTCGTCTTCGACGGCTCTCATTTATCCTTGAAATATCCCCGACACTCTCTTTAGATGAGAGAGACTCACTAGCTTACCTGTTCTCCCCACTCTGGGACCCCCTCCACAGCAGCCAAAGCTATCACCCAGAAAACAAATCCAAGCATGGCCCTCACTTTTTTGAGACATCCAGTGGTTATTGCTGATGCCATCAGATAAAATTCTCATTCTTCGTCGTGGAAACCAAGATCCTTAAACACTTCGGCTGGATTCTCCAGCCTGATTTCATCCCTCCCAGCAACCCTACACTGGAGCCATGTCATTCCGGGAACATGCTTTCCTACTTCCTGTGTGTTCATTCCTACCTCACGCCTTGTGCACAGTGTTCCCTTTACTGGAGTGCCCCTCGAGGATGAGCTCGGTCCGGGACAAACTGAGTCCACGGGTAGCAGGAATGCAAAGGGAGGAGGGTGAGGCTTTGCTAGACAGGACAGGGACTGTGTGCCGACCCACTTTTCTCTCCATCTGCCCCATCAGGGACAATCAGAGGCATGTCCTTAATTTGGTGAGACCTGTGGTGTTTTGTTTATTTCTTGCTTTCTTTCAAAGCCAAGGAGAACCCAAGGGGTTAGGAATGGAAATCATGCATGGAAAACATTTTCCTTATTTTTCTACTAAAATGTGCATGGAGCAGGGGCAAGAAATAGTTGAGGGAGGAGAAATACATAGCAAACATGGCATTTTGAAAGGTTAATTGGATGTGGGTGAACGTACTGAGATGATGTTCTGTTATTGTCAGAAATAATGTTTTACAGAGAAGCTATTTGTGAAGAGACCAGTTATTACTGAGGAACTAAAGTGCCCTCAGGAATATGGAAGTAATAATGTAGAGGTATAGTGCCTACAGAAAGATGTCAGTCAAGTGTGAGGTTGGAGGGGAAAGCCTGAACCCCCTCTGATTTGACTCTGCATATAGGATTTGACCTGTAGGGCCCACAGGAACAGACCCAAGGATATTTCACAAAACCAAAACTGGATTTTGAATGGTTTGTTGACCACTTTGCCCCCTGAGATGTGGTCTGATGATTGCTCTTAGAATTCGAGAACCAACACAAGCCTGTGATTCAGCAAACATGTGTCTCAAGTTTTAGAATCCCATTCTGACTTCAAGTGTCATTCCTGATCCCCAGAACCCAGTGAACTGATCCTGTCATCTCAGTACTTCATTGTCCAAGCTGTCGTCTGCTCCCTTCCATCTGCCCACAGAAACGTGACGGAATTCTTTGCTCAGACCACATGTCCAAATTTTAGGTTCAGAAAGCATGATTGTGAGCCCTATAGAATCAGCTCCAGAAGTGGGAAAGGATGGCATAAAGATAATGATCTTGCACTTTGTTCCAAGGTTTAATTTTTTTTTCATGCAAAAAAATTTGTCCCAACAGAAAACATGAACAGGGAGGGGAATGGTAAAGCTAAAAGAATCTTTTTTTGGAGGAAGTTCAGGAAGGTCAGTGGAGCTCCTTTAAATACCAATAGGCCTGTCTGAACAAGGATCACCCCTTTATTTATTTATATGTGGATCATCTGGCCATTGCCTCCCTTCCCCCTCTACCCCTGGGAAAAATGCATTGGGGGTACCAAGCAAAATACTGCTGCTCCTGCCTCTTCAGAGCTCCAGTGACCAGTGGAGACCCAGATCTCAACAAATTTGTTTTAATTTCCTAAGACACTGGGCCTGTGACTACCACTTCTGAGGGTCCTTTGCTAAGCATTTATACAGTCTGTCATTTAGAACAGAGGACTTGGGGTGCTCGCTTCGGCAGCACATATACTAAAATTGGAACAGAGGACTTGGGGACAAACCCCAATTGTAGATGCAGTACTTATCATGGTCCCAAAGAACTTTATAAAAAATCCCAGATGGGGGACACCTGGGTGACTCAGTCAGTTAAGCATCTGCCTTTGGCTCAGATCATCATCCCAGGGTCCCAGGAATGAGCTCTGAGTCGGGTTCCCCGCTCCGTGGGGAGTCTGCTTCTCCCTCTGCCACTCCCCCCACTCATGCTCTCTCTCAAATACATAAATAAAATCTTAAAAAAAAAAAAAAAATCCCGGATGGTCTCTTCTCTGAATCCAACAGGGGGATGGATTTTCAGGACAAATTCACTGGCCAACCAGTGTAAACAAGTGACCAACCGGTCCCCACGCTGTCCCTATTCCTTCTCTCTCCATTATTTTTCTCCTTATCATTTGCCACCCCCAAGAATGCTGCTTGATTTATGTGTCATGTTTTACTGTCTATGGCCTCCCCCCTGCTCCCAGAGTGTACGTTTCCCACATACCTTGAGAAGAAGTTCCTTGCCCAGAGTGGGTGCTTTGTGACTCTCTGTCAAGTGAGGGAAGAATGCACTTGGACACCGCAGGAGCTGAATGGAGGGCAGGAGGGAAGTCAGTTCCAGACCCACCAATAGATCTTCCATTCCCCCCTCTCTCCATCTCCCCCCATGCTCCTGTGATGTGCTCCAAGAGTCTTTTGTTTTCCACCTCTCTGCAGAGCATTGGCTGTGACGACTACCTGGGCTCGGACAAGGTGGTGGACAAATGCGGAGTGTGCGGCGGCGACAACACAGGCTGTCAGGTTGTGTCGGGCGTGTTCAAGCACGCCCTTACCAGCCTGGGCTACCACCGCGTGGTCGAGATCCCCCAAGGAGCCACCAAAATCAACATCACCGAGATGCATAAGAGCAACAACTATTTGGGTAAGCTTGGTCTTTTTCCAGAGGAAACAGTCTGTCACTCTCAGGTGATTCAGTCCTTCTCAGGAGCATGACACGGCAGTGTCCAGATGTCCTTGGACTTGGAGAAGGTGCCACTGGAGAAAGCTAAAGCACCGTTTGGCCTCCTCCTTAACATGAGAAACGTGGGTGAAGGAAATTTTTGAAGTCCTTGCAAATAAATATTTAATATCTACACATTTAAGCCAGCCTTTGTTCCTTCCAAGAAAAACATGGTTATGTACTAGATACTGGGCTAAATGGTTTCTCTGAGATGGGGGAGGCTCTTTGAGGAGCTGAGGTACAGGCCAGTCTTCGTTCTGCTGGAGTTCCAACAGGGCCAGTCAGTGATCCTGTCTGGAGCTTCATTCCCTACGGGTCTGAAGTAAAAGCCATGTTTCTGCTTCATCTTCGCCGGGGCAATGGTATATGTGTTGTGTATGTGTGTATCTTCTGAACAGCTGCAGTCATTTTGGGTAATATCATCGACATCGAGAGGCCATTTTTACCCATCTTCCCACGAAGGGTTAGATCTTTGTTGATCCTTCCTTCTGGGTTGCTGACTGATTGCATTTTATGCAAAGCAAATCAGGTCATAAGAATTGATTTTGACCATTTTCTAATTCAGATGAGCATGCACCGATGAGTTAACAAACTAGTATAAGGAAAGCAATTTCTTCAAGTCATTTACTGAACAGCCATATTCATTTTCATTCTTTAATGATTTTTAAAAATTTTTAAAATTTTTATTAACATATAATGTATTATTAGCCCCAGGGGTACAGGTCTGTGAATCGCCAGGTTTACACACTTCACAGCACTCACCATAACACATACCCTCTCCAATGTCCATAACCCAACCAACCTCTCCCTCCCCCCTCCCCCCAGCAACCCTCAGTTTGTTTTGTGAGATTAAGAGTCTCTTATGGTTTGTCTCCCTCCCGATCCCATCTTGTTCATCTTGTTTCATTTTTTCCTACCCTCCAAACCCCCCACATTGCCTCTCAAATTCTTCATACCAGGGAGATCATATGATAATTGTCTTTCTCTGATTGACTTATTTCGCTCGGCATAATACCCTCTAATTCCATCCACGTCGTTGCAAATGGCAAGATTTCATTTCTTTTGATGGCTGCATAGTATTCCATCATATATATATATCTCACTCACATCTTCTTTATCCATTCATCTGTTGATGGACATCTAGGTTCTTTCCATAGGTTGGTTGTGGACATTGCTGCTGTAAACATTTGGGTCCATGTGCCCCTTCAGATCACTACATTTGTATCTTTAGGGTAAATACCCAGTAGTGCGATTGCTGGGTCATAGGGTAGCTCTATTTTCAACTTTTTGAGGAACCTCCATGCTGTTTTCCAGAGTGGTTGCACCAGCTTGCATTCCCACCAACAGTGTAGGAGGGTTCCCCTTTCTCCGCATCCTCGCCAGCATCTGTCATTTCCTGACATGTTAATTTTAGCCATTCTGACTGGCATGAAGTGGTATCTCACTGTGGTTTTGATTTGTATTTCCCTGATGCCGAGTGATGTGGAGCACTTTTTCATGTGTCTGTTGGCCATCTGGATGTCTTCTTTGCAGAAATGTCTGTTCATGTCCTCTGCTCATTTCTTGATTGGATTATTTATTCTTTGGGTGTTGAATTTGATAAGTTCTTTATAGATTTTGGATACTAGCCCTTTATCTGATATGTCGTTTGCAAATATCTTCTCCCATTCTGTCAGTTGTCTTTTGGTTTTGTTGATTGTATCCTTTGCTGTGCAAATCTTTTGATCTTGATGAAGTCCCAATAGTTCATTTTTGCCCTTGCTTCCCTTGTCTTTGGCTATGTTTCTAGGAAGAAGTTGCTGTGGCTGAAGTCAAAGAGGTTGCTGTCTGTGATCCCCTCAGTGATTTTGATGGATTCCTTCTCACATTGAGGTCTTTCATCCATTTTGAGTCTATTTTTGTGCGTGGTGTAAGGAAATGGTCCACTTTCATTCTTCTGCATGTGGCTGTCCAATTTTCCCAACACCATTTGTTGAAGAGACTGTCTTTTTTCCATTGGACATTCTTTCCTGCTTTGTCGAAGATTAGTTGACCATAGAGTTGAGGGTCTGTTTCTGGGCTCTCTATTCTGTTCCATTGATCTATGTGATTGTTTTTGTGCCAGTACCATACTGTCTTGATAATGACAGCTTTGTAATAGAACTTGAAGTCTGGAATTGTGATGCCACCAACTTTGCTTTCTTTTCCAACATTCCTCTGGCTCTTGGGGGTCTTTTCTGGTTCCATATAAATTTTAGGATTATTTTTTCCATTTCTTTGGAAAAAATGGATGGGATTTTGATAGGGATTGCATGAAACGTGTAGATAGCTTTAGGTAGCATAGATATTTTCACAATATTTGTTCTTCCAATCCATGAGCATGGAACATTTTTCCATTTCTTTGTGTCTTCCTCAACTTCTTTCATGAGTACTTTATAGTTTTCTGAGTACAGATTCTTTGCCTCTTTGGTTAGGTTTATTCCTAGGTATTTTATGGTTTTGGGTGCAATTGTAAATGGGATGGATTCCTTAATTTCTCTTTCTTCTGTCTTGTTTTTGGTGTATGGAAATGCAACTGATTTCTGTGCATTGATTTTATATTCTGACACTTTACTGAATTCATGTACAAGTTTTAGCAGATCTGGAGTGGAGTCTTTTGGGTTTTCCACAGAAAGTATCATATCATCTTCAAAGAGTGATAGTTTGACTTCTTTGCCAATTTGGATGCCTTTAATTTCTTTTTGTTGTCTGATTGCTGAGGCTAGGACTTCTAGTACTATGTTGAACAGCAGTGGTGATAATGGACATCCCTGCTGTGTTCCTGACCTTAGCAGAAAAGCTCTCAGTTTTTCTTCATTGAGAATGATAGTTGCTGTGGGTTTTTCATAGATGGCTTTGATGATATTGAGGTATGTACCCTCTATCCCTACACTTTGAAGAGTTTTGATCAGCAAAGGATGCTGTACTTTGTCAAATGCTTTTTAGCATCTATTGAGAGTATCATGTGGTTCTTGTTCTTTCTTGTATTAATGTATTGTATCACATTGATTGATTTGTGGATGTTGCAGCCCTGGAATAAATTCCACTTGGTCATGGTGAATAATCCTTTTAATGTACTGTTGGATCCTATTGACTAGTATTTTGGTGAGAATTTTCGCATCTGTGTTCATCTAGGATATTGGTCTGTAATTCTCCTTTTTGATGGGGTCTTTGTCTGGTTTTGGGATTAAGGTAATGTTGGCCTCATAACATGAGTTTGGAAGTCTTCCTTCCATTTCTATTTTTTTGGAACAGTTTCAGGAGAATAGGAATTAATTCTTCTTTAAATGCTTAGTAGAATTCCCCTGGGAAGCCATCTGGCCCTAGGCTCTTTTGTTTGTTGGGAGATTTTTGATGACTGCTTCTATCTCCTTAATGGTTATGGGTCTGTTCAGGTTTTCTATTTCATCCTGGTTCAGTTGTGGTAGTTTATATGTCTCTAGGAATGCATCCATATCTTCCAAATTGTCAATTTGCTGGCGTATAGTTGCTCATAACATGTTCTTATAATTGTTTGTATTTCTTTGGTATTGGTTGTGATCTCTCCTCTTTCATTCATGATTTAATTAATTTGGGTCCTTTCTCTTTTCTTTTTGATGAGTCTGGCCAGGGGTTTATCAATCTTATTAATTCTTTCAAAGAACCAGCTCCTAGTTTCATCGATTTGTTCTATTGTTTTTTTGGTTTCTATTTCAATGATTTCTGCTCTGATCTTTATTATTTCTCTTCTCCTGCTGGGTTTAGACTTTCTTTGCTGTTCTTTCTCCAGCTCCTTTAGGTGTAGGGTTAGGTTGTGCATTTGAGACCTTTCTTGTTTCTTGAGAAAGGCTTGTACCACT